>NC_060249.1:87951471-88598838 GCF_921293095.1 Ischnura elegans
TGAAAAAATATTTTTATTTTAGTTACGTATCTTATACTAATACATATCATTTTTCGTGGGTTTAAATAAAATTTGTTGAATTTATAAATTTAATAAAATACTTTCGCTTTACTTCAGTACTGATTTTGCGTAAAGACTTGCGATTTTTGCTTCTAGTTGGGGCAGCTGCCCCCTCTGCCCCTTGCTGGCTACGCCCATGGTCGTACTCCATTGATAACTTCTTCGTCATCCCCGTAGCGGTGAAACACGCGTTGCCCAACGATTCGCCATGCCAGATCACTCTAGACATTGTAAGCGCCTATGAATATGTGAGATCCCCTTGTTTCCCACCGAAAGAAACTATCACTGCCTGTTATTTGGAACGCACCCCAGTTTTGGACGCCATTTTAACCTTCCGTCAGGAATGTCACATTATGAAAAGTAATTTGCCGCGAGGCGTCTCACAGACGCCATTTAGTAATAGTTAAATAAAACACATGCCTGTAAAAATAACTGTTTTAACCGCCAAAAAATATTCATATAATATTTAATATCATGTATGGGCATCAAATACATGCATAATAATGATGTAAATATACATTTTAATAAAAAACTTAATACACGTTTTTTTAGCAATAATAATTTAATTCATGTGATTTATTAATTATGATTATAAATGTTAGCAAAAAGTCGCGTACCCCAAATTTAATGCTTTAAATAGTTGTTAATAATATATGTTCAAATCATTAAACGCATTTAAAGACTTTGCAATGAATATAGCGAAGGAATTAGCGTATGACGTATTGTACCTCAAGTCGTCGCGTGGCGTCTACCAAGCACCAAAAGCAACAAAATATTCGTTATGTTCCAGAAATGCGACGAAACATAAAATCATATTGGTGACTAATTCAGAAGCTTATAATAATAAGATTCGAGGAAGGGCAGTTTCCTAACTTTGAAAACACGGTGTTAGTAAAGAAAAGGAAATGGTTTGGCGTCTGGTAGACACCATGGTGGGCTAACCAACCAGAAACGGCGACGTATAGCGTGTTCACCGAATAGAAGTCAATGCAATTATACCAATGTTTGAAAATATTCCACAAGAAATGCCAAGTTTTTCAACCAAAATTGGTGGTAAAAAAAAGTGTTGCATTACTTATTGAACTCACTTCGTATATTTTTTTCTTTAAAATAGATGTGGGTGCTTTGCTGGTAAAAGAAAATACGATATGAAAAATAACTCTGCAAATTATAAAACTGAGGATGCGTCCTATTAGTTCTTTATTCGGCTTTCAAGCTCTTTTCGCTTCGGTATATCCCTATCTCTGACCATCCCCATCGCCAGTGTCACATTTAATCCGAAGTGTCTCTTTAGTTCTCCTCCCCCTACCCATCTCATTCTCCGTGGTATTTTTTTATGTCTCTATTTTCACTTCCCGCCCCCATTTTGTCTCTCCGAAGCGTGTCCCATCTCCAACCCCAACCCATATCGCCCACCCCCCCATTTGCTTCCTCCCGGACAATTCCTCATTTTCCCCATAACCTCCCTCCCGACTATGCCCTCCTGATGCCGTCCCGTGTGTGATTTTATTTTTTTGCGCCATCCACGGGGACCTACCCCTCCATTTTCCATCTCGGCTTTCAACCTCCCATCCTCATCTTAGCCCATTTCGCTTTAACTTGATTTGAGGTGTTAACTCGGCGTCTATATCCATTTCCCGCCCTCACATCGAGGTCTTTCCCTGGGGACACCGTATAGAAGAAGCCCATCCATAGTACACATTTGAGATCCAGCGTATAATTAGTGCTGGGTGAAACAAGGGTTTTTATTTTTCGTTTTGAACCGATTCAAAACTCCGTGCACAAGATTCCAACAAGCAGTGATCTACATCTATGTACTACCCTGCAAGCCCACGCCGTTAGGCATATGTCGGTGGGCAAGGGTGGATCCAGGATTGGGGGAGACACATGTGTCTGGAAGGTCCTTGGTCTTCTCATATTTGCGATAAAAAATACAATAATTGCTGTAAGAAATATTCTCTTTACTTGAATATCAAAGTTATTAATGGGAAATTAAATGATTAAGGCTCCGTAATTCACGAAAAAAATTAAACGCAACAATAACCGTATAAAAAAATTTGTCTAGATTTTAATCCTTTAGGGGGAGGGCCACGAGCCCACCCTAAATCCGCCTATGCTGGTGGGTGTTGGGAAACCAGCAGAGAAAAATCAGACTCACGTTCGAAGTTCACCTTAGCATTTACATAAGTCCCTTATTGTTCGGGGGAAAAAATCCGGTGAGCAATGTATCTATGCATCTAATTCACAAAGTTATGTGAAATATTCCTTCTAAATCTTATTTGATATTTTTAATAACTTGGGAAATGGCGTGCGTAATTAAATATAGGTGTGTCATTGTAGCACCTGTACTAAGTGCAACTAATAGTATAAGGAGAAGACAATGTAAAATAAAAAATAGCATAATAATGGAGTAAAAAGAATTGGGATCCATGAGGATTTGTTTTTAGAATTTTCAATGGGCACTCACGGAAAGTGGCGTGGAAACTGTTCATTAACAGGCTGTAACAGGCAATTACAGTTTTATTGTACTCTTCTCCCATTCCTTCGTCCTATTTCGGTAAGTCTGCACCAAAATTGATTTAAAAAACTTTTTTGAATTATCCAGTGACACAAGAATCTCAAAAATAAATATTTCGAAAAAACGACGTTCTTGGGAAATAAGAGAATTTTTTAAGAGTTTGGCTGGAAGGAAAACATGCTATTAAGGGGTGTTACTTAATTGCCTATGATAGAGATCGGGTAGAGTCTCACAATGATTCCTTGAATCCATTAACAATTGAAGCCGAGAATTCCAAAAGCGCCCGAGTCCATTCGGCAAAGTTTTTGAGACTAAACACTTTTAATCTTTATCTATACCAAAGCCAATGCTACAACTTTTCTACATTAATAAATATTGTAATATGTTTACCCTAATAATAAAGCGAAAGAGCAGCAATAAAAGCTCCGACAAAGTGCACAAATAAACTCTTCATTCCAAAATCTTGCCAAGTGGGCCTTTGTTGTCTTGGAAATTGGAGGAATAATTACCATAGAACTTAGCGGAGAGGTTTACGAGGTTTACATCACTTGTGTCAATCTGTGTAGACGATAGTTTCGCCGGAATTGAAGCTGGCTTCTTCAGGTCACTGAAGTGTAAAATCTGACTTCAGTGACCACAAGAAGTCAACTTCAATTCCGGCAAAACTGTCGTCTACACAGATGGATACAGTCGTGTTAACCACGTAAACCTGTCCGCTGAATATCCGCATCACCGCGAAAGCCTATACAAGGAAGCATAGAACCTACGGGGAAATGCCATGCTATGAAGTATTTTAGTAGTGAAGAGGCGTGGATACTATTTTATTTGATCAAAAACACTTCTGTATTTTTCATTGGTTCAGTGAGCGCTTGTGAAGAGGTGTGCGCATGCTCCATAATCTGCCTCATCCGGGTCTCCTCATATCACGGCCTCGCCCTCTTCCCATATTTCCATATCGAGCAATTTTCTCGTCCCCGTGCCACAGAGGCAGCCGCTCACATTGCTTTCCTCCCATCGTCTCATCTCGTTCCCTTCCCCCTTTCCCTCCTACCTCACTCCATTTCCTCTTTTCTCATATCTCGATTCCTTCAGCCCACATCCGCAAGTTCCTTCCTCATACCTTCGCCTCTCTCTATTTATTCCTCTCTCTCCATCTCCTCCTCCTCTTTTCCTTCCGCATATTGCCTGTAAGTGTAAACTTGATTCTATTTTTTTTCTCTTTCGTCGCATATTTTGATTGGTATCTTTCCCGCCTGTTCCATATCTTTGCTTCGAGCAACAATCTGATGACTTTATTTTATCTTCACGTATTCATGAATATTTCTTTATTATGAATATTTTTTATTCTTCATATATTCTTCAAATATCGTAATATCATTTTCTGTTTATGTGCAAATGGTAAAGTGAAATCATTAAACATTTATATTAATTTTTAGTATGCACTTACATTTATCTCTTTTATCTATTATCTATTTATATATCTTTTATAGTTTTATCTTAAGGATACATAGCTTCTTAGCCTTCCAAGGTTCATTTACTCAAAATAAAACGATTCGGATAAGAAATCGTTTGTCCTTATTCTCCTCGCTCCATGTTCGCTTTCCTACCAAATAAAATTTTAAATTCCTAGTGTTATAAATCAGTGAAAATTTGCGAAATGAGAAAACTCCTTTACAGGTTCCAGTTCCTTTTCCTGCAACTTTTCTCCTCTCACTAGGCAGCGCATAGCAACATGAATATGAACCGTGCTGGATGAAACGCTTCGAATTTTCGAACGTGCCTCGTATGTCCGCCGCCCTTCCTAGTCTTGGTTTTCCTTGTGGTTTTCCTCCCGCCGTGCTTCCTCAGTATCGTGCAATTTCCTCTTACCAACATGCTTTCATCCCACATCCTACCCTCACATCCCCATTTTCTCCCTTTACTCTGTCTCCCTCTAACTCTTTCCTTCCGCATACTTCCAATACGTATTCAACTTTTCTCTTGGATTAGAAATGATTCCTCGATCTCTTTATCGCTTTTGCAAACTTAGCGTAAACTTTTTCAGCCCATTCCGACATTCTTTCTTTTTCTAACATTAAACCTCACCGACGAAGTAAATAGACGAAGGTGGATTAAATTATTGCATTAAATATTGTGTTAAATATTAGGCGAATTATATGTATTTAAACAAATTTTTAAATTCATGAAGTCGACAATATCATCTCTATGGGTACCGCTTACCACTATTTCTTAAGCCGAAATATCTAAGAAATAAGATTAGATTTGAGGAAAAAGTGGGGGAGATAGGCTCCCAGGGCACTTAGACCTAAAGGTCCATTGTTCCAACCACCGATGATTGATCACCCATTGAGGCCTGTGTCCTTAGTAAAGGCCAATGCGAAGATCTCTTACCTCCCTGTGCTCTAAAAAAAGGTGATCGCAAGTGTCTATATCAAGTGTTTTCATGATTGCGGGGCACTAGCGTAAGGAATTGCTGGTAACGTAAAAGAAAAGACTCAAGGGAATACTTTTACTCACTCTTCGGGTATGGAAATACATCCATCATAACTCTTTCACTGTTGTATGTTTTTATTTGTATTTTTCCATCGCATTCAAAATCTATTTTACCGGTTAATTGAGGGTTAAATTGAAGTCGTTGTTTCATTTCTTCGAAAGAATTCTTCCCAACCCAACTAGGTTCATTTCTTCTAAATTACGAGATCCCCTGCCATGGCATCTAATGCCGATCTCTCCTACGGCCACAATTCCATGCGTACTCCAGCGCAATAAATTTAAAAAAACTTTGGATGCAATGAACTCGTGAAAATCATCAAATAGTATATCATTTCGTCTTCTTGCGGTAACGTTTTTTCTCTGCTACCAAAATCATTTCAAAAAGCTGCATTAGATTTAAGTTGGCACAGGTTCCTAGTTCTATACGAAAATACCATTTCCGTTGCTCATGATTTTCAGATATTGTGAATAACTTCATCCAGAGGAACTGGGGAAAGATAATTATAATCAGACCATTGATCTAGTCACCCACGGACGTGCGGACATGATTGACTTGTTTTCCAATGGTCATCGAGTCCCTCTAGGTAATTCCGTACTGACCAAGAAAAAGTCTACGGAGCAGCACCGGAGGCCTTATGCTTACAAATTCCGGAGCTATCGTCGAAATTTCGCATATAATGTCAACGCATTTGAATAGCTCTAGCCATTCACCTCAATTGGTCCTGGAAAGAGCATTGTTCCTCCCTTGACGTAGCCGTATTGCAAGGATGGAGAGGGAAGATCGGATTGGTAGATGCTTAATTTTCCACGACAAGTTAAGCCATTCTGTACGACTCGTAATTCTATATCCTTAAGTTAGCTATACCGTTTTCTTTATTTTCCGCTCCGCACCTTTCTCTAACCCCTCCCATTCACTTAACCTCCCTTGTTCTCGAACTTAGAGAACATGATCCTTCGCTAGAACTATTCCCCCTCTATCAAATTTCCATGCGTGCATGGATACATTACTTTTTCTCCCTTTTGTAGACCCGCGCATCTGGCTGTGCCTCGCAGGAAATCCAAGCGATTGTTTGCGAGCGTGTCGGAATTGACCTCTGTCTTCCACCTCTGACCATCGCTTCCCGCATCTTGTATCTTGTCCTTCTGCTGATCCCTTTCCCATTCTCTAACATATTTTCTAGACTGCTCCTATTTCACCGTTCCATCTATTGTCAGTATTTCTGAAAAGCACTCAGAACTATCTATCACCTTTAAAGTATCATGGATATATAGTTTTATTTCCAAATTAAAAACTTCTATATGTGTCCTAACTATTTCTTAACGTTGAGCGTGAAGTTGTTCAAATCGCTAGACATTATTGATTCGCCTAAGGTATATCGGACAAGAACTATGCACAGGCCTAAATGTTATTAAATTATTTATATCTGAGGATAGCATTTTTAAATTGTCTTGAACTAAACTCAATACCTCTTGAGTCAAATGTACTGACTATAATCGCCTGACACTTCATCGTGGCTCACATCTAGACACCTCTATATTACATGGCAAGCTCTTGAGAGGGGGAAAGGAAATCCTCCTTAGTGAGTAATTTATTATCATATATGCCTTTGAATGAATATTTAAGCATTTCAATAAATATTTTTCTTGAGATTTCTAAGGTGGAATAGAATTTAATTTTAAATTGAAATAGGCTTTAAGAAACTGATTAGGATGACTAGAAATAAATATAGAATAAGATAAAATAATTTGGAAATACAGAGTTTATTTTTTTATAGTTAGTTATTTCTTGTTTCTACATCCGATGTTAATAATCTTTAAACGGAATTATTGACCTGGATTTTCGTTTGTCTTAGTTGTGAAGATTACATTTACTTTTTTCACATTAAGCATATGTTGGAATTCACGAGTTACTAACTTCACGCTATCAAACTCCGGTAGATAATACAAGAAAATATAGAAATATAACGACCAATATACGTAACTTTGGGCAAGCTTTGACGTTTAGATGTGGTATTTGGTATTCAGATTCATCGAATGCCTCGGTCATTTAGCCTCTCAATGAGTAAGAGGCAGTTAAAGTGTATTGTAAAATTTCAGATTATATTTCTCTCATTGAACCATACAAAACGCCTCATCCTCTCAAATATGGATGGTATAACTTGGAACGTGTGGCAAAGTCTTCCGATAAGGACGGGACCGTTGACGTTGATGAGTTGGCGCATCAAACTCGTTAACGTCGGCACGACAGAGCACAGTGAAACTACGAGATAGACGTCTAGGTGAACCATCGACTCGCACCCTCTTTTCGAGCCCAGAATCCTTTTTAGTGCTATCATTTTCCGCGGCCATACGGCACAGTTTGCATGAGAAAGTAGGCGCTTGGGGGAGTGGGAGGGTGTATATATTTTCCCTCGTGCGTTGGCCCGCAGGGGGTCTTTGCATAGGGTTGTGGTGAGTGCGTAACCTCTCCCCCTTCTACTCCCCCCACCCTTCCCAACCCTGTTCACTATATTCTATCTCTTCCCCATTCCCACCTCCTCTCGTATCCTTTCCACAGGGACGTCTCAATCCCTCTTTGACTTTTTACCCTCCCACACCCTTACCCTACGCACACATGTGAATCATTTCGTCCCCGTTGTCTTCATCCTCTTTTCTCCTCTTTTTCTCCCTCCTTCATCCACGCCTTCCTTCAGTTGGCGCACTCTTTTACACTTTTCGTTGAAGTTGATAGTAAGAGAATTCACTTTGTGCTATTGAGGCATCATCATCATTAGTCAAAAATCCTAAGATTGGTTTGAGGCAGCTCTCCATTTCTCTCTCCTACTTATCCGCAAACCTTTTTATAGCGACGTATTTCTTCTCTTGTACATCCTGTATCGCCTGTCCTATGTAACTCATTCGGGGCCGTCCTTTGCCCTTCTTCCCTTCCACCTGTCCTACGATAGTCTTCCTCAGGCCATCGTACTTCAAAAATCTTCTGCGTAAGGGTTTTAGGAGGCTTTTCTTTTCTCCCACTCTTCTTAGCACTTCCTCGTTACTTACACGGTCAAACCAATTTATCTTCATCATTCTTCTGTAGCAATACATTTCAAATGCTTCCACTCTTGACTTCTCTGCTGCCGTCAACGTCCAAACCTCGCTTCCATAGAGAAACATGCTCAACATGTTATGCATAGCCATAATAATAAAAGTGACTTTTTTCTTCATAATGACGTATAATAATTTGAAAACGGTGGCATAGCTTTTAAACCAATGTGGATAGTACTAGTATGATGGATGCCTCTTATTATTACCTCCCACTTTTCGTCCTATTTTTTCATCTCGTCTCATTCGCTTTTTGTAATCAAAGTAAAACCTTGATCTTCGCAATCTTAGAAAAATTATTTAAGTAACTCATTTTTCACGATGCTTGATTGAGTATCAGACTTTTTGACCATTTTTATTGATAATAAGGAAGAAATGAGAATGATTCAAAAAACGATAAGGCTTGCGTGCAGTCCGGAATCATGATAAAAATGAATCTGTATAATTCGGTTTCTCTTCTTTGGTAGGTAAGTGATTTTGTATTAGGCATTGTGATATCGCATTTACTCAGAAGTAAGGAATTTATCAGCGTGATTAAAATAACCGACGAGGTTATACGCATTAATTGATTTTATTTCAAGTAAGATTGGTGAAATAATTATCTGTATTTGGAGAAAGAGGAAAAGATATTGCTGTAACTCTTACAAGCTATCGACGCGGCAAATTTCTCAAATTTTTGTATACGTATCCGACTTTTCACAATATTTCAGTGTTTATGAAACTAGGCGCTGAAGAAGTCGTATAAATAATGATTGAATGATGAATCTTCTTAATTTAATCTAATGAGAATATTCCTAATTTGGTAACTTTGATACATATTTTCTCATTTAATAAGCACCTTGACAAGCTGCTATCTACCATTAGAAACCCGTTATTATTTTTCAATATGGTTTGACAAAGCAATTTTGTTATACGGACGCAGAGCTCGAACCATGGTCAGCATAATTCTCGCCGGATTCCAGGTATTTACGCCGATAGCTATGACCATGGCATCTAGTTGGACGGTTGGCATCATTATATGGGTTCACCGCCGGTTTTCGTGCAAAACAATGTTGAAATCAAATATACTTCCATCGCTCTTTTTCCTTTGTCTAAGTTTTATGCAGCTATTTAGCCTTTTACGGCTTGGGACCATGAACACTTGAGAAGTATGATGAGAGAAGGCTTTAAGCGTTCGAGGTGTGAGTCTGGAGAATAATGGAGAAGGTGAAGTGGACAGAGAGGGAAAAGAACGACGAAGTGCATGTCATGGTGGGTGAGGAGTGGCAGCTTCCATATGTGATACGAAGGAGACAGAAAGCATGGATGGAGCGAGAAGTAGCGGTGAGGGAGTGTTGAACATAGAGTCAGAGGGTAGAACTTTGGGTGAACGAAGGAGAGAAAGGAAGAGAATAGGATAGATGCAATGAAAGTGAGTAGGTGATATTCTGATTTGAAGAGGCAAGTCCATGAAGGAAAAGGAGGCTACCAGAACATTTCTTAATTACTCTATGGAGCCTCAATCGGTAGAATACTTTAGTAACAATTATATTAATAATAATAATCATGGACTACACCTCAATGACCTCAATCGACCATATTTTGAAAAAATTTCATCAAACAAATGGTTGTGTGGAACAAAGTGGAGAAACCAATAGAGTTCATGATTGAGATATAAGACCCATTTATCCTCACTAAAAATAATGAGAACTATATGAATAGTGATAAAATCAAAACAGATGGCAAATGTAGAAGATGTTTTCAGGCGCCAGAAACAACTCAACCCATCATATCTGGTTGTAAGATGATTTTTTTTACAATTTTTTATAATAATAATTTACTTATTCAAATTCAAAATTCTAAGATGAAATTTGGATTGATAACTAAATTGGAAATAACTTTGAAATAATAATTATTATTTATAGTATTCAACAAAGCTGGCGATCTATTATCTTTCATCGTTGGCTCGCTGCATGGTATGCGGTTGAAAATGGAGAGAGAGGTGCCTGCTATGAGTGGATAGTAAGATGGAGTTGGCTGTTTGTTGAATTGGAGGATGAGAGTTGAGAAGTGGTGGGAGAATAGAGGAAAACGGAAAAAGAAACTCAAAGAGCGGAGAACGTTTGCGAGGAATTGGGCTTCTCCCGATCTCCTTCTTTCGAAACCCCTCGTGGCTTTTTCTCCTTTTTTCCCTTTTCATATATCGGCGTTGCTGTTATTTTCACTTTGAGAGTTCTGTGAGTTAAAGGGAGGGATTCCATTGGCGAATGCTTGCTGTGGAAACATGCTTCGATTCACATTTCCACTTTCCGTTTCTCCTCGCTTGCGTCACTCGCGTGGTTTGCAACTGTTCGTTGAGGGTACACGTTCTTATTGTGGCTTCCGGAAAATGCTCTCGCTAAGGTCCACTTGCTAAAGGACCGCATATAACATAATAGGGTTTGCCTCTACATATCCGCGGGTTAAGGCTTTCACGTGGGAAAGCCGCAGGGTACCTTAAGGCCGTTTTACACGTTACACGGAATTGCACAATCTGACGTACGTGTGATGGCGCAATCAAAATTGCGTCGTGTAAAGCGGTGAATTGCTAGAACAAATGCAAGAATGCGTGGATACGAGACTGCAAAATAGCCCCTGTTCTAATTTCGTTCATGCATTCGCGCAATTCCACGCCATTTTAGAAATTAATGCAGCTGTAACCTGTGCCATTCCGTGCCCCGAGT
Organism: Ischnura elegans; assembly: GCF_921293095.1. Lineage (NCBI taxonomy): Eukaryota > Metazoa > Arthropoda > Insecta > Odonata > Coenagrionidae > Ischnura > Ischnura elegans. The sequence continues at coordinate 87,962,329 of NC_060249.1, forward strand.
AAAACGGCCTTTACAGGTCTGTACATGGTATGGGGTTTCCTAATCATGCCATTCACCTTGAGAGTATCAAATTAAGTCGTTTAATCACACTACCATCTAGATTGGCTAGAAATACTGTGCTGGCATACTTATCAAAGTCTCTTCGGCTTCAGATCACAATTTTCTACCTAATGCAGCCGGAACAGTCCCTTAATGGAGCAGATTCAATTTTCATTCCGTGAACTGATATCATAGTCACTGCGACTCGCTTCTGGTTTACGCAGTTCACTCTAATGAAAAAGTCGATATTGTAAACTACCAATGATGAAGACGTTTTTCATTGATTCAACCATTGAGGCTTTTTTTATGTCTTGAATAAAAGTTTATCCAACTGGTAATATTTGGTGTAATACGTAACACATTCACAATCCATCTCCCCGTTTTTCCTCGCATCCTTCGCGCAGTTGTGTCGCTACGTTAAGGGTATATGTTTTTATTGTGGCTTCTGGAAAATGTGCTCGCTAAGGCGTCGGACCGCTTGTTATAGGACACTTTTTCACTGTATTGTATTTTCAGTGGTTTTCGTATTCATGTAGACATGCTTGGGGCTACCTCATAGAGTTACTATGAGGTAGCCCCAAGCATTGTATGAGGCTTCCCACTCATAAACTACACCTTAATGTCCGTTTGGAGAGTGTTGAAATAAGTCTTTTATTCACACTTGACAGTCGAGATTGACGACGAATACTGTGCTTGCATGCTTATCAAAGTCTCGTTGGTTTCAGATCACAATTTTCTACATAATACAGCCACGATAACCGCCTGGCTGAAACATTTTCACCTTTCCGTTCCGTGAGCTTTTTCCATTGTACCTTCATAGTCACTCTTACTGGCTTCTGGTAAACGTAGTTCACTCATTTGAATTAGCCAATGGTTTAATTAATCATTGACTATAATGAAAAGGTTTTTCACTGATTCAAACATTAAGGCTTTTGTGTCCTTGAAGGAAATGTTCAAAAGAGCATCACACACACACAAAATAAACACAACAGGTAATATTCTGGTATTATAACTTTTTATTATTCAGACTAATTCAGAGTATACCAGAATGGCTTTGGAGTTTTCATGAGTAAATTTTATTTCAAAATATTGCTTGAAATCGAGCATATTTTCCTCAAGGAATATGCAAAAAAATACCCACTTATTCATAATTCCAAATAGAGGGTTCTCCATAAAATGAGTGAAACGCTTAGAAAAAAGAATCTTATTACACAGTATTTACGCCCTTCATTATTATTTACAATCATTAATTAGTAGGAAAACTATTACTTCCGTGTCCACAAATTATACCCAAATATTTTCTTGTCAATCGAGTAGTTTTCAGGCAATGTCAATACATTCTTCTATGCTAATTTGAAGCAACTGTTGCCTACATTATATATTGGTGCTCAAAACCTCCACCTTAACGACAGCGAAATTTGGTTGAAGGATGTCCAGGAAATTCCTCGCCTAAGGTCTCGGCCATGAATTGCGAGTGCCTCTCCTCTGGCGGTGATACTCCTTCATTGCTTTTTGTCGCGTCCCTAATAAAAGTGAATACGAGCAATGACTGTTGGGCAGGTGCGATTATTTGTTTCAAGACCTCATTCACCATAGTATAAACAACACATCCCCCATCATCCCTGACACCTAAAGAGAGATGTATAGCAATGCGTTGGAGGGGTGCTATCTCGGTGAAGGTGAAAACAGCGAGTCAGGGTGGTTCAGATAGCAGGAACCTACCCTCCAACCGGCTCAGGGAGATGGAGATCATAAACACATTTATTTGGCAATCTACCGTCTCACGAGGTACACTCGAGTTTCATCACATCGTCAAACCTTCGTGTCAGGGAGTCGTATCACCTTATAAGCATCTCTTCGTTCCACTTAAAACATTGACTTTACTTCTCGCCACTGTCTCCAGCCCATCTACTTGCTGCGCTTGCTCTCCATCCTTCCCTCGTCTTGTGTAGTTGGCTGTGAGTAGAGGAGTTCCGAGGAGGGGACGGCTTATCAAATTTCGAGGTTTTGGACCTTTCCAGCGGGAGTGTAGCGGTAATGACCCCCTCAGCTCGGCCCCGCTCATAAGTGGAGCGGGGCGATTTCATTTAGTGTGAGGCGTGAGGGCGTCCGGGATTGATAGGGAAGAACATGGAATGCGCGTTGAGTGAGAGTTAAGGAAACGATGTGACGAGTTAAAGGGGAAAGGTGAGAAGGAGGGCGGCGGTGATTCTGTATGTTAGGTTTCGTGTTCCTGTACTCGGGGATGTCGGGAGTGAAGGGCCTAATAAGGGGTTGAAATATTCAATCACATATTATTTTTATTATATTCTACCGATAAAGGAAGGTTCCCATGGAGTACTTGGAAGCATTGCGGTAGCCTCCCATTCCTTCAAGCACTGCCCTCTTCAATTCACAATAAGGCTGATTCCCATTCTGCTATCTAAAAATCATATTGTTTTCCTTCTTGTCCCTAGTTTACCCAATATTCTACCCTCTCACACAGTTTTAAATATCCTCTTCCCGCTAAAAACTCGCTCCACCCATACCTTCTGTCTCCTTCGTATCTCATATAAAAGCTGCCTCTCCTCACATACCATGTCCAGCACTTCGTCGTTCCTCCTCCTCTCCGTCCACTTCACCTTCTCTATTCTTTGTCACATCCACATCTGGAAAAGCTCTAGTCTTTTCTCGTCCTCCTTCCTATGTGTCCACGTTTCCACACTCCAGATCAAACTCTTCCCTGCCCGTTTTCTGTAAATTCTCGCACAAGGATCCTCTCATAACCTCCATCCTGTTCAAGAAGGCCTCCTTTGCTAAAGCAATTATCCTCCTAAAGTACTTACTACAGTATCCGTTTTCCTCTAATATGCTGCCTAAATAGTTACATTGATCTACCCGCTCAAGTTTTTCCTCACGTGCTTTTTATCAAGCGCATAGAATACCATTTTTTACAGTATAAAATCGTTTAAGAGTTGGCATGGAGCAAATGCGATACATCCATGATAAAAACAACAAATTTCCACGCTTTAATATAAAACTGTGACAGGACCATGGTTTCGAAATTTTATGACATTTACAAGGTAAAATTAAAAATGTAAATGACATAGGATGTCGGAACCTTGGTTAGTTGTAGTTTATATAATAATGTGTGGAAGTTACCATTTGTTGTTTTCATCATGGGTTTTTGTACCGCTTTTACATACGAATGTGAACAATAAGGTAGTCATATAAAGGATCCATGCTCAGTACGAGAGCGTGAATCCTTAAATGAGTAATATATTTTAGTTAAAAACTTTTTGGGCTATGTGGACGAGTCAAATTTTGGGTGGCGTCATAGTTTCCCGAATTGTTGGTCGCTTTTGCAAGGGAATCTGGTTTAAGCAACGGTCGGGAAACGTTGGGGTCACCGAAAAATTGATGCGGCGACATAGCCGAAAAAGTTTTTTAAAACTAACATGACGAGTAGCCGCAATCGTTTTAACGAGGAAGTAATACATTGGTCAGGAAATCGTTAGTCAGCAATAAAACCTGATCCATAAAGTTCCATCGCTGTTATATGTAGTAGTTATTCATGCAAGTTTACGTATACGTTCACACGATTAATTAAGATAACATTGTAGAAAATTTAGTTATACGTTTTGGGTTCACATAAACACCGCCCCATCAAAACGTAGATGCCTCTTACTTTATTATTTGACTATGCAGTTTTACTGAAAAATTCATCCAAATTTATTATGATCTTGTTTTTTAAATTCTGTCTTGCAATGGAGAAATTACGTCTACTAAAGGATCTATCATCCCTATTCCTATCTCCATTTTTGGTGGGAACTTTAAAATAACAACTGCCATGAAGGGATATTTTCGTAGTCTAATTCACATTCTCATCTCTGGTTGTTTTGCGTCTCGTATGGAAATGAGATGAATTTATTGGGAGGGAGGGAACTTTGCATTTGGCTGTATTCCGCGAAACTTTGGCTCATAATGCAGTCGTATCGTGGAATTATTTTGAGCATGAACACTCTTCAAAAACTTAGGACGAGTATCAGCCTTTATGAGCACTTTCTCCGAAATAAAGACGAGATGGGGACATAACGACACTTGGTTGACGCCCGATTCTGTGTCGAGGCACTTTCCCAAGATCGTCATTTTCATGCGCCCATGAGTTCGGGCTCGGAAGTAGTTGCACGGAGACTATCTGAAAGAAAACATGCGGAGATAAGCATGAAGAATTTCATAGTGTCACACCCGACTTTCGCTACATGTTTTTGTTACGGCAAACATTGCCATCCTTTGAGTGTGCGTATGAAAATAATTTTGTTATTTATATGAAATATGCATCTTACGAGATAGTGGAAAATAAGAAAAGAACGTTATGTACTTGGAATAAGGTGCAAAATTGTGCTAAATATGTGGTGGTTTACAGGCGCGAAATGACATCATTATCGTGATTTAAGGTAATGATATATATTTTCTATGATTCCTTGGCATTTTTCAATTATTTACCTAGTGCTACAAGAAGGCAGTCTTATAATCTAGTTTTTCCTTGCACCATTTGAAAAAAAATATTTTTTTAAATAAATGCGTCTCTTGGTAATTCACTGCTAGTAACGATTTAAATTATGCTTGATAAAGAGATTAGTTTTCCGAAAGTGTTGTGAGGGAGGATCTTTAAGGAAATAAGTGATTGAACTAGAGGTTACTAAAGTTTATATCGTACAAAAAAAAGTCTACAAATACCCCAGGTGTGGATGATTTTTCTACACCAGTGTGCGTCTATAGCAATTTTTTTTGTTTTCTCCATTCATAGGATACTGTGTATTTTTTAAACCTTTTTGGCCGGCAGAATAATTTCCAAAATAGGCCAAGGCAACATGTAGTCGCATCTCTCCAGATATGTTTGATTTTAATGGTTTTATCCAACTCATTCTATTTATTTTACCCAGCCTAACGTTACTTATTTCATGCCATATTTCAGATGTGTAATAAAGTGTCTTGAAAAACTAGTACAAGAGCATACTACATACATTTAAGCATACTGTAAGCTGGTAAACTGCCTCAGCGAAAGGAAAGAAGTAATGGTTTTGGGTTGATAAGTATCACTACAATTTTGATAAAGTGATTTTAGGATTTCATCTTAATTTTTTCCATCTTAATATTAGATGATATAGTTTTTTCCAAGTGATTACCTACCCATAGATCAGCTGAAGCCGGTGTCTTACAGTTAATTTCTACGCAAATATTCTCATGATTACTGTATTTATGAAACCTTGCTCATCCATGTCTATGCATTCTGTCCTACGAGAAGGAAAAAAGTCATTATTTTGGTTCTGGCTGGCTGAGAGACGTCAATACTTGTGACCACTAGGCAATTATTAATGCATAAACTTAACTTATTAATAGTATTACACGCAATGTATGATATAACTAATCACCTCAAATGGTCAATTTCTATGAAAATTAACATTTTCTCCTACATGAAACGAACAGAAAGACCGCGGGCTACCTAATCCTCGTTTTCCTTTCTTATTTCTTGTCTGTCTCTGGAAGGGAACGTGTTGGAAGCGTGTAAAGTAGTCAATCGAAGGCGTGAAATTTTTTTAGAGCTTCCACATTTACAGAAATTTACCGACTATTACCGCGCTCATGCGCAGTGAAATTCTGAAATCATTTATGAGAAATATTTATGAAAACATTAATCGTAGGTAAGCGGATTAATAATTGTTCCATTGCCACCTTTCGACTTTTTCCATTCCAATTCATGGCATGAACAATAATATAACCTACATTTAACTCAGTATTAATCTTAAAAATGTGTTTTTTTTATTTTAAAATATTACCTTTTCAGGCCATTATTCCCATGTGCTTTTAAAGCCTGGTCTCCCCTTATGGCCTGACCCCATCCATATCCTCCCAGAAATCTTTGGCAGATCTAACCTCTCCCATCCCAGCGCGCGTTGATGACTCCCGGAGCTGTTTACGATGCATACATCGATCCCGCAGTCAACGACTGTCGTCGTGGGGTGAGTTCATTTTATTCCGACTCCTCCTCGGCTACGGAGGTAATTGAGAAAGTAAGGTTGTGTCGGGTCCTGCTGGAAGTCCAGTGTCGTATTGGGGGTTTGCGACTCTCCTGACCCTCGTCAAACCAGTGTTGTGTTTAAATTTAAATTGAGCATCCGTTTCGTCTCGAAGCAGTATTTCACCACATCACCGGGAAGGGAAGACATGCAGGCAATCAAGGGAGGGGGGGACCTCCTGTTCCCCCGTTTTATTCCCCTGGAGAGGAATTCCTATGGCAACAAGATGGGATTTGCGCAAATGGGCGGAGACATAAACCAATCTAAGGTGGCCCCATAAGGAGTGCGTCGAACTCCGTCTTGTGCTCATGGGCGATGGAAGTCTCAGACGGGAACCCGAGCGATTTTCATTTTCGGGATAATGGCAATTTTGTAATTGGAATTGCATCCAAGGCCTCGTAACGCTACAGAGCTTTTAATGTCTTTCGTGCACGTTTTTGCATGGTAAATATTGCAGGTGGTAGATCATTTTTTTAGATGAACTACAGCCGAGGGAATATAGCTGGGGCCTTATTTTTCTCTGACCCGAAAGTAATTTGCTGAAAGAATTTGGTAAATTGAAGGGAAATACGAGTGAGGTCGAAGAAAAGCATTCTTCTGCACTCAGTTATTCTCTTGTTAGTGGATATAAGCGCCCAATTACCGAGAGTTAGTGAAGCTATTAAATATCAGGCTCATTTACTCGCTTAGGAAGTCATTGCGATTATGAATCGCTCACAGGAGTGCTAACAATAACGAGCCGCAAGGCTAAGAAGGTAAGGTGAAGCAGCGACACTCTCGGCATGAGTTAATGGTGTCATCACCTCATCTACGAAAGGGTTATCCTTATTTGATTTTTAGTGCCGATTTGCTGGAAAAGTAGGTGCATCATAGCGGTAAAAAGGAAAGCGGTAAAAAAACAGGCCTCTTCATTTTTTAGCTCCTGATATCGACAGTGTGTTCGGGGGTCCCAGGGCGGGCCCCCGCAAAGGATACGCTCTCGAGGACCGGGAACCAAGTCAGAGACTTATACGCCCGAGCCTCTCGAGAGGGGGAGGACAGATAGGAACAAAGGATTAGAGGCATCGCCGCGATGAGAGCCCGACGACACCTCCAGGGGAAGGACGGGGAAGGAAGGGAGGGGACGAGGAATCCTGCACCGTCACAAAGGCGGGCAGGTCCTACCATCAGCGAAACCATGCCTACGCAATTGATATTCTAACGACCTTAGAGGATTATTCTATGAGGAAGAATAATCCAACGATCAAATCGTTAGATTCCTGATATCGACAGTAAAATTAAATAGGTGAATGATCCATTTTTAATGGATGGATATTAAAGGAATTGAAAAATACTTTAAAATGAGTTTTACCGCTGGCTGATAATTTATTTATTTCAGTTTTCGGACCGATAATATTTCTTTGCCTACTCTTCTGACTACTCCAGACGTAGTTTTGGCTGGTTAAATTCTATGTCTTCCGAAGGTCGCGGGTCCCTCGAGGTTAAGTATCTCGTATTCATAAGATTAGTTATCTGTTCAATCTTTATTGAACTGGTATAAACTTGGATTCTAGAATCGATTAGTTATATTCGGGTAGATTGAAGTAACTGAAGTATTTAGTTCCCTGCTGATACCATTTGTGGGTACATGATTCACAAATACTTCTTTACTCCTGATATTCGAATGCCGGGAAAAAGTATCTTTACGTGAGGAAAAAATAGAGCACTCCATCATATACTGGCCGTGCTGATGAATGATCATCCAACCTTCTGATCCAGCGTTCTGATATGATGAAATGATTTGAATATGGAATAGCATCTTATACTTTAGCCAAACATGCAGTCTTTCTTTCAACAGAAGAGCGAATGTTTTGAATTATTTTGGAAAAAAATAATTTGCTGCTGCGTCTGCCTGACTTAATTTACTTACTTAATTTGGATTCGCATTGTGTATTCCTCAATATGAATAAGAGATATATACCCCAGACATCAATTCAGTGTTTAAGGGATTTGTTATTTTTATGTCTAAGCTCGACGCTCCTAGAGTGCGCGATGCGTCAATTACTTGCAAAATTTCAACTATTTTGGTCAAATGTATTACCTTATAAATTAAAGACGATTTGTAGAAGTCTAGTGTATTATATTAGTTGTAGAAACATTGTTTGCATGTCATCTGTGCTCATTTACGAATGTTAAAAGTAGACATGGTATTCAGGGGTGTGGGGAAAATTTTAGCCGAGGTTTATTAACGGTTGGTATAAAAAATTGTGGTTTCAACTTTGGTTAGAAACCTAAACACTAGATTTTAGCAGTAAATATAAGTTATATAGATGGATTTTTAAAATAAGTTAGAATTTTCATTCCTCTTATTTACGAATGGTATTTAGATAAATAATTTTTTGCACAAGTTACTTAAACTTTAATCTGATTGCGATGAAAATGTCAGCGATTTGAAGGTGTGTGACAGTCGGCGTCATCTGGCCACCCATCATCAACTGCAGAAGAATAGACAAACACGAGTGACTTCGGCGCCATATTTGAAACGCACTAAGTGTGCTGGAGTTGCGAATAAAGTGCGAGGGACAAAGAACCTAACTCTTTATTCTTCCCGCTAACCTAGGGTGTAAAGTTGGATATAAACATTTACAAAACTAATTTTACTCGTAAGTTACACTTAAGTATATATTTTTGCTTCCCCATTATAATCATTTTGAAAATCGGTAATTTTACATTGCACTCTTATTCTTGTACTTAATAAAAGTAACTAAGAAATATCGGAAAGATATTCTGAGTTGATAAAGAAATAGATGCTTGGACGAAGTCCCTTTTACCTACAAATATGTGGAAAAGAACATATTTTTTATTGGCTTAATCCATGTACTTAATTGTTTGCACTGAGTTAGGTTTAAGATTCCATATTACGATATTTGCACTTTTAAGCAAAAAGTTATCATATACTCCTGCATGCGCAGTTTAAAATTTTGAATTAATATCATTTATAATCGGTACGGCAAGTTCTTTCCGTTCATGGTTTGAAAAGAGAAAGAGCCAGTGTTTTTGCCTTGAATTACGAGTAATTCCAACCAAAATCCTCCCTGCTGAAGACATTCCGTAGTTTCCCCTCGTGATATAGATACGAGTTCAAGGCGGAAGAAAAACAGACCACTGGCTTGGGGGTTTCTTGGACGCCTTAGCCTGGCGATTTAATTCTTTCGGCACTCGGCTCTACTCCGATAATACATCACGGGGAATCCGCACCTGCTGCTCCTACCTCACTTAGCACTAATAGAAGGGGACGATAAAAGGGGGTGGGCGGGAGTGAGAGAATCCTACGAGGTTCAGCTTGGATATCCCGGTGCAAACGGAGGGTTGGAACACCCGAAGGTAGTTAGGACACGGGCATGCGTCTCCATATTTCTGCCCGACGTGAAATCCAAGGTCCCTTAACGACCGCCACGAAACCCTTTTACAACATTTATAAGCAATTATCGCAAAAGCAAATCCCTATCCCATCCCTCTCTCTCTCTGTCCGTACCCGGCCACCCCCTTCCCCCTATCCCCCCAACCGAGTAGGGCCCATTTAGAGCATTAATATATCCAGCGCTGATTCCGGTGTGTCCGCGAGTCTGGGGCCCTCTTTATTAAGAGCATCCGACAAGCTGCCTCTTCCTCCCTCTCTCCGTCTCCTTTCGCCTCGTGCGCGCGCATGCTCCTCAATTCGCGTAATTAAATACGAAAGTGGAACGGAGCTGAGCCAAGTGAGTTCTGATTGAGGTACCCTACAGTCCCTACTCTAGCTTCATGCTTCAGAAAAGTGATAACGTTGGAGGAGCATTATTTTTAGACGGTCAAAATATACTGTCTAATGTTTGGTGTAATAAATACAAACTAAAATATTATCTCAGAAGTAGAAGTGGGATGGGTCCTAATTTTGACGGTCATACTGACAATATTTAAAACTGTTTGTTGCAAGCGCTATAAAGTCGATATTTAGGCATTTGGAGTGGCTAAACCCTACCACATATGAGTATTGTCTTCGTGTTACTATCTGAAACTAGCGATTTAGCTTAATTCGTGCTATATGAAATATTTAAAACATCCTGGCAAATAAGAAGCAATGTGGCTTGCAGGGTATCACGTAGCGTAGTCGAATCGCTATTCCCGTATCTCATTTATGAAAATTGAAAACTCACCATCACTCAATTTTTCTAAGAATTTTGTGAGACGCAATCCACATATTTTTCATTTGCATCAATTCTCAACACAACTCGAGAACAATATTTGGACTGCTCGTGATTCAAAGAATGAGAGTAATTTTTTTGTGCATAAATGATTGCTGCTAGCCTCCACTGCAAAGAACTTGATGTACTGAGGGCTTAATATTTGCATAGTTTGTGTGTCTGAAGATTGACCTGCGATTATTTCTAATCGTACTTCGTAATATTCTTGCTGTTCACACGAATTGAAGAAATAAGAACTTGGGTATTACGTCATGGTGATATATTGTGATCATGGTGGTTTAGTGGTCATTAGTCAAGTTTTTATTTCTTCTATTCCCACGAGAAAGGATTTCCACAAAGTTACACCCGCTTCTATTAATTCTCGCTTTTCAAGCTACGCTTAAACTTTTACCTAATTATGTCTCATCCCTTCAGCATTAATTATATACTTCAAATAGCTCTCATTTATCCCTATGCATCTCCTTAGGGTGAAGAAAAAAATTGCTTTGTGTGAATAAGTAAAAGCGAAATCTCTCTTGGCCACGAATGAGATGAGATCATTCACATTCAATGGTGTCAGGCTCAACTTTGTGGAAGTTGAAGTTCACAAATGAAAAAACGACTTCGTTTTCTTCCACTAATTTATTTTGACGGTACAACATGTTTCGACCTTGAGCGGTCATTTACGAGTACAAAATTTTGTCAAAAGTCGGGAAAATTTATACCAGGTCAAAGTCAAGTCCCTTCCTGGTATAAATTTACCCGACTATTGACAAAATTTTGTACTCATAAATGACCGCTCAAGGTCGAAACATGTCGTACCGTCAAAATAAATTAGTGGAAGAAAACGAAGTCGTTTTTTCATTTGAGATCATTCACTATTTTCATCTCCATGATTCTAACCGATGGCGAATATTTTGATTCTGAATTGACAAATCGAGCCCTCATTTTTAAGTTAGCAATTTCTCCGGTGGGTTTTGCTTTGCCTCCAAAAGTTCACGTAAGTATATCAACTAACTTTTGAACAGTTACTTTTTCCTTCATATATTTTCATGGATGTTAGCCAGATGTATGATTTAGTAAAAACTAAATAAAATTCTCTTTCTCATTTTTTTAATTCACTTAAAGGCTGTTACTTTTCTGAAATTGTATGAGAATTGTTTCCCACAAAAAGTGCATATATATGTTTACATCGTTCCTTTATTAATTTTTGTTGAGTGTATGTTTAATATTGTTCTCATTCGCATTTATTCTAGAACCGTATTTCCTTTTAGAATTGTAGCTGAATGTGAATTATTCATCAAATTTGATAAGTGCCTATGAAGATAAAAAGTCAATTTTTCAGATTCCTCGTCTCCCTCTATCTAGTTGAGTATGCTTCAATCGTTAGCCTATTTTGAGTAAACAATTTTATTTCATATTAGAAATGGCTCAATCAGGGTATTTCCATTTAGTGGTAGAACCTATGAGATGAATATGAATAGGTACATGACGACGCTCTTTCTTAGAAAAGTGAATCGAATATGGACCGAATCTTAACAATATGTGGATGGTTTCATTATTTTATCATTTCCCTGATAAGTATAATTGTTAAATCGATGCTTATTTACATCTTACACGATCATTAACTCTCTGAAATTATCATTGAATTCGGTATAGGATTGGTGTGCGCGTCTGTGATCTTCTTCTTTGAAACTGAGACATTAGTTCGTTTTCATCACCAAGGCAGCTGTAGCATTTTCGGCCGTAGTTTTGATTACCTCGTCGTCTATTGCTGTAATCCAGGATGGTTAGGTAGACGCAATGTGCCCAGTTATCATGGCAGCAAGGTACATAGGTGGAAGTGTGACGTCGGAAATTATTCTCATATGATAAGCCTTACGATAACGCCTTATAGTCTTTATCTTTTTCCAAATTTATTTTGTACGGAAATTGCCTCGAAATTGCCTCAGACGGAAGTTCAAACTATCGCTTTTGACGGATAGGTACAGTTAAAATGGTGCGTATAGTATTCTCCTACGTTGCTGTGAAATTTCTACTATACTATGAACACACATAAAATTCGCCACGGAAATAATAATTAACATGTTTTTTTTTTCATTACGAATTTTATCCTTGGTGTATATAACTTTGCCCCCGTGCGCGTGACTTTTCACCTGTTTCGTGCAGTACTTTGCAGTATATTATGATCATTACCAGTAAACAACGACACAGTAGCACTTATTATAAACCTCCTGCGTGAATATGGGGAAAAGTCATACGTTTTGCAAAAAGATAGAACTTCTTTACCCGAAAGATAATACCAAGAGTTGGATTTTGGGACCACATCTGTATTCTTCTTTGTCAATTTGGACCCCAAGATAACATTTCAATTTATCAATGTTTTTCCAAGTCGCATAAAAGAAAATACCTCCACTCCATATATTCATGGTAATTTTTAGAGACTTTTAAAACTAGATGAATTATATCTAGAGCATAAATATAGGAAACTGAGACTAACATAATTGGTTGAAGACTTGAAGATGCAAGCAAATGGAGGTTTATCATTTGAATACGGAATGGTCCTACGTATTGGCGACAAAAACAATGGATGAAGGTGCCCATTGCGGGCAAGATGGATAAGATTTCTGTTGCCTCATTGGGTATAGAGGGAAACAGCGGCGGAGAGAGAAAGATAGGGAGAGAGAGAGCTAGGGAGTAAAGGGGAAAACGGGGCGTGGGAGAGAGCTAATGCTTTCTTGGGGCGAAATGGGGTGTAGGGCGGGATTGGGGGGGGGGGGGGGGAGAATTCTTTTGGTCTGCAAAATTGAAGGGTGGTCCAAACTGTCTCCAGGCCAAAGGAGCAGTAAATTCCGAACACCCCCCCCCTACCATGTTGATGCAGCCTTATGGCTGCTTACCCAGGGACTCCTTTCTCTACCCCTTCACAACTTCCACCCTTCCATCTCTATGGGAGTTTCCCCGCTTTCCAAACGCATTGACGGAACCTCTCCTTCTCCGCTGTTGGCTTTCCACAGTTTGGGATATCTGTGGCCGAAGAGAGTGATAGTAGTAGGGAGAGAAGCCTTAAAAGGTTAGAATAGAATGTTTGGGATTGATGAAGGAGGAGGTTGAATGAGGAGGATGCGAAAAAGACGAGGTATCCAAGTTAATTCCCTCTCTTATATGGCGGAGAGCTAATGTTTCTCTCCCCCGTCCCCTCTCTCGGTGATTTATTTATGTTTTTCGGCTCTCTGTATGGAAGAGGGATTGGGTTGGACGAGTTTGCGTCGACGCAGCTGATCTAGTGGGTGGACACAAAAAGGAAGAAGAAATATATATCGCTGCGTGGGAGAAAAATAATGATGGGCGTGTCAAAGGGATGAGCATTTTACGGAATTGGCAACATTTTATTGGTCTCCAAAGTGAATTGAAGCATTAATACCAGGAGTGAAGGCGGATGCCGCAATCTTAAGGGAGGGAGTCGCGGAAGGCAGCTCTCGCATTACGCGTATGAGAAGTTTAGAAATCGGTCGTGATTAATCTTTGAGAACGAGGGGGTCATTACATTAAGAAGCTTCGCTATCACTAGATAGTCCATTGCCGAATGGAGTTTCCTGTGCAGTAAATTTATTTCCTTCAGTCTTTTAGCTAATGTCTGCCTCTGATTTCTTTCAGGCCTAATGTCATAATATGCCCTCTATATTTTTCTAAGTATAAAAAAGCCCTCCATCAGCGATTACTTCTATGATATGAGTAAGTAAGTAACATTCTGCCAATTTTTTACGATTTTACAACCGCAGATTGGATGAATTCAAGTTCAGTATCATTTTCCACCATTGCCTGATAAAATTGAGGTTTAGAATGGTGAAAGCAAAGTAGATTATTACTTAGAAAAAAGTTATTCTTTGCTTATTAGGTTCTAAAAACTAGGGGACTCCGGAATAGGCTAGGAGAAAAAAAACACTCATTTTTTTCGAATTTCCATGCAGAAAAGATTATTTACCTTGACTGGGATCCCGGTCCTTTCTCTAAATTCATTGAATTTCGCACATTGGTGCATTGAGGGGAGTATGAGAAGTTTGGAATTCGGTCATTATTAAACTTGGAGAACGCGGAGGTCATTATATTTAGAAGCTTCGCTCTCACCTGATATGCCTTATGGAGTTTCCTGTGCAGTAAATTTATGTTCTTTAGTCTTTTATCATATGCCAGCTTCTGATTTCTTCAATCTGATATCATCGTATGCCATCTATATTTATCAATGTTCAAGAAGTAGCTCTCCTGTGAATGTATCCACGAGTTTTTAATGACATTAGGTAAAACTTACAGTCAATTATGAACGATTATACTGTCACACATTCGTTAAATTCAAAGTCCCTGAAAAATTTGGGGTATTAAGAGCTTAAAATTGAATATGATTATTTCTTAGCATAATGTAATTCTTTGTTTATAACATGCTGAAAAATAATGAGTCTTCGGAGTTGGCTTAGAGAAAAATCCACACTAACTGGTTATTTTAATTATTTTTGTACAAAATTCCAAGCAGGAAAAATCGTCCCCCCTGACAAGTATCCCAAACTTTTCTTTGCTCTCTGGGAATTTCTCACATTTTTAATTGCAGTTGACTGTAAAGAATGGGAGGTTTTGAAACCGGTCGTGTTTAATCTTTTGGAATGAGGACGTCATTACATTTAGAAACTTTACGATCACCAACTAGCCCATTGCCAAATGGAGTTAAAATAATTAATTTTAGTATACCGTGGCTATTCCCAGCATACTTGAATTAATTACAATTTATTGCGGAAGCCCTCCTTAAATTTATGAAGGCATTTTCCCATTGTATCGCTCCCTTTCCTGTACTAAAATCCAACGGAGCAGAAATTTTACAACCATTTTAAAAATCAACGCATCAGGAATATTCTCTCCATGTGCAATCAAAACCTTTCAATCAGATCCATTTCTATTAGGTAAAGTCGAGTTCGAAAATACAATATGCGGCCATGCTTCTTCAAATGTATACGCACTGACGTCCATCTTTCTCCTCGCAACGCCTGCTATCCGGCAATCATTCCAATAAAGCCACATCTATCTTCCTCGCTTCCACATTTCTTTCTTTCTTCCATCTACAAGGAGAGAGAGATCGAGAAATCCGTTCGAGTGGGAGGAAGGCGAGTCGGTTGGCAAAGTGGGAGGATTCTCGAATGAAATACGCCGCAGAGTTCTAGAGGTGGAGAACTCGAGTAGGCTCTTCGTAACACTGTTTTGTTGTACCGGTACAACAACAATATTTAATTAGCAAAATAGCTGATCCTGTAATGCGTAATGAGTCTGATTGGCTGATATTGACGTTGATGATTCCGTACGTCTGGTCATTTTTTCATTTCAAGTTATATTTCAATGATTTTCAACACTTAACCCTTTCCAACCCAGAGCTGCTTCTGAGTGAAATAAAATTTTCCCAATTTTGAAAATGTGAACAATCTATACTCAATCGTAAATATCGTGGAAGCCACATATTTCGCCATTAAACCTTTCAACACAAAATAGCACGTAGTATATATCTCTCATTAATAGTGCTGAAATGCATACATTTTTGATGTTACTTAGAGGCAAAATGGGCGCATTATGGGTAAATAAGAAGGTAAAGCATCAGAATTTAAAAAATACATTCATTACGGTTACTTTATTTTCTAAAATAGCATTAAAGTGAGGAGTTTCAATGTTTTCCTCAGCGAAGCCACCTGCTTTGAGCATTACATGAAATGCGAGGCATGCTTCCTTTAAGTCCAGGAGTTGGAAGTATTTACGTTCAGTTGGAATACGTAAGAATGCCATGCGGAGATGACTACCATGTGAAGCAAAAATCAGAACAAATGGCGTAGTTTATTTAGGCTTGAGTAAAGATCTCAGGAAAGAGTATTTTACTGAGAGAATTTTGATACTTTTTAGAGTTTGAAATAGAAAAAAATGAGTGGAGTGTAGTGTATCCAGAGTAGGTGGGAGAAGTAAGCAGATTTAATGATAAAGGCGAGAGGATTTTTCTATGAGAGTCACCGCATAGCTTCTTTTGGTGGAGTAAGGGAAGAAGGTCTTGGGTCAGTGCGGTGGAGAGAAAAAGAATTGCCAGCCGAAGATGAAGGGAATCCACGGAGGTCGAGAGGCATTCCTCTTCCGGAGCCATCCGTCACCGGGGGCCGGTGGTAGGGTGGGAGCCAATCGTAAGACACGCGAAGATTTGTGGGCCCAAAAGTGCGCCCCGTCTAGGAGGTTTATGGGGTGTGAGGGGTGTGATCCTACTTCTTAGTGGCTGGGATAGATACTGTTGACCTCGCTTGAAGCAGAGTTGGTTGTGGTCTTCTAAGAAATAAAGATGGTTTGATTTTTCCTTGTAGGAACGTTTTGCTGTGCCCGCTACAGTCATTGAATTTTTAAATCACATATCTGAATGGGCGTGCTTATTGCACCATTTTCTTCTCTTACCATTATCCTTAAAAAGATGACTGGATATATTCCTGCAGTTGGATAAACCATCATGAGGCAATTTGAGTTGTGCATTTAAAACATAAAGCATGGGAACATAAAGCATTTTTTTACGGATAAGAAATATTTTTCAATGATGATGAATTTTTATCAATAGGTACCATTACGTCTCTTGACTTCCGTCAGATACCTTTAAAATCCGTCCAAAGGTCGATATCATGAAACAAGTCGTACTAAGGAAAGAAATCTGTGGAATGAAATCAAAATAATGTTTCATATTTTCAAACACTGAAGACTCTTCTTCGGAGATGTCCGAAGGATACATTTTCCTTTGATTCCGGGATCCTATTATTAGTGATCCAGCACACTAAACTAAACTAACTCAGAGAAAGTACATTAAAAAAGAGCAAATTTTGGCTCCTGCGCGTATCACCAACACTGAAATCGCAAAAACCTAATCGTCTGATGCATTAGATTGACAAATGAACAAAATTGATTACCACCATTGGTTTTTATCCTTTTAACTGGGATTGGAGATATTTATATCCAACGAATTTAACTTTTGTGAAGAAGGAGAGGTATCACTTTTTCAGTAAAATATGTTTTTGTTTCTATACTTTTTTCCATTTTGTTGAACAATGGTGAAGCTGGGTGTCCAATTCTGGCTCAGGTTCATGTTTTTGCGCAACCACATTTGTGATATTGGTATATGTTCTATCCGGCGCAGTTAGACGAAATGCGTTAACTTAATAAAGTAACACATAATCAGAGATAATGATACTTTAATCATAAGTTATACAGATTCAGGCTTCAATTGGTGGAAGTTCAAACATTTTTAAATAAATAAAAGATCGTAGCACTTTTCCACAAAATTTTTTACTGCGTACAACGCGTTTCGGCTCACTGAGACACCATCTGGTACAAGACACTGCAAAACATTTGAAAATCACCTTAATACCCTTGAGAAAGGAGGTTGGGGATGATTTGACATCTTTGAAGATGGGGGTGGGAACAGGCGTACAGAGGCTTTCCTCCCCAACCCCCTTTCTCAAGGGTATAAAGGTGATTTTCAAATGTTTTGCAGTGTCTTGTACCAGATGATGGCTCAGTGAGCCGAAATACGTTGCACGTAGTAAAAACACTTGCGAAAAAGCGCTAGAATCTTTCATTTATTTAAATACGTTAATCATCATTGATAAAGTACAAAAGGAAGCTGTTAAATTCGTCAAAAACAATTCGTCAAAAACTACTACCAACGAGCAGAGAGTTACAGAGGTTCTCACGAATTAGGATGGGGGCTGCTTGGCACTCGGTAGCTACGTGCGGGGATTAGGCCGCTCGAGCAGTTAAGAGCAGTTATATTTTAATGTGACCAGGAGAACATCATCTTGGAATCTCACACATTTTTAGATCCTACAGAAACAATAAACAAGAGACGTTTGCCGAGCGGAAAGGTATAAGAATTCATTTTTCTTTCGAGCAATAAAGGACTAAAAAAATGCAAGGTGGATCTAAGGAAACATATATCAACAAGACGCACTTTTTATTTTACTTCAATGCTTTTATTAATCAAGGGTTAGTGCCTTAAAACCCAGCCGGATGCCTATTGAGGCGGCTTTCAAGGTTGTATGCCTATGTAAATAATAACTCTGAGGGCTAAGAATTGGTGGATATTGTACATTATTTCTGTGGCGGAGGTGGCCCTTAGTGGGCGCCAAAAAATGATTTTTACTGTATCAAGTCTTCCCTTTTGCGGGAAAGTTGTCTAATTATATCATGGTCTTATATCCGACATAGTTTGAAACTTGAATTATATTAATGCTCGCCGCCCAAGCTCTAAAGTTAAAAATTTTGAAAAAATTCTGACTTAATTGGTAGAAAAACACCAATTGAGAAGATATTACAACAAATAAGCTCAATGAGACAAAAATTAATTATTACCATTACTGTCAGCATTAAAATTATGAAGTTTTAATAATGTCTGTATAATGTTATGATTTTCCAATGGGTGATAGTGATCGATGAATTTCAAGTGCAGACTATCCATATAAAACCAACCAATGTCTTGGTGCGTGTTTCATCACTGCGCAATTTGACTTTTGGGAGCAGATTTTGGGGTAAACTAGCTACTAATATCCATTTCAAAATGTCTCAATGATTCATTAAAGAGAAATAATTGCCATGACGAAGCCACTGGTCCTCCCCCCGAAATTCGGATGGGTCCGTCCCGTTCACCCCCGCAGTGCGTGAACACATGGACGGTGACCGCCTCCAACCCATCGCCACCACGCCCTCCTCGCCCTCTCCTACCCCAACCCCCTCGTGCTGCACACGCGCCACCCCTGTCGACCGAACACACGACGATCAACCCCCGCGCGCGCATTGATCCGTCCAAGCCCGTGCACCTCTACCTACTGCGTAGATGGGACACCCCGCAACGGGGTTCTCGCGCAAGTGCGCATTCATTTTGGCTCATCCGTGATACTTTCGGCCGCAATCATAACGTTCAGTCGAAATTTTGCGGAATGATAAGACCACAATTGAAGATAGTACGTTCAACTCATATTTCAGTTTTCGTTCACGAGAAATTATAAAACTACCTTTTATTATAAAAGTTAGAAATGAAAAGCAACCTTGATCTTCACAAAAATTGCCGTTAAAAAAATACCCTGGATCGGGGATCGAACCGCGGATCTTGAGCACTGCGCTATCTAGTTCCTGTAAAGAGAACTGCATAGATGAGGCCCAATTCCATCCCATAGAAGGCTGATTTCTGTAGCCACTTCGGTCGCATTTTCATCAGTTTTTAAAATGTCCGCGGCACGATGATGAGCGTAATGCGATCCACTTTTTTTCCAATACGTTGCAGTTTAATGTTTGCAAATGCGAGGAATAGCATTTGAAAGGAATGAATTTGATGGATCAAACCACCATGTGAATCAATTTAAGTTAAAACCCCAAATGACTCATCTCCTTCTGAAACTTGGATCAATTTGTCAATCAGCGACGCGGGTGGCGACTTTTGTAAACCCGCAGGTTGGGTTTGGTTCGGTGACAACCATAGACGGATCTAGGAGGGGGGGGGCACGTGCCCCCCCCAGATCCTTAAAAAATATGCAAGATTTTTAATATTGCCCCGTAATCATTGCTTTCGTTTTGTATTACGGGGCGAATTATATAATCTCTCTTGCCTTTTTAATCTTGGTCGCGTTTGTAGAAGTCTATAATCGCTCTTTCACATACATGTTCTAAAATATTTGTACTAAGAAGATTAAGACTTGAAAAAGTTATGGATTTTTTATCCGCTTATGCAATGAAAGATTTTTATGATCGTGCGTTTTTCATGTGGGAATCCTCTTTTATGCTGCATGGTGATGATTAATTACCCCGTGCCAAACACCCCAGAAGTGGCTCTGGGTCTGGTATTATATAGACGTAGAAATATATTTTATGTATAACCGTTTTTATTAATGGCTTGGGGCATTGTTATGATTAACATAGGCGTATCTAGAGGGGGGGGGGCACGTGCCCCCCTCGAGACCCTTAAAAAATATGCAAGATTCTTAATACGGTCCAGTAATCATTGCTTTCGTTTTGTATTACGGGGTATCCTTGTGCCCCCCCAGAACAAATTCCTGGATATGGCCTTGCTTGTGCCCCCCCCCCCCAGAAAGATATCCTGGATCCGCCCCTGGTGACAACACGTTTAGAGGCCGAATTGAGGATCCTCTTTTGTAATATTCGTTGTTCCTGTATTTCCATGTCAATTGTACCGGGGCTCATGGTACTAGATTTTAGACCCAGGGAAATTTTTCTCATGGTAATTGCGTACGATCGACGCGGTTACCAGGAAGGCCTCCTATTTTCCTACTTTAAATTGTGATTAGTAATTAAAATTTCGTTTTCCCTCAATATTTGGTTTAGCATTCCACAAGGAATTTTTAATTTACGGTGAATCAATTTCAAAAATATTAATTAAATATAATTAGTCAATTAATAACTGCCAGACTCAAAGATTTCAGGGCTCTATCCATCAGCTTGAAAAAGGATCGTCGGTGAATTTTTGGATTCGTAATTGCACGGCACCGAAAACGGGCATGAAACATACAAATTGACACAACATCATAAATGTACAAAAGGTTGGTGCCATATTCACAGTAGGTCCAGTTGGGAGAAAGATGAGAGGCATTAAGGGCTATATTGGGTCGTTTAACATTTTTCAAGGCTCTTTCACAAGTTAGTATCAACCAAGAAATAAAATATATTATTTTTAATGATTTAACAGCATAGCGAGTGACGGAGAGATGAAGTATTTGGGGCTTTTCCGGCGAATCTCGTTAATGAAATCTTCTCGGTAAATCAGCCGGGTCAGGATGGACATTGCTGCCAACGTTTCGATAGCCTTCTCTGCCATCGTCCGGAGGGCGAATAATGGACCTGGTTTGTGCCGGGGTTATATACACAGTTCGGGCAGTCAAGTCCATACCTACCCCGCTGATTTCTCGAGAAGAGTTCATCAGACTGACGGAAAGACAAATTTATGTTTTTGGGCATCAATAAAACTTGTATATTGTACACTTCCACTTATTTTATGGAAGGGAGCGTGCTATTACCTAGAAATACTTCAAGATCACATCTGTGTCAAAAGAGTCATCACTCGAAGCATTTTGGCGTACTTCAGAGAAAAGTTTTGCTGTCGACATTGCAATCATGAATGTTTCATCAGCCAAAATGTTTTTTTATGGCGCTTCCGAAGTCCATCGCAGTCCTGAGAACTTTTAAGAGAGGGCGGATATGAATAATATGTAATCAGGTGACCGGTCACTTAAAAGTTTTGAAATAGACATCATGAATTAAATTCATAATTTTTCTGCCTCATACAACCATGCACACTCTTAAATGCAGAAACCTGGGCATATAATATTCTTTTCAGTGAAGCATCCATTTCGAACTTGCCTTATCTTTTCTTGCTTTTGAGAATACTTCGAAAATATTGATAGATATGCTGGCATAAGGTGAGCATAAGAAAATTTTCAAAATTAACGAGTGACTTTTTAGAGTAAAAGCAGTGCTTAAAATCTAATGGACGCCGTCGTCGTTATTTGTTATCAATAATCAAATTGCCTTGCTTAACTTCTGCGGCTTAACTTTTCTATATAGCCATCGTTATCATCTATTTTTGTGTGGCTTCCACATCCTGAGGCTACTTTTAAGTGTGGCTCCAATCCTATCTTATTTTAATCCTTGATAATTTAGAATTATGACTGCATAATTACCTAGTTTGAATGAGAAAGCGATTATGACGTGGAGGGGCCCGCCATTCGCCTGGCCGGGACGAAAGAAAAATACAGCGGAGAGCTTGAGCCGAATGGCTGACGTATTTTCCTTTATGGTGCCGTAAACAAGACATACTGCCCCGAATTATCTCCCACTAACGATGATCCCTTCGACTATTAAAATATCTCTTCCGCTCAGTTTCCCGTGAGTGGAACATATCCTTGTCCACCCGTTTATATATATATATACCCGTGTCCTCTTTCCTCTCTATATGTGCTATCTCTCCCTCTTCCCATGTTCTCGCAACACGCCACAGTCCCCCAAACCCAGACAACATCAGGATACCCACCCTTCTGTCCCAAAATCCCATCGTTTCCTCCCCAGTTGCCCGCGCTAAGCGCGTATGCAATTTCACGCGGGCGGACCGAAATTGCCGCCGGCCGCTTGGCCCTCGAGGCTGGCCCCGAAATGGGTGTCCGGTTGAACGATGTCCGGTCGCAGAGGCGACACGCATACGGGGTTCGGGCGCGCCCGGAGGCCCAAAGAGCGTGATCCTCCCCCCTTCCCAGTGGACACGAGGACGCGCTATTTGTTGCGAGGTGTGTTGCGGAGGCACAGTTCACCCAAACCCCAATGCGTCCCGTGGAGGCAACGCAAGGGTGTGGGAGATTAGGCCACTGCGCACTTTCGAGTGTATTAAGTTCGCATAACAATACCTCAGATGCGCAATAGCAGATAGTAGCATAGGGGAGGCAAGTTATAAAGATGGTGAAGAAGGAGGCGAGAGATGCCGAGGATGTATTACTATATCTACTTTACTAACTTAACTTTTGATAATAACCAGATTCGTAAGAGTAAGTCTCAAGGTTTCATCCTTAATTCAAGAGTGCGTTATAAAAGAGAGAGCTATTAAGGATCGTAAATGACTTGCAACGCCGTGATAAAATTTCCACTTTTGATTACATAGTTAAAGTTTGGAATCCCGTAGCAAAATTCATCTCCCCGTATCGAACCCTTGTTTTCGAATTGATGAGTCGATAATGCGAACCATAGATTAGGTCAATTACTCCTTGTAGGAGTGATAGGGACGTTAGGGTGGAGTAATAGCAATCTATTCTAAATGAGAGGCACCAAGGGGACCAACGCTTACGTCCCATCTGACGGGCGGAGTGGTGCTGTTGAAGTGCCTACCACACTTCTTTCGAGTAGGGGTGGGTGAAGTTTTGCCGCCGCCGGGATTCGAGTACGAGACCACGTGTTGGGCAGCCAACAATACAGCCATCACACCTGCATGCTTCCTCCCCAACCTCATGGGAGCCTCCTGTTACTTCCTGTAATACTCGGTGTCGAGAATAATTTTTTTATGATGGATCAGTTTCCTTCATGACCAATCATAAGGACAGAAATTGTGTGGTCTAAAAGAGGTACTCCACAAAGAAAATAAGAGTAAAGTGTAAATGAGAGGAAATAGGTCGGATTTTCTCTGTATTCTGGTGATATTTTCCTCCGATTTTTTAATACCAACAGAATCAAGCTTCTAAGTTTTTTAGATACGAAAATCGTTCACCGTATTCGGATGAGTATACTGGGTTGCTTTGAACTTCCTTCTTTGTCAAAGGATATCGCTCTGAATCTCGGAACTCTCGGCGAATGTTCTTCCCTTTGAATTTCCATGTAGTCCCAATCGTCTAAGCGTCTTTTCGCTTCTTTCATGTCTTCTCAGTCTCGTAGGCAAAGGCTTACGTTAGTTTCTTTTCTTCGCCCGGATTCCAATACATCCTTTCACATTGCTTCGTTCATCCTTGGGCAGTGTCATGCCTCTATTTCATACTCGTCTCTCTACCAAGATTCACTCTATGGAAAGAAATGTCACCAAAGAATTTTTGTATAATGATATTCATCGAATTCCTTTGCCATGCTCTGCATCTTTTGCGCCTATCTTCAGATCCTTTCATTTCGATAGAATTTCTTGTGAACCAGGTAAGTGTGTAATGAAATTTTAGCATTCGCTTCAGTTTTTACCTCTATGTACTATTTCCAAATGGTGGACATTTTAAGGAGTGAACGGTGGAGTACATTTTATTGATCTAAACATTGAACAGGGTAAAAGTTTTCATGCGATCAAAATTAAGCTTAATTTGCCAAATGAAATAGAAACGTCTCTGAGAGATCTACCGAGATATTGAAACAAAATGTTATATTACTTAGTTTTATTCGTAGGTACTTTTTGTTACCGTTTAGAAGATCAAGCATAGCATGGAAAATATGAGAAATATAAGGAGCCACGGATCCAAAGATATTTCTCCATAGCGCATAATAATTTATTCTTACCTGGTATTTTTGGTTATTCCAATGACTTCGCGATGAAAAAGTTCCTTAAGAATAAACATGGATTTGAAAAAATGAAATTTGGAAAATTGATTCCTTGCAAAAAGTGATTTTATTGCAAAAATATGATCATTTTTATCTAATAGTTGGCAGTGACATGATTGTGTTCAATAATTATTTTACTTCTTCGTGAAAACTGTCGTTTTCTGTATTTTCTATCTGTGCCGTTATAAACTAATCATAAAGTATTATGGAAGGCATGGTGGCTGGAAATAAGCTTGTCGTACTCACCTACTATGCGCTAATAGTGTTCAATTTACTCAAAGTCTTCATTACCTTTGTGAAAATGACGTTTTGATGCTAATAAAATGATTGGCCTACATATTTTTAAAATGTAAATTCACGCTATCCTAAGACTAAGATCCCATTTCATTTCAATTTATGACATTGAAATTTTGTGGTAGCGATTTTTATGTGCAAGCATAATATTCCTTACAAATTCATTCGAAACGTATATATTACTTTTGGTTGAAGATAAACGTTCTGATTGAAGTAGCTGTTACCTTTCCAAAGTGAAAATGTGATTGATTTTGACTAATTTGAGCAATACAAATCTTTCTGGTACAGGCTGTCATGCTTCAATTTTGGCATCAGATATTTAATTAAAACGAATTCATTGAAGGTAAAAAAATAGATTAAGGTGGTTCTTTGATCTCTGATAATACCAAGAATATACATTAAACACATGTCAATGCTGAATTTAACTCCCACTACTTAAGAACGTGTATGAAAAGTCCGTGCTAGAATGAGTTAAAGCCTTTGATGGGTGAAATTAAAAGACAGCTTGCTTCATTTACAAGCATTTCTCAACCAAATTCCAATTATGCCCGTCAACCTTTAGTGTGATATTTTCGCATCTCAGAAAACTTTGGAGTGAGAAACAATTCGATAAACGAATTCGGTTAAATTTTCTCATTACCCGAGACTCCCACCAGGTAATCCGTTGCGTGTAAGGAGATTTTATTAATGGAAACCAACAAAATAGGTGTGCTGAAAGAATGAGGCAGAGAAACAGGAAGAAGCAGAGCGACCAGAAGGTTAAAACTGATTTCGCATCGGGCTACAGACAAAATTTTCGGCGTTCGGAACTCGCTGTAGATCGAAGAAAGTATCTGTGGGTTTTCCACCTTGACTCGAGCTAGTTCGCGAGTAGGTAGGTATCTGCGTGGGGGAGGAAATAATCCTCTCTTTAGTCGACAGCCGTCTTTTTTGGGCGAGCGAGCTTCGAGCACGTTTTCGGGCCGTGGATTAGCGATTGCAAGATTGCCCCCGCGTTAGATGCTGGGAACTGGGAGATGCCGGAAGAGATACGAGTCGTGGCAGAGAGTTGGAGGTCGTTGCCGAGTTCGAGCTAGAATTCGCTCCGCACCAGCGCAGAGGAGTAGAGAAGGGGCGCATCTCGGGGTAGGTACCTATTCGGTTGGTGAGGTTTTTCCGGATGTTGAGAGAGTCGCTGAGCGCTGCTTCTTCTCATCCACACGCACCCGCGGTGCAGCCGAGGGTGATGTGGGGTGCAAGGAAGAGAGAGAGAGAGAGGTTAGGGAACTCGAGGTTTTTGAAATCGTCGGGAAGCGAACGATATGGCACGGAAAATACTCCATGGCGTGGGATACGCACACTGCCTTTGAGAAGACGCTCCGAGCCTTGCAAGGAGGAGACGGGAGGGGTTAAAAGGTTCCAATGAGCATTAAGCGGTGCAGTGGAAAGCGGTGGAAGATTTAAACGGCCTTAGCGAAGGCGGCGTTGCTTCGCATGGGGACTTTGCCCTTCCAGGCTTCCTTAGCAAAATGAGCGTGGGGTATTTGGCTTGGTTCCTGGCGTTCCTTAAGGGAATAAGGAAATTGTTTTTGTGCGAGTATTTTATTTTGATGCTTAGGTATCATTCTCAAGAATTAGTTTTGGCATGAATGTTCCATGTTTAGATCGACGCATCGGTTTTATCGCTCAGCGTTGCCTTACCAAATATAATTCATTGATTCACTACGTGAATACAAGGAGCTCCCTTCCATTAGGATGTCGATAGTTTTATCTTACGTTAATTCCTCATTATATCTTACTTTTTTACCTGCTTTGTACTTTCACGTAATTTAAACTACTATTTTTTCAATAAAATAAAACTGATTAAGACAGATGGAATGCAGTTGTACTTTAATTCATTTATAATTTATGTGCTTATCACTGAATCCATTGGTTGCATGAGAATTATTTATCACACACACATCAGGTAATCTCGAAAATTCATAATACGAATACTATCACGTATTTCTCACAATTGAAAAATGTATAATTTTTCATGATAATAACCATAAAATCACGTTACTATGACCCATTTTCACCGAGTATTAAGTGCATGGCAGGAGAAACAATAGCGTTCAGGACTTTTTCGCCCTGCCCAATGGTAATGCATTTAGTACAGCATCGCCTAATATGGATCACTTTAGCTAATATTAACTGCATAGTTAGAAGCTTTTGTTATCCGTGATATGATTTGATATGCCGAGCGTAATTCAGATATTCCATTTTCCCAAAAAAAAGTACCGCCTGCTTTTGATACTGTAGGAGAGAAAACGCATGATTGGTACGCATTGAAATTTGATGCTAATCTTTAACTTTTTATTTCCCATGTTGTCATGTGCTTAGTGCTTTGGGTGTATTAACATTTGATGTCGTGCGACGAAATTGTTGGCCTGTGTACTATGTAGCCATCCGAGTGTGCAATGCAAATGCTCTGTACACACTGGGACTAGGGTGGCGTGGCAAAGTGAAGCAGTCGGCGTTGACAGTGATATTTGCGTGCAAGATTTCCGTCTTCCGACCTGCCTCCCCGAATCGCTCTACCGCCTCGGTCGACTCGTGGTTTTGTTTGGCGGGATATCACTTGAGGTCGGCGGTGTGGAAACGAGCAGGGTACGGAATGCATTGTAACCTCATCCCGTGTGTGTGAGGGTGGGCAATTTCGTTGGTGAGATGTTTCGAGTGTTTCCAAGACCCTCTCTCGAAAGCTAAAGAGGGAAATACAAAGTACACCTGCTCATGTGGGAGAATCAAGTCGACTTCTCACGACGGAAGTGGTTGAAGTTGCGAAAAGTCTTGCGATTTTTCGCTTTTATAAAGCTCGCCAGTTACTTATTCTGTGAATCGCGACCAACATAGCTCAGCCCACTCTACAAATGTTATATATAATTGACATCTGAAATAACAATACTGAAAGACGGAAGATAAGAAAATTTTGTAAATTCTCGAGAATGAGGCCTTTGCGTTGGAACGCGTCGTTGGAATAAACATTTCTATGGGTATTTACAAAGGTTGTTTATATTCTATGAGCATGAATTTCCACCGATTGAAGGCCGAATATATTGATTGAAAAATATTGAAAGTATTCAAATTGAAATAGTGTTAAAAGTAAGATGAATTCACATTTATGTATTTGGCATAGTTTTTAAAAATCTCTTTGGTGGTATTGTACAATGCTCGGGGGATACATTTCAAATTAGAATTGATTATGAGCCATTTAGTCATTCTAATGCTAGTGGAAATTTCGCAGTACAACACTGTCAATGCCACTGCTACGTTCAATTCTAACAGCAATAACTTTTGCTGCTTCTATCTCAACTTTTGAATTTCGAGGCTTTTGGTTAGTCGCTTTCCATAAATTAATTTACGTACTTAAAGTCATTAATTTTTCGCAAGATTATTTTTGATAATTTTCAAACTCAACAACCTGGACCTGAATGTAATATTTTCTCAACTCGGAATACCTCTTCTACTTCTGGTAATCCATCGTTATGTCGTTTTTAGTGGCCTTTGCTTACGTTCCTCTATTTCTTTGTAACGGATTTTATTCTTTTATACGAATATAATTTTCTCCATGAAATTAGATTTGGTGTATGCAATGTATTCATAGCATGACCACAATCGTTGTTCTGCCATTTTCTAATAAAATGAATTAAAAATTAGTTTTATTTGATTTTCACAAATCAATAGACAACCTTGGTAAGTCTAGCGCTGAGCCTTTATGAAATCAGCCAACGTGCACTTTGCGTGCAAAAATCTAATGGACAAATAAGTAATTTGAAACCTTGAAACTGAAGCGGGAGCCCGCATTGCTACCAGTACTATAGCTAAATAATCTCCCAAGACCTATGTGGTTCGTAGGCGTAGCGCAAATCAGGGTGATCTTGATTCGAAGCCATAGTGCCAATTGTGGAACTTTGTGAGAAGACTTTTTGTAATCAATACCCGGTTGCCTCGGGTTGATCAGGGGATACCGAATCGTTCTAGTTTAATTCCGCTTTGGAATACAAATTGGCAACGGATAATTGAGTCAGCCCATGGTTACGTGATGGAATCAATCTATAACGACTCAAGTCCCCTCTCAGTGGAATAATCGTGGAAATTGGTTGTAATCGTGAAATAAGTATTGTAGTTGACCCCCAGGGCAATAAATATGATTTTGCTTTGATTAAATTTTCACTCAGCACAGCAATACATATTTTTATCGAATTACTTTTAAAAATAAATGCCTTAAATATTTTGCATATCCAAACTTCAACTCCAATAATCCTGCCGACTCCAATGATCAATTGTTAACAACTTGAACATCAGCAGTTCTCAGTGAGTAGAGATTTAAGGGCGAGGAGAAGAAAAAATCATCCCTATGTTAGCTAATAAAATTATTAAGTCCTTATAACGCAAAAATACAAATTGAGAAATGTTAGAAAGAGAAGTGGTTGATTAAAAAAATAGGAACTTTCCGACTTATCAATGAAAAAATCACGATTCTTGTTACTTAAAAAGACCATAAAATATAAATCCATTTAAAATTAAGGAAGACAACTTATGATTTGCCTTGCCGTTTTCAATTTTCTAAGACTTTCTTCCATATTCTTTTTTAATTTTACACATAAGCATTTTAGACTTATTTCTCATTCTTGTGACTGAGTACCGTAGATTTCAGCTCCATCGACCTAGCTTGCTGACTCAAGTGTGATTCAAAATTTAGCAGTCAGACTGGGAGGAGTTGGTTGGGAGAAACGCAGGGGAGTAAAGCGTGAAGCACCCATCTCTGCTGCGCGCGAGACGCGTGAATGATCGGCGAGGGCGTTGTGGCAGGTGACGCGGAGGGCGCCACGAACCGGAGGCGAACGGCGCGAGATAGAGGCTGAGCCGACGAGGTAGATCCTTTGCTTATCATACGAGGGGCCGCGCCTCCGGTTCCGCGGTTTTCTGGGAGACAAAGAAATGTTTATTCAATGAAATCAATGTTGCGAGTGGATCTGAATGGTTATTGAAGCACAAACACAGAGTGTTGGGTAAAAAACTCCCTCATCTTTATCAGAGCTAAAACTGACTGTTAATAACTGACTGTCTTAGCCCTGATGACCTTAGGGTTTTAACAGCATTATACTGGGAGAGACCCAAAAATAACCGGAGACAATTTTTAAAAAATTCAAAATTTAATTTTTTGTGTTGAAAGTGTTTGTAACTCACGAAGTACTCTCCGTCGACGCTGATATATAGTATAAAAAACGTTTTTTTTCACTGCGGGAAACACCTTTGGGACTCGTCGTTTCCGAGGCCCTGCTCATGCTAATGCGATGCTTAGCGCCGCCTTCGATATTCTTTCCACCTCCGTGGTGTGACCAAAACATTTCCCTTTCATCACCATTTTGATGGGGGAAAAAAAGGAAATCACAAGGTGCGAGATCTGATGAGTTCGTGGGTGAAAAAGCAGTGTCGTGCAATTTTTTTTACCGAAAACTCAAGTCGTGACAAGCAGTAACACCTTTTTTTTTGATCAGGAGTAAGCAAATGGGGGATGAATTTCGCCGTGATTCATCTCATTTGCTAATATTTAGCTAAGATTCGTGACAGTGAGTTACCTAGACCAAATTATTCAGCGTATTCGTCAATAGTACGCATCCTATCCTCGCACACTAGGGCACGAGTATTTTTTTCCACATTTTGATTAGTTCTGGACCTGGAAGGCCGGACCGGGTGTTGAATATCTTCAATCGACATATTGCCGTGTTTCAATTGATAATGTCACTCGTGCACTTGAGTTCTTTTTAAAGCGAGTTCTTCACAAGCCGTAGACAACATATTAACTGGGTCCGACTCAATTTTACCGAGTGGAGAACAAAATTTCAACGCTGCAAGTTGTTCTCGAATATCGGCCATTTCAAAAATTGACAAGGTCAATGATCTCTTGATCGAATGTAAACTGTCACAGTGGCTCGCTACAGCAGTCGAAAGCCACTCTGTTTCGCATACTGACTCAGAAATGATGAAATAACATCCATCTAGTGATAGAAGACCAAAATATAAGAGCGACGCGCGCAGCGATATCCGTCTGGCTATTTGTGGGTCCCCCCTCGTATAATCTATTGCACTTTATACCCTAAGCTGATGATGATGATTCTCAAACGTTAATTGAAAAAATTATTTTCCGAACTATCTACGAAAAATCATGATTTTTGTTAATTAAAAAGACCATAAAATATAAACTCATCTAAACTTTAAGTAGACTACACTTGATTTGCCTTGTCCGTCATTAAATATGAGGGCCTTATATAGTACCTTATCTGTAAGATCTTACATAACATCTTATTTAGTGGGATTTAATAAAATACCTTTATGAATAAAGCACATCCTATGTAATCCGGCATTGAATTCTATTATAAAGTTGTTGCTGATACTTCTTTTTAAGGCTTCGGAGCTTAGAAACCATTGCGGGAGGTGTGTGGAATAAGATGATGTGGTTTTAGGATATCGTAATAATCAGAATATTCAGTCCCGATTATGCCATACCCCGTGCCAAACCAAAGAATATTTTATTAACAGTAATTGATGGGAAAGCCTACGATATTTCAACCGCATTTCACTCAATAATTACACCTAAAATCGTAAATTTTTATTTCTCTTAAAATGAGATGTCATTGAAAGTATTTCAATGGAAGAGTTGCCTAGGATTAGTTCCAACCTTTCGACAGTTACGTAGCCATCCTCATGGCTTGGAAAAAAAGTTTAATGTTCGGAGATTAAAATCAATCATTTGGCAATTTTGTGAGTAAATATAATGACATTATATCCGTCAAACTATTTTAATAGGATAAAATCTCTTTAATTGACCTAGACTCAAGAGTTACTAACTGTTCAATGCTATATATGATGTGTTCTCATAAGAACTGACTCGAAAGAAACTGGTATCGAGAAGCATGGTAGAGAGAAAAGTGAATGCGGTAAAACGGAGTGAATAGAAAAAATTTTCAACTTTGGTTTGAAATTTTGCATATTTGTAGTAGTTCTAACTCTCTGTTTCTATTCACCCCGCAAATGGGGGTGAATAGAAACAGTACTTCAATTTCATGTTTTTTTCTATTGAAACGAATCGGGGGTGAATGGAAACAGTTAAATATGGTGTTTTTAACTTTTAATGGATAAATACAAATTTGTTTCTCAACATATGATTTAATTCAGTACATAAACAAAAGAAGTTACATAACTGTAAGTAAACAAATTGAATAGGTAGACAATTACCGTATTTACTAGATTAAATTCTGATAAATAAATTGTGAGATCAGACCGGTCATCTTTGAAAAATTTTTCTTGCGGGGTGAATAAAACACTAAAAATGATTTGTTTCTATTCACTCCATAAATTTTGAAAACTTAACCTAAAAAATATGAACAATTTTTGAAATAATATTGCTAAAGTTAAAGCCTGAAATAAGCCTGAATCTTTTATATGAATAATTAAGCTATGTTTTTTTACAGCTGTTTACTTTTAAGAACACTAGGTATTCAGACTTACCTGGAAAGTTCAAAGTGGATAAAAAATAAGAATCACGTGGTAGAATTCAACATGACAAACAAACAGGAACCAGTGCTGCCAACCAAACACACCATTATTTCACTTTCAGCCAAAAGTACACCAACCTAAAAAAAATATTAGTTGACGCTATTTACTCATAGTTATGTAGGAAATAGATTATGCATAAAAAAAGAAGTTTCGTTTCTATTCACCCCAATGTTTCTTTTCACTTCGTTCTAATAGTGGTCAAAAATAAATTCATAAATATCTCATGTAATGCACGTGAGTAATTAATCTTATTTCGTTGTGCTAAGGGCATGCTAACAGCGGTAACGTAATGGGACAAGGATTTGATTAGGAGATGATACTTGCTCTCTTATTCATTATTTTAATCCTAGTGTATGTGGACATGTTATCGTTACAAAGTTCAAATTCATAATATTAAGTATTAAGTAGTGGACTAAAGTGAATTATTGGCCGCACCCGGCCAGGGTAGTTAGATCGATTAAACCAATATTTTTCACACGAGATAGTATCATGGATGTATGTTGGGATTTTGCGTGTGAATCTCTGGAAAAAAAACAGACAAAACCTTTAGCAATAAGGCACATCTTTTATAATCCGGCATTGAATTCGATTGTAAAGTTGTTTGTGATTCTTCTTTAGTAAAACGATGGAGCTGAAAAACCGTTGCGGGAGGTGTTTGGAATGAGATGATGTGGTTTTGGCGGAGAATCCTTTGCTTCAAAAAGCAGTTCTGTAGTATATTTGGTAGTGGAAAAGGTGTTTGTCGGAGGAGATAATTGATGCATACAGATCTGAATGAAGCCAAATCATGGTATTCCAGAAATGTTTGTTCTCACTCAATGATTACCACTACTGCAAGGTTGAAATGCATAAGAACTTGAATATTACCTGGTTGACGGGAAAAGCTTGAAGCAAGAAGCATGAGAAACATTCTATTGAGATTCAAGATGGAGGTTTTATAGCTCTCGTAAATGAATTAAGCATGTGTACATTGTCAAAAGCTACCTTCGAGTACAGACGTGTCGTTATTTATGGCCGCTTGTTTAAAGAGACTATTTAAAAGTAAAATTTATGTTTTTAGAGTCAGTATATCAGTCCCATTCAGTAAATAGTCCACGTAAGAAATTCACTAGTATAGCAGTTGATTGTAATGGAGTGGTACTGTGAAAAAACTATGAAGTTTGGGAATCGGAGTCATTAAAACTCAGTTTATTCTAATCAGCTCCTTTTGTAAACCATGTGTTGCGTTTGGAGTGGTCATATTGTAACCATAAACACTAGAAGAGTTTTTAACATTTAAGCAACACCAGCAGAATTTTTAGTCAAATTTTTTAACTGGTAAAATTGTTTGTTCGGTAATGGTTCTTTTTTATTGGCGTTCTTGCGAGCACAGCAATGTGACAAATGGCAATATAAAAGCAGGATATAAATTAATATTTCACTGTTTTAATATTCATAATGTTTTTTTAAGCTTTCTATGTGACAAATTAATATTTAGAACGGGATTTGACGTCTCAAATCACCAATATAAATTGCAATCTATTTCTTTATTGATGAAACTATGCACAATATTAGGACTGTTATATGCCTACAGATTTGAGTGTTTGTTACGTGCACAATAAAATATTTCAGTTCATTTAATTTCCTTTCTTTTAATAAAATTATGCTGTACTTCATCAGAACAAGAAGTCTCTCTTGGCCTAATACTGTGGACCTATTCCTGGATATTTATTACAATAGGTTTTGAATAATTCACAGAACCCTCCGGGTGGAATATTTTGGTTAAATGGAAAACATCTTTTACGGTAACCAAAAATTACATTTGGTTTGTAAACACAGTTTGCAAAGCGCATTTTAAACCTAATTGAGTTGCTCGGTGAGGATTGAGGGAAAGCATATTATTCAATAAATTCTCCGTGAAGGGATGCTAGACCGTGAAAAATCCCTAAAATAAAATATTATGTGATTTCGTACTAGGCATGTCATGCTCAAAAAAATTTAAAGCTCATGTTTGGTAAACCCCGCTGAATTTAAATTAATTTTGCCTATAGGTTTCTTAATAAGTTATATTTTGTATCCAATGATCCTATGTTATGCTAAACATGTTTGTGCCTTAACTGTACAACTTTCTTCTGTGATATGTACCTTCGGTTTTTTAAATAACTTTGCTTACTCATTGTTATGATAGTTAGTTCAGGCAGTATATTTATCTTCCAAAACTGCCTGATACACGTCATGGGAAATATGCCTTGCTACACTTATAATATTTAGGCTGCAAGTATTATTCATTGAATTCATCGTGATACTCATTAAAATATAAGTTGCATAGGAAAAATATCCTCTTTCTTCGCTAGTCTGATTAACAATGCCATCTTTATGAAGCATAGTTTACCTTTTTAGATTAGAGCCTGGAGTATATTTTCTCTTATAGTAGTTAATAATGACACTATTTTCTGTTTTACTTTAATGAGCGTTGAATACATTTATTAGATTAGAGCTTTGAGTTTTTTCTCTTTCAGTAGTTAATAATGGCACTATTTTCTCTTTGACTTTAATGATCTTGAAGAGTTTTCAGTAAGATTCCTAAAGGCTAATAACTTTTTCGTGGTACATTGATCGAGCAAGTAATCAGAAAGTTCTAAGTAGAGTGGGAGAAAAGAGAAGACTTCAAAAAACCTTGAGGAGAAGACGAGACAACGTAGTTGGTGACATTATGAGGTACGATGGCCTGAGGGAGACAATAGTAGGACTAGTGGAAGGGAAGAAGGGAAAGGGACGGCCTCGAATGAGTTAATTGAGCTTGGGCATTGAGAAGGAAGAAGGGCATCCCCGTCTTGGTTGCATAGAATAGGTTGTAAAGGATGTAAAAGGGAAGAAATACGTCACTATGAAAAGGCTGGAAAAGGTGGATAGGGGAGAGGAATGGAGAGCTGCGTCAAACCATTTTTAGGATTCTTGACTTGATGATGAATGCAAGATAAGGTCTTTGGCTACGGCACAGTATTTCTTTTCCTATCCATTATTGTATTAAAGATGTATAAGGGATTGAATTCGTCAGTACAAAAAAGCTCGCGGAAAGAATATCGGAATGGAGAGTCAAACTAATCCTAGAATTGTTGACTTATGAATACGACGCAAATATACATCAATTTGCGCTAATTATTTTCTTGATTCATTCATCGTTACTTTGGAATAAAATGTTTACCATTTTTTCCACTTTCATAAATCAGCAATTGCTTGGCATCGGAGCTAAAATTCAACTTCGTGCACTGATGGTAACAACATAGGCCGTTTCACCCAGGCAAGAAGGACTTCGCTTTTATTTGCTCTGGGTTTGGGTAAGGAGAGGACGTCGATTACGGTCTATTTTTGAACCCTCTCCCCGCTGCCTACCTTTCTACTATTGACCCAACTTTCGTTCTCGTTATCTGGCCTTCTTCCTTATTTCGCACCCTTTTCCTCGGGTTCCGGCAGTCCTCCGCTCCAAATAACAGCGAGACCCTTCAAATAGGGGAAGCCTTTCTTTCCTTATTTTGGCCCGCTCTTCCCCAACACGGCCATACACTCCTTCACGACTGCGGGAGCGAAGGAAGTAGACGTCAGCCCAAGGAAAAGAGTGGGTTAAAGCAGGCCGTTTTTCGGAGGCAGTCCAAACCGTCTCTTATTCGTCCTTATTTTTCTACCTCCAGTACAGCTCTTCATCCTGCCTCAATCTTAGATTTTTTTACGTGCACATTATCATATTTTCCTATATCTGAGTTTTGGCTCGTGTATCCCTATTTGAGAATGCCTTTGAAAGTTCCTCCATAATTGCTGTAAAGCTTGTGAAACCATCGTCGAAGTAGCAAAAATTGTTGATTGTGAGATAAGTAAATGTCGGCAGCGATCGT
Source organism: Ischnura elegans (assembly GCF_921293095.1). Classification (NCBI taxonomy): domain Eukaryota; kingdom Metazoa; phylum Arthropoda; class Insecta; order Odonata; family Coenagrionidae; genus Ischnura; species Ischnura elegans. The sequence continues at coordinate 87,998,482 of NC_060249.1, forward strand.
ATGATGGAACATATTATAACTCTGCTTAAGATTCTCAACCACAATTTAGGCCCTTTTAAAGCGTTCTAATATCAAGATGTATATAAGTTAGGTGTTTATAACCAAAGTTATGAAATTAATGTTTGCAATTATTATTTAAGGTTCAGGATGAGATATTAACCAATCCATTCGATTTCAAAGCTCGATCTTTAAATTTAAATATTCCTAGTCATAGGACCGCTGGTTTAGTGAAATTTGTGTTGCAGTCACTGTTGAAATTTTAATCCAATTTCATTTTTATATAATTATTTATTAGTCTTTGTATATAATGATTTACATATTTGTGTGACATCGGCCAGTTTAAATCGCTGAATATCACCTACGTTTTCATGGACGACCCATCCATCGACATCAGGGTGAACGAATAAGCTGAAGTGAATTAAAAAAAACCGTTGCGATGCTATTTGAAATGGCAAAAATCTGAGTAAGATTTCACAAAAATAATTTAATGGTAAAGAGCTACATAATAATTTATGTCATACTTGAATTAACAAATAAGGGATAATTATAGGTAATACCAATCATTGCACAATATCATTTTTTGGTCGTCGTAAGATGATGCAAGACAAAAAAATTGGCAAAACTTATTCCTTTAATTTGAATTAAAAATAACTGCTTTTCGGAATTTGAAATGAAATTATTATTCTGTCCTTTGGATCCTGTAATATTTCCCTATTAATCATTTTCAGTCGTAGATAATGAGCTTTTCTTAGCGCTGATATTCAAGAAGGCTCATGTTATATTTTTTGACTGAAAATTTTCCCATATCTATCCATTCATGTGTATAATTCATATGCGTGTCATTTGTTTTTTTCCGAAATATAATCCCATGTGGTGTGTGGTGGTAGGTATTTTATTTGAACAATATTTCGAAAATATCTTCTATAAAATTCCAGCTGTATGACTCATATCGGCTTCGTATGGCCACAGAACGATAGTCGAATTGAAATAGAATTAAAAAAAAATATTTTTAGATCTGTAAATATTTCAGGAGAACACTGAATATTTCACGTTCCTTTCTAAAATGTCTTCGTTGGAGGCCCCCGCAGCTAGTCCTTTCTCCTGCTGAACTTGGTATAATCGTGGAACTTTCAAAATCGTTATCTCATTGGGATAGGGAATTCATTTATTAGCGACGTTCATTTTTACCTTGTTGCCTCTTGAATCATTGGATCTTCTCAAAAATTATTCTCAAGCTAGCTCATATTTGAATGCAGCTTATTTTGAGTACTATCAACAAAGTCAATTTTTTTGGAGAAAATTTAATTTCTGAAAGGCCATGTCGTGGTTTACTGCGCAATAAGATGTCACTAACATTAAATTTTAATTTTCTCAAGGCTTTTCAGTCTTCAATATTCCTGTGAAATTAAGAAATTCTTACATGTGATCAAAAATCTTTCAAATATTTAAGGTAAAATTGAATTATCGTCTCTGATTACTTAATTGATTTTCATTTAAACGATAATCCGTTTATACAGTCGCTAATTTTAATATGTGAGGTGGTTACTTTGATGATTTATTTCGTTTAATCATTAATTTTTTAAATAAATGGAATTTTCCCGTTATTCACAAGACTTTTTGAAAGTATTACTGGAGAAATTCATGAGTTATCACATTTGAACCATTAACGTTCTTCTTGAGACTGGCCAAGATTGATCATTTAGCCTCTATCGGTGGCGTAACCCTTGGATTAGTAATATGGTAATCTAAAGAATTCCAGCGCTAATTGCTCTCGATAATGGACGGTTTTAATTCAGAAGGTGCACTCCTGGGGGTAGATAACCCCTAGCCTATAACTCAGTACTTTGATTAGAGAGAAAGGGAAGATAACGACTAGCGGGCGGTATCTAACGTGGCCGGAGGATAGGGCTAAAAACGTCGAATTCAGTCCTGTGGTTACGCATACAGATTCATCAAAAACTGTACTTAAATTGAAGGTAAAATGGCAGGGATTAGCCAAATTCTACGTGTAATCCTGTAGATATATTACAAGTTGCAGATTAATACGAGACATTAATCACCACGATTGGGTGCTCTGACTCATTAGTAGTCCCTCGGGATAGTCAAATATCGATCAATTGTAAATCTTCTCCTGTCAAGTCCTGTGAGAAAGCATACAGATTTCTCCTTGATTTATTGCGTAATCCATTTTGAAATGAAGCTAATTTAGATAGCATATCCCCTTGGTATTGTAGTAATATTGGTTCGTGAATTACCCCTGGGGTTGTTATCGTGATGACAAATGTTTTTCTTAAGCCAAGAAAAAACCATCTACAGTAAAATGTTTTGGCGACAAAAAATATAGAATTTATTGCGTTAGTCAAGTATATTTGCAATAAATTATTCATCGGACAAAGATTTTCATTAGTAACCCAAATAAATATTCTCCTCTGCAGTTTTCGATGGAGCTATTGCGTATTACTTGCGAATAAATTGGATTTATTTAGTATTTCCGTCAATACTGCGTACGTAATAATTACGTAATTTGTTACATTCATTAATTTGTATTTTAACTAGTTTATTCAGTTTTTATCAATTTTTATCCAGTTGATATTGTGCATCAATTCACTTGGTTGGGGGAACCACTGAGTATTGATATTATTTATACTATCTATCTTTATTCAAATGCTTACATTGTTTTGTAACCAAGATAATATTTGGACCTCAATTTTTCTCCCTTGTGAGTTCAAATCGTAGAAAACAGAACAATGGGATACATTTTAATATGCTGTATGAGAAGTTTTTTTCTTTTTTAACCCGTATCAGGAGCAATTTGTCGTGCTAGTCATAACACAGATTATTAAATCTTTAGTTGCTGCACATTTTCTTCCCATGATTGATATATTTTGGCTAAGCCAGCCATACCAGTTCCAATATTAAATAAATTACTCATGTTCCACCGTGCCATGATTGTAGGGGATAAAATATACTTTCAAAATGAACTTGGATAGTTTTTTTTATGATAATTCGTTTAAAATCGGAAATATGTGAATAAATTTACCAAAAGGTATATTACATATAATAGAAAATTGCCCCACTAACATGTTCATCAACCAGAGAATTAATGATTTCACTGACTTGAGGACGCTACTGATACATACACTGGACAGAAGTCAAGAGTGGAAGCATTCGAAATATGGAGCTACCGAAGAATGATGGAGATAAAATGGATCGACCGTGTAAGTAAGGGGGAAATGCTAAGAAGAGTGGGAGAATTGAAAAGTCTTCTAAAAACCTTAACCAGAATACGGGAAAACTTAGTTGGCCACATTGAGACATGATAGCCTGATGAAAGCAATCTAGAAGGACAGGTGGAAGGAAAAAGGGCAAGGGAGGGCCCCGAATGAATTACATAGGACAGGTTATAAAGGATGTAAAAGAGAAGAAATACGTAGCAATGAAAAGTCAAGTGGATGAGAGAGGGGAATGAAGAGCTGCGTCAAAACAATCTTAGGATTGTTAAGTAGTGTTGATGATGATTATGGTTTGGCATTATTTTTTACACTGCCATCACAAAAAGGAATTAAGTTAAAAATATTAATTTCTCATTCCCCAGGAACAAACTTGGATCTTTTAACCTCAAGTTAACATAAGTCAAGGCTTCCCTCCTTAAAGAATGACAGATTCTTCTAAGTTATATTCCTTCGTGGTGGATTCATCACTAGCATCGACAGATGTACGTCTTTAAATATTTCACAAACCCAGTATCACAGATGGTCTAGCGAGATCGTATATCAACGTACTAACTGCGCTACGTCCTCTTCATAGCATTAACTTTGCATGTCCTTGCTCAGACACTTCCACCATGACGTCCCAATCCTGCAGGAATCTCAATTCATCTCTCAATCCAGGACACACCCTGCTCCCTCTTCAATACCCCAAGGATCCCTAGCGAAAAAGGTTTTTAAGCTCCGAAGCAAAAGGCAAAGGTCTTGAAACCTATAACACCGAAACTACAGTACGGCGGGGTACTCCCTATACGCAGTTGCTCCGCGGCAAGTCTGCGAAGTATGCAAAAAAGGGGATCTTATGAGGAGAACTGGGACGGGATTTAACATTTCCTCCGAAGAGAAGGTTGTAACGTAGACTTCTCCGCAGGAGACTGTAAACTTTACGACCTGCAACGTAGTTTCGGAGATCGAGGAAAAGACTCAGGGGCTTGGTATTTCGTTCGGGCCGCTAGATGAGCAACCTACCCTTGTGCATCTCCCTCACGGTGGAAAAGCTCTGCCTGCATACTTCCCATGGCCTGCATCGTGTGGAGGAGGAATCCGCAGTCTGGGCTGTGCAACTCTTGCATGGTTCTGACGATGTGGGAGAGGAGGATTTTGTTTGGGAGCTTTTGAGAGGGGCTATGCAGCGCACGGTTTTGAAATATCCTTCGCTGCAGCCGCAAAGCCAAGGAAGGATTGTATGATGTGGCTTCGGAGGGGTGATGCAAATTACGGTTTTTTTCCATCTCCACCGCGCAAGGAGGTTAATATGCATTTAAAGGCATGTAATCTAGGGCAATGATTTTGCCTGGGCGGCATCAAGGAATTTGATGAGTATTTCGGAAAAGCTTTTGGAGTTTTAGGCTAGAAAATGCGGTGCAATGAGGTAATAAATGGAGAGACATATAAATGCGTTAAATTTTTATGGCCTTTTAACCCTCTGCAATTTGTTTATTTTATGCCATGCAGATAATGTAGATTTTTGTAGGTGTTGTAAAACGGAGGCTCGTAAAGTTTTTTGAGTATATCATGGCAACCCTTTAATTCTGCTTTTGCACCCGTTTTGCATTCTCGAGAGATGCTATCACCCAGTTAACCATCTTTGATGAAAGAAATTACACAGGTTTAATGGGAAAGCGTTCCGTAAGGTTCACGATCACCTACGTGGAATTAAGGTGCTGCGTCATGTAAGTTATCTTCGTACGGCGTCACTCTCCGGTCTACTTCATTACTTATTTTTATGCGACAGAATTCATGGCGGTCGCGGGATAGAGGTTTAGGGCTCCATTTCATAGTAGGCAGGTAGCTAAAAATTCTGTGCTGCCAACCGAAAATTCAAAGCTGTATTAACTACGTCTGTGAAAACTTAATTTTCCAAGGAAAGGAATAAAATATGAACATTGAGTAATATCTGGTGTATAAAAGAAAAGTTGGCATGAAGACTTGTGGTTGAAATGGAGAATATTTCGCGAGTTTTAATGAAAAGATTTCTTAATTTCTTGTCCTGCATAAAATCAAGTTTACGAGTTTGTGCAGCATATTAAATGATACATCGGGCCTTAAAATTATGGTTAGTTACAGTGTAATGAAATGGAAAATGGGAATCCTTCGAATATAAAGGATTGGGTTTGGTATGGAAGTATCCATCTCTATGTTAGCTATTTCAAAAGCAGTCAATGGCTGTTGCGAGCATTGCTGTTTATTCACTCTTCTTAATTTTCCATTGTAAAAATTCTCCCTCAATTGAATGTAACGCCAAGTTCTTATATTCTTTATGACGAATCAAAGAGTTGAATATGTCATCATATGCACTCAAATGCAGGAAAATGCATATATTTTTTTGGTTCTGTAAGCAACTTGTAAATTACGGGGAAATATTACGATTTCATCACCTATTTGTTTAAAATGTCAGGGCTTCGCATGCTCTCGGTGGATAAATGTTTTGGTAGGCGAATATCGAGGTGAATCCGCTCTAGGATAACTTAGGCAAGAGAATTCCATTCGATGAGGTAATCCATGGAGGAACATATAAATCCGTTAAATTATATGACGTCTTGCCCCTAAAATTTGTTTATTTTATGTCATGAAGGTTATGTAGAATCTGTAAGTGTTGTAAACGGAGGCTCGTAAAATTTTAAAGTCTATTTTCGGCAAGCCATGTAAATTTTGCGCCTGTAAGGTAGGTCTGGTTTCTTTTTCTAGGCTATATTACCGCTAGGATTTACCCGCAGATGTCTAATAGAAGCGGCTGGATTAAAGCTGGAACCCTTCGATCAGTAGCAAATTGCTCTAATTACACGTATTTGGCCCAAACTAGATGTATAAATTATAGTTTAACGTTTTTGTAGAACTTCTCTTGGATACTGGTAACTAATTGTTCCTAATAGTTTGACCACTATTCTTTTAACGTACATGACATCATAAACTTCGGTTCTTTTATTTTTTCCAGGTTATGAAATTCATTTATTTTGGTTATTACCTCCAGTAATCAGTAAGAGTTAAAAATTATTGTCGACCAATTAGAATCAATTAAATCTCCATAATTTCCCGAGGTCCGTCTAAATATGTACATGGCAGGCGGCGATGCCGGTCGTTAACCTGCACAAGAGCACTAAAAGTTTAGGTGGGCGTTAGAAATTTAACCACCTGACTTTGAAAAATCATAAATTAAAGGCTTTTTTGCTTGAGAAAAAAATTAATTCCTTTACCTATCTGTTCGGCTATGTATCTCTCATATATTACCGTTTCTATCAACCCTGGGAGTGTAGTATGGATGGAATTCCTAGGAAGGTTAGGGTCGTATAACGTATGCGCGGGTGTTAAGGATTCTTTTTATCCTTTCTTGTGGGGCGTCCTGTTTGAATCCTCGGCCGAATGTGGCGATCCATTGGCCGGGCGCATTATCTGAAGGCGAGCGGGGAAGAAGATGGTTCGGAGCATCAATCCATCATAGTCACCCCGGCGGCAGCCTGTCTTCCTCCACCCCTTTGCTTCTGCAATCCCTTCTCCACGGTCACACGTGGGAGCACAGCGATACAATCAGTGGCCGACACTCTCCGCGCCTCACAACCCTCCCTGCAATCCACTTTCTCACGCCCACTCACGCGTGAACCCCATTCCTATAGCTTAATGGCTTCAACCCCTTCTCATTCTGCTCCTAATTTTCTCCCTATCAGGGCAGAGGAAAGAATTAAAACCTGTAAATTTTGCTGAATGGCCCACCAAACTGTCCCGAATGGATAATATTGGATGCTCAAAATTTGACTTTCGCGGAATCTCGAATGTTTCATAACAATATTTTAGGGCATTTCTTATATTTTCGCTTATATAAAAAGTACGAATATGAATTTGTTCTATGATTACCTATATAATTTAAATTTATCTTTTTAATTCTAAAAATTGCATTAACTTATATTCAATTTTTCACTATGCTGGTTCCAAATTGTTGATTTTTCTACTTATGTTTCCCAAATAATGTATATTTTTTGTTCTTAAGGGGTATAAGCTCAGAAAAATTAATAAATTTCATTAATTCATTAATTCTTGCAGTGAAAAAGACATTACCCGGGTCTTCACCCATGGCTATCCATATCCTTGGGTAATCTGTGTAGAGTAGCCAATTGGAACAGTTTACAAATAAAGGCCTAGGTTACAAAAAGGCGTGGAGTAAGCGCTGGAGAAACAGACTTTCCAAAACCCTCAGAGTGCGAGGTGTCCCAGGGGAGGGACCTGCGCCCATAGCCATACACGCGTGGCATACAGACATCGGTGTTTGGTGTTGAGTGTGCGTTATTCTCACTTACCCCTACCAACCTTCGGGTTGAATCACGTTGATGCCATATATTTCAAAGCACTGCAGAAACAAGTGACTTTGTACGCAGTCACGCGCACAGGTGCAAAGTTAAATAAACCAAAGGATGAATGAAAAAAAAGGGTTCGCCATGAAAAAATATTGTCGAGTTTTTCTCCCCGACCCTCAAGGGGCACGACCCTCGCGTCATGTGCCACAGTGTGGACTTGTGGCTTCAACATCTTGTTCGGAAAAACCATCCCGAAGTTTGCTCTGATAAGATGGCTTGGTAGTGTAACTGGTTAGCATGCCTGACCGGCAATCGGGAGATCCGGGTTTGAATCCCGGCTAAGCCAAATATTTTTTCATGGCGAACTTCATCCTTTGGTGTATTTATCATATATTTCATATATGATCGGTGGAATTCCAAATGAAATTTTTGTACCATTCGATCCGCAGAATGTTATTGGCGAACGACACGAGTATAGATTACAATTATGAAAGGAATGTTTTGCTTCAGTTTTTATACAACAGCAGCCTCTCGATATTTTACCGCAAATGCATGCACACTACTCCAAAAGGAATTCTTTTTGAATTTTTTGTAAAATGGGCGTAAAAGTTTTATTCTTATTTCAGTATCGCAGAGTTACTACCAGTAAAGCGACTTTTATCATGTTTCATTCTACGATAGCGTTAAAAACGCTTTTTATCTGACAATAGGGGACGTATAAATGTATTCATCTGATGTCAATGAAAAGAGAAAAATTTAAATTCTAATTCTATATGATATATCTCTAGAAAAAGGTTTTCAGAAATGAAAGTGAACCTTGGATACGTGATTTTGGAATTGGTGCTGTAGATGGGATTGGTAGCAATAAAAAATGTATCAAAAAATAATTGTCAGAAATTATCATACATGATTCCCATAGTGAGGTCCGTGACGAAAATTTAATGAGGCTACTTGGATAATATATCGTTGCATAAAGCATTCTTGAAATGAAATGCAGAGGAATGGAGGATCAATATGAAAAATTCAGAGGCCAGCCATTCTAATTGTGTGAAAATTGTTTGAACGTTGCCATATTGTTTTTCGTTTGTTTTGATATTTTTCTGTATGAAATGGTCAGTCACGGAATTTCCATACTTGATTCTTTGGAGAGACACCGTCATTACGGGACTTCACAAAGACAGCGAAAAGGACAGCGTCATATATCACCTCAATCCGAAGACCACAAAGTGCGTTAACCGTGATATGGGTCACAGAAATTGCACTTAAAGCAAATGAAAGAAAACAGTTTATTAGAAAAATTAAATATATATAAATATGAGGATAATTATATTGGTACGCAAACTGATCGACATGAAACTCAGATGAATGGATGATTGCTCTGCAAATCGTGGAGTAGTAAAAGAATTGATCGTATAGCCACATTATTTTCCACTTGTATTAAATATCTTTTATACACTGGTTGGCGAATGAGAATCTACTTTTCTAGCAAAATATTTGGATTCCTAAGCTTGAAAAGATCTTTAAAAGATCTTTAAAAGATCTTACTCTTCAATAGCGCTACCACTCCGGCACCCTTGTCCGACAACCCTCCCATTTGTGTCGCCATTCAATCTAGCCAAATGCATCGTCACAATCAGAGCGGTGGCAAGCCGTGCGTTAGTTTGGGTTTTCGGTTCGACCTATCTGCTTGGTCCAGGTTGGGACGTTAGCGATCAAAAGGCCTTCTCCTCTCCGTCCTAACCGCACTCGACAGTCGACGCTTTCAGGACACCCAGAGCTTCCCCGACGCCTTCGCACACCCCTCCGCCACTTGTCGACGTGCTAACGGTCATACGGTCTGATTTTTGAGGCCGCCATTTGACGTGCGTTAATGATGTTGGACGTTGATGAGCCTTGAAGCATGGGTGGAAGCGACCAATTTATCACCTCTATCCTGGCATGGCCTGTTTGTTTGGCGACCGTCTGATGGACTGGGAGAAAGCGGCTCTGCCAGAATGTTGATTGCTGAGAACCATAAGCTAATATCCCCTCTACTCTTACCCTGTGTAAATCAAATTAATGAAAGCTTTTTTTGGGAAATTCTTCCGTTCACTTTAACCTTGATAAAATCAAAAACTTGTTCAGCAAAAAATATTTGGGAGCGTTTTCCATCATTACCTCGAGACATATCTTGTATTTTATTTTAACTAATGAAAGGAAATATAAAACAGCTTTAATGTAAGGTATATTACCTCCAGTGCAAGGAGTGAATGGCTCAGAAATGGCGTTTTTCCTACTCGGTATAAAAAGAGGCGTTTTTTTTTTCTAACTTTCTATAGTTAGATATTTCTATTGTTTACAAGCTATTACAAAACCTGAAGGCATGATTCATACCTCACTTTTGCGATACATCCCTGCCTTCTTCCTTGATCTTTCAGAATATAACCGGATGGCTTTCCATATTTTTGTAAACTTGAAAAAGGCACACAAGAATTCATATTTAATAAAAGAAATTACATACAAGCGATTTCTGATATATCAATTTTCCTCAAGAATAGGCTCTTTCATACTTCTAAAGCGTCGACACCAGTGAAATTATGTTTAATTACCATTTTCATTCCATATGGAGATCGTATCTTCAGCTTAATTGTGTCTCTATTTCCGTAGTAAAAGCTCAAAATTCTTACTCAATGCGAATCCATGAATAACTCCGTCGCAAAAAGCAAGGAGTGTTGCTACTCATTTCCGTTTATCACGTGGAGGAGTCGTTTTGCAATTAAAGCTGCAAACGTAATGAAATAAGCACCTCAGCATTCAAAGATGGAGTTACTTTTTTATCCCGCTCAGGATCTCTTAGAAGGCAATTGCCCCCCATCAGCGTACACCCCTCTCTCTTATGTTTGCCAGTTCCTTGCGAATCCTCTTGATCATTTTTTTTACTCTCGATTAGCAAGCTCACATCCGGCTCCCCGTCGTCGGAGTGACACAGCAACTTCCCCTCGGCTCATGTCGCGTGTACTATTACACCAAGGCGAGGATCGACGGAGGAGGATATAGTGGCCACCTTTTTTTTTTCTTTCTTCCTCCACAACTACTCCTCCTCCTGTTAAGGCTCTTCGTTCACCGCTACTTGGGCCGACGACGCGCAAGCAGGGATTAAGCCCTCGTGTGCAGCATCGCATCACGAGGACTCCGAAGCTACTCAAGGAAAATGGGTGACTCGGTCCGGGGGAAGGGTTGCGTGGTGCTGCGCTATTGTTTCCCCGGAGTGGCTCTGCGTGTCTGTTTCCGCCCTGGATGGGAAACAATGACCGGGAGATCTTCTTCCTCGGTCCCGCCGCCGAAGTGCTCCTGGTGTCATTCCACTGGAGGTCGCTAGAGGCGTGCGTGGACGCGGAGGAGGATGCGGAAGTGCATGGGAGCGCAAGCCAAGCCTCACCCTCGCTTTGTACTCGGGGAGAGCATGCGTTGGGCGTGGATGCAGGGCGGGAATTCTGATGAGTGAGCCGAGTCGTCTAATTTTTTTTTTCGAGGCCTCTAATTTCCGTGCACTTACATTTAGTCTCTGTTGGTTAATTTTCCACAGTATTTCCCTCTTCTAGTTAAAAAAAATACATTAATTATATAGAGCAAGTGGTGGTAGTCGTTACTGTACGGAACTTCATTTGGTGAAATGGATTCAGCTCGATAAATTTTTCAGAAGTTTTATTTTTTTAACCTAGTTTTTTACTACTTTCAAAGTTTATATTTCGAGTGTGGTAGCCGTCTGTTTTTTCTCCTGGTTAAAGATAGGGAAGGAGCCTTAATTTGGAGAGTTGGTTGGGAAGTGAGTGAAGTCCAAATTAAAAGATAAAATACGTCTTCTATAGATAAATTAGTAGGATAAAGAAATCAACAGCGATCCAGCAGATTTAGAACGCAATTGGTCACACATTAAAATCAGTATAGTGGTCACGGCAGCGAAAGCAGTCGTTTAAATTAAGTTTCTGATAAACCTTGGTGAAAACAGTTATTTGTAATTTTTCTTGCTGTTGCCTAACGCTAATCGTGAAAAAATATTTAATATTTTGTTCATTATTTGCACAATTTTCAACAATAATTTCATGCATTTATTTTGCAAACACTATTTTGCTCTCTTAGGATAAACATGTTTTTTTTTTAGAGAAGAGAAAAGTTTTGAGCAAATTTTAAAATATAAGTTGCGATGAAAAATATGAGGAATGTCAACGCTATTATGTATAACTTTCACTGCGTATACTACTTCGGTATCAATGTTATAAATATTTTATACTGTTTAATGAAAACACAGCAATTCTGTGGAAATAGTTCCTCGAGATAATAGTCAATCGAGTATTTTGAAATTTATTACAGGTACCAGCTGAACAATATTTTTCTTTTAACGAACGAACGAATAATAATAATTATTATTATTATTGTTGTTCTTGGAAAAATTTTCCAAGAATAATAATGTTTTCAATATAAGACACGGTCTCCGATGCTACTTAATGGAGCTGTTTCATGTTTAAAATATAAAAAAAATATTTTTTTATATTCCACACTTTGTTTCAAATAGTACAACCCGGGTTTCTGGGTATTATGCTATCGTCAGGTAGCATGATATGCATTAAATCCTGATGGTAGCAATGTTGTAATCTTAATACTTTCCCTTATGCCTATTATGCATATTCCAGCTTAGAGTTGTTAGTGCACTTCTTTTCGAAGCAAACTTGTTCACTCCGTGTTTCCTATGTTTTCCAGCGAAACATTCAACGTGATTGGAATCCAGTTAGTTAGCTACATCGTGCGCAGAACGAGCCTATTTTTGTCCACCGGAATGGCTTCCTAGTTTATTAGCACCGAGAAGATAGCCGGCAGGTGTGTTTCAATGGTGGGCAGATTCTGTGTAGGATGCGAGCGTGGAGTGGCGGGAGGCTGTCTTCGGCTACTCGAGCATGTTCCCGCAGCGTTTTCTTGTTAGCTTTGGTCCAGCCCCATGTTCCCCGTCACCGCGCAGTCGATCCGTGAAACTGGGACTTCGCACGACAGCCGGAGAGGATCGGACGAGAGGCTCGGTTCAGTGCGACGCATTTTAGCACGGGTGCCTCATGTTAGTTTCCACCTACCTGCTGGTGGGAATTAGCTATTTCAAGGAAATAGTGTATTTATGGATGATTTATTTAATTTAATTTAATTAATTATGACGAAATGTGTTGGCTTAAGACCTTGGTTGATTTCTCTTCCATCGTTACGAAACTGCATCAGGAATTAAGCCATTTTCCAATCGTATTTTCCGGAGACTAGTCCTGTCATTATTCCTAGACGTAAATTTATTTATTTATCAAGTTGCCCAAACACAGCATAGTTGCCATTTTATAGTGGAACAGCATAGCAAACATAAAAAGTACAAACACAATTAAGCATACTAAATTTAAATAAATAACAATGCACTGAAAGTAAACTAATTGACCTTAAGAGTTTCTATTAAGGTAGGAAAGATCGCGGTTTGTAAAAGAGAGGTTTGGAAAAGAGAACGGGTCAATGTGATCTGGAAGAGAATTTATGAGGGAAGAGAGGCGGGAGAGAATAACATCTTACATCTCTCATGCCTCTACAAACTGTTCTTTTAAGTTAGTTTATAGTTTTGACAATGGCTGATAATATTTTTAGAAAGTTTTCATGAAAATCGCCACGTAGCTATATTCTTTTTGTGGTCGTGGTAACTGTTAAAAATTTGTTACTGTTCATACAAAAATGTTCAGTAACTAGAATTACTCTTCATATCCAATAAGGATATCAAATTTATATGAACCATTGCTTAAATTTCAAAGTTTATCGTCCTTAATACTTAATATGTACACCCTGAATAGATCTGATTGTGATGCTTTTATTTAATACACATATTATATTCATTTAAATATTGAGAAGCGTAAGATACGAAGACGAACTGAAGATTGTTTCCATTTGCTTTTAAAACCATTGTCCTTGTTTTTAAATGCATGGTTCTTCCTACAGAAGGTGAATAGTCATATTCTACTACAGACAAGAATTAATTTTTATAACTCTTTTCCTTCCTTTTATTTTATTTTTCAACAAAAAGAACAATTTAAATTAGGAAAATCATTTGCCAATAATTATAACATTACTTCTGATAAAATTATTAAGGGTTTTTAAAAGAATAGTTACAATTTTGTTGTGTTTGGGCTACTACCGTTATGGAATGGAAATTAAAATGAGCAAAAATTATATTCTAAAGCAATTCAATAATGTTTATTATGATTTGCTTTAGGGTGAATGTGAACCAAAAGAATTCTCGCAAACATTTTCTTAATAGACCCAGAGCTCTCTGCATGGAGATTCACCTTAAACAGTCTCGATCAATTTATGGTCACTCGAACTAAAATAAATGACAGTATTAATTAGGCTATTAAAGATACGAACTGAAAACTCTGCTGTTAAATTTCTTTTCCTCCCCATTCAAGTTGTGGCACAGATTGTTTTATTGAATTTCATGTGTTAAGAATAAATGTCGTCAATGAGACATTCGAGTGTATAACACGTGTTGCACTATGGGATTTGGTCCGTCATTTTGTGACCTCCTGCTGGTCGCAAAATGGGAACTCATGGGAAATGGTTGTATTAGTTGGTGATGTTGGGTTTTATTTATTTCAAAAGGGAGGAGGGGGAAGTAAGGAGTTGTAAGGGGTTGGTTATATTGTTTTTCGGATTACTGGGTTCCATATATTCTTATCTTTAATCCGGCGTCTCTATTGTAATTATGTTTTTTTTATCGATGGCTTCATGGAGAGGATGGGAAAAATCTCCTGGTGTATCACCGGGCGACCATCCGAATGTCTGATAATTCTTATTAGCCGAAAGTTTCTTTCAAGAGATACAGGGAAATGATATTTATGAACATTCTATTTCGCTATTTATAAATTCGAAACCCCTAATTTTTTACGCATACCTGCTCCTGATATACCTCCAATCGAAGGATCTCAGGCTTCCGTGGCAAATTGATAATAGAAAGAGGTACCGGGTCCAAAGGTTGATTTGTTCCAACATTTCGAGGGCATAATCCGTCTTCAGGGTAATGAAAACGATGGCAGACTACGCCGAAATGCCAACGTTTAGACGCCGAATCAAATCAGCTCTTGTACGCGAAGGGGAACCCGATAAATCATTCTAATGCCAGTATTCTTAGGGTTATGACGAGAAAGACGATTGCAGACTCCGCCGGAACCGGTTGGTAACCCGAGAAGTCTTTCTAATGATGGACCTCCCATACCAGCTTGTGAAAGTGAACTCGGTAGAGTAACATTGCCCTCTATACAGAACAAGGCAACAAATGGCGTGCCTCAGCACCGTTTGGTAAGGAGAATTTCCCCTTCTTAGGGAGATATACGGAAGACCTCTTCGCTTCGTGTTTCTTTCACGGCGTCGCGCGCTTCCTCCGCTCCAAAAGGGAGCACAGACCCTATGGGCATCACTCATTCCGCTTACCACCCCTCCCTCACTCCCGGCGATTACATTTCTCCGTACATTATTGTCCCCGTACCACAAAGAGTGAAGAATGTTTTCTTGCTTGTCGCGGAAGGCCATGTCCTCAGAGAGGTAAATGAGGTCGGTGACGCGACGCAATGTGGAAGCCCTGTGATGTTTTTAGGCGGAGGGTCTAGTTTAACGGGGAGAGAGGTCAGTGGGAAATCTTTGTGACTTCCTGCAGTTGATTTCCAAAGCAAAACGCTTTTATCTCTGGGGAAAAGTCCCAGGAAACTGACCGAAAAGGTCTTGTGGAGAGTGTGAGACTACCTACGGGAGTGATGTAATGGTGAGGAAAGTTGGGAAGGAAGAAAGTGGTTCTTCACGCTAAGTTTCAAGGTGATAATGTAAACGTACAAAAGGAAGTTCGCTCGTCAGTTTGATCAGGGTTTTTGTATTTTCCTGGAAATTCAAATAAAGTGCTTACTTTTACTCTGAAAATATTGGTTCTGGGATTTAATGGTAAAATATTAATAATGCTATCGCAAAATAACATTTACATACATAAATTGAATAACTTCTATTATGTTTTTTTGGTTTTTATCATTCTAAAAGTTCTTATTTCTATTTTTAGTATTCATGATTAGCCTTACGATTTTTTGGTTATGCTAATTAAACACTAAAACCTACGTTTAAAAATGAAATTTATATTGACTTCACTGTTGCTTCTCTTTTTGATGCAAGAATTTTCTATGGGGATATTCGTTGGAACTGTGCAGAATGTATGGTTTTCATATTTTAATTTATTATATTGGCTTGCATTTATTTTACGAAATAATACTATCCCTCATGCAGATAAATAGTTATCAATAGGTTTTTAATATGCGTTTCTGATGTAAATTTCCTTGTTACCGAGAAAATAAAATTTAACTGTATGCTAAGTTTTTTACACTCACTTGAGTGGAATGAATATTTTTTATTGTAAACATCTATCACATATGAGTTCCATATTGTAAACAGTGAATGAGGTCAATTAGCTCCTTATAAATATTCATCACGACAAACATTGGTCTAATTTGAAACAAATAGCGAGGAATTATTATTATAATATCCTCTGCCTCGTTTATTTTAACTCTGTTAATCGTTGAAAATTTTAAAATATGATCTTTTCATGTATGTTTTCCTGTAAAAATGTAAAAAAGGCACTAATTGTCTTTGAAATGTTACGTCGACCATACGCTAAATGCTTTTTTAGGTGACTAAACTTCAGTTGTTCTAGACAATTTGGGGAAAAAATAGGCAACCATATTTGTACATTCGGCTCCGATAATTTTCTAAAACCAGAGGCTCGTATTTTTCAAGCAATATTTCAGCCCCATCACAGAAAAGGAGGGAGAGTATAAAAGGCAGAAGAAAAAGGCCTCCTTTCATTTTCCGACGGTCAGCACTTTTTATTCAATATTTCATACCCCACATAGCGTCTCAAATGACTGCTTCGCGTTTGTGTTATATCCATTGAAATGGCGGTCACGCGAAGCGACTTAAAGGCTGGCTGGGTCAGAGCTAGAGGGACCGACCGCTCGTGGAAAATGTCCTTTTTCGGGGGTGAATATGGAGGGGGTATCCTTTCTCCGGGATGCGACCCGGAGATGGTGGTCGCGTCGGGTTTCCTATTTTCTCCCCCCCCCTGCCCCTCAGACCTCCCTCGAGGTGGCAAAGAGTGGAAGGGGACCTGTTCTGAGAAAAAAACCCATCCAACAGCACCTTGGTGACCAACCCCCCAGTTTAACCGCACGCGAGCTAAGAAATGCCATTCTCTCATCCTTCTCCCACCACCTTTACCATCCTAACTCCGCACTAAATCCGTGATGGTTTATTATTCCCCCCCTTGCGCTCTCCTACCGTCTTCCTTCACTTGATGCATCGCCCATAACGTCCTCATCTCCGCCCGTAAGTCCTTCCGCTCATACCTTAGGGTCACTTTACGACATTTATGTGCGTAGGCCAGAAGGATTTTCGACGGAGAATGGGGGAAGGTCATCGGATAGGATAAGCCAGTGGTCTTCTCAGAAAACCTTATTCTTGCGGTGGTCTTGCCATTTCGTGCTTAAAACAAATGAAAAGAACCCGCTTCCTTATTTATGTTGGTCAAAAAATTCCGCCTACGGAGATAATGGCCTGACCCATCCGAAAGTATAACGATACCTCCACTGCAAAAACGCTCAACAACCGAATCAAAACCACTCATCTAGTACCCCAACGATACGCTCATCTCCTATTCTCCAAGCTTGGAGGTGAGCGCTTATGCTCCGGGCGCTGCCAGCTGAGTGGATTCGCATTTTTGGGCTACTAGATGAGGGATTTGATTCGGTGGGCAATTTTTGAGTATTTTTGCAGTGGAGGTATCGATAAGGATCTCCTGATGGGTGCTGGTTCTCTGTTAGTTTGTGGAAGAGGGTGATATTTAGGCACGTGCTGCTAGTTAACCTTTCCGCATAAGAAAAACAATCGTTTTACCATGTTATGTATTCTATGACAGTGGATTTCTGAAATAGACATTATATTTTTACAAAAAGGAAATTAGGGATAGAACGCGTAACCGGAGTGTCTCGATTTTCAAGGCTTATCACTGTCTACCCTGAAGCGAGACTTTTTGCTTGTGAAAAATGCATGATATGTCGTCGCTAGGAATTGATATTAGTTCTTCAAACTCCGTTAATAAATGGGGACTTTTGCTAATTTCATGCAAAGAACAGTAGATATTCTTGTATCAGACCTTGTAATTAGGAGCTAGAAACCATGTTGAAAAAGCATGAATGCAGCCATGTACCTGAATACCAATTTGTTCTCATCCAAAATTTCGTTGTTCTTCGTTCAGTTCTTTTATAGTTGATCCTTCTCAGTAATTTCGATTAATATCTTGCTGAGCTTATGGCCCTAAAATGCTCATAGTTCTCCACTCTTTTTTTTCCTATTCACTGGGATTATAACGTTCTTCTATAAGGTATTTGGTACCTTACCTGTTGAATACATTTCACCTACGATTTTGTTCAGCTGGTTCAATGTCTTTTTTCCAGCATTTTTAATTATCTTACCTGAAATGTCGTAATTTTGTGATGATTTATTCATCCGAAAAGTCACTTACTGCTGTATCATATTCTGATTTTTTAAATTGGGCTCCCATGTCAACTATTCATTTCTCTTTCTTTTTCTAGAGGTAGCTGTCGTTGCTGGGCTACCTCCCTTGCACAATTTTTGCAGATATTCTTTCCCATCTATTCACACTGTCTTCACTTTCAGTAATTGGTTCTCCTTTTTTGTCTCTAAGAATATCACACTTTAAGCTCATCTCCTTGAATGGATGGGTTCAAGTCTATCTGTTCGGCAGCGAACGTATTTTGAGAAATAATATTCTTCCTCCAAGAGCCTCCTCATCTGCTTCCTGTAATCCACTTCTAATGCTTTCCTAATTTTCTGTCAGTGATTTTTGGTTGCATCCTCTTCGTCTTTGTTATCTACAGCTTCCGACCATGACCAGCTGACAGCATCAGCTTAAAAGCCATATGATATTTAGCCCACATCATATTTTCAACCTGAAAAATTATTTTTACTGTTTTCTTCAATTTATTAAATTTTAGGTGGCATTTCATCATTTCTAAGTTATATTCAATGCCAATATCTTCCCCGGGGTAGCTTTTCCAGTCCTTCACCTGGTTCCTCAATCTGTGTTTCTTTAGAATGTGCTCAATTTGGAATTTTCTTGGACATCTGGTATTTTCCTCGTGTATTATCTTCGTATGGAATTTTTCAATAATGTCTTTACACCACTATATATATGCATGGATGTATATTAGTTTATATAGTATGAATGTGACTGTATGTACATAAATAAAAAGAGTGACACAAACATGTTTACTGCATATCCATGTGATGAATGTTCAATAACTTATTGCAACTGCGGAGAACAAAAAAATATTATTATTTACAGATTAATATGATAAGTTATTATGATATGCATAAGTAAGTGATCATGGAATGTTTTGGATGTATAAGAACTCTTAAGTGGTCGTAATAAATTAATTATGTAAACTTCATCACTTAATTTCCTTTATGAATTAGGTTATTGCATTTAAATTCCTACCTCTTCACTGCCATCGAGGCTAAGACAAACTCTGGAATGAATTATTTTAACAGGAATAGCCCGTAAGAAAAGTATAAAGAATAATATGTGGGGGAGATGTTGGAGACCTCTGTCAACACACATGCATAGGAAAAAGAATAACATCCTCTGTACCAGTTTATTTCGTAATACATCTCTTTCCTCATCTCTCGTACCCCGCTACCTCTCTTATCCCGGCCATTCTCTTTCAGCTCTTTCTTCCCTGGACCTCCCTTTGCCGTCGTCCTTCCCGCTCCTCACCCGACCATCCTTCATTTCCCACCAATCCCTTCTTTTCTCGCACTGTTCTCTTCGCCTTGACGACGCTTCATTTCCTCGCCTATCTCTCTCCTCTTTATGTATGGCATTCAACTGTCACGTACGGATCTTGTCCCTCCCCACCTCCCACCCCCCGGCCATTATTCCCCCCCTCGCGCCACGCCAAAGTGAAGATCGTAAAAGAAAGTTACTTCCACCTGGTGCACGCTGCTCTCCTAAAGGGAGTAGTCCCCGCCTTTTTAGGCCCTCCCTTTCCAAAATGCCCGGGTCCATCGCCACCTATCCCTCCTCCTCAGTTCCACCCTTTATCCGTCCGAATTTTCTCTTTCATCCCCCACGCGCCCTTCATCTCCAGCTTCTCTTCCTTCTACTTCGAATGAAAATTCCGCCCTCTTCGGTCGTACGTCTCGCACCCCCTTTCATCATTCCTCTTTCTCCTTCTGTAAATCCTCAACCTTATCCGGTCCCGTATGGCCTGCTGCCGTTTTACTCCCTATACCCTAGGGGTCAGTGTTTCGCTGACCAGGAAGAGGTGTTCCTCTTGCTGCTGCCATTACTCTCGTTGGGGTGAGGTTAAAAGTGTTTTGCCATCCTAGGAGTTGGCTTATAGGGTATATATTGGTGTCACTGATACGGCAAAAATTAAAGTAAATTTTACATCATACTTCGGAAATTTTCGAGAAAAACGTTATTTCAATGGTGACTTCTACTTTTGATTACTTTGTAGAAAAGTCTGGCGCCACTGTTTTATTTCCTTGAGGTCTATTAAAGCTGGAATGGCATATTATTTATGCCACAGTGGGAGAATATTCTGTAGGACGTGAGGCTTTCATGATGTAAAAAGAATTGTCTGCAAAAAGTTATGGCAGTTTCAAAGCATCGCTTTTGAACTACGGTTCTGTCTGGAAGGCAGGAAAAGTGTTTCATTCATGGATAATGTGGACAATTCGAGTCATAGACCTTGAATGCATCGTGTGAGAAAAGTCTCTCTTGAATTAATTGACTGCTGGTGGCTGGACAGCACCGCATGCTGCCTTTAGTGTAGGGTTTACCCTTTCTCGGCCGCGTACGGGGTGGAACAAACTACTTTGTGGAAAGACTTGGGTGTTTGGATAATTTGTTCGGCGCGATGAATCCAGCTTTAAGGTGTTTCTAGACTACCTAGAGGCCTTTGCAACGGAACTGGAGTTTCTCATTATCTTGTGCAAGGGGATTGCATAGAGAAATCCCAATTGCATCCAATAGAAGACTGATTTCTGTTGCCACTTCGGTCGCATTAAATGATTTTTCAAAAATGTTTGTTGCGCGGCTATGATTGCAATGCGATTCACTTTTTCCATTATTTTCAAATATAATTTTCGTAATTTCGAGGAGTAGCATTAAAAAGTTATGAATATTTGAGAATACAACGTCAGGAATAAAGATTCCTTGTTTTACCTCATTTCCCCGTGAAACTCGGTTCATTTTGCCGGTCACCGACGCAAGCAGTGAATATTTAAACCGATTTAAAAGCGCGGTCAGTGTAAACACATTTAGAAGCCGTATTGAGGATCCTCTTTTGTGATACTCATGATCCTGTAACCTAGAAGCAACCATCTAATCGGTCTCTGTAACGAAAGATATTCGTTTAGGAATGTAATGGCAGGTTACTGTTGTCAAATGTCATTTCACTTTTTTCATTACGTAGAGGTAGGTAGAGGTTTTGATCTGAAAGTTATTCGTTTTGCCTACCATTTAAATAGATTTGATATGGGTGAAAAATGGGTCGCTTGTTATACCTCAAAATTCAGTGAATAGCTTGTGAGTATGTTTTTGGTACTACAATATGTAACAATAGATTATTAGAAGAACTTCGAAAAACTACTCAATCGTCAAAACAAGGAATCAAATAATTGAGTAGAAGTTTTCACAAAATGAGAAGGGATATGATATTTTCTGAGCATTTAGTGGATGTTAGCCGTGACTAGCGCCCGTATGAAGGGTACTCCTCTATTTCTCACGTGTTTATAATAAACCTACTGTTACAAGTTTATGGTATTGTGAACTTAGGCACCAGAAGGGATGTGGTGGAAATCTTCGGCAACGCACTGTAGTATAGTTGCAATGTTCAGCGTTTTTTAACAATTTATTAAGGCTAATCTCGATAAACTGTCATTTTCAAGACTAGGACTCGAAAGTGACTTTTAGACTCGAAAATTATTTAGAGTATCCAAAGTAGTCGTCCAAATGAATCGCTTTAAATAAGTGGAAAATTGCATTTATTTCTTCAGAATATACCTATTCTGAGCTTTCCATGTTTAAAATTCGGATAAAGTTTACTAGCTACTAGTTAGTTTGAATAGTATGGTGAAACGGTGGTTCCATTTCACACTCTTTTAATTTCATGTAACAATGACTATTTTATCTCGATAACTGGATGTGAAGGCATGGTATAGGATGAAAATCGCGGGTGCTTTCAGAAAGGTACTTCACCAGGGAACCATAATGCAGTACGGTGTGCTTCACCTTCTCCTCAGGAAGCATCCACTGCCTAACTCGTTGCGTGTCAACGCTATCGCCCACAAACTGCTTGCGTTAATGGAGAAGTATTTGGATACTACTTCCTCTCCTTTTTATTTAATATTTCAGGCGTACAAAACGAGACGGAGAAGGCGATTCTGCCCCCTTGTAAGGTGCTCTGCGCCCCAGGGAGCAAATGGTGACCGTGACGAAGAAATGCGATGCATGGCAGGGGAGGGGAAGGAACTTAGACGGAAGTGAAATGATGGATACACGCTTACCAGGTACGTGACTGCCTGGCACGCACAGTTTCTCATCAAGCCTAACGCATTTTCACATTTGGTAGAAAACGACCTCCTCTGTCCTTAAAAATGGATCTTATGCTACACCATAACTTCTACCAACTGCCGTACCTCACAAAACTGTCACTTTTTACTTGAATAAATACTACCACCTCCTCCTAATTCCCAATTTCGTAATTTTTTTCTACCCAGGTATACATGTACAGACAGGGACGCCGACTTACAAAAAATATTGGGGGGGCCAAACAGGGGATTTTGCCGCGGGAAATTTAATAAGTAGTTAGTTTTAAGTTTTTAAAGCATTTTAGAAGAGTCATATGATCAAAATTAGAACCCTGATAACTCGAATCTCGATATCTGGACCATTTGGGGAAAATTGACAAGTCTGATACATTTTTTCCTCACACCTATAACTAATTTTTGAGGGGGCTTGGGCCCCCCCCCCAGCCCCAGTCGGCGCCACTGTGTACAGAGGTAAACAGATAAACCGGTAAATATAAAATTTTTTGCACAGTTTAACCGTTATGGGCTTACAGACAGCGTTACTCGCCAGATCCGGACCGGAAATTAGGCTCAGATCCGCTGGACACTCGGAGGCTGCGCGCTAGGCTTGGATCGCTCGATCAATTGACAATAGATATCTTTAAGAGCGGCACGTAGAACATCATCTTAGAGCCCCGCTATTCCCAGGTCCGGCAGAAGCTATAAATTAAGAGAGATGTTTTGCCGAACGGATAGATATGGGAAATCGTTGTTCCCTCGAATTATGAAGGACTTTAATAAATGCTAGCCATAATTTTGTTTGAGCAATTGCTATTTATATTAAACGACTTGCGTCCTAAAACCCCCTGCCACACGCCTTTTTAGGCGGATTGCGGGGTAATATGTATGAGGGATTCATAAAGTCATATTTCATCCGTTAATGACGCTTTTTCATCCCAGGTTTTACCCATCGGATATTTAATAGGAAAACTCATACCCTTTTATGTTATTGTAACACTTTCTATTGGGTGGGGGTGTCCTTGAGTGGGTTTATGCCTTCCGTTGGGCGCAATAGATCTGATAGGCACAACGAGAGTGTTTTTTTTTTCATTTCTACGTGTCACTAGGTGGCATACACCCTTGGCGCTTATGGCAGCTGTTTGTTTTCACGTGCTCTATGCAGCCTTTTCCTTTTCGCATTTATTCTGACAGATCAGTGGCGGATTACATAGCATAGTTAAAATAATGGCACAATAAAGCGAAATAAAAAGCATTATTAGCTAAATAAGTTATCAAATTAAAAAACACTGATCTTATAGAATTCTCATGCTAAAATGCAATATACATAAAATAATAATGAATATCTATAAGAGCATGTTAAATAGGGCTTTGCTGGATCGGTTCGGGGCCATATGACGGTGTGGAACTGTTTTTTTACATAGGAAATAAGGCAACATTTAAGTGCTCGTTAACACTAAAAATAGTTCTACAAACTTTTAAGGTGTACCAATAAGCCATTCAAAGAGGTAATAATGTATTTTCATACCTGTGCCTGTCAGGCACATAGCGCCTGAGCTCAAATTCCAATATTGCACTTGTCGAAAGGAAGATGTTCTATAATTTTTTATGTGTTTTATATCCCACTATAATTAACAGCATCGAACCCGAAGATCCACTGAAAATAATTGCAGCCAGATTTGCGTTCATGAATTTAACGACAGTTATGTCGCTACGCTATTGAGTCATCAATTTCGTCCCTCATTAACCACTGAGAGAATCTACTCTCTTCAACTACTCTTTGCAGCAAGAATTTCAACAGTCTACCTGGATGGAACTATGGATCATGCAAGCCTTGGCAGAATGGACGACTACGTCGTAAATTATTTTCTCGGAGCTTAAGCTTTAGAGGCCCGAGTGAAATAAGGCAGTTTTTTCACGATTGATATAAAAATGGAAATAATTTATTAATTTAATGTTGCGCCTGACGGAAGGTTTAATGCGATGAATTGTGAATGCTCAAAATGACAACCTGTCGTGTTTTATAAAACTTTTGTATAAAAATGAAGATGAAATTTCAGCGAAATGGATGCTTTATCTTCTCCGTATTTGATTATATATTCTATTAGTACCTACTTTCAAGCTACAATAGTTGTTCCTAGAAATCGTCCGATTACTTAGTGTAACTATTTCATGTGATGAAATTTCGATATTTTACAGGATCTATGGCAAGTGCCAAAGAGCTAATGCTTGCATATATTTGCATATTCTCTAAAAACAGAGGCTGATGCAAACTCTAGTTAAGATTCGCTTTTCTATCGAAAAAGAAAACGTTATGTTTTTCAAACTAATGTTTTGGTGAAAGCAGCTTGATTATGATAATTTATTAGAGGGAATAAAATCATCTTGTTAAGCAAAGAATAAATTTATAGATTTTGCATGCATGACTTATTATTGCCACCATATTTACGTTTGGCATATTAAACAGTTGCCAAAATGGACTTAATCTACCCTTTGCATGTGAGCATCTATCTTCGGTGGGTTTATCCTCCTTCAATGCGTCGACTTATGAATGTTGTAAGTGACTATCAGTCGGTTCTAATAAAATGAAAGCATTTTCAACTAAGGAAACGCGGTATCATCTAAAAATTTGGCTATAATTTCGTTCGCATTATTGATTGGCAAGCTGGACTTATTTCAGTACTTGACAAAATATACCTTTTCTTTTAATACGCATTCCAACACAAGTTTTCTATTTAATACCAAAAGGTTCAATGGTTTTTTAACAACAGTGCTAACGTGATTGACCGTTTTAATTATTTTTTCCATTTATATGTTAGGAGATAATGACCTGGGTTGTTGCACTTTACCGTGCGGAAAGCTGTGGAAAGATTAGCTGATAGGAGAATTGAGTGGAGAGGTGTCTAACCAATCTTAGGACTGTTGACGAGTGATCATGATGACGTTACAGAAAAGTGTAAACTGAAAAATGACTGAAAGTGTTCGAGATGAGTAGCTATGGAATAGAATGGAGAAGGTGAAGCGAATTGAGAGGAAGTAGGAAAACGAAGTGCTAGACATGGTGGTCGAATAGAGAGATTTTTTGATGAAATATGGAGGGGACAGAGCGTCTAATCACGAATGTTGACCGGTGTGGAGTTGCTGAAATGCAAGTTTGAGGAAAGAATATCTTTAGTGAGTGAGAAAGGGGATAAATAATGGCATTGACAGATAGAAACTAGAGGGTACCTCTTTTTGAATTGAAGAGGAAATTCCAATTTGAGAGTGTAAACAAGCCGGGGTGAATCGCAAAATGCTCTTTAAACCTACCTTAAGCGGTACAATACATAAAAGATATAATGTTTTGGCATCAAACGTCCTTTTATGGATCGGATGGAAAATTACGAATGTGGCAGTTGACGAGGACTATCAAAGCTTTGATTTATATTATAATTTCTCCTTTTGGGGCCATGGTAATCTGTTGGGAAACATCTAGCAAGGTGCGTCTTTGTAAATTGAAGAAGAAAATACAATTAAAGAGTGGAAACAAGTTGGGATGTACCGCAAAATTCTATGAATACTTACCTTAAGCCATACAATGTGTTAAAAATAATATGTTCTCGCATCAAATGTCGTTTTATGGTTCTATTTAAAAACGACAAAGGAGAAAGTTGATCTGGATCGTCAAAACTTTATATTGTGTATTATAATTTCTCCTTTAAGGACCATGCTAATCTGTTGGAAAACATTCAACGTTTCTACTTAGCATCAACATCCTTCTTCTCGCACCGTATGCGTGGGAAGATCTTCTCCGAAGACCCTTGAACCTCAAGACTTCCTCTCCTCGCCACCTTTTATTCCCGCTCTAGCCCTTCCAGTAATAAATGTGTGCCCCGACCAACCTCTCCAGGGCGTAAATCATTCCTCTTCCTCCTCCTACTTCACCTTGCTCCCTGCTCACTTCTCACCCGACAAACTTTCCTTTTAATTTCATTCCTCCAGCAGAGAGAGGGAGAGCGAAATAGTGTCGGGAAGAAGTGGTCGCAGCGAGGGCGGAAGAGGATACGGTGGGTGAAGGAAGGAAGTGTGAAGGAGGTCTGGTCATTAGTTGGCTCATTACCCATTGCGCCCAATTGGAATTTAATTTGGTCCAGAAATTTTGGTGGGGATCCCCGACTCTTGAATTGCCGAAAGTATCCGAGGGTTTCCCGTCAGGAATATCACTAAGGGGGTGTTGTGAAATATTTGTTCGAATGAGTGTATAAATCATCCCGATACCTCGAGGAGGACAATTAAAATTCGAGATGAGACTGCAAATGAGACTCATTAAGTGGTAAGTTTAAGCTTTTCACCTCACTCGAAGATAGAGATGGTGATAAGTTTGAGATAATATTTTTTTATGAATTGAAGTAGGTAGATTGTTTTGCAGTGTTTCTATTCATTCAAGTAAATGCCTTTAAACGTATAGTACTAATTTTTTTCTGAATTTTATTGCGAACGAAGGCCTTTTCGTAAAGAAAGACAATTATTAAAGAGATAATTTGAAACAAAATGTATTCGAAGATTTATTTATTCTCGGTTTCAGAGATCATTAATTATGATCGACAAATCATTTTTAATTATCTTCCTCAAAATGTTCCTAATTCCTTAAGCACTCACTTTTATTGAGCTTTAATTTTTTTGATTATTCATTTAGAGTTTAAAAACAGAATTTTGAGATATGAAATATTTTTCCGATTCCATGAGCTATTTTGTGAATGAAATTCATTGCATTAATTCGGTATGTTGCCTTAGCTAAAAGACTTTACCCATTGTTTGTGTCTTTTTTAATCCCTTAGTGTAGTTTTTATTTAATGTGTATTTCATTCACTCAAGCTGGGAATAATAATTTCAATCGTTAAAACATTTTATTTAAATTTCTGGTGGGACAAATTATGCAATCATCAGTCTCTACCATCTTGTGACACCACCCTCTTCTTGACGATCATCAGCTTTGGTGAGCTACCTTCTGTAAGGTATTTACGCTTTCTCAAGGATACCTCAGCTTGTAATTATCTTCCTTGGCAGTCTTACTAATAAAAATAGAGGCATAGCATCACCTCGTCCGGAGAAAACGACGACTTTTCAAAATGTATATCGCTATTGGAATATACTACATATTATTTGTCATTTCCCGTATCCTCATTCACTCATCGGTAGGTACTTTTTGTTAGCAATGAAACACTTCTTATTTTCAGTTTTGCCACATTATAGATAATAGGAAAAAAAAAATTTCCCTAACTGTTGCTGTGACGTCTGTGGGATGAATATAGCCCTCCACATCATTAGGCAAATGAATCCCTCATTACTTCACCGTGAATTTGGTCCTATTCAAATCTTAAGGTGTTGTTGGAACTGCAGGAATTGATTAGGCATGGAATTGAATTCCAATGCAAAAGAATCATATTGTCCACAAGGAATTTTAGGGTCATTATAATATTCTCCAGTTGTTTTAAATAATCGAAACTATCGTAATTTTCTTTCCAGCTCTCTCTCTGTTTAGCTAATAAAATGCGAATACCAAATTAAATTGTCCATGTCTTCAGTTTCCAATTATTTTCCCAATATATAAAACTGGAAATTTGGAATTATTCTCAAAAATTAGCAGAAGTTACACGTTTTTCACCTTTCAATTATTGGAATAATAAAATTCAAACACCGTGGTATTGGATAAGTAAAATATTCGCTCTAAAATTTAATATTTTTTCTGATGCAATTACTGTCGTGATTGATTTAAATCCGTTTCAGAGGTGAAAATTACTCCAATGGAATTGCCTTTCCCCGCATTTTGTGTAAAACGTTGCACTGAATAAAAAAATTTCCAATTGTAATTAAAACCATCAACAATGTATATTATCCAAATTAACGAATTGAAAAAAAACCAACCAAATTCACGGTTACCAGAAGCGGCATCGGGAACACTTCCCTCCACATTGCTCCGGTGTACAAAAAATATGCGTTTCATTAATGCACCGACATCCATTCAGTTTGGGTCGGGGGCGTGTGAAGGTGTGTGGGAGGAGGAGCTTTGGTGGAACTCATCAACTATTAACTTCACCCGATCGGAAGATAGAATTAATTGCTCATGTAGAATTCCTGCCGCGTGTATTTTATGGCCGATACACTTCAATACCCTCCCATTGCCGGAGAGCATCATAGCGAGCTCCGTTAATCCTCCCGGACACCCAACCCACGAACTCGCTGGGCAAATCCACAGTCATTTACAGTTTTGCTCTTCCGTGAAGCACTCGTCCATGTGTTACCGTTCCCACGCCTCCGGCCAGCCACCCCGGGATTCATATATGCATCAGGGGTGGGTCGATTCCACTTTTTGTTCGGTTCAAATCCCGATTTCGATTCTTAAAAATCGAATACCGATTCTCAATTCTTATTCATACTAACAGGTGGGATATTGTGTTGCCAGTAGCATTTCTGCCATTCACTTTTAAGAATTGAAAGGAATAAAATCACAACATTTCTGCCATTGACATTTAAGAATTGAAAGGAATAAAATTACAAATTCAATTAAGTAGCCCAAAAAGTATTATCATCATCATCATCTCTGGTAAAAATTATATTGACGGAGCTCTCCACTCAATTTTCCAATCAGCTAATCTTTTCACACCAACTTACTCATTCTCTCTCACGTCCTTCTTTACCTGTTCCATATATTTTGTTGGAGGTCTTTATTTCCGTTCTTGCCACCCAATTATCCCTCGACAGTTGTCTTTATCAGGCCATCACGTCTCAAGATATGGCTTGTTTCGTCTTCTTAAGGTTTTCATGATGCTTCTCTTCCTTTCCACGTTTCTTAGGATTTTCTCATTATTAACTCGGTCGATCCATTTGACCATCATCATTCTTCTGTTGCGCCACATTTCTGAAACCTTTGTCTTTGCTTTCTCAGCTGCTGTAAAGGATATTTATTAAAATAGCGAATAAGTAATGCAGAAATATAACCGTAGCTGTAATAAAATAATAAACACTTTAATTATTCCAAGCATACATTTTTGGCCTAATAATTTATAGTGCACAATGACCCAGGTGTGTGGCGGCCTTTATGCCGTAAGCTTACTGTTTATTTTCAAAATATTTATCTTCCTGGAATCAACTGAATTAGAATCAACATTAGGCGATCGATTCTCGATTCGGATTCCGTGCTCGAGAATCAATGTAATCGAGATTTGATATTTGGAATCGACTCGCGTCTGATATCCCTAATGCCGATTCTCGATTCCACCGATTTACGGGCACAGAATCGCAATCGTGAATCGTTGGTCTATAGCAGGCCCGTGTTGGACTCCTTCTAAGAGTGGTGGACGGCCATGGCCAGAGGGTTCCAGAAATATAGATACAAGGGGAGAACTACAGGGGGATGAAGGGTATGGAATATATTTAATACATTTTGAAATTTTTATCTCAAAGTATGCATTTTAAAAGATTTTATAGCTACAAATATAGCCTGTCTACATGCAAATATTGATTTGCATTTTTTGCTCATTTTATTCTTCGGGAAACAAAATAATTTGAATATTATACTGAATAAATTAATTATTGCCTTGTACTCTACGGTGGCCAGTCAAGATCGCTATTCCACACTAAAAGCACCTACCACTCCGACTTTTACCGTTTTTTAGCGCTATTAATCACACATGGCGCTGGTTTCAATATACTCTTCTGGCAGCTAGTCACGGTACCAGCGGACAATTACACTTGCACACATCGTTGCGGTTTTCTCCAACAAAATGACAAATTATTGATTGCTAAATTCTAATGTTTATTTGATTCATTTAAATTACCCTCTATGTCTTAGGGCAGAATTAAATGCAAAGTAGTAGTTGAAACATAATTAGGGTATTTTTGGTAAAATTTATAATTTAAACTTTTATTAAAAGTTTAACTTTTAATGCCTTAAACTAAACTTTTAATAAGTTAAACTTAATAAAGAGTGTACATTATTAAAAGTTTAACTTTTACCAAAAGTTAAATTAAAAAGTTTAACTTTTTAAAGCAACATTTTTAATTTAACTTTTGGTAAATTTAAATTACACATATTTTTTAATTACCAGCATTCACAACTTAATTTCTAAAGAAAATAACTCAAATGTATGTCAATAATGATGCTATTAAGAGTTTCATCGGTCTTTACTCTTTCTTCGAGTTTCTGCATGTTTTTCAAAACAAAGAGTTGTGCAAGTTTCAAAGTTTCAGCAAACTTTTCTCGTAGGCGTTTTAGTCTATAAGAAAAGACTCGATATTCCTCTATGCTTACGCGTAGTCTATACTTCTTGTTTGGATATAATCCTAAAGTGGCGTAGTGATTTTGAACACTTGGGTTAATCTTGGGTGGGGATATCGTTGACAGTATAATTTTTTACTATAATTTTTAGATTTACATTGGCTATAATAAAATTATATACCAGTATAAGTGCATGATATGACTATTTTACACTCGCAAAATTTTATTTTCAGCTGAGCTGGTTTTAGAATGCAACCGTGGTGATTGATTAGAAATTTTCCCAGGGTTATATTTGAGACATAATTTCGCGAAGCCTACCTATAAAATAATTATAGATGGCTACCTCGGTTCGTTCCATAGAGTGTTTTAATGCATTAACGAGTCATGACCGAAAATTTCACTAAAACTTACGCATGAACCCTGATTGCCTATGTTTTCGTCAAAGTGCGGCTATCCTACCCAAGCACCCCCATTCCTGCCATACTTCGCTTTACGCACGGAACCAGTGTTGCCCCCTCCAGTACATTCCAGCCTTCTTGCGAAATCCAGATACCTGTTAAGGAAAACAGTTTCTCCATGTCTTACTTTGGCGTTGAAGTCGGCTGAATGTATAATTTTGAGCAGAGCCTATACCAACTCCAGAAAAATGTATTTAGGTTTGGTTGTATTTGAAGACTGCTATTTAGAAGAGGTCCACTCATCAATTCTGCTGAATATTTTCTTTGCTGCGTTTCAGGCAGACGGAATTGAGACGGCCACGGCAGACGCTTCATTCCACCCCCTCTCCCATCATTTGCTGAGTGTGCGCCGTGCGTGTACTAGAAGAATCATAGTCCATTCTGTAGTAGCCTACAGTCGCGACACTCAACGCAGCCAGTCGGCAATATTGACGATAAGCCTTGTCTTGGAATGATCAAAATTGAGTGTTATTGGTTTAAATAGTATTTTTACACAAGACGGTTTTAACTATGCTGTTGAATGAGACATCAATGGAATCAAGTTAACTTTTCGTATTCTGACTGTAAAATATGTCAGTTTCGGAACGGAAGGGCACCAAGAGCGCACTGGGTTACGTCCCTGTGACCCAGCGGCCCACCACGGGCCTGGTCTAAAGTCGATTCCGATTCCATCGATTTTAGGAAGATAAATATTTTGATAATGGACTATTAGCTTGGGGCATAAAGTCCGCCACACACCTGAGTCATTGTGCACTTTTCAAGTTTTTAAGTTAACAATTTATGTCTAGGAAGTGAAGTGTTTATTAGCTGATTAAAGCTGGGGATACAGTAATATGATACCAGTTCTCTATTTTTGATAAATATACCTTTTGGGCAACTTGGTAATTTTGTACCATTCAATTCATATATTTTTATAGGAGCAATGCTACTGAAAAATCAATATCCCACTTTTTAGAATGAGTAAATCGATAGAATCTTGATCGAATATCGGGAATCGATTTGAAAGAATCGGAACTGGTTTCGGAATCGAGGTGAAATCGGTTCATCCCTATCGTATACATACATGCGTATATCGGATGGAAGGGGTTATTCATAGTATAGGGGAAAGGGTTAGCCATGGTCCCGCCGAAGAGGGATGGCGTGAGGTGGGGAGGGTTGGAGGCGGTTAGGTAGTCGGGGGTCGGTTTGACAAGCCTCGGGGGCTTCGAGAGGAGTGTGTTCGTGCCGGTCGCAATATAGTCGGATTATCTCTTGGAATCCCGGAATGTTGGCACCGCCGATTCACT
This sequence comes from Ischnura elegans, assembly GCF_921293095.1. Taxonomy (NCBI): domain Eukaryota; kingdom Metazoa; phylum Arthropoda; class Insecta; order Odonata; family Coenagrionidae; genus Ischnura; species Ischnura elegans. The sequence continues at coordinate 88,030,732 of NC_060249.1, forward strand.
CGCTCGCCGCACCCGACACCTCCCGCGTGCACCGCAAAACCCGTCATTAATAACGGACTTGCCACACACGACGAGCGGGGAGGGGGGGGGGGAGCGGTGGTGCGGCTATCAGCGATGCCTGGGAGATGCATGACCTGGGTCGACGCCGCCTGGTCGGGGTGTGGAGGCACACCACGGGTCGTGGATATAGATGGATTGCAAGGTGTGGTGGTGAGGGAGGAATTAACGCGATAGGATGGGGAGAGGGTGCGGTGCGTGGGATTTAATAAATGTAATCGCTTCGGAAGGAGAGCGGCGGGAACAAATGCCGAGACTTGCTCCCGTACCGGTCTGGGACTAACTGAGGAGAGGGAAGGGTTCCAAGTAGTGGGATGAGTGGTGCGTAGGCTTTGTATGCTTACGGTAATGAGCGTCCTTTCCGAGGGGACTGCATAGAGGAGGCCCAATGGGGTAGTTTCCTTCATCAAAGAAAACGAAAGGCATTGATTGCGATTCGTTACCCACCATTAGTGTATTCATAATATACAAATTATTTGGTTTTACAAATCCCAGTTTAGGCGAATGACAATGGCCAATTTGTGGCGCATTTGAAAAAGGCCAGATTGGCGACCATGCGATACCACTCCGCGTGACGTCACAGGGACCTAGTTTCTATACGAGTATAGTCGAAAGTTTTGCATCGTAATTCGTCACCAATGCATGCATGAGGTACAGAGCTCAGGGAAAAAGTTCTAAATAACCACCTTTTAAAATTTCCTCTAGTCGGAAACTTTCCTTCGCTTGATAAGGTATTAATAATCCGTATTTAAGCCAAGCGATCCCTGTTAGCAGGGTACTCTGCTACCTGCTAGCAGCCTGCATCGCAGCGGTGCACATACCCTCGCCCCAAGGTCACCTCACACGGCAACAGCGGGAACCAGAATGACGTCACACGGGGTTTTCCCAGCATTCATACTTAGCCGTCGCGTTTTTGCGCGCTTGAATTTTTTCACCTCTCATTTAATCGCGAAAAGTAGATATCGTCATTTAAAAATCCAAAAGCGTGAAATGCATACTCCAGGAGTAATAATATTGCGATTTAGGCAATAAAAAATTTTTAGGAAAGCACCCTATTCCATCACACAGAAGGTTGATTTCTGTCGCCTCTTAGGTCTCATTTAAATTGGTTTTCAAAAATGTCATCGGCGCTTTAATGAGTGCAATGAGGTCCACGTTTTTTCTAATATTTTACAATAAAATGTTTGTAATTACGAGAAATAGCATTACAGGGTTATCTGTTTGATAGATCACATCATCGTGTGTATAATGTTCGGTTAATACCCCTAATAATACCTTATTTCCCCGTGTAACTCGGATACATTTTTCCATCAGCGACGCTAGTGGCGACTTTTGTTAACTTATTTAAATGCGCGGTGGGTTATGACACATTCAGAGGTCTACTTTAGGATCCTTTTTTGTATTATTCGTAGTCCATTCCCTTTATTGTTACACATTTGGCTCCGTTGTAAAACACATCATTTTGTATGAATTGTTTTGGTTGAATTCTTTCCCGGGATACCCACCAGTCTGTTTATTATTTTCATAGAGAACTAGCTGACCCGGCGAACTTCGTACCGCCTAACAATCAATGAACTTACAGTTTACTTACACCATTTATAAATCAAGAGCGGCTGTATCGTTTTTAATCATGTTTAATTTATTATAATAAAATAAGGATACAAATACAATACTACGTAAATGAGTACCAAAATTGCTTGTCAGAAAGACATTTTCTTTATTGAATCTACATAGGGTGAATCAGAGCACGTTTACGCGGATTTTTTTCAACAAATTTTCTTACGTTTTAGCTTAAGAAATTTTGGGAATTGTGGTTTAATAAAGCAGTTCATGAAATAAAAATTATACGCATTCAGTTGTTGGCTATTTGCGTTATTAGCTGTAAAAAAATGTTTTTAGGTCCAAGTCTGTTGCATACACTTGGCCCATTCAGGGGGCAGGTTGACACGACCCCAGACCGACGCTTGACTGATGCTCAAAATCGTGCAAGAAGTTTAGTATCTCTGTTTGGAAAAAATGCACTGCGTAAACGTACTGCATGCGTAAACGCACCACGGTGAGCCCTACTCATTCGGGTTTAATGTCTTGCGTCAAGCACCTTCTGAGAAACAACAATTTTTGTTTTGTTATCAAGCGCAAGATGAAGCGGATGAAGCTAAATAAATATAGCGAAGCAAAGCAGTGACGCAGCGAGGGGAGATTTTAGGGGATAAACCCCCCCCCCCCTCCTAAGAGCTTAGAGAATTTTTTTATGAAAGATTTTGTTATTAATATTAGGGGGACGGATGACTATCAAACAAAACACATTTAACTATTCACACAGCCACAAAACCCACTATTTTGAACCATTTATCTTAAACAATGTCTGGGGGAAGTGCCCCCACACTTCCCGCTTACCTTAGCGAGTTTTCTATACACTACAGACCCGTGGTATTAGCTGCGCCCAAAACCCCCTATCCTAGCTACGCACTTGAAGCGAAGGAAGAAATACAGAGGATGGTTTATCGACTCGTGAACATAGAGCCAAATTGACCATGAGAAAATCATGGGTTTTCATTAGCACATGAGCACAAACAACACAAAAACCGAAAGAATTACCATACGATTTTTAATCGTTATCACGAATGCAACACGAATTGTAAATTGAATACGATTAAGCTCAAAAGGTTATATGAGTTGAGATCATGGAATCTACGGAATGAGGACTTCCTAACCTTTGAATTTTCCTTTGAGTAAAGTTGCGTGAATCACATTCATCACCAATTTTTTTAATGATCAAACACGTTCCGTTGGATAGTTATGGTTGGTTTAGGCTTCGAAAGATCATGAGCACAGAAACTACATTTTTCTGTAAATCGTGACTTGGTAAGCCAGGTACGTCCAAGGACTTAAAATATTCAGATAGATAGTTGGTGATTTCGTCTTCGTTTGTTACACATTTAAAAGATTCGAATCCATGCAGAGTACGAACTATTTGAATTTACCTCGTTTTAGTCATCCACATCTTCGTTTTTGCTCGCTAAATCAACCATCTTTCATTCTTTTGGTGATCAATCATATTCTGGAACTCTTTGTAGGTGAGCTCACCTTCCGCTGAAACTTATTTTCAATCATTCCAAGGAAATGAGTTAAAACTACTCGATTCCTCGACAGGAACACGGACATTACCGTTTGTCAACAATTGCTTGGAGATTTGTTTACAAACACGGTAGTGAAGTGTCAACTCGAGCTGGGCCACGGCTGGGCTTACAATCAGCTCGAATTAAATTTAAAAAATGTAATTTCAATTTAATTAATATTTTGAATATATTTAGTAATCAAAATGTTATATTGTTACTAAATTCAGTTATTAAAGTGGTAAAAACAAAACAAATTATTTAATTTGTAGTTTTGACCGACTTATCAATTGTTGTGTTACTATAACTCCTAAAAGCATGTCCATAGGAAAGAGATGAATTTTTTTGTGAAATTATCCTTTTTTAATGGTCTATATGTTAACCCCGCCTGAGACGAATCCAAAGAACCAAATCTCATTGAAATCGGTGCAGCCGTTCTCGAGTTATAAGTGTTCTAACTAACACGTTTTTTGACTTTCTTTTATATATATAAGAAGATTATCGTGGAGAAGAACCGATTAATATTTTTGATGGCTCTTTCCAGAAGGGAAATTAATCAGACAACGGAATAAGGAATCGAAATAATAATTGGATCCCAACCTAAATGATGGTGAAGAAAGCGTAGTGTGTACTCAATCGGGCGTTGGAGTGCAATTTATAAAACCCATTTTGTGCATAAAATAACGTAATTAGGTGTTATAAGACTTGGTGCTTTCTTGGTGCACGATGTGGATGAAGTTTTCACGGGATTCCCACCATGTGAGCCATTCAATTAGAACCGACACGTCGCGACGTTTCGAGGACGATGGCAGAATTACCCATTGAAACGTCGCACAGTGGTCCCAAATCGAAAAAAGCTGGCCAAAAGTCGTTTTTTCGAAAAATTTCAAGGAATTTTTGAACCTTATTTTCGAATTCTACAGGATATGGTCTACAAAATACACTACTAAGTTAGTATTTTTGTTCATCAGAGTGGCTGCAGTGATCCGTCAAACATGGAGCATTCACCGTAAAAATCACAGTTGCGTGAAATCGGTCGATTTTGAGGAAGTTCAGCGTCATGCAGGACACCCTTTACGCGATATATTTGGTCAAAAACATTTTAACTACAAATATAAACATTATTACATAGTGGGTCATAAATTTTATTCGGATTTTACAATGTTTACTATTTTATATATATTTTGTAACTTTTAGTGTTTTTTACCCGAATTTTCAAATAAAATGTACAATATCGTTTAGAGAGGCACGTGAATGCACGGTGTCTTATGCACCAATTCAAAGGGAAAAGTATATTCAACGCAGTAGTGAAGAAAATTTTTGCTACTAGTTGCTACTCCGACCTCAGCATTGATTTAACTATAATGATGCAATGCGCTGACGCGGGCGGCGGCCTGGCTGGCGCGTGGTAGGGCTCGAGGAAATCCAGTATTTATGGGTGTTATTCAACATTGTTGGATATTTTATTTCTACAAAAAATATTTACCCTATGAATAAACATCTCTTGTCATACGTAGAACGTTTTATCATTAATAGTTTCCACTTGACCTTACCTTTTATTTACGCGTGCCCATGCTCTCATAAAAATTGCTTAAGGACTCGAGCGGAAGGATATATTTATGGAACGAAAGTTCGCAGCTGTGCTTATAGTAATCCTCAAAAACATGAACGCATTCAAAACAAAAAAGAATCCCTCAAATGCTACTCCACCCTTTCCTTCCGTTAGACGGGTTAGTTTTCGCTCTCACGCGGCACATTGTCCCTCTGTCGCCTCCTTAGCGGCCTCCTCACCACATGCAGAGCAAACGACGGCCGAAAAGTCCTAGGCTATTGATTGCGCCCATCGGGAAAACACAACCACCGCTCTCTGTACACTTGTTATGAATTGCACTTTGGCCACCGGGGATGAACGGAGTAAGCCTTTCCACCTTTCAAATGTGACATTTCCTAGAAAATGGAGATAATAGCATCGCGAACCTCACACTGTGGAACCCCCAAATTACTTCTAGACATCGCTTGCCCGAAAATTTCTCGCCAAAACTCAGTTTTACTCAGATTTTGCCAAATGAAAGACGTGAAAGTTAGTTTCCTCAAGCGTGACGATCGAGTCTTGAAAAAGTTGAGTATCCTCGAACTTTTTAAAGAAGACTTGTGGGGTTGAAGAAGAGTGCCCATAGTGTTTTAGTTCGATAACTCTGAAAATTTTCACGCGTCTTGAGATGCATGAAAAATTTCTTGAAAGTGGAAAAGCGTCCGTATCGTTTAAAAACCAATAATTATTGGATTGCTGGAGCAACAAGTTAGAGTTAGATGAGGACGTTAATTCAAAAGTTATCCTAAAAAAATTGCGGAGAAGTGTTTTTTCTCTCAAATTATCTTCGCCGGTGGAAGGAAAGAAAAAGAAATGACAGGTTTTTTAGAAGAAAGTTCGCTGACTGCCTAAATGAGAAGTTGAAATTTCCTCCGCCTTTATTTAAACAATTTGAGAAGTCCAGTGAAAGGGCCTAGAGGTGGAAAACGGAGGATCTTAGAGCTAGCACATCGCCAGTAGAGCATCCATGAGTTATCGAAGCAAAGGTGATGAGTTCGTGGCGAAAATAATAAATGAGGTGACAACAACCACTCTCTCAAGAGCGCGGCGAGTGTTATCAAAATGGAGAGCCAAGGATGTGAGGCAAAGTAAAATCTCCCACGAAAAAGCCCTTTCCATGATCGTTTCTGGTAATTTCACAAAACATCAGTACTTGCTCCTCCGACGGACATCTAAAGAAGCTGCCCTTCCTATTGTCCACTTGTCCGAGGAGGCAATGGAGGCGAGGAATAAGGACATAAGAAGATTCAGGGAGCGCCATGCAAGGAAATTTTCCTGGATAGCAACGAATGAAGACCTGTTTAAAAGATTACTCCTAACTTCAGATGCAATGATATCAAGTATTTCTATGGCTCAAAGAAGGAAATTACTTCAATTACCAGTCGAGGTAAAGAGTTTATTAATCCTGGAAGAATTAAGTGGATGACGACTGTGATGAGGATTTGTCGGATAGTGATCATGAATGTATTTAAATTTTTTTCGTAACAATGACTGAGAAAGATAAGGATAAATGTTAACTTATTTTTTTGATAGTTAAAAAAGCCCTAATTAATGGAAAATCTCATTTAATTTTTCGTACCAAATCATGTGCTCGTTAAATTGATGCCTCACTTCGTAAAGAGCTTATTGCAAGCGTATCAATAAATTTGCGTTTAACTTGAGTTATAGGAGTTATGAAATATTGTTTATAACATTTCAATGAATGTAATAATGCCTCCGTTGAAACTTGTGAAATACGGGACCCCGTTTAAAATTGCTTCCAAATCCATTGGCACATTACAAGGAACTATAAAATTGTCTACTTAATTAGAATTAGATATTATAATTTTTACACAATTAATGCAGTACAATAATATTAATAATATACTTATTATATAAATTTCCAATTAATATTGACTTATTTTTCGTATCAAATACGATCAAACATATGAGAAAGTAGAAAATGTTCTCTTGGTTCATTCAAAATAAGTTGTTCAAAATTTGTCCAAAAATAAACAATGCAGTCATTTTATATGCATTTATGTATGTTTTAAATAACTAATTCAGTTTTATGATATGTATAATTTTAATTTACTATCACCAGTATAATCTCAAATTCCAATGTTAAAAAAATTAATTGTTTAAACAAAATGTGAAATAGCAATAAAATTATTGCAAATACATAAAAAATAGTTATAAATTCAGAATAAGCGGGTCAAAAACAATAAGAAAAGACCTTTAGGTCAAATATATACATAATAACAACGGCGTAATTAATTTTGGCCAGCTTTTTTCGATTTGGGACCACTGTGCGTCGGCTTTGACTGAACAGCTCACGTTGTGGGATTCCCGAGAAGATTTCAGCCACGTCCGATTGTGTCCTATCTTCTCTTTCTTCACCTTTATTTAAGTGGAGTTCCAATCATAATTTTGTCCCCGTCTGTTTAGATCAATCTCTCCTGAAAAGAGCCTTCAAAAAATATTCGGTTATTCTACAGGGTGAACAAATATTAAGTCTCGTAATTTTAACCCTAGGTAGCTGATGCCAATAGGAACAAAACTGGTGCTCTGGAAAACTCATGGCGTCAAATGCTTTGCCTGCATTTTCCTTTGCTTTTGTCCAGAGCATCCAGAAACAGGGCAAACTCGCGGCCAATAGGAGCGCTTGGCTCAAAATTTTCAAAGCTCATAAAAGGTGCGTTTTAGTCGTAAGTAAACATCACCCGTAGTTTTGGATCTTTCTGGCATCAGCTATCGTGGTTAACATTTCGTGACATAATTTTTCTCTGCTCTGTATACGCTAATTTTTTTCAATCAACGTTTCAATAAAAGTAAAAATGTAAAATTCTTGTATCACCTGTGATAGCTATCATAATGAAAAATGGCTTCGCAGCATTTTGATGGTAATATTATTTGTTTTATAAATTATTTTCACATAGTTTGTGTAGAAAATATATAAATGTTCAGGTTTATCGATATCTTATCTTCGAAATAGGAAAAAGTACTAACTCGCCAAGTGTAGCTCTGGCCTCTGGACACACAGTATGATTTTCATTAAAATTAAGACTTGTTTAAAATTGGAGAAGGAATAAGTTGTGTGCCTTCACACTTAAATTTACATTTTGTGTTTTTTGATTCCCATGGCGTAATTCTAATATGGCGTATAGCTATGATACCAACGGTGTAAAATTTATTATTGAATCATCGGGCCATTGATTGTAACCCTCAGGTTTAATAAAATATGAGTAATTCAAGTACAAAGATGCTTTAGCATCAATGAGTTGTTGAAAAGAATAACTGATTTTCTGTACAGGATATGAACGGAATAGTATCACATATATATTCTAACGCTGACGTTTCCTGTTGAAAATTGGTGCAGTGTTTGCCAGTATTAAAAAAAAACTATTATGTACTTGTGAAAAAAAAAACAGAGGTAATACTTAAAGCAGGCAAAATAAATTCGTGTAAAGAAAGGTTGGAGGAAATATTCGTCTCATGCTTTCCAGAAAAAAATTGCCTTTTATTTTGCATCAGAAATGCCTATTTTAGTAAGTCACATACTAAGCATTTAACGGGAATAGTATTATTGGCGCCATTCACAAATTTGGTCCACCTGATTTATTATAGAATAAGTCAAGCATTCTCACTTAGTTTTTAAATTTTGTATTTTCTCTAAGTGGAACATATCTGCAAGGTTGTTTGTCATTTTTGATCTAAACTCATCCATTTCAATATCACTATCAACGTTTAATAAGGCCCATCACCTATGGATGCCATTGAAAGTCCTTTATCGTGTTATATTTATGATTAAAATAACCATCAATTATTATTCTACTGAGCTATTTTAGATTGCAAGTTTTAAGAAAATCGTGCTATTAATTTTTAAAAGTTGTCGTTTCGTGATAGAAAGAAGTGTATCTTTTGCGCTGTCATCCGAAAATCATGTTATATTGCCATTCCAATAATTGTTATTTTATGCCACTGATAAAAGTGACAATTTTATTCATATATCGTGCGACTAATTAAAATATCCAATAATGCTATAATTTTTTTTAAGATAAGAAAATTGTCTTATATTTCTAGCCAAGAAATGCATTTGCATTTTCTTGTAGATTCTGCTTGATTGCTAAGTACATAACTCTTACGTTAAGGTTTTCAGTACTTTTTGTGAGGAAATGAGTGAATTCAAATGGAACACATGGAGCATATTGCTGGTAATTAAATATTTTATTCTAAGCAGGGGTAATAAACTGGTAAAATGACTTGGCTTGAACAAGTCTCTACAAGCGGAAAAATGCTAGGATAAGTTGGTGGAGCAACTGGATAGTTACTCCGAATCTCATTTGTAAAGGTAGCGTTTCAAGCATTAACAGCGGAGCTCTTGTCATCAATAGCTATACCTTTACAAGAGCGTACATCTTGAAAACTTTTAATAGGTATGCAAAGTAGGCCTTTGGGTGTTTAAGAAGTTTATAACGAAACCCACCGTCTGCGATACTCGAGGGGTATAAAATAAATTACATTACGAGCGTCTACACGTTGTGCATTGGACTGCATTCAAGGTGTAAGGTGTCAAATTTTTACATCTTAAGGTTTACGACCCATTCCTTGTAGAACTCCTGAGACGCCATTTATATTTAAGATAATCCAGCACAAGGCGTCCGTTGGGGAACATCCATGTTCTCTCCGGATGAAGACAAGATCAACGGCAAGCGGACTTAACTCGCTTGCAGTACACCTTACACGGATCCTCTCAACAGCGCCTATCTACCCCAGCGGGGTTACACGATCGTAAAATTTCCCTACTGCTCTCTGTAGAATGAACATCCTTACATTTCCGTGGGACGAGAAGACGTTAGGTTGTTAATTTTACAGCAGCCCCGTCGTTAAACAAATGATTCAGACATTCTATGCAGAGTAAGCTTGTAGATGTAATTACCTCTGGTTTAAGGTTATTGCCGAGTCCAAAATTAAGCCGAGAGAATGTGAAATAGAGGAGTTAACCCTGAAACCTAAGCTGTGACTCAATGAATGCATTACGCCTAGATTTTTATTTTCAGGTGGAACGCATTAAACCCTAATAGTATACACGTGTATCATGATTCATTAATTTACCTGTGGGCTATGATTTTAGAGTTCTTTTGTTCGTATGCAAGCTTGCAAATGGTATAGACGTATTATAAGCGCCATCTGCTAACAATTAATTGAAATTAGATCATCCAAATCTTGCGCGACTCGGCATCTGAAGAATGAAGTGCTTGCAAAACCTTTTCTTTTTTAATGCTTGATGGCCTCATAATATTTTGCGTTAAATTACCATCTTTGGTTTCTATTTCGTACTTTTCCTTCTGTTACACATTATAGCATATAATATAATTATTCATGACAGTATATGGCCTCTACATTTGAACGTATGTTACTCAGAACGAGAAAGGCATTCCTGGCTGCTAATGATAGTAGTCACCAGGAGAATTCCACTAAATTCTGGAATGAAAGAAAGGACTATCTTGATTTTCATCAAATAATACAGGAATAAATTGATATTTTTATGGGGTCACTTGACCTCAGCAAGTGTAATACTTGGTTAATTACGTAAATAAGTTGGTAATAATCAGTCTTAGAAATATTTTAGGCATAACAGGGATATATGCATGGATGAAATTGCTCCTCGATGTTCACCTACTTATGGAGATATCCCGCAATAGCTAATGACTAGGTATTTCAAGGATCGAATCTAAGAATCAAATTTCACCACAGAATTATTGACGAAATTGTATTTGCTGAATGGCATTATTTTTTTCGGGAATTGATATCTTAAAATTAGTTGAATGTAGATAAATTAGGTGTTATTTATTGACTACTTCTGTTTTTTCCATACTATGCCTTGAGGATCTATGATTAGAATATATTTTTTTAAGTTTTTTTTATTAAAGTCCAACCAGACTAGCAAATTTCGCAACCGTAAATCAACCCTTTAGTGGTATGTTATGCGGTAGAGTATATTTTTTGATGAGGAAAGCGAATCGTGAATGTTCCGCTTCTGTTTATTACATTCATTGAGTGATTGGGGTGTACCTATAACCTTCACGAAGAGCTTCAAAGTGATAATTGTTATTATGTGTTACAAAATTATTATGTATTTTAATGCTAATAAAATGGCTGCAACTATATAGCAGCATATATGATGTCGAAAAATTAGTCATCTTCTCCTAAATATTGTCATTACTCGTCATAACTCTTTCATATAAACATATGCATCATACACGACTCATATTTATATATGACAAATTATTGAGGCTCATTACTTATATCATTTTTAGTTTCATCATATTTCGAAAAAATTACTCATGCAGCCATACTTTTCTGAGTCTTCAGAAAGAGAAATTTATCCACCATCAGAAATGTAAGCAATGCCATGGGCGATTTAAGGCCTAAAAATGACGCTACCGGAGGACAGACCTTCTCAAAACCTCCTTCGACTAAAAGGGGACCTTGTCTCCTATTCAAAAAGCACACATACACCCCTTTGCTTAGTTATGAAAACACGCTTTAAGCACGCGACCATCCCACTCTCTATTTTATTCTCGGCCAAATTTATGAAATTTTTACGAGTCCGGGGTGGTGTGGCGTGTGAGGGAGGGGGAGGAGGAAACACTCAGAATTTCTCCTGGCGAGGGCACCACTCGAATTTACACTTACTCTGTTTTTCCTCTCCAGTTCTAAAAACCCTTCAAAAACATTCTCCCTGTCTCTCTCTCTCTCTCTCTCTCTCTCTCTCTCTCTCTCTCTCTCTCTCTCTCTCTCTCTCTCTCCATATCCCGTCTCCATGGAAAAAAAGAGATAGGAGTCGGTGGTCGTGCGAGGGAGAAGTAGGCAGGCCAAAGGGAAAAAAGGTTTATAGGGGCTGAAAGGGTGAACAGTTCTCCGCCTTCCAAACTCACATCATCCCTTCTCCCACTTCCCCCGTCTCATCCAATGTTATTTCCTTGTTTTCTTCTTTTTCTCCCTCCCTCATTCCGTGTCAGCTACTCCTCTGCCCTCTTCAGACCCCCCAAAAGCTCACGGACCTTCCAACAATATCTCCTTACTTCCCCCTTCTTCCTCCAAGACCTCTCCTATCACCCGTGAGCCTTTCTTTATTTTGAGACCCATTCCACTTCCTTCGTGCTATCTCGCCACAATATCTTACCCTCCCTCTCTCTTCCCCGGGCTCTTGTATCTCCTGTACTATTCGCCTAACCCGTCTCCTTTCCAAACCTTCATTGCAGCCTTCCTGTCTCTTCCACAAACTTCAATATAACCCACTATCGCTTCCCTACAACACTCTCTATTCCTCCCTTCAACTTCTCCCGCTTCCCCTTATCTGTGTGCTTTATTCCCCTGCGTATCCCCCATTGCGTTTCTACCCTGACATGCGTACAGACCCAAAACCCTTGCAGCTACCCCTTGCAGGAGTGAGTAGGGGAGAGTATTTCACCACGGAACAATTTTTTTTACATAAATCACGATATATTTACTGAAGATTCAGTCCAATAGTAGCAATTCAATCCAACAGGATTACTTCACAAAAGTTTTCAGTTATAAACTTGTACGTTTACTATTAATGGATTTAATTGAACTTCTAATAGCGTTTGCTATTGATCCTCGGTACATCAATTTCGTGTACTTCGGAACACTACCTATTTTACCAAGGGACGCAAGTTAGGGAACAGCAACGAAACTCGTGAAAAATGAAATCAATTTTGATTAAGTTTATTAAATTTGAAAGTATATTAAAATGTTACGTAGATATAATCAATGTAGTTTTATTAAAACTCAATTTTAAAATATAATTCCTTTCAAGAAGAAGAACAGATATCTTCCGTTGAAGGGGCCGATCACTAACATATGGTGGTATGAAGTCGTTGTCTGTGAATGCACCACGATTCAGAGGGAACATTTTAGGAGTCTTAAATCCACTGATAATACATTTGATTGTATATTTAACGGATACGTCCTATAAAAACATGTTCTTAGGTACATCATGTGCTGGTGTCCCTTGGTACAAGAGGTAGCCATTTTTCCGGCTGATTTTTCAGGTTGATATTACATCTAAAATACCAAAATAGTAGCTAATACTACACACCATTTTATGACGATTTCATCTTTGCTACGATAACTACTGCTGGTATGATAGATTATTATTGGTAAAACACTTCAGTATGCAACTAAAAATATTTACTTTTGAGCGTCAATAACTTCAAAATAGTGCCTTCTTTTTAAATATAACCCAAATGAACTCAAATTGACCAATGCTACTCTGTAGCGCATGAATAAAATCTTCCTCACTCAATGAATTTCTCTTGATCTGAAAATGGAAAAAAAATAATTGCTGTATATTTTCTATTAGGTGATGACGTCATTAGAGTTCAGTTTCATTTACTCATCAAGGGCGAACCGCTCATTGATATGAGGAATTGCTCACTAAGGTGTAAACAATGTCAGCCCACGTGAGGTCAACACGTGAGCGAGAACATGGTGCAGGAGAGAAGCAGTGGCACGCCGACAAGATTGCGTGGCGTCATAAAGTTATATTCTTAAGTTTTGAGGCTGTCGATTTAGCTAGAGAATTAGTCAAGTGGCGGATCGAGAGATGGTCTCTGATATTTTTCAACTCAATCACAGTCAAAAATTAGAAATAATTGATGAATGAGCCCATTTTTTCCTAGTCATCATAAGGCTTAATCGTGGTCTTTGTTGCCAGGTTTTATACGCCTTATACTTCTGGAATATATCATCATCACTGATAAAACTTTTAAAGGAATTGAGCTAGTATATTGGCTTTTCACTCCGTGTGCCTGGGTTCAAATACCGGCGGTGTAAAGGATTTTTCAGGGACTGAACCCTGCATGAGTATTTTGTGGAATGATAGCCAAATTTAGTATCCCGTCAATTGGATGGGACGTTAAACTGTGGACCCCTTGACTCTCTTACCTTATGAGCAGTGCCACCGCCGCCGTTCGCAATGCCAACGCTGGATTTCTCTTCACTATCTCGCCGTATTTCACTCCACTCTGCCCTATCGTACAGCTCAAAGCTATTTGTCTTCCCTTCAGAATACCCCAAGCAACATCACATATTTATTATTTCTCACTATGTTTCAGCATATGACTGATATGGTGAAGTAATCACCTTATTGGCTAACCTAAAGAAAGACGAGTGAGTAAAATTATCAGTATTTTTAATTTTTCCACTCCGCTGCCATTTTCTTTGCTCCTTTGACTAAATTCGCCTAGGTAGGCGTGATTTTCTACTACTCTACTCATATCTAATAACGCGTGTCCATTTCGCAAGAATTACCCTATGGTTTATTAGATTTTACATACTCGTAAACTAGTCTGTCTCCGATAATCATTTCTTTTTTATCGTGGCTGGTAGTAAATTACTGCAATCATTTGCTAACTCCTACAGCATATTAATTATCATTTCTGAATAAAATTACGTGGCTTTTATTCTACTTCAATTTTATTCATGATTCCTGATGCAGTTTAAATTATTCTCATTCCTTTCTATTAATAGTAAATTTATTTTTTCCAGAAAATTGGTTATCAATTTGAATACTTCACTTCCTCTCATATCGTGAGGAGGATTAAATTTTAAGTCTCTACTAATTTGATTTCCAATGAAGCGTAATTCATTCTAACATCATCCTTGACCCTTTCATTACCTGTGTTTCATACTCAACCAATTGGTCATAGATTATGGAATACGGAATTAACGCCATCCTCCTGGTATCTAGTATGAAATATAATTTCAGGAAATATGGTTTATTATTTGTAATATTATTTATCGATTCCTGCGATAATTTAATTAATACTTACTGTACAAAGTCACGTATACGAATGAAGAGATTTTAATTTTCCCGTTCCCTTTGATACCATGTTTATCCATTCTGCTGTGGCCAACTTTTTCTGATTTGTACACGTTTATTTCCTGCTCGTAAATCACGTTGGAATGTATTCACCTGACGTATTTGTCAGAACTTGGTCTCCGAATCGATGGTTTTTCGTCTCGTTCAGCGAGTATCATCTCCCCCGCGGCAAATGCTTTCATTTATCTTTCCATCCTTCGTCTTTTTCCACAATTTTCTTTTCGGGCGTATATTTGTTTCCTTTACGCTTTCATGTTTACTTTTCCACCCTTCTTCTCTTCCGCGAATTCCATCGTTCTCCCCTTTGCCTCTCTCGATTTTGTTCTCTGTTTTTCAGCTCTACTTTTTACTACGGTGTGATTCATATCTTAACCTACATTCGCTGTTTACCATGCATCACGAAAATGTTCTCAAAAAGCAAAGTAATTGAATTGGGGAACCTGTTTGAGTAATCAGTAGAGGGTGCATGACTACCGTTTGACTGCCTGAATTCAGTCTTTTTTTTGGAGTATTACTTGCTTAGTAGCTTGGACTTGGACTTGGATTACCTACAAGCTCTCATGGTGCCGGGTTCAAATGCTAGGTGAATTCCTGTACAAAATAGCCTCTCGAAGGGCTTATAAACCCAGGGAAAAGAACCGCCCCCACCCTTATTCCATGAATATGAAATATCACTGGCCTGCGGTTTGCTGTTAGTCTTAGGTGAGCTCTTCCCTCACGTACCCATACCATCTCCCGGGTAGAATGTGTGAGTTAGTGAATCAATGTTACACATATCTTATTTAATTTTGTGCATAGAGAAAAAGTCTTATTACAATTACCATAAGAATTAGGAGCATGGATCGCGAAATGATGTGCGCAGTAGCGCAGGAAGCTTTAGGTGCGTGGTTCGTGCGGGGGAAATTTCTTTCTATGACAATTTATGTATTTTTACTTCATGATAATTAGACGCAGACGTATGCCAAGTGATGCACCAAGATATTTTGCCCGACATTTCGTGACCGCATGCTGGCCACTTATTCCTGCGAAAATGAACGTAACGTACAACGTTCACGAATGTCAACGAAATGACGGGCCAAATATCCTGGTGCATGTTGTCCATTACGATAAAGTCAAAAATATGAAGAGACCCGTAGCTTTTCGTTTTTCAATCCGCCATCTTTTTTTTGTGCTATTCCTGTCGAATAATTGACGAGCTTACACTCTTCGCTGATAAGCTGATGATATCACTGATTGTGAGTACTGCCGAATGGCTCACAGCTTCTACGGTACTTCTCGGCGTCGCGTATTCATTGCATATGTTTCCTTGTCATTAACACTCTAATGAGAATTAATATTGATGCATCCTCTCCATTTCATCGGGTTTCTATGTACAACTTAATGAACCAGATCTTTTATGAGTCATTGGCTCATTAGAAGTGGGCGGCAACTCTAAAATATATTTCATTTTTAAGGCATAAGAAAACGACCGGGTGAGGAAGAACATTTCGGGTCTGAATGAACATTATCCTCGTGAGCTGCGATAGCTCCATTGTAGAAATATTTCCTACCTTACTCAAAGGTGATGGGAAAATATAAAATTTTTATTTCAAAGTTGCTGTGGAAAAATTATGACAGGTGAATACTTAAAAACACGATTAAAAAGTTATTCAAATCGGATTAAATCTTCCGATCGTTTAAAATACTTGAATATTCGACATAAATTGAATTTAACCCGTTTTTTCGTAATTTTTTAAGGACTTAGCCTCATAATTTTTCTCGTGCTATAGTAAAAATAATGCGGCTGATACTGTTAATATTACTACAATATAATACCAGCCCATAAAGGTACGTTTCCATTCCCTTGGGTAACAAGCATGCCGCGGTGGAAAAGCTTGCGCATTCCTATAACCCCCTAGAACTTCGCTGGTGGAATTAATTCTCAATTACTCCCAGCCAGTCCATCCATACCAGATAGGTCTAAGAGGAGGAGCCGGACGAAAGGTAGTCAATGTGATGGTGTCACGTAAAACTCACTGTCGAAATGGAGGTGGAAAACCCTTTCAACTATCTCCTCTCTGAATATATACAGCTTAATCAAATACCCAATGCTGTATAAAATCGTTTCAGGCTTGATTTTGTGGGATATTGCTATATCCATGATAAAAACCACAAACGACGAAAAACCACACTATTTAGTTTAGCACTTAACGAGCGACCATAGCTTCCACACTTTGTGTCATTTTCAAGGGTTGTTATCATGAATACCCAATACTACATTATACGAGGAATAAGTACATCATGATTTTAATAATATCTTCAAGAGGCAAACCGGAAAGCAGGCACTCTACAAATATACAGAGTGGAAAAAATTGCGTCACTAAAATTTAATTCTGGATAACTGATGCTAGTAGGAACAAAAATTACCATTGATTTTTAGGCACGCACGCATTTTTAAACAATAGAAACTTTTAGCCAAGCGCTCAAATTGACCGCAAATTTTCCCTATTGCTGTATACCTTGGATGCAATGCGATATCTGGCACGCAAAGCATTCTATGTCCTAAGCTTCCGGCAACAGGGCATACTTGCAGCCAAACGGAGCGTTTAGCTCATAGTTTCTATGTATGTTACGTTTTGTTAAGTTATGTATGTCAAGTTTTTTTAAGTTATACATGTTAAGTTTTGTTAAGTTATGTATGATAAGTTCTTTTTTAAGTTAAGATGCGACTCACTGTATTTTGTGCAGTCACACTTAGCGTCTATCTCAGTCGTACCGAATGCCACAGGGATGAAGTTCAGTGCGCTCGACGCAGAAACTCAGCACGCGCATTTGGTTCCAGGGCTGTAGCTCGGCATTGCCTGAAGTTGTGAGGAAAAAAAACGTTCAAAAACGCACCAAAAACAGCCTGCACACAAAACGAGATACAAACAGTGGTAAGCCACACTCAATTCCTGTCTCCCCACTTCGGTGGTTCTCTAAAACTCTGGCAAAGGAGAGCCAGGTACTGGCATGCCACAATAAGGTAGTTTCCTTCATCAAAGAAAACGAAAGCCATTGATTGCGATTCGTTACCAACCAGTAGTAATCATAATATAAAAATTATTTGGTTTTAGAAACCCCAGTTTAGGCGGATGACAATGGTCAATTTGTGGCGCATTTGAAAAAGGCCAGATTGGCGACCATGCGATGCCACTCCACGTGACGTCACAGGGACCTAGTTGCTATACGAGTAGTCGAAAGTTTTGCATCGTAATGCATCACCAATGCATGCATGACGCACAGAGCTCAGGGAAAAATTTCTTAATAATCACCTTTAAAAATTCCTTTCGGAAAGTTTCCTTCGCTTGATAAGGTATCAATAATCCTTATTTAAGCCAAGCGCTATCTGCTAGCAGGGTACTCTGCTACCTGCTAGCAGTCTGCATCGCAGCGGCGTACATATCCTCGCCCCAAGGTCACCTCACACCGTAGCAGCGGGAACCAGAATGACGTCACACGGGATTTTCCCAGCATTTATACTTAGCCGTCGCATTTTCGCGCGCTTGAAAATTTTCACCTTTCATTTAATCGCGGAAAATAGATATCGTCATTTAAAATTCTAAAAGCGTGAAATGCGTTCTCCAGGAGTAATAATCTTTTGATTTAGGCAATAAAAATATTATGGGAAACCACCCTATCAATTCCATGTCCGCCAAACCCCCCTGCGACCATTTCTCGCAAGTGACCCCTTATTCTCGCGTCTTGACCATACTTTTCGTGATTGGGCCATGACAAGCAACAAGGTAACAACCGATAGCACAGCAATTTCAACGTGGGTGCAGAGCTCGAAGGTGGTCACTGCTAGTGTGTAAATAGTCGAAAATTCCACAGAGAAAAAAATCATTCGCCTTGACCTGGATCGACTGATTGTCAAGATGAATAATTTTTTTAACGTGGCATTATCGTACAGGTTGTGCATAGCGGGTGTGTCCGTTATAGTTATCACCGTGGATAGTCCCGGTAAACTTAAATCAGCTAGTGTTTACGCAGGAATAGAAGGATGAACAACTTTGCTTTTTCCACATAGTAATTTATTGACACCGACCATGGTTTCGTTACAGAGTAACATTATCTAGGTCATTGATAATGTTACTCTGTGACGAAACCATGGTTGGTGTCAATAAATTACGATCTGGAAATAACAAAGTTGTTCATCCTTCTATTCCTGCGATTATGGAGTTCCACCAAGTTACGCCCGCTACTATCAATTATATTAATTAGCTAGTGTTTAGTTTAAAAATGGTGCGTTTCCGAAATATATATCGTCAGTAATTATCCTTCCCACTGTCACCAGCTATCTAGGATTATAATTCTGGGACACAATTCTTCTTTACCCTGAATAGTGCCTGCTTTACCTCTATCTTTCGCGTAGCACTTACCTTCCCGCAGCCTCGCTCTACTTTCACTTTAGCTCCCTTTCATCCTTCTCTTTCTCTTCTCATATTCAGGCCAAAAACTTCTCCTCCTCTCCCCCTTCCGTACTTCCTTCCCTTCTCTCTCCGCTCCTCATATTTCTCTCTCCTTCCCCGGGAGAGGGCGTCAATGGACCGTTATCAATGGACTCTAAGAGGGTAAGACAATGGCGTAAAAACCCTTTTACGCTCTATCTCCTGGGAGTTCCTTCCTTTCTCCCTCCCTTCCCCTCGCTCCGTTCCCTTATCCCACCTCGTCACGTCGACGTCCTTCCTCCTGAAGAAAAACCGCTACCATCTATGTTGCGGCATAGCATTAGAAAGTTTTCTGTCCTGCCTCTTATCTCCCTTTTTCTTGCCTCTTTACTTCCAGGTCGTGCTACTGAATCACTCCCTCCTCCTTAGCTTTGGCCCTACCCAGTGAAATAAATGAGGAGTTATTGAGCTACCAGTTGCGATTACATTTAAGGTGTTACACACATTGGATGAATAAAATTTTCTAAAATAACTGTTACGTGCGATAAATATACTATGCTGCTCTGTAAACACCTTTACGCCACAAACTAATAATCCAAATTTGTGAGATGGGTCGGTTGCTCATAGCTATTCAACTATTACTATTCCAAGGTGATATTGATCAAATGCAGTATTTATGCATTATCTTCTAGTAAAGCTTATTGTCTCCCAACTCATGTCTATTTTCCTGAAGGTCGAGCTATTGAATCACCCTCTCCTCCTTCGCTTTAGCTGCACTCAGTGGCTGAACTAAGGAGTTACCGAGCTACCGGAAGCGATTACATTTGAGGCAATATGCACACTTAAGATTTATAAAATTTCTTAAGTAACCGTTTCGTTCCATTAACTATACAATGCTACTCTGCAAGTTACCAGTCACTTCTTGAACGCCACATACCACTTTTGCAACTTCGTAAGACGCATAGGTTCATCTACATCTACATAATACCCTACGAGCCACCTATAGGGTGTTTGGCGGGGGTGATCGATCACCAGCATGCAGCATGCAATTGGACTCCCACATGCACACCATACGGTCCAAAAATGTCACACATACCAACAAATTATACTACCATATGCTACGTTATGAATGATAATTAAATTCAGAAACATGCATTAACTTTTGCATTAATAGGTTACACTAAAAATCTATTAGTGAGTCCTAACGCTGCCGCTTTAATCTCTTATTAACCGTAGATAAAATTCATTTTGTATCTGTCTGATCTACAGTCTCTCTCTCTCTCTTATTTTATTTATATGATCTGATATACCGTAGTATGTTGGCCATCGTAAGATATGACTAACTTCCTCAGAGAAGACACTGCTCTTGAATTTATCTGAAAGGTTTAGTCTATTTTTCAGCATGCGGTCTCACAGAGATTCCCATCCGAGTTTACCTAAGAGGTTAAAAGGCTATTCAAAGATATTCGTCATCAACGTGATGTCGGTCAAACGCAGTCATTATTCGTTATTACCTAATAAAGCCCATTATCTCTCTTCTCTTGTCTATTTACTTCCAGGTCTTGCTACTGAATTACTGCCTCCTCCTTTGCTTCGGCTTTGCCCAGTAGCAGAGCTGGAGAGTTACCAAGCAAGCGGAAACAATTACATTTGAGGTAATTCGCACTTAGGAAGTGTAAAATTTTGAAAATTACCGTTACGTATGATAGTATATGCTATACTTCTCTGTAAGTTAGCCCTTAGTCTCTGTAAGCTAATTAACACTAACCTAACTTCGTGAGTTGCGAAGGTTGTTCATAGTTATTGAGCTGCTTTTCGCCAACGTGATGTAGGCCAAATGCAGTCATAAAACCTATTATCTTCCTACTCTTGTCTGTGAACTTACTGAATATCTCTGTCCTCCATTTTAGAGGAAATTCACACTTATGATCTTTCTTTTTAAAAAAAATTAACTCATTATATAGGTGCTTATTCATTACAGAAAGTAACCGTTACATTCTATATCCACTAACTGGCCTGGTGAAAATCTTCGCAGGGTAATCCACAGTTAAATCAACTGTTGGGTTGCCATGATGATATAGGTCAAATGCATTCAGTATCTGTTGTTACTTAAAAATGCTTGATAATGGATAGCCTTAAGAGTAAATATGTATTTTCTCGGGAAAATTTCTCATTTTAGATACTGAAAAATTTAATGAAAAGTAACTTTTATACTTCTAAACTTAACTAGCTCCTTACTTCAAATGCAGCTGGTAATCGTCACTGAATACAGATTTTATAAAGTAAATGTTATTTTACCATAACTGTTTCCTGGTTCTTTATTCATCTTTAATCTTCAAAAAATGTCTCGCGGTAATTACACTGAGCACATCAAATGCATGTATAATTTCTTTATCATTTTAGTTTTCTTTAAATCTTTGCCCTTCCCTGGCCCTTAAGGAGAGTTGGGAGAGGGAGGGTATTCATTATTTGTCTGGTACTCTAAGATTCATGCTTCAGCGCTATGCTTTACATTACGGACACTCCTTAAAGTTATTTAGCGCTTGATTTAGCAATGAGCTTTGATGCGATTGGGATTTTCAGGTGTATGACAAGTACCGAGTCCAGTTTTAAGTTTTAATCAGTTGTTCGCAGAGATAATTCACGTGGTCGTTACGAGTAGGCAATAAAAGGCTGAGGAACAACGGAGTTGCGCTGCAGACTGAGGGGCACTTCCGTGATAGTACCTAAATGCACGTGCAGGCGAACAACTCTAGCAGTCACGGATTCAATCCAATCACTTGGAAACAAAAGACCGAAGTTCTCATTTTCCAACTGCGCGTAGGCATGGGTGCTTGAGTTCCAGGGAAGATCGTAACAGCCTCTCTTTGCAGAAGGAAAGGATAGAGAGTGCTGTGTTCGTTTTTTATCTCTGCATTTTATCCAACTGCGAAACGAGGCAACTGGTACGTGACTTAGGGCGCGCCATAGTCTAAACGAGGACTATGGGCGTGTGGAAGAAATGAGGTTTGAATTAGGAGTGATCGTAATCAAAGCCATAGGTCAGCTAATCACTTGGTTCTTTAATCTGAAGGTGAGTTTGGAGGGGATAAAATTCACCAGGGAAATAGTCAAACAGATGGCCGTAGTACGTATTACAGGGGGGGATTGGACAAATCAAACATTAAAGAATAGAGTGGATGCTTTATTTTTGGTATGTTTATTGGAATCGCCAGGATATCAAGTCCGGGACCCTTCAAAGAAACCCAACGCTCTACTCTCATTTCCGTAGGGTAAAGATAAAAACTGTGAAATGGAGAAAAGGAGGTTAACTATTTTCGTTCATAATTACAGAAATTTATTTTCAACCGTCACACGTTCCCATTCATTTTTCACTCATGGCGTTTGGTCAACGTCAGCAAATATTAGGCCATCCACAATTTAGTTATTGATTACAAGTGGTAGACCTCACAATATCGGTATAGATGCCAAAGTTGGAATGGTGTAAATGGATTTCAGTTCAAAGTTAAATCGTAGAATCACAATCTAATCAACCATAACAAGTAGCATTGCGTTGCACTCTGCTTGTATTCTCTTTTCACTCACCTACCGAAAACATAGGATCAGTAAGCAAAATAAGTATTTTTGTGCTGTGAATATGATATACGCTCCATGAATTACATTAAAGTGGCCGTACATATATTACTGGGGATAAAAAAATGTTTTCCTTTAGGAACAGTTTACCTACGAAAAAATGTAATGTACCACTCCAAAATGAATAACATACGGTAATTGTGGTGATGAATTACCGGAAAACTGAAGGAAGACTGAAAATGACTCAAATATTTTTCTTAGGCAAACAGAAGCTTGTTAGTATTTTAAAAATGAACACTTTGCCTTGTAGTTTTTGAGAATCAATTGCAGGTATGCCGGTCTACAGAAGGTAGATTTTACTTTTGTATTTTTCTCTAAACCTTGGCTTTCTATTATGATAACACTAAAAATGTCTACTTATCAGCTCCTCAGACGATTATAAGAGTAACCACCTTCATGATTCTCGTTTAAACAACAAACTTATCAGCCAATAATAGTAGAACCAACACCAAAATATCAAACATGATGAAAACGCAAGAAATTTTCCTCAATTTAAGCAGCGGCCGTAACGCTACACACCAGTGATAACCTTAGTCTGTAACTGTGTATTCCCTGTGTATTCTCCGTTCTCTCTCTCTCTCCCTCTTTCTCTCTCTCTCTCTGTCGATCTTATTTCTCTTCTTGTTTCTCTTTTACTTTATTTTGGGTGATAGAAGTTTTCGTCCGATTTTATGAGGTTTCTTCCGAAGGGGCCGGTCGGTCGGTGTCTGCGGAGAGATGAGGTACGAGTGATTGAAGGCAGTACGGAAGGCTGGTGAGAGGGGGAGGGGAGAGATAGTTTTACGGAGATGGGGCTGGTTGGGTGTAGGAGGCCGATGGGATGTATTGCTGTAGGGAAGAAGGGTGAGTTGGAGTGGATGTTGGAGGTATTCCTCCTCCCTTCTCCGTTACGCCTCACAAGTCCTTCGCCAGGCCAGAGGGAGAGAAAGAGAAAAAAGTAAGAGAGATAGGGAGTGCAGGAATTGGAGAAGGTAAGGAAGAGGGAAAGTTGGGAAGAAATAAAAGTGAGTGACAAGAGTTAAAAAGGGGGTTCCATGCCTATTCGTATGCCTCTACCGCCCCTGTCTACTTTGAGCTAATTCTATGGTTTATATAGTGCCATAAGTGTCACAAGGTATCGTTCAATGTGCATATATATATATATATATATATATATATATATAATCACGGCGCGGAGTTGTATGTGTTTCGTTACGTAGTGATTTTCACTCAAGTGCGCGTATGAATATATAATAATTTTATGGAACGTAAATTAGAACAAAAATTCTATCTCGTTTGGAAAAGAAACGGCATTTCTTAATTGATTATAACTTACATTGTTTTCCCCAAATTATAAAACGCAAAAATTTTAAAGAAAATGTGTGATAACTGATAAAAATATGTTTTTGGTATGGACAGTTTTTTCAGACCTTCTTGGTAAAAAATGTGGGAGAATAGTGGTAATATATCCATAAACTAGTGAAAGCATTTGAGGCGTAACACCTACAATGTAGGTCCTACATCTTAGTTTTCTTCTCTGGGATGCATAGGCGAACAGTGTCTTAGCAGTCTGTCTCGACTTTCCATTTCTTAACGTGGCCTTTTCATTATTCAATAAAATCTTTTTGTATATTCTGAGGTTAGGTTGAACATGGGCGTTCGTTAAGTGACATGTGACTCAGACTATTATTATGCTCGCTGAATTTGGCTGTCACTGTCATAATTTCTGGATAAAAGTGGGGAGCATGAATATTTGCTAAACTCTGTCGGGGAAGAATGAGGAAATACTCACTTCAACTATGGAACATAAGCAAACTCTCAATATTTGAGCATGTAATATGAATTAAGAGTGACAAGTACTTCATAGGGTGAGCAAACACTCAAATAGAAATGCATCTCTTCCGGACTAGACGTATCAAGGAAATGTTGCATGAGGAATGTGATTTACTGCCATGTGTGACTATTGGTATGAAATCCAATTGTAACAGTTACTGATTATATATCCGTGGATATTTCTAGGGTATATTTTTGTGGAATGATGTAATAGGTAACTTGATGACAGACAAAAGGTTTTAAATAAATTTTTTATCTAACATTATGTACATTTTCACATTAAAATTGACATAGTTAGTCGAAGATTGCTGAATATATACATGATTATTATTGGTGATACTTACCGGTGTATTCATCTCACGCACATAATTAACATCAAGACAGAAGTTCATGTGGATTGGTACATGCAATGCTTTATGTAAATTTAAAGTCGTTTGGTACTTTAGTTAGATAAATGCATCAGGATTGTAGACGCTAATGACCTAGATCATTGGAATATGAGTGAAAGCTATATGGAAGATCATCGCCACAAACGGCGTGAGCCCCAATTCCTCGATTTGAATAAATTTTTTGCCAGTACTACTTAGATCAGGTGCAATGCTGGAGTTTCTTAGATAATTAGTTATCAATATACGAACTGCATCGTAATGCTCTTATAGTAAAAAAAGCTAAAATTTGTCGATTTTCAAGACTTCTGGATATCTTAGATGTTATCATGATTTTTTCTACTGCATAAATACGCATAAATATGCAAAATACGCATATACCGTCCAATTTTCAATTAATTGAAAAGTGCATGAAGCATAGCCTATTAACTTATTCTGTGAAATCCTTAGAAAAAAGATAGAATAGCCATTAGTGGATCTGAATAACATTGCTTGCAAATAAAATGCTGTTATTAAATAAAAATGGAATTATTTACTTTTTTCTCATCCGAACCGGTGAATCCAAAATTATTACTATCGTACCACTTCAGCTGCATAGGCTTCTACATGGAACATATTCTTCTCCGTTAGATATTTGATTTATTCAGGCCAGGGTTTGGCAATCCATGGACCGTAAATGGCTCGTGAAGCCATTTTAAGCGGCCCGTAAAACGATTTGAAACCACAAATTTTACTGCTTTAGAAGAAGGGCCCATAAAGAGTATGTATTGTTGAAATTTAGTACAGCGGTAAATATAAATAAAAATGTACGGCGAATACTGTCATTTGCATTCCATGTAACCTTACCACCTTATCTAACAGTCTGTATGCGTGAAGTTTTTCGAACCCCAGCTTTCGACGAAAGAACGAAGTAGATACCTGCTGGAAATTAAAGGTTACGGTGCCGCCATGATCTGCAAATAGCTCAACATTTTCAGAGTAAACTCACTTTAAGTAACTTCTTATTTGTTTAAACATGATCTCCAGCCAATATACTTTATGCACTTCAGAAAAATAAAAACATGCTACTTTTTAAAATGTGAGTAGAGCTTTTTTCCTGAATTAGGCATTATACTTGAACCTCATTATTACTGTGATACATCAATGAACAGCGCAAGATTTTAATAGCAAATCATCAAAATGTTTCTTAAAAACTTAATGTACCAGGAAGAGAATCCGTTCAGGAAAACAAGTTATTGGTCATGATGTTTGACATTTTTGACATAATAGTTTTCTTCAAACAAGCATTAATACGATACGTCGCACTTATGGTAATAAATAGTGAATATATGTAAGCTATTAAAAGTCCATTGGAGTGTTAATACTGAAAATAGATTAAAATTAACTCGAATATTTTATAAATATCTCTACAATTTATTGTCTTAAATCCTGAATGTATCATTTTGCCCTAAATTTATGCTAATTTACCCTATATTTCTACAAAACACATTTAATTCGAAACCAGTAAAACGTAATATACACGTTTCAATCAAAATATACTTAAATTACACGGAAGCAAATTGATGTTAGCGTTTGACCAATCAATAACTAACCGTGTTATGATGAAACATCCACGGTTGAATGTAAATAAAATATATAAATAGTTTAATATAAGCAAAATTACTGCGTATAGACGAGGCAGTAGTGGCCAAACGAGGAATTTCATACTTTAGCGAGTGCACCGTGTAAAAAAGGTTGAGTTAATGGTATTTAAACATAAGCATGTGTTCTAGATCATTAAATAAGGCTAATGCGTAACATGTGGATCAAAGGCTTGTCCTCTTACCTTTTACTCGAAGCAAATCTTTATACATCATGCTAATGCGCATAATCATTTGCTCAACTTTTATTCGCCCGGCCCTTCGATCATCTCGGCGTTGTTGTGAAAAATAAACTTAATGTTAACGTTTTCTCCCAGCTTTACAACATGCATAGGTTTAGTTTCGACTGCAAAAAATATGACATCACGTAAAAGCTGCTAAAATTAGTGCTTTGTCGCCGTATGTAAACAGTAATGATTAAACAAATAGTATTTCTAAAAAGGAGTTAAATAATTATAATATTTAGAAATATTTTCACTGATTTTTAATCGGCGTTATTGACCAAAGTCAAAATATAATTTAGTATTATCATGTTGAAATTTTATTTGTAAAAGTTGTACGTAAAAATGCAGTGTTCTACGGAGTTTTCATAAAAAAATAGAGGGTCTTAACCTGCTCTTACTTTTCGAGCGATAACCTTTTTACCGAGGCAATAAGAACCCGGAAAGAAATCTGAATTGCATAAAATTAGTGATTTAGAGAAATGTTCAAAGAGTTTCCCTCAGAGAGGAGGAAGTTTGGGAAGAGATTGACATGCCCAAAGAAATTAAAAAGGAAATGTCGGTGGAATAATATCTTCGTGTAGCATTTAGTTGAGAACGGGATTCAAAATTGTGTCCCATGTGGCAAAAGATTCGAGATTTATTATGTTCTTTTGTGAGGGATGCTTGTATCAATGCACCAAATGCATAATCAGATTTTTTAAGCCTTTTTGCAGCAATATGAGGTTTTTGTGGTCACATGCATGTCATTTTATTATATTTTCCTGAACTGGAAGGTTGGTACTTAAAAGAGAAGACAGTTGAGGTATGAGGCGCGCTACATAAGGAACAAAGACTTTGACATATTTGTTTTCCTCGAGGATTATTAGAAGAATCACCAGTCGAATAGTAATTTCTATGAGGGACATTCTCAGTTGAGAACAAGTTTTAATTGCTCATATCGTGATAAAGTTTTAACTAAATTTTTCTTAAGCGTTGTTCAGCATTATTACCCCCTTTCTCTGAAGATGAAAGGCAATCGATAAGCATTACAAATGTAAATTTAAACATGAGTAATTTCGTAATGCGAAGGTATTCTGAGTGGTATCAATGAAATGAAATGTAACTAAACTATATTACGAGAAATTTGTCGAGTACCCACGAGAGTTGACAACATCTTTTCAACACGATAAACATTGTTCCAATAGTAAATAACTGGGCCTTGGAAACAAAAGTTGCCTTGATAACAAAGGTGCTTTAGTAGTCGCATAGACGTGTGATTTATCTAATGGTTGAATTTCTTTTCCGGCTTTCCTGGATAATGTTGAGTTTTTCTAGCGTTGATGTATAAAATTCGCTCGTAAAATGTTTATACGGGTTATAATTTTAAGTAAAGAGTTTGTACGCGTGAAGTTTTGCCAACCCCAGAATTTGACGTAAGGATGAAGTACCTGCTGGACATTAAAGGTCACGGTGCCGCCATAATCTGCAAGAAGCTCAACATTCGCAGTGCAAACTCACTTTAAGTAACTTTTATTTGATTAAGCATGATATCCAACCAATATACTTCATGTAAACTAGAAAAATAAAAACATGCGAGTTTTTATAATATGAGTAGAGCTTTTTTCCTGAATTAGGAATTAAACTTGAACCCCTTTATTACGGTGACACATCAATGCACCGCGCAAGATTTTGATAGCAAATCATCAAAATATATTTTAAAATCTTTATGTGACAGGATATAGAATCCATTCAAGAAAAAAAGTTATTGGTCATGCTGTTTGTCATTTTGGACGGCATATTTTTCTTAAAAAACAAGCATTAATGCGTTACGTTGCACATTTGGTAATGATGAATGAATATATCAGCATAATGTATACGTCATATAATGGCCTGTGGAGTATTAGCTCTGAAAATAGACTAAAACTAGCTGAAATACTTTCTAAAATCACTACAATTGGCCACCTCACATTGCACCGTATAATCGTACGTTTAATTGCGTTGGCAGTTGGATCATAACTCGGCGAAATATACTTTACAAGCAGCTTAAATTTTCAAAAATCTGCACCATAAAACTACATTTTTCATTCGTATTAGTAATGTTTTCCTGCATCTTGTTTTTCTCACTGTTTAATGACAATTATTCATCAAGGGCATGGTGGGAGGTTTCTTCAATTAATTCGAATGGAGTTTTTGTACGCGTGATATCAATGTTGGAATCTGTTATGTAAAGAAAAGTACCTCAAAGTAAAGTAAAGTAAAAGAAAGTTCTTTTTTCAAGCGATAAAAATGTCAATATTCTATACGGATGTGGTTAGAATGCGCTAATATCGTCAGGTGGTAAGGTTTCTTGTGTAAACTGATTGACCAGTGGACTGTTGAATTGACACATCTGAGATATGGACTTCGCCTGATTTTTCACCACTCCATATTTGCGCCCTTCGGAAGCCAGATAATTAGCAAGATAATGCCGATGTGTTTTGATCAGTAATGGCTCCGGTATATCCTTAGATACTGGAAGTATTCACTGAAATCAGATGATTAATAGTAGCGGGCGTAACTTGGTGGAAAACCTTTATCGCAGTAATTGGAGAAATAAATTTTGGGTTTTTCTGCATAAATCATCATGTGGAATTAGCCAAGTTTTTGTTTTTCGAATCCCTACGAAATCGATGATATTTCTTTGTACAATGATCTCAAACAGGTCAAAATGGGAATATATAGGAATGATATTAATTTGAAAGTTAAAACTGTAATTTAGAGGTTTTAAGCCGTTACAAATGTAGAAAATCATTGATGTCTAGCTAATGTTGAACCTTGGTCAGGCCATGTTTTTGGGTATGGTTCTACAAATATTCTATCAGGATTTGATCTCCTTGGCCTTAAACTTCTCTGGCTGAAGCCATATTTGGCCTGAACGGATACATTTAGTTCGTTAAACTCGAATATTTAGCCGTACCCCACCATCTTGCCATCTTAATCTAACAAACGTCCACACTCGATTACTTAATTTGTTAAAGAAGTCCGAAAAATTAGTCAAGAGAGTCTCATTTCGCCTCATGTCTTCACAGTCATCCATTCAAGTGCCAATCTTCCAGCTCAGGAGCATTTAAAAAACTATAAAAAAGATATATCGAACTTCCAACCAAGTCAAGTCTGAAACGATTTTGTGCGTTTAACTTGCGAATATTTGAACATTACAGCCAAGCTAAGTAGTTCATAATAACATTTATTTTAACTTATTTCCTCACGGGGATGAGGTAATTTTGGAAACTAACCGTAGGTACAAAATTTGAAATTGACTGTACACACTCTGGCTTTAAAGTTCGCAAAATTTAACCTGAAATTATGTAACCAGGTCTTAATGGCACATACCGCGATTAATGAATAAATTACTCGCTGCTTTATGACTTGCCTAAGTGTCGAGTGTTGGAAAGACATTGAACAAGGGAAGGGCATGAACTTGGTACCGGAAATAATGACGGAGAAGACAGGAGTAGGGTGGAGCGAAGATGAGAGGCGAGAAAGTACCGGGGCGGAAGGGAAGGACAGCTCAGTCTGGGTCTGGCAGGCCCGGCCACGGGGAATAAGAGGGTCCGCTCAGCGAGACTGATGGGCGAGGCCTTCGGGTCTTGGGAGGGGGTAAACGGCTTACGTTCGGCGCGGTGGGTTTTTCAGGCGGGCGGGCGGCGGGAGGTTGAATGGAGGAAGGAAAAGGGGAGAACCCGCTTGATGGTGATTTGGGTTGGACAAAAGAGGGGAGCAGGCTGATGGAGGTTGGTCATCAAACTGTTAGAGGGAGGAGGGGAACGGAGGGAGGAGGTAGGCGAGGGTAGAGGTAGTCAGGAAGGAGAGATGTTGATGGGTTGGATGACAAAAGACAGCCCCCCGCATTGGGAGATGGAGGAGCGTGTGGGGGAGGGTTAAGATATGGGGGACCGTATCGCAAGGTTCTCCGCCCGAGTCCTTCTCCTTCTTTCAGAGGGTTGGGAAGGTGGTGGCCGCTATAAAAAAGGTAGGAAGGTGCGTTGGGGAATCGGAAGTCAGGTGGGACGAGTGGAAACGTTTTATTTTATCTTGAGACTTAATTACGGGCAGAATTAAAGCTTTTTGTACTCGACACAATCTTCCTCGTTTCCATGAAAATGGGTTTTGAAAAATATTGACGCAAGAGTGGTTTATTGAAATTCACATGATACAGGTATGCAGGTTGAAACACACGAGAGGACTACCTAACCGAAAGTGTTTATTACCTGCCAATATTAAAATTTATATTGGCCATTTGAATGGAATATCTGTTATTTTACATAAGTGTAATAATATATACACCATTTCTATTAACAAAATCGTTTTAGCCATAATAATGGGTATAAATTACTGCATAACAAAAAAAATTGGTTCCAAATACATTTAATCCCCCTAAGTGGTCATTTAAGAGCATCTATAGTTTCACAAAACAGAATTTATAAGAAATTTTCATTTATAACAAAGTTCTCATGTATAATACCATTTCACATGATTGTGTAGTGCGCCCAGGATTTAGTTTGTTCTTTGACCTATTTATCGTATTAAACGAACACGTTAATTCGCCGTATTAGAGCTACATTTGCAGTTAATTGATGGGTAATTTAATTATTGATGGTTTTGCATTCTGAATCTTTGATGGCAAAAGAGAGTGCAGTGTTCACAACCAAATGGAAAATAACGTCCTTAGTATATAGTTGAAGATATTCATCAATTAAATAGATGCTGAAATAATAAGTATGATTAAAGGGAGTTATATGATGACCAAGCAGTAAAAATATATTTTATCAAATATTTTTAATCGGAAACATAATTATTAACCAGCGAATGAAATGTATTTATCTTTAAAACCTTTGGTCATTGATCTGTAAGCATATTCAAACAAGATTTGTAATGAGCTCTTTATACATGTGGGTAACATGTGTTTTGAAGTATATTTTAACATTTTAGCCTTATTATTTACATTGGTAGTGTAACTTTAATGAGAGCTTTCTGATTCTCTTAGTAATTTAATGATTGCAGTTATTTTTTAAATATTTTTGTTGCAGAGAAATTTCATATCTTTTCTTTAAGCTTGCCAGAATACAAAGGCATTCATTGACTAACAGCTAGCCAATCCTTTCATTCTGAAATATTTTATGCCACACGAATTAATGATAGTGTTCATTGGTATGATTTTTTGTGAACAAATTTTCATAACTTTACCTACGAACAATGGGTTAACCCAGAGCAGTTTTTTCTGCATCAATTTAGAATAAAGAGGCACTACTAAATTATTGCTGGTGATATTGTTTAACTTGTCTCGATCGATCTTATAGCCGATAGAATATTCATAGCGATGTCTGTAACCGATATAATCGATTAAAATTATGAAATATGTGAAAGAATATAATGGATGAGGCAAAAGTGCCTAAGGAAGCTAATAGTTTAAATTAATTTCCTTGTGTTTGATGCGGAATACTAATTTTAAACGATGTAATAATGGATTACGAAACATGACAAAGCATATTAAAATATTTATAGACCTGATATCTTCCTGTCTAATGTAGCATTATAGCAGGTATAAGTAAATAGCAGGATGAATAAGAGTTATTGGGACACAATTTTTCATTGGTGATCTAATAAGACTAAACAATTATCCGTGATCTATTTCACGACATTAGCCTTGTATTCCCTTTCTGAACATCTTTACCACACGAGTGTTTTGGGTCACTCGTTACGTTCATGACCATCCGTTAAGGTCTATCCACGAGTAACTATCGACGACGCCTAAATATTTGAAAAATATTTATGAACCTGATATCTTCGGGTTAAATATAGCGTAGTAATTAGTGGAAGAGAAAGTGAAGATCATAAGAAAGTGCCTGTTTAAGCCATAAAGTAAATGTATTTCCTTGTATTTGATGTAGAACATTATATTCATACGATCTGATATAACAAAATATTTTTGAATCAGTAATGAACCTGATGTCTTCCCGTTTCATTAAGCATAGTAAAAGGCGATTTTGAAGAAAATGATAAC
Source organism: Ischnura elegans (assembly GCF_921293095.1). Lineage (NCBI taxonomy): Eukaryota > Metazoa > Arthropoda > Insecta > Odonata > Coenagrionidae > Ischnura > Ischnura elegans. The sequence goes on from NC_060249.1 coordinate 88,063,511, forward strand.
CTTAAGAAAGTGCATGTGGAAGCCATGACATGAATGTATTTATGTATTTTTATTTGATGTGGAAGATCATTTTCACGCGATAAAATATAACAAAATATTTGGAAAATATTTATCGATCTCCCATCAAATATGACGTGGCAGCAAGTATGAAGAGGGATTAAAATGAATGAAAGTTTGCCTCCTGTATTTGATGATTAGGCCTGAGCACTTTTCCGTGATGATTTACGAGATTAGCCTAGTATTCCCTTTCTGAACATCTTAACCTCATGAGCGTCCCTCTCGTTACGTACGAAACCCTCCCATAAGGGAGGCTGGTGTCCCATATACTCCACCACGGTCGTGCACGGGGCAATTCCCGATCTAACGGCTTGGACGGGCCAGATTCTCGAAAGTGGAGCGATCGCGTTGGGCACCTTCCGCTGCGAGTCAGTCCCTTGACCCCATCCTTCCCTCAAACTCTTCGACATTATCTAACGACGTCCGTCCGCTCCGAGGGACCGTCACGTGGGCAGTGACGTGGAGAGACCTTTTATGGAGGCTAGTGTGCGGTTGGGGGCGATAGAGTAAGGTACGTACGTGGTGCGGGCGGATCGGGATGTGTTCCACCGGGGAAGACCGGAGGGCGATCGGGCTAGGGGGAGGACTTCAGTCCCGGGATCATTCTCTCCAGTTCTCCCCGCTCTTTTGGGGGAAGTTCCGGATCATGGTCGCTCGCCCCTCGTAGGAGGCCACCCCTGTCCACTTTTCGACCCTCCAGCGGCCATACCCATTGGCCCTAATCCGACTCTTAAAGATATCCGACTGAGAGAGAGGTGGTCCTTTCCTTTTCTCTCCCGTCGGAGGGTAAACCGCCCCCTCAGGTCCCGTATTACGCTATTTCTCCCTTCCGTCCCTCACTCTTCGTGGCCTTACAAGTTGGTTACCCTCCCTCCTGTCCGCGCTCCTTAATCTCTGGTCCCTTCCCGCATCCGTCCTCGTCCGTGCTCCCAGGTCATTGTCATTGGCCGACTTCCTATTGCTCCGGGCCTCCTCATTTCCCTCCCTCTGCTGCCGCACTTGCGATTGCCCGCGTGGCCTGCCTTTCATTGGTTTCTCTCTCCACCCTCTTTTACTCCATGCGTCTCCTTCATAGTGGCTCCCCTTCTGATTTTACTCCTTTCTTAGCGCACTTTTACTTCTGCTAGTTTTTTTAATTGCACGTTTTTGGAGAATATGCATTTCAGGGCGTAATTTTTCATTTGATTATGCAGTAAAGGTTTTGTAGCATCATCAGAGGCACCGTAAATAATCATTTTTAGCATTATATTTTTAGATAAGTATGCAGTGTTCTTTGCTAAAATTAAAATAAAAGACAAATAATGGTTAATTAGTGACATTGTGAATGTACAGTACCTTAAAATAACCGGCTGTTAGTAAGTAATACTAAATTTTCCCGTTTTAGTGCGAGTATTTCTTAAAATTTTAAGTTTTTTATTTCATATAATTTAGATTGATTTTTTTATGAAATTAAAATTATAAATGTAGTGTAAACAACATACCAGTAGAGTAATTTTTATTCAGAACATTAAATTTTGTGGTTGTAATATGCCACTATGTAACGGAACCTTTTGACATGCTTTATCGCTAATAAGGACCAAGTTTGCATAAATTCGAATTATTCTCTCTCTCATTGTTAAAAAAAGAAGGATTCTGCGGTGGTTCCAATGATGTTACATTTGTTTTAGTACTCCACCTCATCGTCTCATCTTTGTTGTCTCCTCTTCCTCCGATTTTACCCTTCCTTCATTATACATCTAGTTTTACTAACTTTACCAACTAATGCAATCCATTTTACCAGGATTGGTAAGCATCCGTTAATGAAGCTTTCACTTTCGATGCTTATTAATTCTCGATATTCATACTTATGCATACATGCTTATTCATCTCGATATTCAAATAGGTAAATATGCTTACTTAGCTCGTGGAATGTTACCGAGTATCTCCCCACGATGCTCATGAATGCCACAGCCAAAATTTCAACTGCCTAGAATCGTTGAGGAATCCTGGGATTCCGGGAGTCAGAAATTAGCAGAAGGGCAATGAAATGATTTCAGGTATTTATGCATGAAGCCTATGGATTTGTTTCAGTTTAAACGAAATCAGCTGTGAATGACTACTGTGAAATTATAATACCCTCTTGTAATTCTGAGCAACGAAGGTCCGTGTCAGAGTCATTAGTAAAGTCATGGATCGTGGCTCAATGTAGATACATGATGTGGTAAGTTACATTCTCTCATTATTTTTTGGGTGATTTCTTAGTCCAAGAATATCAACTATCATTTGCAATGCAACTAAATGTGAAGTATTTTCTAATTTTTACAATAAAAAATTTCACTCTACCTAGGAGAATTTACAAACGACGCTTCTGGGCTTTCCTCGTGTATCGCATTTCCTTACAATTCTGAACGTTTTGGTGAAGTAGATGTTTTAAATATGGCTTCCATTAAATATGGTTGATGTCATGGGTGAATAAGGTAATCACATGTCACGCAATTTTCCTTTCTTCGGCGGTTCTACCATGATTCCATTTTACCCCTAGTGTGACGTTCAACTTCTCTGTTTAGGTGTTGCGAGGAAACTTTCACTTTTATGACCCTCATCCGTATGATGTAGAATCTGAGTTTTTCCCGGCGTATGCTCTGCTCAGGGGTTAATGACATTAACCCCTGATGACGATGACGGACTTATTCATGGAAACGTTGGGAACTACAACCCGATACGACACCCAGTGGGAGACCCGAGAATTATTCCTGCTCATCCGTATGCTTTCAGGTTGCAACACGGCTTTTGCAACAACCTTTTTTCGGTTTACCATTTTTCAGAGGGTTAGATCCCATTCTAACATTTTCAACTTTTATTCAATCTTTTCATCGCCTGCAATTTTTCTCTAAGGTAATCAGCGAGATCTTTACATCTTGTGGTCTGAGGAAGTTCCCTGCAGAAGATCATGAATGGCCAAAAAAACTATTTTTCCGGGTCATTTATGATCTTTAGCTTGGCTTTCTGGGTTTGAATGTGCTTTATTTCTTCATCTCTACAATCCATGCATCGCAAGGGTTAATCAACTCTCGTTTCCTTAAATTATTGATGGTGTCGCAGGCTACTCAGTGTGGAGATGCCACTTTCCAAATTACAGAAGTTGGTAGGAATGCTCGAATTCCAAATTCTTCATTACACGTTTCCACTAATTTTACGAAACGACAACTATAAATATATTCCAATCACTATTCACAAACAAATACAACAATTCCAAGGATATTATAGATTATTTAACATCAGATACATATGACTTATATTCCACATGACCACACCAATATAATATTTAATATAATCGGTTTGCCATTACCTCTCAATAATTCCCCTTTTACTTGAACTTATTCCTCCAAGTTTTGGGTCTCATTTTGAATTCCCATAAGCGCTTTCTTCTATTCATTGCACTACCATGGCCTCCTTTTACTTTCTGCAGATCACGAAGAAAACATAATTTCGCTATTTTTCATCTATTTTTACATCTTCACATGACGCAACGCTCTGGTTGGCTCTACGGCGCTGAAATAATCATATTCATGTCTCCTTCTGGGCGATTTCTCCGCAACTGCTCCTAGCTCTCTTGACATGGGTCTTACCCTACCGCGCTTCTAAAATTTTTAGAGCTTTTGATATTGTAAGTAAGTATCCGAGCTCTTCACATGTCACGCAATTTTTCTTTCTTCGGTGGTTCTATTATGATTCCATTTTACTCTTTATGTGACGCCCTTTGTGTGTGACTTCTCAGTTGAAGTCTCGCGAGGAAGCTTTCACTTTTATGGCCCTCATCCGTATGCGCTCTCATCTCAAGACGGGCTCTCAATGAATACAATCTTGCATATACCGTGCCAAAATATTTTATGATTTGTGGAGAGAGTATTATCACAGCCTTTGGGATGCAAATCCTAGTGAGCAAACATGACAAATAAGCCATGAATTCAAACGCATAAAACTATGGAAGACTTGAAAAGAAAAGATTATAAGTGAAGTGGTTGGTATACTTTTCTTCTTCACAGTAGATATAGAGAAAAACTACCGGCTTGGTGATCAAGGGTCTTAAGATTCTCTTAAGGCGCTCGTATATCCTTAAGGTTTATTATCACAAGAATATAGTATAAATAGAAGCAACTACTGTGGCACCAAAAATGGACCTTAAAAGTACTACGGTTACATTGGAAGCAAATTCTAGCAGGTTTCAAGAGGTTGGGACATTTTCAGCTATTCAAAGAGAAGTTATGAATTAATTGAGAAGATAAAGAAAGAAATATCTATTAATTGATAAGTTGACCCAAATCATTTCCATCATTCTTGATATATTAATCTGAATATATAATCTACAATGCAACAAATATGATTGAAAACAATTTTTTTTTAAATTTTATGCTTTAAGGTACCTACTAAGGACGCCTTGGTAAAGGTTGCAAGAATTTAACGAAACTTTGATCACATATTTTTTTAAAGACTTTTGTTGATTCAATGATTAAAAAAAAGAGTTTTTAATGTGCCGCTTTAAGATACTTGACAGTAAAATTAGGATACTTCGACATGGGCTCTAATGGAGAAACACGGTTTTTTCGAGCTGGCTAAGCTGTTTGTAGCAAGATGTTGTTGAGATGCATTTAATAGGAGTGAAATTCTGTGATAATATAAATATGAGCGGTAAAGTATACGTTCATGATGAAATAAGAAAGATATTTGCGAAAAACTTCCTTAAACTAGCAAGATGGCCGCCGGGATCTCTGGTAGCAGCATCGTAAAACGGAAACCAACACACCGACTTCGCTTTAACTAAGGAAATACATTTAGTTTTCCGGGTTTTACATGCGTGTTACAAATATTATTTTTATAAATGAATATATTTACTTAGGATTAACCGCTTAGGTTGTCAGTATGTAGTCAAAGTGTGTCGCCAACAGTTCAAGGTGCAAACGTTGGAAGCAGTGTTTACTAGAGTCGAGTTGACTGGAGTAAGTACCTTCAAAAAAATCATTTTTTACGTTTGAATGCTGCTGAGGTGCAAAATTGTATTCACATACCATTCATAATTATGTTTTATTTCGATTAATTTTTTGGCGACTCTTTTGAGTAAATAATAGGTAACTCAAGTACATCACTTGCCTTCAGCCGATGCCGCCCTACCAACCTTAAAAAAATATTTTACCCAGTTCTCAGTGCGTGATGAATTCTGTATCGACTTCCTATGGATGAAAACTTGGTGGTACTTAGGCTTAGTTACATATAGGTAAGATATTTTGGGGTCTTAGATTAGAGCAGTTGTAATTTCCTTGTAGTTCATTAGTAGATCCAAAATTGCTACCGTAATATCATGAAATATTTTTACCTAACAAATAAAAACATAAATATAAAAAAATAATTGCATTATCTGTATAACTGACGTTGTGAAGAGCAAAATTGATGGTATTATAAGCAGTGATAAATGAATGTAGAGCGAACCTAACCGTAAAACGCCTACTTCTGCTTTGGAAATTGTCGAGAAATACAGGCTATCTATATTTCTCTTTGAAAGTGCTTAATGAATATCACTCCATGCCTTCATCTAATTTCTTGTTCAATGTCACTTAATTTCAGGAATGAGCGTGGGAAAAAATGCGAATTAATACCAAGGTAATAATTTATTTCATTAGGAGATTACGCACCCCAAAATGGGGAGTCCACCATAAGTTCCGAACGGAATGACGCCGCTTTTATTTGGGCAAACAAGAGCCGGAATGTAAGAATGACCTCTATGGAACCAATTTTCCTCCCACTCCTCCTCTCCAATTCGTTCCAATCTAGAAATTCCTGTTATCATTTCTTTGCCCTCCCTACCCACAGAGCCAACTCGAGTTCCATTTTCACGCTATCTTCGCCGGGGTGGCTTCAAGCAACCCCCCCCCCCCAAACCCGATTCCACCCCACGCTATCGAACCTTTCTTTCGGCCGTGCATTCGTTTCAGCCCTTACCCACTGGCTATCCCTCCACGCCCCCTTCCTCTTCCCGACATTTGTCCTTAATTGAGCCAAACAACGCGACATTCTGCCGGCCCGCCCTCCGCCAAAAAGAATGATCGTAAAAGGCTACTCCTTGCTGCTTTTCCCACAACTCGACCTTCCTCCCTTATTCTTTCTTCCTCCCTTTCCTTTCCGTTTTCCTGGTCGTGCCCGCCAACTATTTTCCCATTCCACCCTTCCTTCAAGCCTCCCCCTCTCCCTCGCCCTTCTGACCCACAGAAGTATTGTCATCTTTTCTTTGTCTCGCACGATCGTAATCTTTATTTCCTTCGAGTCCTCGCGTTTACGAGATCAGTGTTAGAAACGAATTATGTTTTCATGAAATTAAAAAAAAAAAACACTTTTCGCACAGTACTTTATAGGTTGACGACCTCAAAAAATGGTTTATGAGATAGAATTTTCTTGAAATTTCTATCTAAAATCCACATTTTTACAAAATCTCTTGTGGTAATTGCTGATTAAGGATTGAAAATATAATGATTTCTGTTTGAATATATACGTCATTTAGCCGAAACCCTATGGAATATTCGTTATGGCATAGGATTTGTTGGAGGAGGCAAATTTAGGCAGATTACAGCAACATTTTTTTAACTAGTGTTGTATGAATACCTTTATTGAATTGGTATCACGTCAGTTATGTGACAATGGCCCAACGATCCTCCTCAGCATCCATTACCCCTCACGCATCTGACCCACTGAACTTTTCCCACCTTTTCTTTTTCTTCCACCCTTTTTCTTCTCGCAATCTTTACTTCCTTCAATTCCTCGCATTTCGGTGTTAAATGCGAGGAACGAATGAAGTTTTCTTGAAATTTTCAAGCTATACTCTTCGTTTTTTGAGGGAAATAAATAGCCTTCCGTGCTAAGAATTCTGAAAGTTTCTTTCGGAAATTCACAATTTTGCAATCTCCCTTGTGGTAATTCTTGCTTAAGCTTTGAAATAATGTAAATTTCTATCCAAATATATGTATATTACCTTGGCAAAAAAATTACGAAATCTTCGTTATACCTTAGAAGTCATTGGATGAGCAAAATTTGGGTACGTCACTGAGCTACTCATTGAACTATTAGTATGTGAACATCTTTCTTAAAGTGATATCACACTATTTAAATGAAAATCGCACAACGGCCCTCCTTAACTTCCTTTTCCCCTCTCCACTCCGACCCACAGAAGTGGTAAACTTTTCTTCGCCATACCGATTTTTCTTCTCACACGATCGCAAACTTAATTTATTTCTCTTCTCGTTATACGTAGACTAGGCACGACGTAAATATCATCACCAATTAAATTTCAAAATTTACTCCTCTAACTGTACCCTATCGATTGACGGCCAGATAATATGAGCTTAGCGTTCTATACTTTTTTTGGAAATTGTATTCGACAATCCACATTTTTATAGACGGTTTTGGCAGTACTAATTTAAGTATGAAAATTTTTAAAGTGAAGGAAGAAAATTTGTTAATTTGGCTCAATCACTGGCTTTATGTTCGTTTTACAATAACATATGAATCAAATCTAGCATGCATAAAATATCCTACACAATCGCTAAGATCCCTACTTGTATATACATGAACAGCCATGAGAAAAAATTCCCCTGTACCGGGAACATCGGCATCAGCCTCGGTACAACTGCTATCGGAAATAATAAACTAGCGTAGAGGTCTGAGCATTTTCCCTGAAATCTATAGGTCCGTGGTTCCATTCCCAGTCCAGGGGAATTTTTTGTCATGGCAATAGATGTATATTTCACCGCCGCGGCCGTTCTTGTGACAGGATTTGAAATATCACATATACTTGTATACTTTTCCCTAAATTGGTGCTGCTATAGCTTCATTCTTTATCATAATAGGTCCCACTAGACTTCCATCCATCAAGTTTGGTCGTTGCAACGTTTTTTTTTTTGCTTTCGTCATTTTTTTAAAATAAGGAATGAAGTAATGACGGTCAGGATCTACCCCGAGAAATACTTCTGATCTGCCACATCAACGGCAGTGAAATCAGTATAATTGTGGTATGAAAAATTCACCTGGACCGAAAATCGAACGATAGACCTTTGAAATCACCGCCGTTATCTCGTAAGGTTATAAATTTTCCTCACTTAACGAAATGCGCGGATGTAGCACAAATACGTGGTAGAGGTTTCCTTGAAGTTCATATTCCATTGCGGAAAGTCAAAAGGTCCATTTACGCTTCTAGGTAATGTTCCCCGTGGCGGTTGTGAACTTATCGCGCTTCAATTTTTTTTTTGTATTCCTTGCTGCTACAACTTTTCATTCCAACTTGCAAAGAGCAAAGTTTTTCTCGGTAACGCAAAAGCAAAACTCAGAATGCCTTCTACAACTTTCAGTGGTTGTTTTATGGAGGCAAGTACGTTTTGAATATTTTAGGTTTCAGTTTTCTTGGATATTACACAATTACTTATACCACTTCTTTTTTACAGAGCGCGACCCGGGTTACGATGAATTATTATCATCTTCAGGCGCAAATTATGATCTGCTTATCTTATTATTGTAACTTAGTGACTTGATGAATTTAATAACGGACGCCAGAATAGGGGAAAAGGATGGGTGAAGATGTTCATTTATAAGAGTACTGTCCTAATAATTATCGACTGTGAATAATTTTTAAAATTTATAACTGCTCTTTAAAGTCGAATTCACGGCGGTCATTGCAAAATTTTAAAATATTCATTTTAGAATTGTTCCTATGGCAGTTGCATATTAAGTGTGACAGTAATAAGACAAACAGTTCATAATTTGCGCCCAAAGATGATGATAATTCATCGAAACCCGGGTCGCGCTCGGTAAAAAATAAGTGATATAATTAATTGTGTAATATCCAAGAAAACTTATAATGGAATACCACAAAGTTAAGCATGAGTTAGTGAATTTTAGGCTTCATCCTGAAAATATTCTACTCGCTAGAATCCTTGGATATGTACACTGTCAAGGATCGTGTTATTAAGGCTCCAGTCTCCCCACGATCTCTATCATCGTTTTCCACACTTTTCGCATTTATACCTTCCCGGTTTTTCTTTCTTTATTGTGTCTCCACGTCCATTCTTTCCTCTCTGAACCCTCGGATGCTTCCCCATTCTTTCTCGTTCGAGTTCGAAACCTTATTCCAGCGATTTCTTTTTATATTCCACTTCGACCTGAGATTAATTCTTTTGAGGTCCCCCAATCCTTAAAATTTTTACCTCCCTCATCAGATACCCTCCTTGCCTCTCATGACATTTCATCAGGGTACCGCTATTTGTTTTTTCGGGGCTTCCCCTTGTTCTTGGTCCCAATTCTCTTCCTGCGATCTTTGTGGGTCTTCTTTTTTGGAGGATCTAATTTCTCCCAAGTTGGCCGATTTCTTTACCTTTCGGTCTCTATTGTCTGGTTCGTGGATGTTCGCGTTGGATTTACGGCTCTCTTGATCTATTTGTTGGCCGCTGGGTTTGTTTTTTTGATCGAAATTCGTATTTCTAATCCGTGGTCTTATTTTGCCTTTCGTAGAATCTGAGCTGTTTGATGATGCTCAATGTCATATTATCAGGAAGCCTTTCATTTTTTTTCTGTCATATCTTCTATGAAAATTTTAAAATGGAGTTCAAAGGGCAAATTTTTATACATCGGCTGTGATTCGAGGCATTCATTTTGCTTTCTGTTTTGAATAAATTCTCAAATATTTTTCCCCCTGCATGTGCCCAGCTATTGAAATCAGAAACTAATTTCAAGAGATTTACCTTTTTTAAGATTTGGTGTTCTTATTGCTATCAAGCTCTTTTTCAAAAAGAACTTAATGCGCAGTCAATTTTAAAAGCCGTACAGATACTGCTTTTTCGCTTCCTCCTCTCCTTTGTAGTACTCTGTATAAAACCTGAAGCCTACAGCGTTGGGGCTCTGTAGAGGTTTTTCCCCAGCAGATTATGATGTTGGTGCAAAGATGATTTTGTTGGTGATGATTCTGGAGTTTGTCCCATATTTTGGCTGTTTAGAGTTTAATTCAATTCTAATGGCTTCAGGCTCCAGCATATTTTTACAGCTCTATCAAGTAAATTGCAATGCATTGCATTTTTGCCAATAAAATTAAAAATTTTATGGTCAAGTTCCAAATAATCTTATGTTCTCGTTTTGAATTTTTGTCTAATTTATTTTTTTTGTTATTAATTTACCACTTTTTACTCGATTACGTGATAACCTATATGGATTCGGGAGCGCTAATTTAGTCTGTATCGTAAAATTATCCATTATTGAAAACTTTTTCTCAGCTTGCGAAACTCAAATTTTGGGCTGCCTTGCCTTCAGCTTTAGCGTCTCAGGCTTAGGAATGTTTTCGTGGAATTCCAGATACTGCTCTTTGCAATAAAAATGTAGCGTACAATTATGTCCTCTATTATTAAACATATTTTACATAGACATTTCGAAACATTACTCACTCGAAATAGCTAGGGAAAGACATCGTTCTATATTGTTATTTTTGCAATACTAATCGCAATAATGAATTGTTTTATTTTTTTCTCTAATTATAAATACTGATTTATTGAATTAATGCTTTTTCGTGGCAAGTGAAAAGATGGATACAAGTACTTACAAGACTTTGTATAAAGTATCTTAACTACAAATGGTAATTAATCTAATTAAAAAACGCCGAATAATTGGAGTTAGTAAGTCACTTAAGCCTTTCATTTTATGTGCGTAAGGGAATACGATTGCCATTTTTTTATATCGTTATAAATATTTTGTAAAATTAGCTGGGACATTGCTTTCTTATCGATGCCTGAATGAGAGATAATTTGAAGAATTACGACCCATAGGAACAACCATGATTAACCCCGTTTCAAATTTACTTTATTTAGAGATTAAATTGGCATTCGATTCCAAGAAAGTGGCCAACTATCCAAATGCATTATTCAGCTTCTCTCCACTGTCTCCGAGACTCCTATACCGAAGCTCGAAACGGAAGAGCCAAAGAGAGGAACCGCTTTTCTGCGTGTATCCAGAAAAAGAAAAGAAAAGGAGCATTCTTTGGTAAATGACTCCGGGAATGCGAACGTTCACTCGCTATCAGCATATTTACGACGGCGATGTCGGAGGGAAAAATTCCGTTTTATGGAGGCCCAATATGTCGCCATCCTCCGCCGTGAATTATTATTTCAACTCCTCCATCGTCGTAATAAATTATCTCCCGGCAATCAATGCGCCAACTCCTCCTTCTCCTCCAGATCCTCATGCGCTCCCACACTCTCCTCCGGCATCCCCGGAGGCGGCCCAACCGTTACCCGAGGAGCCAATATAGGCCTCCTCCGCTTGCCACCCCTTATCTCATACAATGCGATCCCTTGCTGACCAAGCAGCGCTAAGTCTTCCCTCTTCCACCCCTCGCCCCCTCTCTCTCTGCTTTGGGCGGGGGTAGAGGGATGAAAGAGGCGGATGGAGGTGATTGAGGTTGGGCACGGGGTGGGGATGAAGGTTTTTCAGCGCCACCAGGAAGCTCGTCTTTCTGGTGGAGGAAGTGGCGCGGAGATGAAGGGAGGGGATCGGGAGGCACAAAGAGCCTTACTACTCTCCTGTTCCTCATCCTGCCTCGTCATCCTTCCTCCTTTTTCTCCTCAGACGTGGAAAGAAAACACTTTGCTTTTGGGCATAGTAAGGGGAGAGTATTATTAGCCTGGTGAATTGAGTGAACGGTTTCTGTCCGGAGGGTCCCGCGTTTGATACCTGGTTTTGTGCGCCACCCAAAAAAATCCTTGTAAGTTCAAGGTGGTCTAGGAAAGAAAAACACCTTTATTTCGTGAATTTACACTGCTATTAGCAAAATATGCTTAGCATGGAGTGAGCTGTTAAATCAACCAACCAAGTAAATCGTGGAGTTGAGTTGACCTAATAAATTTCTCATTTCATAAAATGGAAATTTTTATATTGTATATGTGGCTTAATGATTGCCCATTCATTGAAAATTCAAGTCGAGGATATTGCAAAGACTTAGTCAAACGATGTATTTGTCGACGTTTATTCTTGGAGGGCGAAATAAATAGCTGTACAATATTTATTGAAACTTCAATATTCAACCGTGAAAATCATCTCTCTGATTATAACCATAGGTATGAAGAAAGGAAAAATGCTCAGAGAGATCCCTTCTTGCTTCTCTTGCTTTAGCATCCTTCCTCCTTTTCCCACACGTGACAATAATACAATTAGCTTCTGGGCATCGTAAGGGGAGAGTATTAGCTTGGTGGGTTGAGCGAACGCTTTTTGAGTGGAGGGTACCGCGTTTGATACCTGATTTTGTGCACCTCAATCAAGTACTTCCTAGTGCAAGGCGAGGCGGTCCAAGGAAAGAAACAACGCTAATATGTGATTTACCCACGCTGGATGCTTAGCCTGAAACGAACTCTGTAGTCATTCAAGTAAACCAAGCGTAGGGTTGAGCTGGCATAAAAAAATTCGCATTCCATAGAACTGAAATTTTTGATAGCTCATAGTAGTTAATTTTGCTAAGAATTAGCCAACCTGTGTATTTGTCGACGTTTATTCTTTGAGAGTTCAGGAATTTTACTTCATAATATTTATTGAATATTCAACATTTCAATTGATATTTTTTCTGGAACTCATTTTTAAGTTTTCAACATGGATAGGTGAGAAAGTAAGAGTAATACACGAAGACACTTCTTCCTGTCTCGTTTTTCTACCTCCTTCTCACAGATATGGAATGAATACACATTGCTACGGCATATTAGGGATAATATTTTAAGTAGTAAGGTAAAGTAGTGAGTAGAGCCCATTGCTACCGATCGGAGGGACCCGGGTTCAAATCCAGTGTGAAGACTCCGAAAAATAACCCTTAAAGCGTGAAGTGATCGAAGGGAAAGAAGTGACCCCCATACGCTGAATGCGAAACTTTCACTTTCATGAGGCTTATTTTAGAGTGAGGTCTACCCTTGCCTATCCGAATCAACCCAATGGCTTAGTCAGTGAGTGAGTTGGTAAATTAAAAAATCGTGTTTCACATTGTTAAGCAATTAGCAATGTTTTTTTCGATGAAAGAATAAGCGTACTGGGGTATCAAATATTGAAATTGAAATTCATTGACATTAAAGGAGAATATGTTTGTAAATGTAACCAACTACGATTATTCTTTTAGAAAAAAATATTGTCGAATTGAAATATTTATTATGACTTCATATTCGTGAAAATCATATTTCTGATAACATAAACCTTTGTTGTGAAGGATGAGGAAATTTACAAAGCACCATACTCATGTCCTTCTTGCCTCATCATCCTCCCTCCTTTTTTGATTCCAGGAGAAAAAAACAATTTTCTTTAGCAGACTATGAGAATAGTAAGGGCTTAGCGAGCATAGCCTATAACTACTGATCAGAAAGTTTCGGGATCATATCCCGGGTGTAGTCTAAAGCAAGGGCGCAGCTAAGAATTAAGGCTAAGAGGGCTGGACGGAACTAATACTGGGTGGTATAGAGTACCCGCCAGTAGTAGCGGGTACACAAGGCACTCAAGGGGGGGGCGCAAAAGATATCTCGAGTTGCCTTTACTTTAATCGCAATAAAAAATAATCAAGTCACTGGCAGAGTAAAAGAAAATTTTAATTAATGTGATTATACTCATATAAAATAAAGTGCCATATTATGACATTTAAAATCACAATTGTGGTTCTGCAATGGTAGGCAATACGGGCGGACCCGCAAGGGAGGGGCGTGCGCCCCCCCATCTGTATCCGCCACTGCCCGCCTGGGTAAGCGGGAGGTGCCGGGGCCCTCCCCCCGAAATTTTTCGATGGTTCAAATTAATTAGTTTTACGACTTTCTGAGGGATATTTTATTAATCCTTACTCTAGTCTACAAGTAATTTCTTTATATTAGTATTAGCATATTAATATAAATCCAATTAAGTAAAATGGATTAAAATTTTAGAATAATAATTGACAGGAATTTTAAACGGGACTTGAAGCAAAATTATAGTACACTATTAAATTACCTCATGAATTTTTATTTAAGTTCATATAATTAATTTTTTTTATTCTATGAGCTCTGGGGGTGGCTTTATCCCCCCAAAACCCCCCCTTTTTTATCCCTATAAGTTTCGTTTGCTCTTCGTCGATATCTTGGCTACAAATCAGTGGATGGAGCTATCAGCGTTAAGAAATATATGCATAGCATTAAAATATATTTGAAACTTCAACTGATAGTCGTCTTTCCGATTTCATTAGCAATGGATATAAAGAAAGGAGAAATGCGCAAAGCAGCTTACTCCTGTCTCGTCATCCTTCCTCCATTACTCACTCGAAGTAAAACAAGAAAAGAAAACAATTTGTTAGGTGATAAGAGGAAGAAAGTGATGGATTATTGGGTGGGGCGTATTATTACTGATTAGGGGAAACCGGGTTTAAATCCCTCCTGAAACTTTCAGAAATCCCCACATAAAAATTCTATCGGGGGAAGTGGTCAAGGGAAAGGAATGGGCTCCCATTAAGCTGAATGCGTGAATTTTACCGGTGTGAGGCTTAGTTCGGAGACAACTGAATCATTACCTATCTAAATCAACATTAGAGCGGAGTCATAATATCCATTGGCAATTTGGCATAATGATATTCGTATCCCCTTGTATTGAAAATACTAAATATTTTATTTCGATGGCTGATCAATCATTGGCCATGAAAGTATTGAAATCTGAAAATCCTCGAAGTTTTAGAGAGTAAGTGTATAAAATATTATACTTGATATAATATTTGGTGTTTATTTTTTGAGTGCATATGAAAAATTGTGCTGTAATATTTATCAAAAATTCAACTTTAGATTTAATCGTAAACTCTTACTTGGAATGAAAACTATTATGGGTATAACGATAGGACAGTTTCAATTTCCTCCTCCTTCGTCTTACTTTTTCTACCATTTTCTGAGGAATGGAAATTTTAAAAATCTTAGCTTAACGTTATAATTTGTTCGCTAAAATTTTCTGGCGACAATCGTGGATAGAAAATATCATACGAGAGCTATCCTATTTCTCCATTATTGTTTCTCTTCTTCCTCCGGATATTTCTCAGATGCGGGGAATAACACTTTCTAGGACACGAGAAAACGCATAATGCATGATCAATTTTGATATTTATGAGAGTAGATGAACTATTTAATAATTGGTTTCATAATGACATTCAATGCCTTAATCTCAAAGCTCAAATTTTCAATGAAGTGAGGAGGATTGTTTGACTTAAATGTTCCAGTACACAATTATATTGGATAAAATAATATTTTATCTACAAGCATTGCGAAAAAATGGAAATAAAATGCAGCATCTTGTATGAATATTATTATAGGGAAAATAATTAGGAGTAATAACCATAAAGATAATATAAAAATATTTCATCTGATGCTACACACGGGTAGGTGAAAGTAGGGTTATGAACGAAGGTGTATTAGGCTGAAATTCTTCCTAAATACTTTTTTCTGTTTATTTACTGTAGCGAAAAGAAACATTGCAAAATAAGACATCCCTACGACAATTAAAGTACACTTTACAAGAACAATTCAGTATAATCTCGATAAATAAATTTTGTGACGTGTTTAATAGCACTACAATTAAAAAATTATCACTTTGCAGGTGTATTTTTCAATCTTTGAAAAGATCATTAATACACTGTTTATACTATGGAAAAATATTTCGTCAATGGACTTTCACGAGAATTAATAAAACAGAGTAATTGTTGAAATGAAAATGCCGTTGAAAATTATATTTAGGGATAATGGTGCGGTATCGGAGGAGAGATGAACAGAGAAACTTCTCATTGTTTTATGCAATCCTCTATATCCTAAATTTAGTTGAAAACTCAGTGCAAACGGGTATAAGTAACGTTTGACATTGAAAAAATTTTTACGCTTAGCGTTTTTACGGTAGAAAATTCTTTCGTTGATGAAGTGAAAGAAGATAGCAATTGATAAAATAAATTGGTGGATGAGAAAGCTGAATTTATTTAAGAAAGCGAAGCGTATAAAAAATAGAGGATTAAAGAATGAGTATTAACTTTCCTATTTCAGCTGTAGATATCTTCTCTACTATTTCCTTGCCTCAGTGCACAGAACCACGTTTCTCATCAAGATACATATTTTTCTTTTCATTTGCTTGGACCTGTATTGAAATTTTTGTTCATTAACTTTCAAGTACTCAGCTATTCATTAATTTCCACAGTGGTGTGCGTATCCCTTAGATGAGACAGTACTGTATCATCAAAAATCTGTCATTTTACGAAATGAAAGTTAAGTAATGAAGGTGACTAATTGCTTTTAACTAACCCGTATTTTCTCAATTGCTAATAATAATTTATTCTTTTTTTGTCTAGCTAAATAATAGGATTACGATACATTTAAAAGATTGTCTATGGGTAGTTATTTTGCGCTAAGTTCTTGAGGTTATCTTAAGATTAGTAATTCCATTATTATGAATATACCTGAGTTGAACTGGAATTACGAGACCACCTTATATAGCCGTTTTTACTGCCTACTTTGATGAGCTTTATCCATTTTTTCACGATCATTTTTGACCACGGTTAAACAGTAACGGCAGACATTACCCCCTCTTCATATTGGACGAGGATTAAGGTGCAACACAAGGGGGAAAGCGGACGAGAACAGGGGCCCGGAGGCGGAATAAGGGAGAGAGTCTGCGCGTTGAGAAGTTATTGGCGAAGATTGATGGTGCGACAGATATGAGAGGAGTTGGGTTAAGCTGTAGTGAGATTAGAGGAGGTAAAATTTGCGCCCGGGACATTAAGGAGGGGGAAGTGTGGATTGGAAGAGATAGCGGCTCAAGACGAGACGCGGGATGGAGGAGAGGCGCTTTGGAAGTTAAGGGAAGAACCCAACTCTTCGCAAAAGGTACTCAAACACACACACTAAGGGAAAACCCTTTATCCTATGAATCCCCTCTGCCCGCCCACAATTTTCGGTTTGTGGGTGACTCCCCCCGCCGCTGCCGGTCTCCGCCCGCGAAGCAATCAGGCAAAGTGCTCTTTGTGGACACTTCCAGCTAGGGGCGGCCATTGCAGCTAGGGAGACATCGGTGCCGTGCGGAGAGATTGTGGTTAATGCACCGATTTCCTCGTTCCTTTTCCTCCCCACCCTTCTCTCTCTCTCCGCGCTGATTTTATTTTTCCTCATTCTAAAGGCCCTGAGGGATTTAAGGGGAGTGTTTAGGAAACGGACTCTCTCTAACGGATGGATGCCGTTGGCATGATATCCTTCACTTTCCTTTTTCGTTTCAACTCCTTTGTACATATATCTGAGACCTTGCACTGCTATCAATTTCTTCGGGTAATGTGTCTCCGTTTGTCTTGAAATCATTTCTTGTAAGGTTTAGCCTCTCGGTAGGTAGGTAGGGCTCTTGCCTAGTGGGTAGAGCACTTGGCTACCTTGTGGGTAATTCATGGGGTAGGTAGGATTTTCTGGTGGAAAATTTATAATTGAATATTAAAACAGGGGCTTAAAATTTAATCTATTTCACTATTACGAAGATTAATCAATAACTTATTAATATACGCAAAACGATAACAATGGATGAGGGGATCTGAGCTAAGTTATGAATGGAAAGATATAAAGTGATAATTTGGTTCGAATGAAGAATGAAGAAAATAAATGCCGGTAAAATTAAAACAGGCTGGATAGCATTTTAAATCCACAGGGATTAATGAAATGATATACTTAGGTGATAAAATGATGGGAACGGTGGTATCATAGTGGATTTATTACAGTGGGTACTGCTACGTTCATATCTAGGGATATGTCTTCGGTCACTTCCAAATAAAATCTCTGCTTGGTGGTTCATAGAGGATGGCAATGCCTCCCTCTAAGTGTTATTCACACGTCTAATGAGTAAAATGGGGTGAGATTCACCCTCAAATATCAATACTAGCCACTTATTCGTGTTATAACGATCTCCTCGAGCGGATGTCTACTATTTATCCCTTTTGACGTGACAGACTTTTTGGATATATTGCCTTATTTTTCTTAGCCAATGCATCTGGTAAAAAGTTATTTAAATTAGATTCATTCTCATCGGCTTTTGGAATACTGCTCTACCAATCACTCGAAAACATATTTCTTCACATCATCTTGCGATTTAAAACCTTCACTTCCCTGGTTTTAGCTGCCAGTATATGACCAATTACCGGGCTTCAATTTTATTTTCATTTGATTTCGAACCTTTCAAAGTTATTTTATTTCTTCGAATAGTTAACTAAGATTTGATGGTTAAAACTTTCATTAGCTTTGGTTAAAATGCCATTTAAGCTCGTCGTTAGATTATTAGTTTTCACTCAATAAATGTAGTATATAATCATTCTTCAATTTTAATACGCTCATAATACGAAAAATCGAAAGAGCAAACTCATTCAACTATATTTTGGTACTTTATCTATTATAATGACATGAATATGACATTGCTGATCAGCTATCCATTTACATAGAGCCATGATTGAGTATTAATTTACATTTTTGAAATTGTTTGAATAAGGAAATTGGAAGCTTAAAATGATACTTGTAGTTAAAATGTCTTCCGATTTCTTTGAAAAAGTCACCGCAAATAGCAATCCAGTATTCGTATTGTTATCTGATGTTAATAGGACCATGACTTTGATTTTATCCCCGTAAATATTGTCTCCGGGAAATTTTATTTAAAAGCATGCCTTTTGTCTTTTACATTTATATGTTCGTAACTAAGGCTTAATAAAAGATAATTTATATGTGAAACTGGCACAACGACGTGAAATAAAAATAACATTCTCCCTAGTCTCAGTATTTCATGGAATGTGTTCAGCAAAATTGTTGGTGTCTGTACAGGATTTTTTTCTTTCTATACGGAGCGGAGACACAAAATAATCCTTTTGAGTGAGGGATTGCTCTCTCGACGACATTAATAAATTAAATTTCCTAACTACCTACGCATACGCAAGTACCATTGCAACATGAGATATTCGTTGAATTTGACTGGAAAGGATGTTTTTGAAGCTTCATGTATTCCTTAGCCCCACTTGATTATTCTCCTTCCAGGAAAAATTACAGTTTGCGGCCTCTTGTAAGCATCCACTCTTACGCGATGAGAGCACAATTCCGCGCTCACATTTGAAGGGACTCGTGTGACCTCTCTCTTTCAGTTTTTGTTTTCCTCCCACCGAAGAGTTTTTATCTTAACTTTTATCCCCCTTCGCGCGGTCTTTTGCAAATACCCGGAACTGTTTGCGGAAATCAAATGAAAGGACCTTAGTTATAGGGTGTCGGGAGGCGAGACGAGCCGCTAGCCCCAGTCCCTGGAGGCCTTCTTCCTCCTCCTCCTCCTCTTCTTTGCTTCTTCCTCTTTGTCTTTGACTCTCCCGAACACTACTGAGAGCCGCCAGCCCTTTCGTAACGAACATTCCGCTGTTCCGCATATGGTCCTACCCCCTTTTTCCCCCCGACGAACAATTCCTTTCTTCAATTTCCCTCTATTTTTCTACCCTCCTTATCTTCTCTCTCTCTCGGGTTTTTGCCTCTATCGTCTTTCTCTCCCTCGGCCTGCCTCCCACGCAGTTTTGCGCCCTGTCTCTCCCGCTACTACTCCCGACTATTGCCTATGCCATTTCCTCCTCCCGGCTCCAACTCCCTCCCTTAGGCCTTATGTTAGTAGTTTCGAGTGAGATGGGGAATGGGACTTAGGCAGGGCGGGGGAAGTGCAGCGTCTTTGGACCTCTTTTTTCTCCCCGCGGATAAGAATGGAGAGAAGGGTGGTTTAAGCTGAAGTAAAGAGCGTCGTAAAATGGAGCGGAGGGTTGGGGGAGGGGTATTTGGTGGGCCCTGAGGGGAGTGGGTGCATGTGTGTGAAGGGAAGGGGTGGGTGGGGCGGAGGAGGAAGAGGGAATACCTGGCCGTGATCCAGGGGTTTCCCTTCCATCCTCTTTCTTTGCTGACGCATTGACTTTTTCTTCGTCTTCAATTTTTCCGATCTTTTTTTTTCTACAGTCAATATGTGAATTTTGTATGAACTTAGTGTGTTTGAATGCATTAAATTAAAAAGGTTTCTACAACTTTTAAAAATTTATCGCGACGATCAGTTTGGGCGCATTAACATTTTCCAGTTTTTTTTTAATATTCATTGAGATGATTGGTTTTTAAATAGTGAAAAAAATAAAAATTGCTCTTTTGTTCACAAGCAGAGGATAATAACCTTCGCTGTATATTTGCTTGTGAATTTAGGATTCAACATTGCTCGCATAGAATTTTTCCTTTCTTGTATGTTTCCGGCAAACTGATAACTGAGAAGTAGAGCCAACGAAGTAGTAATTCAATTTTGATACCAAGGAAGATGGTTAATAAGTAATTAGGGTGTACATAATTTTTTTTTGTCATTTCAAGTAATATTTTTCATAATACTTCGTGGAGATTCCATCCAAAGTAAAAGGGATGAATCCTAGAAAATTAGTAAAATAATCCTAATAATTTGTGACTATTTAGAATCGGACATTTTTTAATTGTTTAAATCTTTTAACACCGTTTAAATTAGTGTGCGAAGAACTTAAGCATCAGCATCATAAAACATGGCTGGAATCAATGCTCATTTATTGTACGGTTGAAGAATCTCTGAATTGTTTTTATGATCGGAAAATGTGTTTTACGTCGGTTTGTGCGATAATGATCTTCACTTCCGTATTTTTATCCCGATCTCTTGAATGAGATGCAAAATAAAGATGGATATAGGATGAGCCAGACCCCGGAATTAGGACATTGTCTTTAACTGTTCTCATCTATTAATACTTTTCATGTGCCGTTTTCTTAATTTCCAGATTGTGAATTTTCCTATTGGTGGATAAGGTTCTAGTGATATTACTCCGTTCCTTTTCAATGGAATGTCTTTCTCGTCTAGTCTGCTGTCACCTTCATCTGCATGTGGAAAGGATTATAATGCTTGTATTACCATAGCATATTTTTCATTTTGACGCGAGTTACTTTTTTCAGTGTGCGAGGAGGTAAGGTCCTTGAGAATATTAATGTAAGGAAATTCATTTTCTTTTGAATGTTGGTTACCCGCTGTAAAACGTGACCCCAGGAATGAGAAACTTGGCAAATGGTCTGAAAGAGACAAAGCATTTCTCATATTAGGACAAAGAAAATGTCCTGAAGCTATTTGCTATTATATGGATGAAAAGTTAACCAACATTATTTGATTATTCACTTGAATTGGGCATTCTTAGTTAGGAGAAAAGTATCGTATCCACATATTCTATGAAAATTTTGAGCCACATCTAAATAGATACATATCGTTTATTTTCATTATTTTCTAGTATATCTTATCGATGAATCAAATTAATTTACTACCGAGATATTACTGTATCATCTATATGTAACAAAAACAGTTATGCGGATGATGATTATTTGGTGGTGAATATCAACAATCTTTATTTCAAAGGTGATCTTATCCTGTCATTTCACAACCGAAATTATAAGCCAACCTTTTCATATTAGCGGCAAAAAAATGTTCCTGCCTTGTCCCGCGTGACCTAATTCCAATAATGTATTTCACGCTGAGGATTCTCCCCCTCCCTTTGCACCACTTTTATTTCCCAGCATTCCACCAAAGTGAGCTGCCGACGATGCAGTTATCCGTTGAGAAAGCGGGCGAAAGGGAGAGTGTGTAGCTTGGGTCCGGAGTCGAGGGAGAAAGGGCGAAGTGAGTTTGAGCAGTTCTTCCTCCCGTTGGCATCGCAGCCAAATGATTCTCCTTTCACTGCTTTCGTCCCGTCGTCAAAGGAACAGTGAAATGCCTCGGTGACGAAGATGGAGAGCCGCTCAGAGTGAAGCGTAATGATTTATGCCGCTACATGCATGCGTGGAAACATGCTGATAAACGATGAAATGACGTGAATTCGTTGGATGTAACTGTAAAAGTTTAATAAAAAATGAAGAAAATATTAGAAAAAATAAAATAGGAAAACGGAATCTTACCGTGCAATTACCTACTCATGCACGATGGCTTCATGGAGAATATTATGGAAAGAAAATTTCTAGGAAAAAATACATAGAAGACTACCAAAAACTTCATGCAGATAAGTGTTGGCAATAGAAATACGATTTACCGGTAACAATCACATAAAGAAAGAGACTGCATGCAGGTTTTGCTGGAGGTCACGGTCACACCAGCATGAGCAGAAGAAAAACATGAGTGTATTGTCATTTTGTCATCACAATCCTTATATTTGTTTCACGCAACTCTCCATTCCTCTCTCCTGACCGCTAGCACTTTCATAGCGACGTATTTATTATCTTTTACATACTTTATGTCCCCTCGTATGCAATTCATTCGAGGCCATCCCTTGCCCTTCCTCTCTTCCACTTGTCGTTTTATGACTGTTTTCATCAGGTCATCGTGCCTCATAATATGGCCAACGATGTTTTTCCGTCTTCTGAATAAGGATTTGAGAATACATCTTTCTCCCACTCTTTTTAGCACTTCCTTACTTGCTTGGTTGATCAATTTTATCTTCATCATTCTTCGGTTGTCCCACATTCCGAATGCTTCCACTCTTCACATCTCTGCTGCTGTCATCGTCCAAGTCTCGCTTCCATATAGAAACATGTTCCATGTGTAGCATCTGTTGAATTGTTTCATTAATTATATGCTTGTATTCTCAGCTGTAAGAAGATTATTCTTTCGTATATAAGGTCTGTATTTTATCCTCCATCGATTCGTATAGCTGTAATTGAATCGGCAAAGTCACATCGTCGTAACACAAATATTTTTTTTCCACTAAGAAGTGGAAGGTGTGCTACTTCTCTGCTATTTTACCCGAAATTTGGGTTATCTATTACAACAGAGGGCTACTTCCACAACGTACATTCATGTACCAATGCAACCCGTTTATCTCTATATCCCCTTTGCGGCAATCCTATTCGTTTGGGAAAATTTAGAATAAATTCGAAAATGTTGCCTACATAGATATTTCTGAGTCATGGGTTATTGAGCAGTAAATATTGCGTAATAAAAATCCTTTGGCATCTAATAGCTGAAAAATTATTAAACAGACCAATTTTCGGCTACCAGTGATATTGAAATCGCCTCACAATAATTGGATTAATATATCACTCATTTTTGTGACGCAGGAAATGAAATCCAGTGTAGAAATATCATTTAGGCAATTTATTAACGAAAAAATATCTTTTGAACTGCTTTCCTCCTTTATTTTGGTAAGATCCTCCCCTTGATTTAAATTAATGCACTCGCTGATGGATCGTCAAAAGGTTTTATACAAATTGCTGATTACCGATTGATGGGTTGGGTAGTTTTCCCTCTCTGAGCGGAGCTGAATGGAAAATCCCGTTGTTCCCAATCCACTTTGATGAGGCCACAAAATTTCGCGGCGACGCCAATTCCCAGTGGAGGCTGCACGTAATCCGTGAGAGCACTCGCGCGACGTCTTTACGTGTCGAATCCTTTTCCGAGAGATGGGGATGGGGAGATCCGTTCCCACGAAAGGATGAGAGCGACACTTGAGGGTAACAAAGACGTTCGTCCCATTCATCAATCTAACGTTCCACCGAACATCCCTTGCGCGCGTCGAGTCTCGTCATGGGAGGAAAATCATTAAACCAAGTGACTGGGAGTCTTCCTCTTCTTCTCTGCAAGCCAATTCATGCGTCTCCCTTTGCTCCCGCGGATAAGATCTCATCTGAAGAATTTATTGCGAGCTTATTGCCCGTGCGAGCGTTCCTTTTGCGGCCTTTTTCCCCAGAATGTAATGACTGCGATTGTATCGCTGGCATGAAGACTTCATTGGATGTCATGTTTACTGCCGGTAAGGATTGGCTTCGAGAGAGGTATTGGCTGAATTCCGGCGTTCTTGGAGCATAATCAGATATGCTGAGGCGTTAGTGTACAAATTTCGAATAGGGCTTATTTTGACATTTTTGACATGTTTAAACCTATCCGAAGTATATGTTTACCGCCGGTAAGGATTGGCTTCGAGAGAGGTATTGGCTGAATTCCGGCGTCGTGGAGCATAATCAAATATGCTGAGTCGTTAGTGTACAAATCAGGGCTTATTTTGACATGAGCGAATCTCTTTCCTTTTAAAAAAATGGGGTTTCCAACGGTCTTAAGATA
This sequence comes from Ischnura elegans, assembly GCF_921293095.1. Taxonomy (NCBI): domain Eukaryota; kingdom Metazoa; phylum Arthropoda; class Insecta; order Odonata; family Coenagrionidae; genus Ischnura; species Ischnura elegans. Next base: position 88,087,712 of record NC_060249.1, read on the forward strand.
TGCTCAGGCAAAGATGAACAAATAAATCGATTCACTGCATCAAAGCATCAATCGACAGTTTTTTTTGTTTTATTTGCTACATGAAATATTTTTAATATTTTCATTGAAAATATTATGCATAAAATTCTTGAATTTGGATGATGATATGTCATGAAAAATTGGTAAAAATATTTTATCAAGTATAAGTTAATAAGCATAGATATTACTCCGTTCATGATTGATACATCTTTTAATGTTATCAGCCTTTCCAAGGGTTGTGGTAGCTCTCTGTGCGGTAGCATTGAGTGGAATAATATGTATGTGCTTGGAGCTCAAGAAGGACACAATGGCTGCTCTAAATAAAATCAGATTTATAATTTTTATTGCAATATAGTAATAATTTGTGTGTAACAAGTTAAAAAGTTTAAGGGTGCGGTTTATTTTCTGAGGAGGAGATTTATTATTCTGGCATCCAAAGGCTTTTAAGAAAATTCGCCAAAATTGATTTTGAGGTACCAATAATCAAGTCTTTTACTCGTGGGTTATTCCTTATAGGTACTTAGTGTAGCTAACATCATTAACCTACATACTTTCGGACCCGTGATCCTGGCTAAAAGGTTACTATAGTCTTGTTCTTCAATATAAACCATGTTTTCAATGACATACTTCTTTTCATGACGTCACGCCACGCCACATGACGCCACGCCTATCTATCTTACCCCATTGTGTGACAATAAATTTTGTAAAACTGCATCAATTCGTTCTTATTTGCATACAGATACTATTATTTGATTTTCTTCTGCCTCACTCCATGGTAATTTTAATAAAATGATCTTCTAATTCTTGAATAGTGAGCAATATTACTCTTGATAGCTATGAATAAATCTTCCTTAATGTGTGCTCATAATAAATATATTCTAAAGCCACCAGTATTGGAATCCCATTTAACGAAATTTACTAAGTAAAAGTGGTACTGCGAGACCATCATCACATTTTTAATTTCGATTCACCAATGGCACGTGGATTTGATTTATGTTCCCTTTTACTTTTACAAATCATTTTACGGCGTTCTGAATGGCGTCGCGTAAATGTACGCCCACGTTTTAAGGTGAGAAAATCCATGGGCGTTACAATTTTTCCTATTTTTATTGATTTTGTGTTATTATTTGCAATTCAGTCGATAAAATTAAGGTAACTATTTCAAACATTAAATAATCCATATATTATTGGTATATTCATCTGTAGTCATTGAGAGTAGTCAGTAGTAGCTGAAGGTGACACAGTAAAGAGCTAGATAAAAGTAAAGAGGACATTATTAATACTTAAGAATTAACATTTTTATTCACAAATACTGCATGAGATTTCTCCGCGAAATATATTCGAAAGCCACCAGTATCGTGTAATCACATTTTCAACTTCAATTCATCAATTCCTCGTGAATTCTATCCTCTCCTACATTTACAAATTACTTTCCGGAAGACGCAAATCCGAACGGCGACGCGTTAATGTACGTTCACCAATCCCTCAAATGATTGAGCTGGGCACACCCCGCGTGGAATTCTTCCCCCTTGAACATAGTATATGTGGAATGACGGTGTGGAATTAGGCGCCGGTGCGGCGAGAGAGGTGGGTTTCGTGAAGAGAACAAGATTAAGGCAGTCTCGCTTCGCCTTCCCTCCGTTCTGGTGAAGCGTGTCACGACCAAATTGATAGAAATTGGGGTGGAACTCTTCCGACACAAGGAGGTCACAAGAGCTCTGCGAAGGAGGAGGATGATGTGGGCGGGACATTTCGCGACTGCTTTTCGGGGTTCTGCGCCGAAGGAAGAAGTGGATGGAGAGAGGAGAGGGAGGATACTGTGACAAAAGCGTTCGTTCGTCAAGATAAGGTGCGGCGCGCGCTTTTCAAGAAAAAGGCTTTTAGTCTCTCTCTCTCTCTCTCTCTCTCTCTCATCCCCCAGCACGTTGAAAAGAAACTGGAATGGAGGCCTCGCGAAAGGCGGCGTGGAAAGACGTTTTGGGTCGGTGAGATGTGAGGATTAAAAGGGTGTCGGGGAACGTCCTTCAACAAACAAAGGAGTAGCGGATGCGTGTGCTGGCAGGAGTGAGGGGAGTCTGTCTCCCTCCTGATGAAGACCGAACGGCAAGTGAGATAGAGCCTCGGGAATGGAGAGGAAGGCTTCGTCTGCGGAATTGAAAGGAGGAGAAGAGGAGTGGATGAAAGAGAAATGGGCGAGGAGGCTCGTGGGAAGGAAGGAAAAGATTGAGGAGGGGAAGAGAGGAGAGTAATCAAGATTTGGAGCCGGAGCGCGTGATGCTCATTTGATGATAATGAATATCTATGAAGTACCGCGGTGCAAATCTGAGTGTTTCGTTTCTAATCGATTCAATTTGAGATGGTTTCACCAAAATGTGAAGAAGATGGATGCCTTTAGCATGGAATTTCGAAATATTATTTTTTGCTTTTGCCTACTTCACTGTCTGATAATATTTTTTTGGAAACTGCTTAGATATTTATTTGAATTAGATTTTTATTCAGATTCTTATAATGACTTTTGTCTGGGAATAGGATATAGAATTACAGTAATGCAATAGATGTGGTTTTGAAAAAAAAGTATTATACGATGCGTAATCATGACAAATTTGAAAAAAATACTCACATGGTTACGTTTTCTAGTTATTAGTTAATGAATATTGCATTGAAACGCTTCTACTGGAATAAAAAAATGTTACGACTGACATACTTTTTTATGAATAGGTTTGTAAAATTCTCTCATAAAATGTTGATACTCTCGGCTCAAAGAATGCTCAAATTTAACCTTTTCCAAATTCGGAAATGGGATTTCTCACTCACTCACAAACTCACAACCGGAATGCCCTAATTTTGTTACACGTTAATAATGAATGACATTATGAGTGTTAATGACAAAGATGACAATGGCAATGTGACATTGGTACTGTAGAGATAATTATTTTAAAGTTTTTATTTTGCAATACTTTGGAATAAATAGTGGCAAATACTCTTAGATTACAAAGATGGTCGAAAATTAATTGACTTCAATGTTTCCGTTATAGTCTTTATTTTCATTGCATTCCCATTATCAAATTGTTTTAATTCACTGAAGAGGATTATAAAAATGAAGCATCAAATCAATGGCCAAGGTTCTTGACTGGTTCTAAAGTTTGTATAAGGAGTTGCTTCAAGCAGTTAAATTTAGGATAACGTGTAAAGTGGCCTGTATTCCTAAATGCCATTTGACTAGATTTAAGACCTTAACTTTCACAATTCCTTTCAAGTGGGTTGTATGCCTATAAATTTGACTCCTCAATTTCGTTTATACCATGAAAGATTTTTCTTCGGAAATTTTTAGAATTTTTATGGTATTTTCTTTCAGTATGAGTAAAATTGAATACGGCAAAACTCTCATGCTTATGCTTGTTTTTAATTTTATTGTCCAGTATTGTAAGCTTTCCACATTTAGAGGGTCCCATTATTATTCAGCGAAGTCCCTCGCAATTAAAACTATAAGATAATATAAATACAGCTTTAAGCACTACTTCAAACTTAAAAACTCTGTTTACAGCTGGTTTAACATGCTTTAAGCTGTTAAATGTAATAATATTCAGCCTGAAATATGTTATCAATCATTAAAATACCTCAGTGGTTTAACATGCTTTTAGCTGTTAAATGTAATAATATTCAGCCTGAAATATGTTATCAATTATTAAAATACCTCAGTGATGAATCAGGTACGTTTCATTCCCAAATTTGGATCCGAAGCGCGTGATGCTCATTTGATGATAATGAATATCTATGAAGTACCGCGGTGCAAATCTGAGTGTTTCGTTTCTAATCGATTCAATTTGAGATGGTTTCACCAAAATGTGAAGAAGATGGATGCCTTTAGCATGGAATTTCGAAATATTATTTTTTGCTTTTGCCTACTTCACTGTCTGATAATATTTTTATAATGATAATATTTTTATAATGTTTGTACTACGAAATGAGTCGGTTGTTGTATTATTTTTATTTATTGAAAAACAGAATATTTCACTGAGCGCAACTTAAAAATGTTACGACTGATATACTTTTTTGTGGTTAGCCGTTATTTGTACCTTTGTCTGGAATAATGGTGCTGGGATAAAATAAGGTATATATGGAGGCATTGCCTTGATTTTTGAAAACTATGGCTCCATATTGTTCCCAATATTACTCGGCCTACATATTGATAAATGTCTTTCAATAAATGAAAGTGCATTGATATCGTAATAAAATTATTTGGCCCTAATCCGGTATGGATATTTTTGCCATAAATTTGTGTAATTTTTAATGATTTAAATTAATTGCACAAAAGCCTTGGAAATTGAAAATATTGCTGGAAGGTTGTTTGTGAATCGATTTTGTCCACCATATGCAGGGGAGAAGAAAGAATAAGGGATGTTTGAAAATAAAAAGTTTGAGAATGACATAGTGCCCTAATCACTGTCGGTAGTAAGTAAGTAAGTAAGTAACCTAATCATTTGTTTAAAGTTACATTAAAGTATGGAAATTCCATTTTTGTCTATATTTTATTATGGAAAAAATTATGGGTTTGTACGTGAAAGTCTTCCCTTTCTTTGCCAATACTTAGAACACTTGAAAATATGATTCTTCCTATCGATGTAAAGTGGGACGTAAGGACTGTGAGTATAGTAGGTTTTAGGAGTGACGTGAATGTGATGTGAAAGGTGCGTGAGGTAAGGTGTGGATCGGGAGGGTGTAGGGCGATGAGGGGTGGAAGACTCACTGGGAAGAGTAAGGTATGGCCCGAAAGGAAAGGAGGAGTCTCCGAGGGGGAAGGAGGATGGCCCAAGGAGTCAGAAATGGGAAAAGTTGGCGCGGATACGAATGTCTCCGAAGCCGAAATTGTGTGCGCGGCTGATTTTCCCCGACAAAAATTTCCATTTCTTCCAAAAACAGAAAGGAAGTAGCCGTGGAAGGTCTAAACGCGAGGGTTACTCGAATAAGAGCATGCGGATCAGAATGTGGGTGAAAGTAGGGCAAGAAGGGTAGAAAAAATTGAGAGAACGAAGTATAACACAGAGGAAGGGTGATGAACGATCATAGGAAAAGTAGGAGGGGAGGCTGTGGAAGGACGTCTTGCAAGGAACAGGCGAGAAGAACAATTTGGCACGTGTTTCTGGAACGTGGTACTGCTGATCCTATCCTATTTTGCGTCCCAGTGAGAAGAGCACTGTAACATATCCTCATTTTTATCTCTGGCTCTTTACCCTCTTTAAAGGAAAAATGCCAGAAAATCATGAAAGACATGGAACATATCGCTAATCTTGGCCTGTACGGCTCTAATACTCATAAATTTGCTATTAATAACAACATTATTTATGTTTCCTAGCTTAATATTTTTATTATATATTTACCCTTTTTTCGTCGATTATTGAATTAATGGGGAAATATCTATTTATGGATAGGATACATTACTGCATAAAATTTATACTCTTAGATCAAAATATCATAAACATCCGAGTAAAATTGTTTTATCAAAAGATTAACCAGTCAGATATTAAACATTTTCACTACTGCAAAATATCTATTTGAGATCCTGAGTGCGAATTGTTCTTCATTTGAGAGGAGTGAGCTGATTAAAACAACTTATTCTTATTGAACCCATTGCCTATTCCACCTCTTAAAACATTCAAAGGAATGCGCGGAGCTAGAATAAAACCACTAGGAAAAAGAGAAACGAAGTAAGTAATGAGTGTTATTCAAAAGAGACCAATGAGTTTTTCAAAATGGTAGGTAGCCACTACCATCCACAAGTCGATAGAAATAACTCCATCTGCGCTATTTCAGCCTATCGCCTTTGTCGCTTTGAGTATTCCATAATAATGAAAGTATACCGGGACTAGCCACGGTGATAACTTTTTACGGAGTCATCCCGGTCAAGGCGAATGATTTTTCCTCTGTGGAATTTTCGCACTATTCCATAATAATTTTTAGCTCAAAGTATAACGATTTTCAAGTTCGTCGAGAGTATTGGCTTTTAAGCCATTGGATTCCATTTTTGATGTTGGCGGTGAGTCGCCCTCCATTAAACTTAGTTTTAGAAACGATTTCGTTCTTCGAAAGAACTTTTTTCTCTTCATCATCATTGAAACAAGTATAACGTCAAAAAATATAGTGATAAAATTTGTTTTAACTTATCATCCAATAAGATTTGTTAAAACTCATCGTCCAATAAAAATCACGTTTTATCATCCCATAAATATCCTATATCACGGTATATCATCCGATAAGCAATCGGTAAGCGATAATTTATCACGATAGTACATCAGTAAGCGATTTATTATGGGGTTATACCGCGACGTATTATCGACAGATGTTTTTTATGGGGTAATGTAATACGATAGTTGATGATGTCATATTTTTGGTCCCGATTAGATGATATACGTATCATGATATTAGCTGAAGTAATTGCTTATTGTTGGATATTTAAAAATTAACGTTTTCCGGTCTGAATTTTCAGCATCGCCCAGGCCTACTTCCAAGCACGATACCATACCAGGGTTACTTTAGATGGAGTTTAATATAAATAGGCAGACAAAGTGAAATTGCAAGCTGCAGAAGGCATGAAGTGTGAAAGGGGGAGTGACAACACCACAAGGAATTATTTTTTTTTTTCCTTTCCTTGACCTTGTTTAATATATGATATAATATTTCTTGGAGTTTAGGTCATTTTTAAAATAAGTTTCAGCCAACGTTTCGATTTATTTTTAAATCATCATCAGGGCTATGTAAGAAAAAGTATATTGTGTATAGTTTTAATCTTTGTATTTTATATCGTTCATACTTTTTCTTGCATAGCCCTGAGGACGATTTAAAAATAAATCGAAACGTTGGCTGAAACTTATTTTTAAAATGAACTAAACTCCAAGGAATATTATATCATACCACAAGGAATGTGTTGTCCACTTTTCGCAGTGTTTTGCCACGTGGACGCTTGGGAATTGTGATTGTGGAGTTGTGGATTTGGGTCGAACAGTGTGGGACCGGTCCCTTCTTCATGGCATTGGGGGTTGGCGAAGGTCGGGCCGACACCCCCTCGTATTGGTAGGAATAGGGAGGACGCCATGGATGGGTAGATGCGCTCGGGAAATGGTGGCTTGGAAAATTTGAGCGGGGGGGCGAGGAATGAATGGTATGGAGGGCGAGGAGCGGAGAATGGTCCCGGCCGAGATGAGAGCGGGCCTCTGGAATTCGGAAAGTAGCACTGGCTGCGGAGAAAGAGAAAATTGAAAGGTTAAGCCGAGGGAAGGAAATGGGAACGGCCCTGGGAGAGTAGGTGCCGGGGGATTGGGCTAAACAAATAAAACCCATCGGGAATGCGGGGGAGCCCTTAAATTATGGGCTCGGATGTTTTCCTCGGAGAAGAGTTGTCGAGAGATAAAAGAAGGGTGAATGGAGGAGCAAATTCACCTAATATCACGAGATACATTATCGATCGTTGGCAAGGTGCAACGAAAATAGTTCCCAAGTTACAAGAAAAATCATGCTGTGTTTAATCACGAAATTCACTATCAATATATCGTTGATAGATATCATTTTTTTATAATTTAAAATATCAATAGTGGTTGCTGTTCTTAATATTATTTCCTCAAATTGAACAACATAATGATACGTGATATGGCTAAAAATTATCTTAAACTTTGACTTAATATTTAAATCCCGTTACCTTGGCGTGACGTCCGACCGGATCTAAAACTGATAAAATGTCTACGCTCGGAAATCAGTTTACACTCAATTCCATATCAACATCCATTCAATTTCTTTTACCGTCCCTCTACTAAGTCCAAAATCCATTGAAAATACGTGCCTTTTTTCGAAATAATGTATCACACAAAATGATCAATTAATGAGGTAAGGTAAGCAGTAATCTTCCCCGTTGTAGTAGGGCTGTGGTGGGAGTAGCTCGTGTGTATTTCTGCTGCACGTGTAACAACAGAAAAAAAATCTCTTCAGAGTGAAAAGGATATGGCTATTGATTACTCGGGTTAAAGATTATAAATAAAGCTTTTGCTATTCGAATATGGGAATGAAACTTAAGTACAAGTGACCGCTAAAATTGCATATTATATTTGCAATCTAATGCATATTATTTTGATTTCATGAAGCAGAAAAAGTAATTATTGGGCAATTTATTCAATAACTAAGTGAAATAACATCTTAGGGCTTTGATCAATTCTTTGCTATCGTAGTTGATTCTTTGACTTTTGGAGCGGAATAAATAAAAAGCAATACTCTCGTTTCATGGCTAAAGATCCTGTGCTAGAACCGATTGAAGTTGTGGATGAAGGCACAATTACCCACGTCCAAATACTATATCAGTGGCTGCCTTGGTATAAATGGAGGTCTTGTATTGAAGATGAAAAAACCCATAGGAGTTACAACCTTTCACGAACCTTTTCAATGCGAAAGTGTCAAAAAGGCATTGTCTATCTAATCAGCGATCATTGTGCTGAAAACGACGAGGCATTTAGAAGATTTACTTGTTTCGAGTTGCTACGATTCAGTTGATGAAATTGAAGTTCAATGCATCACTCACCACGTTATCCATATATTAATTATATAATTACATGTAATTCTTATGAATAGTCAGAAAAAGTTATTCATTTTATGTCAAAAATAGACATGGTGAAGAGCTAATTAAAGCCTGATGTGTAGGAAAATGATTTTTAATTTCTTTTTCTGCTTTACATTTTCAGGTCATTACAAAATTCCGAGATGTAAGGCAGCAGATTTATTGAATAATGCAATTCCTGACTTAAAATTATCGGCATAGTTTAAAAATATCGAGAGCGATAGAAAAAATTGTTTGTTAATAACATAATTGTTTCCTAAAAATATTCTCTGTTCATCGCTATTCTACCTCCCATAAATGAGAGTAGAGAGACCTCTAAGGATATACTAAACCGAGTAAATACATTTTTTATGCTGATCGTCGTCTTTGCCTTTTCAATTAGGGCATATTATTTTAGTTCAGGAAACTGGGGTTTTCTAGATCATCTTCCCGTTTTTCGTTCACCACTTCAAGTGGCTAAACCCTCTCTCTCTCTCTCTGGAGCTATTTTTCCTGCGGCTCATATTCCCCTTTCCCGCCCCTTTTGGTCATTAAATTTCTGTCGTAATTTACCCTCCCCCGCTTTCCCCCACCCTCTTCTCGCCTTCTTTCAAATTAATTAGCGATTCCCACCCTCCCATTCCATAGACACTGCCCCTTCCTCCTCCTCTTCCTCTTTGCCTACCCGTCGTAATCTACGGAATGCCTTACGATCCCCTTCCCTTCTCCCACCCTGTTAGCCTTTCCTCACTTCCTTGGTATTTCGTTTCTCCCTGTGTCCAACCCTTATTTATGGGCGTCACACACCCACGTCTCTTTCATCACATTTCTTTGGCATTCTTTTTTCGCCCACTCCCATAACATCCTCCTGCCATAGCCACTCTTCCGCTCAATATGTTGTCGTGCTGGATAGCTTGGTCATAATCGTTGCCGCTAGAGTCTACGGAGGGCAAAACGACCGAAGGTTCCACTTTGGGTTGTCTGTTTTTTTTTATTTTCACAGGTTTTTAATTTTGACCTTTTCATATGTAGCATTGGAGTAGAGCCGCAGTGATAAGAAAACCTGGAACTTAATCATGATTGATAAGCACGTTATCTTTTCATAAAAATCACGCTTGCAACGTAGCTATTTTAGATAATGAAGTAACCTGTACGATATATTTTGTATTTTGAAGAATAAGCGTCACTCGAAGTTTTTCATAATGTTACGCAAAAAGTTAATTTAATTAGTACTTAATTTTTGCGTCATTACATAAACAATCGTGCATTGCACTTAAGGCAAAAATGGCTAAAAATGTTTACTGGGGCCCTAAATGAAATTGAGAACTTTTGATCTCAAATAAACGTTAATATCATATAGGGTGAAATTTAAAAGGCACAGGTTTAGAGGACCTACTGCATTCATTTAATTCTTACCTCCTCAAGCACGTTTACTAGAGGGGCAATACTTTATCTTGCGATACACTCACGAGCTCCGCTCCTATTGGCGACAGTTGATCACGAGCCGTGTTCACGATCAGCTTTATGGTCAGCTAATTGGTCTTTGTTACAATGCACGGATTTTTCTCGAATGAAAAGCAAATTCAATAATTTCAATGACGACTAAATTTTGCTTGTTCAACGTAATATAACGAACAAATTCGAGTGACGCATATTAGTTTTGAAAATAAAACAATATTTTGCTAATCACTTCATGATTTCGTGTAGGTGTGCTAAGAATATTATGTCTATCAAAAGATTTTGTCATAATCAGTCATGTATATTAATAATTTGTGCCATTCCATCTCCATGGAACTAGCGCTTGCCCCTAAGATCTCACATTTTGATGAATAATTCTGTGTAGGCATGCATAAACCTCAAACTAAATGCTCCGAGAGAGTTAAAAAAAATGTGCGGTGACGTTTAAATTTTTTCACAATTTGCGAAAAAAATGTGACCTTGATCATGTAGTTCCTTCATATTTACCACTTAATTATTATAAAGGTATGATTTATAGCTTAGTATAAAGCTAAGCTTTGATAAAGACACTGATTGTGTAAAACACTTATTAAACGCCCTATCACATTATTTTCATCTTTAAATGTTTTCAAAATTGTAAAATAATTTTTCTCACGCATTCCACTCATACTCATTGTTTTGGACCAATTTTAATGGCCCGCCTTATCATTCTTAATCTAGAAACATTCACACTAACATTCCAAAAATTAAATTTAATGGCAAATCTTAAATGAATTTTAGAAAATATTTACACTTTTATCCCACATAGCGTTCCGGTTCCCCTTTTGGATATACGCATCGTAAGCTAATGATAATTCTGGGAATAAGACGTCTGTTGTGGACCTATATGTAGTAACAGTAGTAGTAACATGACCTATAGCTCCAATTATAAAATATCAATGCCGCCAATGTTCCTTATATATTATTAACAATATTATCTAGGCGAACTTTATTCGAGAGCTATATTATTAAAGATTTTGATCAGAAAATTAGCCATGACATAAACTTAATTTTCAAGCTAGCCCATGTTATAAATAGTTAAGTAAGATGATTTATTGTATTAAAAAGGTAAGAAACGGTAATTCTGATTTCGTTGGTCACATTTTAGACTTAAAATTTCTCGAAATATCTGCTCGTATTGATAGTAATTTGCATGGTGATTGGAGCCACGTTTAATGCGAAATGTATATATTGTCTTCTTGTAAGAAAATGTATTCATTCAATTATTTTCAATTGTTTACTGCGAGAAAAAAAAACTAAAATTTTGAACATTTGATAGGCCTCAGAGACATTTCATTATGTAATATTGAAAATTTTAAAGTAGCCGATTCTTTTGTTTTCTTAGCAATATTCCTAATTTTTATGACCTGTTAACCTTTCTGTCTTCCTATTTCAGTACACTGATAACTATGCATTGAAACTGGAGGTTCAAAGAGCATTAATTTTCCACAAAAATATCCTAGGTTCCTTAGCATGGGTGAGTTGACAAATAAAATATATATTCTATCCATCTCTCTAGATATCGCTGGCTATATGTTTACATGCACGGGAAGTATGAATTAAATATTTAAGTAGTGGATGTTCGGCGCATAATATTTTCTATAAATATTCTGTATATTTCAGGGCTCGTTAAATATTTTTCATTATATCTCAAAATTACCTTTGCTTTTGATATTCTATATCCGAGTTCATTGCATTTAATTTCCTTACCTTGCTTTTCCGAATGAGGAATCTAAGATTTTTGCCTTATTTTATGCCTATGATACTGCAAAATGCCTTATGACTTTTCAGCTGAAGTGCAAGCTATTTTATACCCTGATGGCTAAGTTTCATTTCATTATAATCATTGTTAAGCATTAGATTAGTGGCATATAGGTAAAGAAATTTTTATGTATATGTATGTACGTTTTATTTAAATCAAATTTTGAAGAAATACATTTCACGATTCATTACTATACGTGGATACAACATTATGCGATCTTTAAGCACAAAGGAGTGTAAGAATAGTTACCATGAGGCGATGAAGTCGGATGTCATCCAATTTCCACTTAAATAACATATTGCTTTACCGATATTAGATAATGTACATTTAGACGTTGCTGTGTGTGAAAATTATATTTTAACTGTCGGAGGAAATAGTGGTTACTGATTTTCTTCCTATGTAATCATTGTGCTTATTTCTTGATATGCCGAGATTACGGAGTTATTTCTGAATTTTAAAATAAATTTTGCTTTAAAAACACTTAAAGCATACATCCGAATTCATTACTTCCCTTATCTTCTTATATTCATGGATAATTAAAATTATTTTCCATTTCTTTGGCGTATGTTTCTTGTTAGATAAGTCAACGCACTTAAAATTTTAAGCTACCAGGTATTTCATCCAGAAAGCATTAAACTCGCGAATCCCTCGATGTGATATGAATTTAACGCATGCAAAATCGACGTTCTCTGCTGCCATTAAGACGTTTCATGTCTTAGTTATGGCTACGGGAAGAAAATAATTGGATGGAAATACTTCTTCCCTCCACGGAGGAGTGGGGGGAAAGTATTCCCCCCCAATTACAATCACCAGCGATATGCGACTTAGGTCAACACGCATGCTAATCCAGCCTGATCAAATTTCCCTTAATTACCGCCGTGTTTACTCGCTCGAATATGCAGAGCGGGTCGTAATTTTGGGAGTCTCACTCATTGATCCGTTAAGGTTTAAGGATGGGAATAATAATAATAAAAAAAGAAGAAATGATAGAGGAGCCAAATTGGTGTTTCAGCGTTCCCTTCTGCTTGCCGGCGCATTTATATTTTTTTTTCCACCCCTGCCAGCAATTTCTCCCGCCGCCACCCCTAAAAAACCACCCCTTTTCCGCAGCCATACCTCGTCACCCCTATCTCTCTCTCCAAATCTCCAGAACGTCCTCTCTCTCTCTCGACGACTATCTCTACCTTCCTCTCTCTCTCCGCTGCCGCTTCTCCCATCCCCCGCGCTTTCCATTCGACAAAGGGAAGGTATCCAATTTCCGGTCGACTTAACCAATACATCACGGGAGGTTGGGTAGCGAGATGGTGGGAGGTATTGCTGTGCTCCCCGTTCTACGGCTCGTCGTCCACCTCTTTTTCTCCCATCCCTCCCCTTGTGTCCGATCCCTGCTGTGTTTCCCCATAAAAAAAAATACACAGCAAAAACCTCCCAATAGTCCATATTCTTCCGCGAAATCCGTGTAAAATTGGGTTGCCACATTAGTATTTTTATCGAGGTATATTTCTAGCATTCAATTTTTTTAGACTAAGATAAAATATTCCCTCATAATAGCGTATTCATCAAGCAGAACATAAATGTGGTGCCTTGTTATCAAACTTCCAAATATGTGCTCTTTGAGACATCTAACTTATTTCAAACTTTTATCAATAATTTAATGTGGTTAGGGACACAAAAGTTGCTCAGAAGCATACTGGCTCTGTTATATTCTTTCGTTCATCTGTTTCTCAGTTCCGCTACGTATTCATCATGTGGGATATAAATATGATGAATTGCTGTCAGATTTTCAAATGTAGGCTCTCTGAGACACCTAAATAGACATTTTTTTATCAAATACTGAGTATGGTTAGGGAACTATAGCCTGCTGAAAAGTATATTCGTTCTGTTATCTCTTTCCGTCCACATCCTTTCTAGTTTCTCTTTCTCTGTGTTTCCATCCCTGATGTGTTGACCCAAAAAAGCTTCCGTTTTTTCCGCGTTCTTCCGAAAAAATATTTGTTTGCCAAATTAGTACTTTATTGAAGTATATTTGCAGCACTCCATGTTTTGAGATTACATTAAAATATTCCACAAAAATGTTTCCTAGAAAATATAAATCTGGCGCTTTTTTGCTTGGTTTTAATTGTGTTGAGTCTGAGACATCTAACCGATTCGAATCTTTTTATCAATAATCATATATAATTATCTGAAAAAAGTTGATCAGAATCATATTTTTTTCTGCTATATTCCTCCGTTCACCTCGGTCTGAGGTCCACATCTCTCCCTGTTTAACCATACCTCTTAAGTTCCCCATAAAAACTGAAAAACTTCCCGATGTTCCCTTACTCTTCCGCGAAATCCGTATAACATTTGATTGCTGAAGTAGTATTGTTATCTGCTCACGTGCGAAAAGGTTCAATTATTTTAAGGTAACATTGAAAAATTGCATTGTAAATGATTGTAAAATATGAATAAAAACATTACAAGCCGGCTTCATAATATCTTTATACATTTAATCAACATTTTTGAGGACAACATATGATGAATGTATCATTCTGTGAATATGATAACGGGCCTTTAATTTAAACCGTGTAGTATCTTTGGAAATATTATCCTTCTTTTCTCCTATCTTCTTCCCAGTTACTAGACTTTCTTCCCTGCGTTTCCACATAAGAAACCCATCTCCCCCCAAAACCTCGCGATTCGCCCACACTATTTTGCGAAATCAGTAGAAAATTGCGTGTTTCGTCTCGAGATTGCCACCGATTTAATTTTTTGTAGATTGCCAATATTTCAATGAATGACTCGTCTATCGTCATCAGGGTGAGAGAAAAATCGCTATCAGGGTAATGATGATGGACGAGTCGTTCATTAAAAATTGATGATACATGAAGAATTAAAACGGTGGTTATTCCGATAGGTCTTCTCACAATTATTTCTCCAGGAAATGATTACTTAAAAAAATAATGGTTGCTAATACGTCAGCATAGTACTTTTGAAGAGCCCTATGTGATATTTTTCGAATAATTTTAGACTGAATTAAGATACACATTCGTTCACGTGTGCTCATCAATGAAAGGTGACAGGACATATCATTAATATACGTAAAGATGATACATAAAAATTAAAATGGTGGCTATCCCGATAAGTATACGGTTGCTTTGTAGTATTTTTGAGGAACCCTATACCATAGTTTTCAAATATTTTTAGACTGTATTAACATTCACACTCGTTTACGCGTGTTCACCAATAAAAGATGATAGAATATATTATTAATAGGTCTTCTACTGCTTTCATTCTGGATGATCTCTAATATTTAGAATGCTAACGCCAGCAACTGATATAATTCGTGAACTTGCGCTAGAGTATCCTAGGTGTATTATCTCCCTATTTCCATCTCCCCTTCAGTTGCCAACCCATTGCCATCTATTTCCATCCTTGAATTGCTTCATGTTAACACCATTCACACATAGAATCCTTTTCGTCCTCTGCATGTGCCCACGATCTTCTTCGAATTATAAGGAATAGAATGTGTCACATTGGTATGATCCTCAAGCTATACGTGACAGCTTCCTTTGTTAAGTGAAGACCAAAAACTGATAAAATTGTTAATCAAAGATATCGCATCATATCAACATGTTCTTCAGGAAAAAGAAGTAAAAAATCCACCATCGGCATAGTTTTTAATCCGTTCACCTTCAAACATCTCATCACTTATTTTTGTTGCCAACATATGGTTTATAAAATAATGATCGCGCCTGAAAATATATCGCAGTGACTCTCAGATAATGATTTAAGGTACTTTTTCATAGCATTTTTTCGTGCTCTGATTTTCATTGAACCGCATTTTTTATTTACATAAATATTTTTAAAATTACTATTTTACTTTCTGTATACGCCACAGATTCAATTTCGGGGACCAAAATCTCGTAATCATTTTTAAATTACCTATTGCGTGAAGAATTTAAGAAACAAATAGTCTCACCCTAAAAAGTAAGCTGGGAAACTAATGTACTTTACCGTAATTAAACGAGGCCAAGATGAGAAGAAAAAATAATTTACTATCATTATTATTATTAACAAGCCACCAGAAAATTTCAGTGTATATCATTGAATTAAATAAATGATGAAGTACAACAATTTTAAAGTTAAAGATGTATTTGAATGATTCACTCTTATCTCTACCATGAGTAGAAAGGCCTTCTTAAAGTTTTTTTTTTAATCCAAATTTTGTGCCTCTATATCCTAATTAATTACACGTTGTACCTGGCAATGTAGTTGATATAAAGTATAAGTTTTTCCTCCTGTTTTTTCCAGTTCAGTGACGTGAGAATATTCACCTGTATTTTTGTAATGCTTAATGTATAAATATATGTTTCCAAATTTGTCCTTCGAGTACTGGTGGGGTATGCAATTATAATTGAATAAATATTGCACATATTATTACATTATATTTCTTGACCGCTCTGAAGAATCTGATATTCTCTAAAAATAAATTTAATGAATGAAATAGCACCAGACGTAATTTCTTATACCAGTAAAAACATGGAGCCATGGCGTCTGTACACGTAGTGGATTTCATTCTTAATAACCATATTAACCCCAAATTGCCTTCGTCTCTGGCACTGTGGAGCTTTTGGTTTCATCTCAGCGTGCATGTAAATTTCATAACAAGCGTGTTGATTTAGATGTAGAGAAAATGTCCGAAAAGATTAAGGGGTTATTTTGCGGGGTGTTGTAATCCCTCGCGAGGGTGTAAGGATGAGCTGAGGGTGGAGTATGCCCACGGGGTGGTTTTTTGAGGGTTTGGGATATTGGGAAGGAGAAGCGGTTTTGGGATGAGGGTTAGGTTACGGGGCTGGGGCGGAAAGAACACTTCCTCTGTCAGGGACGTGTGTTGAAAAGTTCCTAAGGGTTTATGGAGGTTTTCGGGGAGGGAGTGGGGAGGAGATCAAGCTGTTGTAAATCATAGCGGGGTGGCAAAGTGAGTTGTGGGGGCGGGGGTGCTGGGAAGCGAGGGTATAAAACAGCCGAGCGCTGGAACTTAATTATGACGCGAAGTGAAGCGAGTAATTAAAATTCAAATGAAAACGCTGGGACATACCTTAGCCATCCGCAGCGAGCCACCTCCAGCTGCCCTCACCGTGCTGGCTTAAAAATATAATCCTGCTCCCAACCCCACCATCCTCCAAAGCCGTCAAAAACCTACCCAAAATCCTCCTCATTTAGGATTCAAACACTCCCCCTTCCCCATGGCAATGCCCCTCAGCCCACTCTTTGCTTCGTTTCCCGCGACCTCTCCCAACTGCGAGTACCAAACATTGGTTCATTATACTCCCCATCTCTCTTCACCACACCTTTCTCCACCTTTAAATCCATCCCCTGTTAAGCGAGTTCCTTCGCTTTTGCGTTTCCAGTGGTCTTCCATTTGCAGTGCCGATATCACCATCCCTTAGCATGAATTTATACACCTCTTTGAGCCGTAGCATTAATGATATGACTTTTTGACGCCGTGATTTTAAGTAGCAACAATATGCTGCTGTACCCCTTTCTCCGAGCGAAATGTTTTGAAGGAATAAAATAAAAACTATAAAATTAAAGTGAATGTTTTTGAAATTTTAGAAGAAAATGAATGCGAAAAATATACATTCTTTTTTATCGTTGCTATTCTATTACAAAAATTGTTCACTTGTGTCTTGGTCGCTGGGAAGACATCCATTACAATTACTTAATGCATTGTAAAACTTTGTTCTCATTCGCAATTAAAGCATAAACTAATTTTTTCGTTTTATTTTTTAACGTTGGAATATATATGAGTAAAGCAAGATAAAATATTTTGATGCATTCAACGGTGTTTGGCGAAATGTTGTGGAACATATTAAATAATACTGTGGACATTCACAAAGTTTTTTCACTTTCATTTATAAAATGTTTTGTTCTCAGCTCGAAAAATGAAAAAGTTGAGTTTAGGTAAATTTTATAGTAGTAATGTATATGGAAAAAGAACATGTATCTGCTGTTTAATTAGATACATAATGTGTTGATAAAAGATGTTATTCAACTAGCATACGATTATAAGCTATGGATACTGCCCTCTCCTCCTCAGTCCACCAAAAAGTATTCTTTAAATCCCAACGGAACAGACTGATGCTAAATATAAAATGTTTTTGATAGTGTTATGGTATATTTTGGTGCGAGTTTTAGGTTGTAAATCTTTATGTCCCCCACTGTTAGTGTGTGCTTATTTAGGATGGAGTGAATTCGTGCATGCATTCTGCGAGCAAATTTTGTTATATACACCTTATTAGGAAAATAATTTCATCTACCATTTCCTATTGGGAAGTATTGCCAAACGATTACTTGGCGATACTTTCAAATGTAGGGTTTTAGAATATAGAAGTGAGTTCTTGTGGAGCAAAAAATGTTTTTACTGTATACTGAACTGAAAAAAAACCTTGTTCAGTTATAATTGTTGGTAGGTTTCTATATTAAACGTTTATATATCAATAATTCCATTTTTTTATAAATAATTGAAAAGCCAGACAGCCAGAAAGCTACATCCTTTGCTCATTGTTGTAATTTAGTCTCTTTTTTCAAGTATCTAAGATGTAATTCCACCTAAACCAATGCGATATTGTGAATGAAAATTAGTAGGTATAGCAGGGAAATAATTTGTAGCGGTATTGTAGAAGAAATCATTTTTATACTCCATAATTTAAAAGTTACCTTGAAGTTTTCTGTATTTTGTAATGCTTTTTCTGCCAAAAGTTTTATCTCGAGTTGTTTCTCCTAAATATGTACATGAAATGCATATAGTATAATCACTCTCACCCAGCACAATGTACATTATATGACAGTTTAAATTGTTATTTTTGCCTTAAGAAGCTTGAAACTAATGTTTGACTTAAACATTTTGCCAATTTTATCCTAGCTCTCAAAATTGGAATCCTGAGAATTCCGTTTTCTGATTGCAGAGGAATCGTTTTATCGCACTTTGCTCAACGTGGGTCCAACATCCGGAGTCACTCATTGAATCTTATCTTCAATTATCCAAACTTTTCGTTTCAAGTGCCATATCTTCTTTCCCCAAGCCTAAGTTCCCGTCTATTGATCTTGTCAAGGTCTTCCCGATTCATTTCCTCTTTAGTAATTTCAGACTTTGCCATCACCTCCTTCTCCGTCATTTCAATCAGTAGCTCCCGTAATCAGCTTTTCTTATCTCAAAGTTTACTCCGATGAGCCATCTGCCTGTCTCACAACCGAACCTCTCTCCTCATATTCCTTCGTCGGAAGAAAGACCTGTCATCGACATTGTAGCCAATGAGGCTTAGTGAATCCCAACTTTCTTCGTGATATTTGAAACCTTACGCAAGCCTTTTGATTCGTGTGTTTGTGACTTCTATATTTTGCGGACGATACGATCTTAATTACCTATAAATAAGTGTGATTACGTATAAATTGCAGATAATACATTACATAGAATCTATGAAGTAAATAAAGAGACTTCACATCATTTAGGATATTTAATTGCATAAAAAAGCTACATACTTTCTTTACCATCGATATTCTAGCTAACTTTTGAATCAACCTTGAAATTCAAGGTAAGTAATTATTCATATCCGGCGTCGAAGTATTCATTTGTCAATATTTACAAAAGTTCTCTGCCATGCATTATTTTATATTACCCAAATGTTGAAAATAACCTTGATGAAATTTGTAAAAAACTGGAGAGATTTTAAGTGTACAATTCCAGAAAAAGAGTCACATTTTTGATTGTCGTCAAGACTATCTCATACAACTTGTTTTAATATTTAGCAATAAGGCGACCTTTGCAACTTATGATAAATTTAATTTTTAGACAGTATTTGTATGCATTCATCCTGTTTTACAATCCTGTCCTGAAGAACACGATTTGCTTCAATATTCTTACTTTTGGCTGTTTAAAAAGAGCAATATTAGTGTAGATTTTAATTCGTATTAAGGGAATACCATATTCATGATGAAATATCAAAACACCGTAGGTAATTACGGTGCGTAATACTCTTACGATTCAATACAATATATAATATAACGATAATACGATTCGTTCCTCGGACACTTTATGTATGATTTAACAAACTTTATTTTTTGTTATGGTTACCACGTACATACTTATATTAGAACAATTTTCACTACAATTAATTATAAATTAAGGATACATGAAACTGTATCTTATTTATATATAAATATAAATATAATAATAATTTTATTACTCCACACACAAATTACATGACAATAACAAATTTGAGTAATTTTAGGTAGCCGCGAAGGATAACCTGTTTGAGGCTACCATCCAAAATAATAATATTTATGCTTTACATATAGTGTTCATTTTGTGCTACCTTGATAATCTATGCAACCAAAGTTTAAGTGCGTACATGAAAAAAAAAACAACTAAAGTACTATTTATAATTCATTTACAACAATATTTGTTCTACACTTTCTTTAGTGAGAAGCCAAGAATGTACATTTTGAAAAAACTTTTTTAAAGACTTTGAAATAAAACATGACTGTGGTAACAAATTAAAAACCTTTGGTCCTACGTACAAAAAACATCTTTTAAACAAAGTCAAATTTGGTTGTGGTAAGGGCACACTTATTTTACGCAGGGCAAAGGGAGAAGGCAGGGACTGAAATATTTTAGAGTTGCCACTTCTAGCATAAAAACATCGTAGGACCTTATAAATATATAGATGCCTCAACGGAAGCAAACCCAAATGAAGAAAAAGTGGGAAGGATCTTTCGTATCTGTCCTTTTTCAAAATAATACGTACAATTCTTTTTTGTAAAAAAACAGCAGGTTTCAAGGAGTTTAGATATGCGCCACCCCAACAAAAAATGCCATAGCTTAGCCTGGTATTTACTAAGGCGTTATAAATTGTCTTTAGAAAGCTTTCAGGACATTTATTTCTAATGAAATAAAAATTTGCCAGTGTGTGACGCATAACATTTGTGAGACTGTTGATATGTTGATTCCACTTTAAGGAATCGTCAATTGTTACTCCTAAGTACTTAATACTAGAAACCCGTTCAATGGGTAAACAGCTATTGCATAAAGTTATAGGACAATTTTCTTCATGATAATGTAAAACCCAATCTTTGTACCTGTTGCATAAGTTATAACATATATACTTCGTTTTAGCTACACTCATATTCAACTTGTTGGAGGCAAACCAACGTCGCAAATTGATCAGATCTGACTGTATATCATATTTTACATCTATCCAGTTTAAACCTGAATAATTTAAGGCGACATCATCAGCAAATGCTGTCACACCTCTAAAATTGAAATTACACAGATCGTTTATATAAACAAGAAATAAGATTGGGCCCAAGACAGAGCCTTGAGGCACTCCAGAAGTTATCATACTATAATTACTATAAACATCACCAATTTTTACACACTGCATTCTCGATGACAGGTAACTATTAAACCATTTCAGTGGTATTCCACGAATTCCGGTCCTCTGAAGCTTAAAGAGCAGAATCTTGTGATCGATGGAATCAAAAGCCTTGCTAATGTCAATGAATAAGCTGCCAGTGCGTCGATTTGAGTTTATGACACTGTAAACATGAGTGAAATAATTTTCAAGAGCATCTTCTGTGCCCTTTCCACTTAAAAACCCGAACTGGTTTTTGCTGAAGAAGCCTTTTTTGTCTAGAAATTTAATTAATCTCGACTTGACTAGCTTCTCTATTATTTTGGAAAATATCGATAACAATGAAATTGGGCGATAGTTGAGTATACTTGAACGATCCCCTTTTTTATATAAGGGCGTGACCACCGCCTTTTTCAACTCGTCTGGAAAAACACCACTGGTAAAACTTAGGTTAAATATATGTGAAAGAACGGGAGCTAGGTCATCAATTACTAGTTTCAAAGTTTCACTGTTTATGTTGTCGTGACCGGGGGCTTTGCTGGAAGGAAAGGATCTCACTAATTTAGTTATTTCTGCGGGGTCAACTGGTTCCAGATACATTGATTCGAAGCTATGTGAATAACCGCAACACTCAGCGAC
Organism: Ischnura elegans; assembly: GCF_921293095.1. Lineage (NCBI taxonomy): Eukaryota > Metazoa > Arthropoda > Insecta > Odonata > Coenagrionidae > Ischnura > Ischnura elegans. The sequence continues at coordinate 88,109,598 of NC_060249.1, forward strand.
GAATTCATCAATACCACTATTATTATTGCCATCAAAGCAAGAAACAAAATAGTCGTTAAATGCTGTAGCTATTTTAGACGGAGTAGAAGTGATACTACCGTCTATTTCCAGACAGATTTCAATTGGGCTGAGTGGTATGCGACCGGTTATTTCTTTAAATATTTTCCATTGCATTTTAGAGTTCCCATTTGCTCCTTGGAATCTTTTTAAATAGTAGTTATTGGAGGCAATCCTGAGTTCCTTTTTTAAATTATTTCTACAGTTAGTGAATTCCTTTGCTAAACTTTCGTTCAGTGGATGGCGTCTATATTTTTTAAGTAAATAATTTTTCCTTTCAATAAGGTTTAGTAGATGACTAGTTATCCATGGTTTTAATTTTTTGCGTGTGTCATAAGTATTGGATTTAATTCTTGATGCAGATAGCGCACCTATTAGAAAATCATGAAATAACGAAAAAGCCTTTGATGCGTCTACTTCATTAACAACTGGACCCCAATCTACTTCGGCTACTTTGATTTTAAAATATTCATAATCTATCTTAGTTTTGATAGGCGCAGTCATTAATTTTTCTTTGCATAATGGCTCTTTCACGCTTATACAACAGCTAATCAAGGAGTGATCGGTTATTGCTTCATGAAGCACTTCTGTTTGAAGGTTATGAGAGCACATTTTATATAACCTAGCAAACAAGTGATCAATACAGGTAGCGGAGCTTGCTGTTACCCTGGTTGGCGATTCAATTAGACACGCTAATCCCATGGAGCTCATTAAGTTTAAATAATGATCAGAATCATTAGAAGGTACCATAATATTAATGTTCACGTCACCAATGACAATAATATTACCTTTTAAACTATACATTAGCGGTTCAAATTCAGTTAAAAATTGTGAGACCGGAAAATTTTGATCTCTATAAAGAGCAATTAACTGAAACTCAAAATTTTCAAGTTTGAGGGCCACCTGAACAAAATCAGCAGTGACAGCTTGAACAATAGTAGAGAAGCAATCTATTTTACTTTGCACATAAACAATAATACCTCTAGCTCGACTACTATTACTACATTGGGCAAAGTATTTATAACCATTTAATTTGTAATAGTTGAGTTCATGTTCACAAACCCATATTTCACTTAATATGATTATAGTCGGTAAATAAGAAAGGCTATGTAGATACGTTTCAAATAAATCAAAGTTTGCTCTGAGACTACGGATATTTTGGTGTATAATACTTAATACACTACTGTGGAACGTCTTACTATTAGTACAGTCTGACATTCTTAATTTTATAAAAAATTTATATCGTCCAAACTCGTCAAAACAAACACTGGTTCTTTCTCAGCTTTTCGCATTAGAACTTTACCTCCACGTATCCACAAGTATTTATAGCCTTTCTCATTTTTAGCAGCTCTTGCAGCATGCAGCACTTTTCTCCTCCCAGGACAAAGAGCCTCGTTTATGTAGAGAGGGGTGGGTGACACATCGAGGTTCAGGTGCCGCGTAGAGAAGTCCCTCTTCACTCTTCTTTTTGCCAGTAGATCTTCTTTGATGTGTTGACGGAGGAACTTGACGTGGATACCACTATGTCCACTTTCCGACTTGGGTTTGAAGCGGTAACAACTCTCAATGTCGTGCGCTTTGACTGTAACCCCCAACTCGGCTCCGATATTACAAATTATGCTCGGGAGGTCTTCGTTTTTTTGAAGTGGGTAACCGTGAATCTCAACTGAATTTACTAAACTGCGTTGTTCAAGGTCATCAGAGTGTTTTGCAAGAAGCGCAATTTGCTTCTTCAGCGATCGATTTTCACTTTCTAAAGAGTCCATTCTAGCATAGCACTCATCGAATCTCTTACTGTGAGCCTCAAGCACCGAGGATATATCGTCCAGGCGATCATATAATTTGTTGATCGAGTCTCCAAGATTAGCCTCCGTTGACTTCAGATCAGCTTTGATTTCTTTAAAAAGATCTAAAACTGAATCCGTTGGAGAACTGGTGGACGCACTTTTACTCGGCGCACTAGTAGAGTCACTGTTCATGCTGGACCTGCGAACATTGGTGCACTCGATGCATCGCCAAACTTGCTTGCTAGCTTTAATTGCTTCAATTCCCTGTTTAGTTACAGGAATATCTAAACAGGCTCCCATATATATGCTCCCATGGTTAACACAGGGTATTTAACCTTTGGAATTTCTCAAATTGTTACCGAGTGCGGCACAAATTGTTATTTTTTCATTTCCATGCCGTATTTTTTCGAGAAGCTGAAGCCTTGCTAAAGTCACCTCCTCTCACACCGCAAATTCGCACGAAACGGACGTCTACGGTAAACACTGTTTTTGCGTTGAATTTTCATCTCGTGAGCCTCGGAAGCATCAAAGATTCTCTTTGAGTGGTCTTTAAGTTTACTTATAGAAGAAGTGTATGTCAAAATTCTCAGAGCCATCGGGTAGTTAACCGATGGCTTATTTTCCCTCTTTATGAATGGAATTTTCTTCCTGTTTAATTACTCGGTATACTTTCTTGGCTAGTAAAACATATATTTTATCATATTGGATGATTTAGTGATGGGGAATATGAATACTTTTATTCGAAATTTAAATTATTTCCAGTCACTATTGAAGCTCGCAAAATTTTAGTTTTAGGCAATGCGGTAAAACATATTTAATTTAGGGTTTGATTTTTATTCACCACCTCAATCTCATTTACTTTGAACTTTGAAGGTGTTTTGTACTAAAATATGACACATTGTGCAGTCAGCCACGATATACCAGTGATGCCATACTTCACAACTACAGGTATTTATTATCATATTCTACTATCACGCAACTCATTCCTCTGGGTAGAGACTTTTATTTTAGAATTCAAACTGCCCTAAAACGCGTTATAATATGGACGGTTATATGAATAGGACACTATGGCGTATCAAAATGTTTATTAAAATGTTTTCAAGGCAGAAGTAGAGACATAGGCAAGGCACACCATGAGCTAGGATTAAAACTTGGTGATTAAAACTTGGCACATAGTGCAATCGGACGTGATACCGTAAGCATGTTATGAAAATTCTATTCAGGAGATTCCGTTCATCTGGATAGTTGTGCAATTTTTGCACGGTATGAAAAGGCGAGAGTGAAGTGGTAAGTGTCACATACAGACATCGCTGGGGAACAGGAGTCAAACTTTATTTCCCACCATTAATGATTAAATAATTCCTGGAGTATACATCATATAGTGCAAAAAGTTGTTTTCCAACGTTTCGGTTTAGTTAAAACTAAATTTTTAATAAGGGCTTCAATTTTTTCTGAGGTTCCTGTTTAAATTTTCCATTCTCGACGTCCAAAACAAATGGGTTATGTTTTGATGTTGTTAAACAGCTACACCTTGGACGTCGAGAATGGAAAATTTAAGCAGGTACAAAGGATTGCAAGAGGAACCTCATAACATTAAATCGAAACTTGAAGCATGTACGTGGTGGAAGGGCTCCATAGTAAGAATGAAGGGCACTTCGTTTCTTCTACAAGTTTATAAAAATTTATATTGACCGGTTTCGGCTATTAAACCGATTACACATTAAGTACTTGATAGTGGTGTAATAGCCGAAACCGGTCAATTAAAGTTTTTATAAACTTGTGGGAGAAACAAAGTGACCTTCATTATCACCTTAGAATATATTGAAGCCCTGATGAAGGCTTTAAAATAAACCGAAGAGTTAGCAAACAACTTTTCGCATTATATGGCCTATACTCCAGGAATTATTCAATCATTTATTAAAAGAGGTCAAGACAATAGAAAAAGAAACTCTAATTTTCCCACCATTGTAATCGCCAGTGCGGGGTGCAAAATTGTGGATTGGGAAAATAAGGAGTGTTATGGAAGAATTGAGGTGCACAGATACAGCCACAGGCATGACATTCATGAGATGAGTTCATGGGGGTGGGAATAGATGCCATGCCATGTGATCGGTTTATGAATAATTCAATTACCCATGTTGGCCGCTTCAAATGTTTAGTAAAATCAATGCGTGAAAGTAAGCTAAAATAAGCGTTTAAAATTATTGAATGCTTGCTAATTATTTCACAGAACTTCCTTTATTATACTTTCTATGAACGGCTTCTACTTTGGGCATCTCCAACAAAGCCCTTTGCTAATAGTTATCCTAAGGGAAGAAAGTAGAATCCAGATGAAAAAAATAGGAGATGCGATATGTTTAGAGTAGTTTAAGAAAGAAATGGAAGGGAAAGTTTAGTTCAAGGATGGAAGTATGGCCAACCTAACCTGAAGGGGAAGGGAATTCCAAATACTACTGGATAAATTGACTCATTTTGGAGAATGAAGTAGGTAGAATTTTACCTTCTATTCATGTTAACACAGGAATGAAATACCTGATAATGTCGTAAGACGGTGAAAAGCGCTGAAAAATATGAACAATACTCTAGGAGACTGAAAACTATATCCTAAAATGAATTTCTCTATGAGATCTGCGATGTGACTGGAAATGTGATAGCCTTGGGTGGACTAGTAAGTCGTCGCACACTATCCGCGGTGCGTCTGTATATTAAGAGGGTGAGGAATGTGGCGTAGTGCGGTGGACACTACTATAGGCGCCTCCATCGACTCTGGGAGTTGCGCGCCAATCCGCTTGTCAAGGAGGTTAATTGGGCTGAGTGGTTTATCTTATTGGATGCCATTAGAGAATTGTGGATCGGAGAGGCTCGCATGAAGTGGGAAGGGGAGTCCGCGATTGAGCACTGGCATGGAGTAGTACGAGGGGATCAGCAACGAGAGTGGGGGTTCAAACGGGGATGATTTTATACCACCCCCACCGGGTATTCACCCTTCAACCACCAAGTTCGGGGGTTGCGTCCTCTCAGATATTGATGCATTCATTTTATGTTCTGTGCCAAGCTACTTCAGAACAAAATTTATGGCACACAGAAGAATAAAATAGTGAGCACTAAAATTAGTTGGTAACATGATAATCATTTGAGAAATCAACTTATTTTATTTTAGCTTTTGGCCAGCTAAATTTATATCATGCCAATAAAAGTGCGCTGTACGATGAAAATATATACACAGCAGCATATCTTAACTTACCGAGGAGGAAATATAAGGGATATGAACCAACATTCCACTTCAGTAGTTGTAGTAAAGTAGTAGTTGGTACACTGCGAGCAGCAGCGCCCCCCATTTTTTTTCTTCTTCAAGTATGATTGTTTTTTTTATTACTCGTAAAGCAGTGTCCTTTGGTGCCGAACACAAGCTTTAGCACTGGACCCGACTATTTTCACATGATTTATATATTACATTTTACATGTGCAAAATATTATTTATTAACAAATAATGATTCAACCTAGAAACACCCAATAATCCTGAATTTTCTAGTAAGTATATTTAAAAACGGCTGAATAAAACTAAATTGAAGCTTTCGCGGAGTAATAATTATAAATAAACTATATTTTAATTATATAAAATTTAATAACTTCCTTTTTTTGTGTTTTCTTCGCGTACTACATGGAATCCATCAAATTACAAGAATATTTGTAATGACTGAATAATTTAATTAGTTCTCTTAACATGTCGGCTGTTCACATTTTATTGAAATATTCTTCCATCACAATATATTCGATAATTTCACTCCGGATATTTTAATATTATGCGCATTTTTTTCACTCTTTATCGTCCAAAATCCGATTAATTAGGGCCTGCGTAATTAAGAGCTGCTATCAAAGGTAGTGCTTCTGAATAAAATTCCTACTGAAATAATTTGATGGATAAATAATCATAAAACTTTAATCGCATCAAAGCTAGTCGAATAAAACATAAAAATGACTAATTCCAAATATCCTGTTCTCGAACAAATGGGTTGTGAATGAATTTCGTTATTGAAGACTGAAAAGGGAAAATTTTTCAGGATAAAGTATTTTTCATCATTTTCTAGAAGAGAACAATTTTTCGGGGAAAAATTCTAAATTGTTGGGTGAGGCAATGGATGCATTTGAATCATTCCAGTATTTGAATGGTTAAAGTACTTTTCGGATGCACACTACAAAAATGTAATATTTGGAATGCGGAATTGTTCAGCGTTATAACTTTAAATTTAAAATAGTGCATGCGCATTAAGTGGCTATTTCATTCGGTAACATTATTATTCAAACAGCATCTAACAAAATGTATCTGTATGCACCCAATCCTGATTTTTCAAAGTGTAGCATAGGACATGGCGAAAATGTCGTTCTTATGGGCAGCTTTATCTCATCCTTTAATGTTCAACGTGTCAGCATGAATCCGTTGTTGTTCCATTATTCTCTCATTTCACGCTTTGTAAGCATGGTAATTGTGTTGTTCTTGAAACTTCATGCTTATCATCGGTTTCCTAGGGTAAACAATTATGCCTGTGAGAAATTTTGTTCCTTAGTCTTTTCCTTTGAAATAAACTTCCCTTTCTATGCGTTATCTATAATAACTCCATTGCAGTATTTTTTATTCACAAGGAAGCTTGCATTATTTCCACGCAGTTCCGTTTTTATCCAACCTCTTTCCTTTGAGGATAATTTATTTTCATACTTTTTGCCATTTCTTCACTATTTATAATCTTATCTCACTATGCAATGTATTTTAAAGAGTTATATTATTTTTCTTCAGCGTAAGTAACTCAAAGCTCATTGGCTAATTATACCATAGGGTTTGTACTAGGACTGTGTTACGTTGGTCTCTCAATTTTTTTTGCTCTTAAGGGTCCCCAAGGGATTTCAGTCAAGTAAGAACAAGTTTCATAACTTTATTAGAATAATAAATAATTTAAACAATTCTGTTTTCAAGTGCTCCGTGAAAAGTGGGCATTTTATTTCAAATGTTATGTAACTTATTTATTTGCTTATATATTACTGCTTTGCCGCCGAAGCTTTAGCACTGGACCAGAATCTGGATTGGTGAGATTCGCGCTCACCCAGATATACTGGGGTAAACTCAAAAGTAAAGTCTCCTAAGTCGTTGCGTCGCCACATCAAGCCCTAGACACATTCGCCAACACCACCGTGTTCCTTGGTTACTCCGCTACCACTGCCGCGAAGCATGGTTGACCGCCCATTGTTGCCATTGCAGCCGTCTCCATGGAGCTTCTTCTCATGTCTCCGTCCAGGTTTTGAAATCCGGTCAGTAATACGATTTTTGGCCAGGCAAATAGACATTAATGGCCAATTGGTTGAGGTTTACGGTGAAAAATGTATGGATGTCAAAAACTTTCGTAAGTGGCGCTACAAGTCCCGAAGTTCGCTCTGAGAAAATAACTTGGTGGTGTAACTGACTAAGACACCTGGCCGGCAATCAGGTGATTTGGGTTCGTTTCCCGGTTAAGTCAAATATTGTTTCATGGCGAACTTCATCCTTTGGTGTATTTAACTTTGCACCCGTGCGCGTGACTGCGTACAAACTCTCTTGTTTCTGCAGTGCTTAAAATTCGCCGTCGCCGACCAGCGACAAAATAGGGGTTTTTCACTCCAACAGTGGCTTAGTAAGTAGAGGTGGGTTAAACTGTTCATTTTTATGAACCGTTCACTTTGATCCTGTTCAGTAAAAAGAACAGTTCAAAATATCGGTTCATAGTGAACAGGTAGGGTCATTCGGTAGAAAATATTGTTTATCATGCGTTTAGAGTACATGAAAGCTTAGTGTGGTATCGTAAGGTTTGTGGAGAGTGTTATGGTAATTTCGAGCAAGAATCGCGTTTTAAACAATATTTTTGGATATGCATCCACATTAAAAAATTTCATCGTAAGCGCCAAAAACTAAGTCCAAATATCAATTTGGTAAAGGGTCAGAAAAAATGTTCCACAATCATGAGTTCAATCGTTTCCTAAGTTCATGAATCGCGTTTTAAACAATATTTTTGGAGATGCATCCACATTAAAAAATTTCATCGTAAGCGCCAAAAACTAAGTCCAAAGATCATCTTGGTAAGGGGACCGAAAAAAATGTTCCACAATCATGAGTTCAATCGTTTCCTTAGTTCATGAATCGCGTTTTAAACAATATTTTTGGAGATGCATCCACATTAAAAAATTTCATCGTAGGCGCCAAAAACTAAGTCCAAATATCAATTTCGTAAAGGGACAGAAAAAATGTTCCACAATCATGAGTTCAATCGTTTCCTTAGTTTATGAATCGCGTTTTAAACTATATTTTTGGAGATGCATCCACATTAAAAAATTTCATCGTAAGCGCCAAAAACTAAGTCCAAAGATCATCTTGGTAAGGGGACCGAAAAAAATGTTCCACAATCATGAGTTCAATCGTTTCCTAAGTTCATGAATCGCGTTTTAAACAATATTTTTGGAGATGCATCCACAGATCCACAAATGTTCAAAATACGAAATCAAAATGAACGCGATTTCCCAACTGAACGCCCCGAGGAAACTAATATTTGATCTAATATTTCGAACGGTTCCAAAGAACTGATATTTTAAATATCAGTTCAAATATTAGTTATTTAGAACGGTTCTAAAGAACTAATATTTTAAATATCAGTTCAAATATTAGTCATTTCGAACGGTTCTAAAGAACTAATATTTTAAATATCAGTTCAAATATTAGTTAGAACGAACCGTTCAGTGGCTATCGGAGGGGAATAGTAGAGAAAGAAGGGGAGGGGCTCGGTCGTCTACGACGCACTTCGGCGGCCTTGGATGGCCTCCGTCGTAACCGCCATCTGTTGTACCCACAACGCACTTGCTCGAGTAAGCTGCAGTTCAAAATGCCTCTTGATGATCATACCTACTGTACCGAGTACGCCGCAATTGTGCAGTGCCGACATGAACAGTGAACAGGGTGTTTTAGAGAACGGTTCATTTTCGAACCGGTTCATTTCAGTGAACAGTTCGTTTTGGCAGTTCGGTTCTTTTTGACCCATCTCTATTAGTAAGTATGACCCGCGCCACATACGCCACAGTGTGGACTTGTGACGTCAACATCTTGTTTGGTACAACCCATCTCAAAGTTCGCCCTGAGAAAATGGCTTGGTGGTGTAACTGGCTAACACACTTGACCGGCAATCGCGAGATTTGGGTTCGGATTCCGGCTGAGTCATATATTTTTCATGGCGAACTTCATCCTATGGTGTAGTTATCATATTCAATGATAAAAATAATTGGAGACCTTACTTTTAAGTTCACCCTCGTAGTTAATTGGCGAGTGTATAAAAAATAACCCATGGGTCGGATATCTTATTCTATACCATAATCATTAGCATTGAAAGGAATATTGGATTTTAAAAAAATTTGCACCACGTGGTTGCTTTCCATCGATTGCCATCTATGATTGCATAGATTATCTCGGAAACATGTGCCTAATACCTTCTTTAATTTTTGTGAAACATAATGATTTCACGATCGTAATTCACAACATGAGTACACTAATACTGCCATACTTGTATTTATAAATCTCGTATGTTTGTTTGTTATTAATTTAGCCTATGTCCACGTACTTTCTTAATCCTAGTACTTGCAGAAGTGATAATTATGGTCGGTATCTCTTTAAGTAAAGTTCAAATTTTGATGCTAAGAAGATATGACGCCTTGATGAATATTTTAACCATTTTTTAATGAAATATGTATTTTTCCACTCTTTTGACTATCCCTCTATATAGCCAACCTGCTCATTAAAGTAATTCGTTGATTTTGGTTTCGGAAAAAGAAAAGCGCTTACGAATGAGTACCTTGTCACCAAAAATTATCATAATATTTCCATCTATGTCCGTTCATATTATCAGCACCCTAATCATGAAGAGCTCATTGAATGCACTTTCCTAACCAGCAATGCAATATTCACTTATCCATGCCGCATTCAAAATTCATATCCAAACTTGTAATCAAATTAAACGCGATAAGGGTGCATGTATGAAGCGGAACGGCGTAGATTAGGGGACCAAAATGAAATGTAAAATAAAACGGCCACGAGATGTAGCATACGCGGAAGCTATTCCGTGCGCATACGCCGTGGCAATTGTTTGTCCAGTCATTTGTGTTTGCGAACGCATGCGAAGTGAAGCGCCATGCATTTCAACGAAGCGGTTTTTCCCGCCTCTGTGAGGGCCATTCCTATCCCCTCCTACTCTTATTGCCCATCTCCACAACTACTCACGTCCACTCCTATCCAAAACATGCAAGTTTCGAACACGGGGGTGTTGGAGTTGCGTGGCCCTCTGTTCTAACCAATTTATGCTCGCGTGTGACTATTCAGGGCATGTTCGCTGATCGGGTCACTTGGTATAGTAGTCATGAGCGGATTTACGGCATTGGTTGACGTAGTCTCGCAGCTATTGTTGAAGACTTCGTAAATGGTAGATTAAAAAATTAAACTTTATTGTATTCCAAGCGGATGTATTTAAAAGATTCGACCGGCTTCAACCTTTCCGGGCCATTATCATGAGATACATTATGCACCTTACACTTCTGTTGTTTTCCATCCTGGGGATGGTTTACAGTGCCTCATGATAATCACCTCAAGAAGCTGAAACCGGAATAGTCTTTCAAATTAATCTGTTTGGAATACAAAAAGCTTAATTTTTAATCTAACATGTCAAAATTTCACCATGTGACCAATTTTTTGTCTCGAAAACTACTGACTTCGTAGATTTTTAAGTGATAAGAAATATCCTTATATATCAATTGGATGGTGTTTTGAAGCTGAATCTTTGATAATGACATCCCAAAAGTTTTAAGATTTACTATCGCGCACATCTTATTGTCACCAAATATACTTGAGTGTTCGTTCTCACATTCGTGATGTGGTTACAATCCATTATTCAACTATAGTTCCATTCGAAAAAGCATTGCCTTTTGCTTTGTTATGGACATGGGCATTTGAACTGGAAACCTGGTAAATGGATTCCAGATCTAACCAATTATTTTTTCCTATGTTAGATACCTGTAAAAATTTATTATTTTAAATGAACAGTAATCCGTTTGAAGCAAAGACCTTTTGGCTTCATTATACCCCACTTTTTGTTATCAGAATGGCTACCCTAGCTGGGTAAGTTTAATGATATTATTGCTTGTGCCTGTAAATTCACTTGGTCTTATGAATGAGAGTGTTGAACATTACTCCGGGATAATTTTCATTGAAGGAAACGCAATGAGAATAGTAAAGAACAAGAACAGGCTTCATAAATTAAATGAATTAAAATACAGCCAATATTGATCTGAATAATGAAGTACTATGATAATTTTGGACTTTTTATATTTTCTATGACATTATGGACGACAGAAGTCATAAAAATTACTTGATTATTATTTTAACTGCAACATAGCATAAAATTATACTTTAAACATATAATTGGTACGTTGAGCCTATATATTATCAGTAAATATACTAGAGTGTTTTTAATTTAAGGGAGTGATGATATCAACATCTGCAAAGTGAATTATTTTTAAGTAAACCCAATATTATTAAATGATATTATATATTGAATTATCATACTACGTTCCAATCTGAACCTGATTACCCCTGACTAATCCTCTTTTGTAAAATAAACAAGTCTGCGACGCAGTTTATCACATAGTTACGGCTTGTTGAATGATCGAGAATATGTGAAGGAATAGATAAGCACACTTTAAGAACTAATTTGAATATATCTCAAAGTCACTCCTGTCATGGCGTGGGAAAAAAATATTTTTTTGAGAAGTTTTGAGAGATCAAAGGCAACTTTGGAAAAACTTTCTAAGTGCTGCGTTCTAATTCTGTCTACCTTGTTGTCATAATTTAAAGCCAAAATTGTTTAAATGGTTTACGACTGCCGTTCAGTTAACCTAAGTTACGAAATTTGTTTAAACCTATGGTTTTTATATATTTTAGGCATCATGTGCTTCAACTAAAAGATGTTTATTGCAGTTATGAAAGAGTTCGTAGTTTTTTTCCCACATTTGGATACCAATCTCAAGATATCCTACAACTGGGCCACGCTTAAGATGCCTTACAAAAGATATCTTTGACTGAAATATATAATGTAATTTTTTCCCGGCGAATTATTTTCATGAATTCTTTTCGAGATATCACCGGTTTCAAACTTATTCATTCCCCAGGATGGCGATGTACGACTCGTCTGCTTAAATATTGGTCACGTACAACAGTTTTAATTGATGGAAATATCAAGAATCGGCTCAATGCATATCTTTGAATTATTTGAGATAGAAAATTCAATGGCTCTAAAGGGTTAAATGCAGGCTCAATGACGGTAATCCCTTTATTTTTGCGTTACCACACTATCGTTATAGTCACCTCACGAGAAATACAACTGCGTCGTAATTGCTCTGGATAAATTAACAAGAAAACAAGGCCGCTATCTCAAAATAGTCTGTTGGATAGAAAGACGCACCATGAAGAAATGTCAACATATGGAATTCCATGCCATGGAAAAATATGTTGTGCATTAAAGTGATATTTGAAAAGCTCGTGGGATGTTTTCTTCGACTTTTTAAACGTTTTAATTCACATTTATAAAGTTTCAGACCCTGAATATTAGTTTACTTATGCCCTCCAATTCTCCTCATCAAACGGCAGCGGCTTTATTACCTCATTTGTTGTCTTAAAAATATCCACCAAATGAAATGAACGAATAGGCGGATGCGGCCGTCGTATAACCGCTGTAACTCAAAGTATATGCTTGTGCTCTTATGCCCTTTCCCATAGCTATCGTCTGTACGATCGTACATAATGAAAACGTACTCGCTTCGATGATAAAAACAGTGCCGCTCATAAACGCCCGACGGCTGAACTGAATGGTAATCCAGATAATAATTGAAAGAAGCCAGCGGAGAGCACGTAACATGATGGCCTCAAGTACCTCATTATTATTTGCATTTTAATAGATGGTATTCATTGTATAAATTATAAGTGGTTGTTATATCAAATTCCTACTCAGGCTTTTCTTTTTCCAATTTTGGCTGCATTAAGGTGGTGCAGCGCCGTATCACCGAGACGTGGCAGATTTCTGAAAGACGAATTACAATATTCGGGATATGATCGAGCACTAAGATTTATCCTTACGATTGGGCTGGTCATAGAGTTAGTAACCGAGGATCTATGGTACAGATGATCGTAGGCACAATGTGAATGGGAACGGGGGATAGGATCCATCAACTATCAGGAAATCTTCAATTAGATATGTTGGACAGAATTGAGATTGTAGCATCAATGTCGGAGATATTCGAAATCTGGTCCCACACTATGGAATAAGCTCCCTCCGTCTCTTGGTACAGCACTTACCCCCGTAATCACTATCCCGTCATAAAGGATCGGGTGCCGCGAACATCAAAGATTCCGGTCAAGGCGGAAGGAGGACTTGGTGCCGATGAATCACGCTCTCATTACGGCGAGTGTTAGCCGACGGCGGTCGGAGCTCAGGGTTGGGCCAACTCGGACGTGAAATTTGAGCAATTGGAAGGGCCGGTCATGGTTATGGCGTGGCTTGGTCTGGTGGTCCGAGGGCAGAATTTTGGCCAGCGAGGGGAGGCGGTGGCTAAGATTTTGGGAGCTTTATGTTTGGGGGGGGGGGGACAATGGAATGGCCCTAACCCAGTGACAGTAAGTTAGAGGAGGAAAGCGGGCATGGTAAGGGTATCCGGCTTGCCATTAGCGAGCGGTGGGTGGAGTGAAAAAGGGTGGGTTGAGGGTACAAGAGAAGGATACAGGAGTCGAGGGATTGGTCGAGGTAGGGGGTGAGAGAGCGAGGGTTTTAAGCGCCAGTGTAATGGGGGGAAAGGGACTCATGACAGTGAGACAGAAGATAACAAGTGGCTACAATTTAGGGGTAATTATCGGACGCCGGGCGGTGTGGGAAGGTTTCGACTTCGCCATTTGTCGGGCTACATCTGATGCAGGAGTAAATCAAATGCTTTATGCCACAACCCCTTCCGTGCTCCCTATATATCGGTCCCTCATCCCCCCCCCAATATCACCGCCCCTCTCCGATCGTACCAGTTGGTTTTTAATGGGAAGAGGTTTTACTCTGTAGGGTCAGGTCGATGGTGCTCGAGGAAACCATGAAAAATGACCGTTAAAATCGTGCCGAAAATTCCGGAGAGGGAACAGGTGCTCTTCCCGATGTATTTATTGGTAATAGTTCCCTAACGTGATTTTTTTCTAAAACAAAAGTGAAAGTAGTATTTTACGTTAATGTTCTAATGTGAAGTGTACTTTTGTGAATTTGAGACAATCTACGAACTGTTACGAAGAGATAGTTTAGGTCGTTATCATTTGCAGACTATAATTTTGAATTATTTTCTTGTTGAAATGAATGAGAAATTATTTCTCGGATTCTCCACCATGTAAAAAAGGTTCAATATTTCGAAAAAATACTCATGTTTCACAGTGGTTGGAAATCGGAAAAAGCCGGACAAAATTAGAAATTGGCTTTTTTTTAGTTAGAAATTTGAAATGTCACATGTGATTTCGAAAATAGTTGAACTTTATGGAAATATACCTGATTTGACATGATTCTGACCCATTACCGAGATAAAGATGCTCAAAAGTGAGCAAATTTCCGTAAAAATGCCCGTCTCAAATTTTCTCTGAAAATCTTCAAAATTAAGTACATGGTTGTTAAAGGTTGATTTTTACAGAATAAAAAACTATATTATCTATTATTATGTTACCTTTTGTATTAACTTATATAATCTTAACGAATATCTTTGATAAATTCTTAGCATGCAGGCGCGAAATTGCGGGCACTGTGTTTCGGCTACATTTTGCATTCAGTAGCAGTTTCAATTGGTTTTCGACAAAGTCACACAAAGTAACTAACATCAGAGCATTATTTGAGGACTTATCGAGGAGTGTTTGCAGTAACTTTGAAATAAGTTTACGACGCCGAATATTAAATTGATTTTTCGATCGCGCGGCAGGGTTCGTCCCCACGCGTCGAGAGCAGGACGCGGTAAGGTTATTGGAACTGCATGGATTTTAACGGTCAGCATTCACCGCCTTTAAGCTGTACTTCAAGATATCGATCCTCAAAGGGTCTATGGTGAAGAGAACGTAGGCAGACTAACAAATCAAGAAGAAGAAAGCATTGCGACGCTTAGGTAAGGATTCACACCATAATTCTTTCATAGTTAAGATAACATGTCCCGACGATGAAAATCAGGACGTGATTCTAAACGTGGCGACTTTACAAAACATCAACCATTACGAATTCCAAACACTTCCATATTAAATTTCAGTTGCGATAAAAAAAATATGGTAGCATATTGTTATAATTATTTAACTTGAATAGTAATATATCCATACTTCCACTGCACAAACGCTCAAAAATCTTCCAGAGAAATAATATCCGCTCATCTAGTAGCCCTAATAGTACTAGATGAGCGGGTTTGATCACGACCACCGAATGTCTCTCGGTGGTCGTGGTTTGATTCGGTGGGCGATTGTTGAGCGTTTTTGCAGTGGATGTATTGATATATGTCCCTCCTAAATTTCCGGAAAGATTCGTATGTTAACATTTTCGCATAGCAAAACTTCATCTTTATCACGCAGATGGTCGTACTTCCATTCTGTGGAAAAGGATATTCAGGGCTATTTCTACCCACAAGATCATGCACTTGTAAAAGTTGTTGGGCATGTGCTGAGTGTGGCGAAATATTATAAAATGCTTACACTTGAACACAAAAGTTATATCTTCCACAACAGATCTATCGGATAAAAGTTTAAATTTGTCAAGGTAAAGGATAGATGGTGCTGTCTTAATATCCACTTTGAAAATAATACCGAATTGTGCTGCATGTTGCAAAGGTAATATTGTGCTTGTTTAAAGCCACTGATCATGATCAATTTGTTTAAAAATGCGTAGAAAAACTTATGCTACTTAATATTACATGATTTCTTTTCAGTCGAAGTTGTAAACATTTTTGTTTTCATTTTATTATTACTGCAAGTAGATGTATTATGAGTGTAAATCATCGAACTTCTATATCGTTACTATCAATCATAAGCATTTCATTTACGTATGTGTTACATCTGTTCAAAAGACACACGCCAATCCTTGCATTACATTTTAGCATAATTTAGTGACGTAGAGCCTTGAAATTGTTGAAACTGAAACCAGCATCGATTGCACCATTTACCTATCAACTGCAAAAATAAATTCATGACCAGTTACCATATTTTCATTATTTTATGAATTGGAAAATTTATAATTATATTGCATTCTTTAATGATTGATAAAATGACTTGCTCAGGTAGTGGCCCCAGTCAACTTTTTGCATTCATCTTAGACAACGGGCGACTAATTGTAACCTTTATATAATTTTGGTGGTGGTTTTTCTGAATGTTGGTGTTAATATTATTCATTTCGGAGAATTCATGCAGGATGACGAGATTAGGAAGTTAATTGTCCGTGCCAATGCTGGTACATGAAAATCCTTGAAAAAAATCTCTACAATTGTCACGTTCAAGTACCAAAGCTTTTATTAATTATCTTAATCCAAAATTGTGGTCACTAAAATCCGGTGATGGTGGGTTTACAAGGTCTCCTTTATAGCAATCAATCGTGACTAGCCCCTTCCAATATCATTTTCCTTTCTCAGTTCGACGATAAAACTTAAGGTAAAACTCGTTCATGATATGGTAAATTTGAGATGGTCTTACGAGGATACCTAGATCTGCAATTCCGGTTGCATTCTCAATTACTTATGTTAGGGCCATCCAAGAAATCTGTGCAGTAAAAGCCTTATAATAACTTTTAGCCTTGGGGCCACTACACTGAATGTCTACCAGTTATTAGTATAGATAATCAGTTTGAATATCTACCAACAATTCTTTGGTGTAATAGATGATAGATGCAATTCTTGTCGTTTTTTGCGTGGCTTGTTATAAAAAAAATTACATTATGTATTCACGCGTTAATATTGAATAAATGGATAATTGATGCTCTGGAAAACCCATAAGAGCGAAACAAACACTAAGTGCAGAATACATTCCGCTCAAAAGTGCATTAATTATGAAATAAGCATAAAAAATATGATTACTTATACTCATATATATTTTTTATAATCAATTTAAAAAACAAAAACCTTTTTAAAACTAAAAAATTGTGCTACGGTTTTAAATAATTCATATTTCCTCTAAATAAATTCAAGGAATGTATTCAGAATATTAACCTCAAGAAAAATATGAGCCGTACCAATTATCAACTTCGTTTTGCTACGCATATCCAATCCACTCGTTTCGTCAAGCCTACGCTCGTTGTCTCATTTCTCTATCGTGCGTGTCGATAGAGGGTTCGCAATCGTGCGTATTGCGAGGCACGGCCTCGCCTGTTGAAAGGAGCGTAGGGAGGCGTAGTTGTGTGTGCTGTGTTGGGCGTGTGCAGTGGGTAAACACGTGGAACCAGGAGGAATGAAGGACCAGAGGGGGATCTGCTGTTTTGATGTGGTTATTGGAAGGAGGGAACACGGAAGGTTTTGGACTGGAGTGAGGTTGAAGTGTGCAATCGTGAGCATAGAGCGTGAATTCACGGCTTGCACGGCTATGCCGTGAGTGTATGAGCAAACTAGGGAGTGTTAAGCGTTATAGGAGCTCACTACCTCGGCGGAAAGGGCCCGGATAGACGATATCTCATTTCTTGATTTGATCGTATCCGTACTGAAGCGAAAATTTTTATCGCATTTAAATTGAGTATCAAAGAGAGAAGTCATAGGGAAATATTCATTATTTGAGCTTTGAAGTTGAATACAAAATTGACGTAAAACGAAATTTACGTAAATTGACGTGACAGTCTATACATTCGCGACTTGAGGGACCATTTTTAGGCAGTAGAAGTCGGCTGCGCTACAAGTGGCCCGCAAATATTACGAAAGAAATATGCTTAATGTGCTAATTTATTGATAATATGCCTCAGAATTTATTCGGCAGTTATCGTAAATTAAAAGAACTAATTTTTAGAGCAAATATGTGAAACAGATGGGTCAAACTCTTCACTAAATATTGGCAGTCCGTAGGAGATCTTAAATATGTTTAGAAGATAGCTATGTTGTGACATAGCAAGCAAAACATTAGACTATTTCAATGCAAAAATTATAATACTAAAAGTATGTTGTTCTGTAGTTATACTCATTCACCGTCAGAGGCTCTGGGCTTGGCGCACATTAAAATAACATTGATTGAGGCTACAGTATAGACCGTGATAAAACTAACTTTTTCCCTCGTTTCACATCATAGGAATAATCATTCGCATTCTATCCAATATCTAATTATAAAATAAGATACTCAATGATTTTTTTATCTATCCTAAAATGTAAGCAGTATGCATTGCTTCATTTAGACATAAATAAATGCATTATTTAAAATTATTATTTACATATATCTAGTTTTTTCACTGATTCTGGCGAATCTTGGCCAAAAAACCCATAAATATGCTTAAGTGAATTCCATATTGCATCCATATATTATTAAGTGGTGATTAGAGCACAACAACTAACAGTACCATGGCCTGGTTGGTATTTTTCAAGCGTTTAGATTTCCGCCGAGATAACCCATGGGAATGTATAACTAATTTACTACATTAGAAGAATCATGGAGAGATTCAGATAATTTAAAGGATATGTTGATTGCGGATACAAGTCTTTACAATAATCAATAAAATTTGATGAGACAAAAGTTCAATTCTGATTTATTAGGTTTCGCTGGGGTGTTTGATAATAAATATCTAGGGAATATTCCTTAAATAAAATCCAAAATATTGTTCATTAATTATTTTTTTAATATAGAATTTCGGTATTGATAATTTACACGGTTAATGCAACAATCTAGAAATTATTACAACCCCTGACCAGCGATCTCAGATTTACAAATGAAAAATATCGATAATAACTGAATATAGAACCATATGTGAAGTCCTTCAAGATGAGAATACGTTTAGTACTTATGAAAAATCTGATGTTTTCTCATTCAATCCTTCAGGTGTGAAATATATCAAATATAATAGACTTGAGCACTTAATACTTACCGTTCTGACCTTATTACTTCTGACCTACGCTCTGACCTAGTAGATATTTACCTCAGTGTTTAAAATTTTCAATTCTTTGTAAGCTAATTTTGATGTTAGGCACAGGTTTTTAGTATTATTTTAAAGAAGGAATTTGGCTTTTGAGTTTTTTCTTTTGTTTTTTTAAAGGTTAGTTGTAAAGGGGTACCAATTCGGTAAAAAATTGCTAACTACGATTTTTCAAAACAGACGGGTGGCGTAACATTAAACCCGTAGCAATAATAAAAGAATTTCACGATACGTAATTTTACGCTCGTAGCACGCAAATTGTTAAAGGATTGAGGATGATGCTCAGCCAGCCTTACCCGTCGTACCTCAATAACATCGTTAATATACCTTTTTACTTTCCACAATTATCTATATAATGTAATCACGATAAATTTCCTTTTGGGGAAAAGCTTGGATCTGCTGTTCAGGGAAATGAAGTGGCCTGGCTTGGGATACCCAGGAGGGTGGGTAGATGACCGCGCGCAATGCTGACCGGGGAGGGGAGGGGGGAAACGGAAGTTTTGAGGGTGGGGGTCATCGCCTCGTGGCAGGAGGGAAGTGGGATTATGCGAACCGAATCGCATAGCTGCGGGGATAGGGGGGAGAACGCACGTTGGGGTGGTTTGCAATATTTTCCCATGCAGAATTCGAAGCGTTATTGGCATCTTTGAAAGGGTGCGAGGGGCGGGTTTACCAAAAGGGGGCGTGCTTGCTACGAGAGCTTGGGGGGGAAGAGGGTGAGTATTTTGGTTATGCAATCCTCTCTTCAACCCTCCCTTATTGCTTACTCATCCTACTCGTCGTACTCATTCCCGGTGCTGTGGATAGGGGTGGAAATTTAGCGTGGAGCACGAATGGGGGTTGGGTCGGTTGCTGCGACTTATCTCTCGTGCTGAGGTGACTGTTCGGTCATGCGATTGCATTCTTCCGTACCCTAATTTATATCGTTATATTGATCCCAGCAAATATAAATTATCGCGATTTTATGGATGCCTGGATGCACCGGTGCAAAATGTGTTTATTAGGGATAACATACCTTCTGAAAAAATGTTTTGATGCATGAAATCATTGATGACAGCCTCTCCGTAGTTGGAGGGATATAAAGCTTAATGCTCATGACGTTTCAGTTGTGATATGATATATTCTGCTCGTAAAGCACTGTGGTTAATCCCCAAATGAATTCATACAGTAACCCATATTAACGACATATGGTTCAGTTTTGGTTTTAAGCAAACCGTTTTAAATTTGTCTCTTCAGTTTTGAATTGGCGAAAATGGAGAAGAAATCAATGGATGAAAACTCAATGAAAAACTATATTTCACAGCTCGTGGGAGTTATCCTGATAAAAATACCCATTAGTAAAATTGTGGTATGTATTACAATGTTGGGTAATGCATGTATTACCACCATTTTCATTAATGTTAATGGGATATACATTTTACATATCCCATCCTTGTTAGCGTTTTCCGTTCATAGTGTTAGTTCTTCATTATTGCGTTCGCTCCCTAAACTTTATCCTTATTTCTAGGTGATTCACAATTCATAAAAACCTCAAAATCCATATTTTCATATCCATATATCATCATTTTCATATTTTTTCTTAAAATAAATATTTAAATTCTACTTTGAATAATTCAAATAGAAATTTGCCTATTTCATATGTCATCCCGTCCTTCAGTATCAACCAAGGATTTAGTTAGAAATGAATCTAATTTACCCGCTATCTCGAAGATATATATCAGCTGATTTAGCTAGGTTAAAGAGACGCAGAGATGGTAGTTGTAAAACGAGCTTGGTTTTAGAGGGAGAAGAGAAATTTGAGCGTTTGGGTCGGAATTCCGTAAAGTGGCCAATTATGAAGGTCGGTTTTACCCTCCTCGATACTCATAGAAACCTTCACCAATTTCCTTTTCTCCTCTAACTCCAGCCTCTTCATAAGCATTATAATAGACTCATCCTGTGGTTTGAAAGCCTAGAGCTGGAAATATTACACTACTCTTATTGCTCATCTATCTCCGTCAGCCAAATTTTGCTAGTTCTCAAAATAAAACTTCGTCTGCCTCAGTGATTAGAACTGAACACTGTGAATTGGTAATTGAAATCACAAGTTTAGCTAGTGACACCACAAAATCTAGGCTAGTACTGGACTGGAAAAATTGCCTACTAAGAAAAGTATTTATGAACTGCTATGCAGAACACAAAAGGTCAATTTACCCATAGGTAATATTTGTGAGCCTTGTTAAATAAGTCATACATGATTAATTTTTGATTAATTCGGTATATGCACTCAATGATTCAGATATGTGTTAGCCGAAGTAGCTTGGTTAAGGGTTGACAAAAGCGCGCGGGGGTGGTAGTTATGAAGCGAGTTTGGTTTAAGGGGAGGTCGGGGTAGTGAGGGTAGGGTTAAAACACCCCGATGTGGAAAGGAGGGGGTCAATTACGAAGGTCAATTTTTGCCCTCTCCGATTCTCCAGGAATCCTATTCCAAAAGTGATGGCCTCCCATTCTCCTCATACTCCGACCTCTTTTGGAGCTCAGCCACACTTCAACCCCAATTGAACATCCGCTCTAATACCATAAGCCCAGAATTTCAACCCTACCCCACCTACACTTCACCCTTTCCACGCTCGCATCGCCACCCTGCAATTCCAGAGGTATGACCCACGCACCGGGGTTTGGCGCTAAAGCACATTGCGCTGTTATTGGAACTGCCAGAGGTCAAAGTGTGCGCCGCCAATAATTAACACGGGGAATTCGATGATTTGAAAAAAAAAGAATGAAATAGCATTCCGTTTCCGTTCGTGAGTGATTGCTCAATATTTCGATCGGTATGTTCGATGAGTGCTTTACCACATGTGTTCATGGATGTGAGTATGCCAAGTTGTATGGTGTCCACTTCATCCCTTTTGACGTATTCTGATAGGAGCGTCCTGTGATTGGAAGCGTTGAGCTCAGCAATAACAGACGATACATATATGTGTGAGGTCGTCATATTCTGTTTCTTTTGAGACGGAGTGCGTCAATAGTTAGCTATTCCTTTAAAGTTGCGTGGAAATTCAATTACTGAACCTCCAATGCAAAATGATATCGAGCGCTAGCCTATAAATTGGTGCTTGTGGGCATTGGTTGAAATGAAATTATTTGTCTCAAGCCACTTTGAAGATAAACTACATTTTACTATGCTGAAAGCAAAAGATCATGAAATGCTTGAATATATAAGACAAAACGTAAGAAGCAGGATTATGAATATATTTAGTAGAAAATGGTGCATTAAATACTTAGTTGGGGCAGTCAACTAACAGCTTACTCTAGTATTTTGATGGAGTACTTTTTTGTGTTAGCCTGATAAATTCCGGGAATGCCATCAGTAATGCTACACTATCGTCATGAATTTGGTTACTTTATTTGTACACTCATGGAGAGACTATCAAATTTAGGTGCTCCTAAATATACAAAATGACTGGTAAAAATCCCTTTGACGGTCATATTCCATGTATACAACACCCATGTTAGAAAACTAAGATGGAACTCAGCATAAAAATTCGGAAATATGAGTCTCGGTTCGGAATATGCGATTCAGGAATCTATCTCCTATAATCATCAAACGAGCGTAACGAACGTGTGCATATGGCGTTAGATCAATATATCCCGTAACGTCTCTACCTTAAAGGTAAAATATGTAGAGTGAATTGATGACTACAATCTAAAATGATTTCATTTTTTCATTGTGTGATTTACGTCTTCTCCTTGAAGGTGAAAAAGTGCAGTGTAAGTAAAATATCAGAAGCAAATGTGATAGGACGTTAAGTGGTGGAAAAAATATTTGTGAGAACTCACCAATCCGGTATTGTTTGTTTGAGTAAGTGACTTTGAGAGATAAAATAATAACAATTGTAATAATGCTTTATTTGTCTATGGATCGGGATGTTACAATAGTTACACCGGTATAGGACACGTCAGGTTAAACATATAGTGGTCAACAACATGTAGGTCACTTGTAAAACATTGCTAAAAAACTTATCAATTGAAAAAAAAATTAATTTCAGGTACCTTAGTAGGTTACTCTTGAACGCAGCTACTATTTTATGAGCCTTGTGCTCAGCTAGTAGTTTATGGTATTGTAAAAGGCCCATACAACTAGGACCAGCACCTGTATTCCTAGTACGTACATAAGACACGTGCAGCTGATCCATCTGTCTCGTGGAATAATGATCACGTCACATTCTTAGCATATTGAGTTAGATTTCTTTTAGTATTTACAAGAACATGAAAAATATATACTTACGCAAAATGTTCCATGTTAGTTTCATTTTATGTTATTTATCCTTTTATGTATTCTTCGACATGACTTGGGTTTTATATCCGTTATTTAGATATTTGGTAGGGCTTATTGCCTGAGACAGCGTGTAGCCGTACTTATACTTTTTACTGTTAGTCGGCCTCAAAATTCTTACACATTCCCTTAAACTTATGTAAATGCTCTTCCTAAGCAAAAACTTCTGCCCCAACTTCTGCCAGTTTCTATAAAGTCTACCCAGATTCCGGCTAGTCTGCAGTACATTTTTTTATTTACTGTGTAATTTTTTACTAGTCATCTCTAAGTAACGTCTAATATAATTGTTTTCGGTCTTTATCTATCCATTTTACTTGGTTGTTAAATTTACATCAATTCAAAGTTCTAAGTCATCTCTTAGCCATGCGCTCCTATATTTTGAATGATTCCGCAATATATAATAGAATTCTTCTCTGGGTAAAAAGGTAAAAAAAAGTAGAGGAGTAGCATTTTATATAATACGTCATGATATGATGATTTGGGAATAGCTTAGATGATTTTGAACATAACTGTGGAATTTAGTGACAGTATCTTGAGAAATATAGTGACGCATCTGAGTAAAATAAATAGGTGCTTCGCTCTTTTTATTATGATGTGGAATGGTACTCTTTTTGAAAAGAGAATTACCCTTTTTGCTGCCGTTTGATGGATTTTTTTTAGAGGCATATAAAATCACAGAGGGGAAAGAAATTTCTCTGTTTTCATGGTGAGTAAATGTCTCAGCGTTGAGATTTTATTAGCCTCTGTCCCTTAACCTTTATTTTAATTAATCGAGCGGAACATTTTTTTGGAGTTTTTATTATTTTTTATTACTACCTCACAAAGGCAATTAGTATATGTGCGTAAAATTTTAAGTAAGCCTTTTACTGTGTTATTTAAATTACCTACCGTTGCTTCATCAATAATTACTGGGTTATGGTTACAAGACTTGCATGCCAACAATTGCGTAGTAGGATCAGCCCGTGGATTTTCATCGAAGTTTATTGTTTTTGTATCTGAGACTGTATTATTTAATTAGTTATGCTGCATTAAATATCATGAGAAACTAGAATATTCCCATTTTTCTCTGTCACGTTGCAGTGTTAAAGTTACAATTTCACTCCAAGTCAGCACATTTGCAAAATAATAGATGCTACTATGTTGAACTGACCTCATGTCTCTGGCCATTGACCGCTACCTATCCGATAGCTATTAAATCTCAACGTTTGCTTTTAATTACACTTTATGGACTGAGCAGGCTATTAATCCCCTTTGCGGCTGTTACTTTACCTTTATAATCAGCCCGATACCGGACTGACTTTACGATTCCATTCGTTCTGAGCCGTAAACCGTTGTACAACTACCAAAGTTGGCCCTTCTAGCCCAGGTATGGACATAACAGCCCCGCTGTATTGCTTTCAAGAGGCCAGGGTGAACTGGGGAGGGGAATTGAAAGCGATCTTGTGGAGTACGGGGTAGCCGTGGAGAACTTCCATCCTAATTCTTCTTTCCGCTTGAATACTCGCTCCTCTTTTCTTGACCATCACCCTCGGACGAACCGCATAAACCGCCCGTAACGGAGCTCTTACTCTCAATCCGCTTAATTTCTGGCTCCTAACGCATCCTTCGAGGGAACACTGAAAACGGTCCTTAACCCTACGCAGTGCCTCATTTTAATGGCCCACTTACCCACTTTCCTCTTCTCCTTTTCTCTTTGCCTCCCAGTCTATTAAGTCTCTGCTTGTGTATCGAGTAGCGTAGGAACTAATGAATGAAAAGTTTTTGGCGGCAATGGGGTAAATTTAGTTTTCTTGAGATTGGAAGTGGATGTAAAATGGATGAATTCTTACACCACGTTTTCTCTCTTCGTTTCAGCTCTATTCCGTCAGTAGAAGGAGTGACTCCCTTTGCATGCATGGGTACTTCAAGGGAGTGCTCAAATTATTGAGCGTATCCTTTGATTGACTTGTCCCATTAAAATGACTCATTGGGTAAGTGTTTGATTTTTTTCTTTGGATAAAATATGTCGATGCGTAAGTAATAGTGTCTCGAAGTAAAATGGCCCAACTGAGAGCTAATAAAATGTTATGCTTCTTTTGTTTTTTTAAGAAGAAATATCCTGAAAAAAGCCTAAAAAGGGTTTTTAGTGGAACATCTAATGCGGTCAAACT
Source organism: Ischnura elegans (assembly GCF_921293095.1). Taxonomy (NCBI): domain Eukaryota; kingdom Metazoa; phylum Arthropoda; class Insecta; order Odonata; family Coenagrionidae; genus Ischnura; species Ischnura elegans. Next base: position 88,135,099 of record NC_060249.1, read on the forward strand.
TTCTAATGCGAAAATATTATTCCATAAAAAAATTTCTCTGTATGGTTCCATAATTTCTGAACAATATGCATGAAATACGGTCTCATGTTGTCACTCAGCCATCGGTGATATCTTAGTTATTGCTCAAATAATTAACTTTATTTTTTACAAAGCGAGCGTTGTTTTACAGCTTTTAGCTGGTTTGGTGATAAACCGACGTACATCCGTTCACATAAGATATTTTACGCTGTCAGAGTCCTCTCGTAAGGCGAATATTTTGAGGTGACTAAATTTAGTGCCTGTAATAATCGCACATAAATACTCATACAGTCCAACTCCCTTGCTCATTCCGCAAGGGATTTTGATATCCGTGAAATCAGAATTAACGTTTCAGCTATTTCCCATGTTAAAGCTCAAACGCGGAAGCACGACGACGAGCAGTAAAACGCGTTTTATGCTTCATTTTGCGCTCGGAATGCATCAGGTGCCGACACTATCCTGCGAGTTTATCCTTCCGCTCTTCGGGCTCACAATGCATTCGCTTCTTGCGTTTGCAGCATCTCTGGGGAAATACACCTCTTGCTTTACGTGAATGCATGCCGGACGACCCGAGTTCAAATCCGTGAACAGAGGGTGAATCTGCGATGTGGAATTAATTGTTGCATGAGCGCGTGTCTCTGGAGGTCTTCGGCAACCCTTCCTCGCTGGCCACACAAGCTTTCCATCCCCATTACCCCTGGAGGCTATTCACTAGCGTGCGTTCAACTATATCAATTTTCATCAACCGTTCCTATTTTGTCTAGCTCTCCAGCTTGGTTTTGCCAATAATCCATGTCATCCAGGAGCTATTTCAAACAAAAGATAGTTTTCCTTAACCTGCCAATCCTTATTCAGAAGACTAAAACAATATTGAAAAAATGTACGTTTGATTCATAGTGGTATTATAGAATACTATCCTTTTGTTTTAACATTTTGATGACGTGTATAAGTAGCCCTTTCTTCCAAGGATGACTCATATAAGCCTATAAACGAATGAGATATCTTATAAATATCCCTCCCTTTGAAAACTATTGAAACTATTAAAACGTGAAAAATATATTTGTATGAATACACAGTTTAATCGGTAAATAATTTTTAAAACTCACAAATTTTCCATTTTGAAGCGGGCAGCTCATGAGATGAACCAAGGACGAAAGGTGTTGCAATTACTAAAGGAAACGACATGGTAGAAGCTGAAGCAGCCTCAGTTTTATGAATTATGTCAAATTTAGACATAATGCTTTGTAAGTTGATAATTAAAGCCTCCGGATTTAAGTTTGACACCGCGGCGTGGGTAGATATTAATCGATTTTTCATTTGTCGAGCGATATTTTTCTGCAGACGAAAATAATATTTCTTTCAATTTTTTCGCTATATCTATTTGTAGCATGATAAGATTATGTATTTTACGACTCACTGTAAATAACTTTATGGTAGGTAACAAAAACTGATGGTACTCTAAATTAGTACATATAATTATTTTTCCTTGCGATTCTATTTGTCTTTCTACCTCTTTGGTACCATTTCATACATCTCTTTGGTGCCATTTCATAGCTATTTAAGGTATTTAAAAGAGTTTTTTTATTAAATGTAATTTTTCTATCTCTGGTATGATTGTTTTGAAAAAATATGAAAATATATTAATCTACATGTTATGATTTTTAATGTCATTGAAGCTATCCCTGCTGTCACTGCAAGGTGATTGAGGATTATGTTTCATCAATAAAATTGATTTTGTTTATAAAATATCTCGTTGAAAATATAGAAAGAGGCGTGGTTCTATTAGTATCAATCTTCATTGTAACGAGAAATGACAGAATATAAAATAATATACTTTGTTTAAATCACTGATATATTTAAAAAGCATGACTCAGGTTACACAATATTGTGATAGCATATATATTGTCATTATATAATGATGACATAATATCATCATATAATGCTATCAGAGATGCATATGCAGGTCGCCACAAAAGCATTTATCTATGCTATGAGACAAGGGTTGAGTTTAAAAAAATATATATTACATTAGTAAACCTTACAAAGTTTATTATTTTTCCGTATAATGGAAAGGTTTCACACAGTTAATCCTGAAGTTATCAGTCATAACCAGCAATAGCATTGAATATTCTGGGTTTCTAAATCTCTGGACGAGGTTCCTACTCCCTTGAGCTCTGCTTGGCCCCGTCCAACTTCCCGGAGGCCAATTACCCCTGTCCCTCCCTCACCCTTCCCACAATTCGTCCCGTGTCTCATCCGGTGACACCTATCTTCGCCTCCCTTCCACCTCCGGGGCCACCGCCTCAATTTACCCCCACCTCCTCCCTCTCCACGCCTCTCTGCCTCCGCCATTCCGGTCATGACATTTCGAACCCCCAGGGAATGGCCGAATGACTAAAAACCTTACCCGCTACCCCATGTACACTCAACCCTTATGCTTCTCCTAAGGGTAAACTACTCTTAGAAGAAAGGCTCACTCACCCCTCTCACTTACGCTTGCCTACGAAGAACCCCTTGGCACCGGTGCTCTCGGAACGTGTAAATGATAAAAACTCCCATTTTTTCTTTTCCTACCTCTTTGCAAAACCTCTCACTAGGATACAGTTTAAATTTCCAGTCCATGCATACACTCAGGAAGCCATCATAATATTCCGTAATTAGAATTAATAGAAGGCAATCTCTTTACATAAAAAAATAAGTTCTAGCCCCAATTTTTATTATGTATAGTGACGTTTTCTTTCTTTTTCATGTAAGAGATGGGAAATAGGGAATGAGATTGAGCAGGTAAAGGACATAGCGTGTATTGCGTACCTTGAAAATTGGACCATATTAGGCATTTGCTAGCGCACGGCTATTAATTGACACCAATGCATAATGCGACCCAGAGAATGGGGACCTACTGAAAAGTTTTTAAGCATTTAAAATTTTCTTTCAGGGAACTACTTGTATAAAATTGGAAAAATATATAAGAATTACTAGACAGTGCATTTGGAATTTGGGTAAATCTACGCCTGCATTTATTAGACAAAGTGTATGAAACGAGTTTGAAGTTATTGAATGCAAATTTCGCCAGCAGGGATGGAAACTGCTGCAGTTTTCATCCCTGCAGCAGAACTTCATCGTTCTACTTCTACGCGTTTCTCTGGATTAACCAAAAAATAAGAAAAATATGTATTTGCCGGCCTCGGTGACAGTGCCTTTGTGACCAGAGCCTTGGTAACAGCCTTCACCTGCCAAACCAAAAGTCGCGATTTCAATGCCCACCTTGGTAGGTTGCCTTTATCCAGCGCATGGTTGTTCTTGTACTTTTAATTGTTAAATGTTATGAAAACCCCAATGCAAAGGCCAAATAGCGCTGTTTTTGGTGGTGTGGCAATAAATGTGATCTCTCTGAAACGGGCTTCTCGCCTTCACCGTCAATACACACTCTTCCCACACCCGTCACATGCGATATATTATCACCCTCTATTCTAGGAACCGATTCTTCTTCTCGGACGCCTATCAATAATTTCACCCAAACGCCTCCTCGTCGAAGTTGGGTTTCGCTGTCTCGATTACGAAATATCCCCTGGGGAGGAGTTCCTCCGCCTCCCCGAAGCCACCAATTGCGTGAATGGGGCCCTGCCCTTTCATCGTGCGGGTTATTTTCGCCCGTGTCTTCGCCGTCCATTCAAGGCGAGATAGGTAGGTGTCATTAATGTAGGGATGAACGCTTTTTATGACGACGCATGCGGATGCAACGATTTAAAGTAACCCATTTCAGCAAGGTGTTGCCTCACAGCTGGGGATAGGATTTCGTAGGGAGTCGTTGGTTAAGGTCCTGGACCGTGTTACCATGAGTGATGCTTAACTTGATACATGCTGCGATTCTTGCGTACAATTTAGTTTTTCATGTTAGATATGCATTTTAAATTGCATATCTAACATGAAAACATGTTAGCATACATGTTGCATGTAACATTATTATCCAAAATTTAGATTCTTATCACCTATTGAGTGCTGATTTTTTGTATTTACACCACGGTTTAATTTCACTTCGAAGGCATGGTATAGCTTAGCTGGGTTGCGAACCTTATCATCTGATTTCCGGTTAGATATGCCACCAGTTAATTCACCAAGCCATTTTCACTCATTTTGATTTACAGACTATACTTTCCTAGCGAAATATCTTGGTAATATGTCCACATGGTAACACAGGTGACGAAAATCCTGGTTAATAAGCCTCTGTCGGAGTGATAACCCCAATTTAGAGGTTTTCATTGCTATTCCGTGATGGATGTATCCTAAAGTATTGCATGTAACAAGTTATTTTGCACCAATTTAAGCGTCCGTATGCAACTTTACTTAAATTATGTGAATATAGCATATTTGTAATGCTCTTTAAAGGTGAATTTCATGCATAGTGTAAATAACTTTCCAGCCGTGCGTATGGCTGCCTACAGGGTATTGTGAAGTAAAGTCCTTTTATTTACTAAATATGGTATAACTTTATATAAAATTTAACGTATTCAGAAAAAATGATTAAAATTCCATCTTGCCAAGAGCCAATTTTCGTGCAAAATAAAGTCGAGTGCTAATTAAAAAGAGTGGTGTTTATTGCATTAAATATGGATTTAACATTTTGCATTTAGCATAAGATCTTCACCCCCATAAATATATATTTTTCCAAAAAATTAAATGTTAATTTATTATTTTATTCATTCTATTTTTATTAGCAATTTACTATTCACTTATTCATTTATCATAAAAAATTAAATTAAATTAAAAATAAACGCTAATTATATATCTCAGAAAATATGGAAGTAATTTAACATTCCTCTACCCCCTTCTAGACTTTTCGTTAACTCTGGTTATTCAAAGGGTCGTTTCTCCACCTAGAATAAATTTGAAAATGCATAAAACAACAATTTCCAAGGTTATTTTTTTCCTACGCATGAAACTCCATAAGTAACTGAGGATATCATTGCGGTACAAATGTTATTTTCTCAAAATGTATAGACAGCTCTGTAAACATTACATACTTATCTATGATTACATATGACCAAACTAAAGGTATGAGCTTAAACTATTTAGCCTCTACTCTCACTGTTAGGTCCCTTTGTAAACCTCGCCACCCACTCGGCCGCCTTTTTGCTCGTTTTGCCTTGTAGACTCTTGGTGGTATCGAAGATCGAATCGTTCATGTTACTAGCCCGTGAGGACTGATTGATGAGATTTAATTGTACCTCCACCTTCACTAACATCCCAAAATACTCCCCCATGCCTCTTTCCTCCTAACTGTTCGAAAAAATTGTTGCATTTCTCTTCTAATCTAAAACCCAAATTGCTGTGCACAGATGCTATTGATTTAATAGAAACAACGGTTCTGGAGAAAACTCATGAAATCATAAACATATTATTGCATCAAAGCATCCGTCCCTCAGTCCATTTACAGACTTAAATTATAACTTTTAAATGCAGTGAATTCCTAACAAATCAGTCTCCACCCTCCATATTAGACCACCCCGGACACGCCGCAACCCACGCGACCGAACTGCACTTTAATTTGCCTAGTAGTCTCCTGGCATCACCGAAGTTCACGACATTTGTGGCCTAGGCTAAATAGGATTCATTACTGATATTTGGGTCCCCAAAGTCCACCTTATTGGCACTAATATCCCTCTGAAGCCATCTACCTTCTCCCTGTTTAAGAAAACAGTTCCTTCTGCAGTTAATTTCTCCGTTAGAAATCAATTCGTTTCACTCAAAAGATACTAATGTTTTTATAATAATAAATAAGCTATCTTTAGATCGAGGACTTGAAACCGTAATGATATTGCTTTATTGCAGCAAAACTTTTCCCAACTAATCCTCCACAAAAAAATTATAAAAATATAACTCACTGTACCCTCAAATAATCAGCCTCAATCTTAAGTGTGAGGACACCCCGGAAATCCCGCAACCAACTCTACCGCAAAGCTATCCATTTTGCCTAGTAGACTCCTGGCGGCACCAAAGTTCGCGTCTCTCGTGTCGCTAGGCAAGTAGGATTGGTTGCTGATATTCGGATCCCCCACCCCCTCCGCTATTATCCCAAATTCCCTTCCGAAGCCTCTTCCCTGTCCTTCCTCTCCGACCCCCGTTGCACCACCCACTCAATGCGAGCCTCTCCACCCATTCCATGCGCTTACGGAGGCAACTACTCCGATTGGAGACGTCCGGCCGCCTCCAAGGCCCCCGCGGGGGCGCCTCCAAATATCCCAGGGGGCGCCGAGGTGTCGCTCCCCTCCCCATCTCCCTCCCCCATCCCAATTCTGTGCTCCAAATCCTCCGGCTTTCTTATTTCCTTCGCATCATCCCGCTAACTAGGCTGCAGAAGTTTAGGCCAGCCGTAAAAACGGTTTCTCATATTTTCACCTAATGGTGTAGTTTTGAATGAGAAGGTTCTGAATTTAAATAAGAATTTTTTGATAAATGAGAGAATGATTATTTATTATCTTAACAAACATTTGTCTTCGGTGTTCTAGAAAAAAATAATCTTAAATAATCAAATGCCTTATTTTATTATCTTAATTTTAATAATAATAAAAAACATGGCGTAGGTTATTTTCATCAACTTAGTCAATTGCATTGGCAATGCATCTCTTATCTATCTATGTTATCTATTGTAATTTATTTGAAAACGTTAATATTACACAAATAAATATAGTACTTACAGTTTCTCACTTATTTTAGAAATGTGTTTACCCTTTGTAATTTGTATTTTTTATATTTTATTGCATAAACATAAATGCTCTTGCCTTATTCATGATTCTTAGACCTTTGTAATCTAACTTGCGTATTTTTGTTCGTTGTTAATGATTAATAATCTGTAATAGCTTCTTTTCATTTACATGCCGTAAAACGAAGTTAAATAATCTCATTTCTTTGGAAGCTGAGTTTTGAGATCCCTCTCCATTGAAATTTAGAATTTGTGCCTGCCGTTGTCTGAAACTTAAATATATAATAATATTCATCGTTATCTGAAGTATTAAAATAATCCCATTTTGAGAAAGAAAGCCATTTTTATGAGTTAACTTCTTCACCGCATTGGATTAATTTGCGTAAGTGACGAATGCATTATTTTTCGCCATTTTGAGTTTACCTGGGATCGGTAATTGTTTGATGTTAAAAAATGCTTGCAATCATATTTCTTTCTTGTTTGAATGCTCAAATTCGACGCGTTAGAATTATTAAACAAAGGTAACATGTAATTCTAGAAGATGCACATACTCAATATGATAATGCGATGTAACTATGCCAAAAATAATAGATGCATAAATAATATTTATTGCATATAATAATAAATGATAATCAATAAAATCTCCTAAAAACATAAAATAAATTGAGAAATTGCTTTTCGCACCATCAAGAACGTATAAATTCATGAATCAGGGTTATTGTTAAAATGGCATGTAGTTCTTTTGGGATGAATTTGCTCTTAGTACTTCTGTTTCCTTAAGAACCTCAGTGTATAGCACATGCTCAATATGATAATGCGATGTAACTATGCCAAAAATAGATGCATAAATAATATTTATTGCATATAATATTAAATGATAATCAATAAAATCTCCTAATAACATACAATAAATTGAGAAATTGCTTTTTGCACCATCAAGAAGTATAAATTCATGAACCAGGGTTATTGTTAAAAAGGCATGTAGTTCTTTTGGGATGAATTTGCTCTTAGTACTTCTGTTCCCTTAACAACCTCAGTGTATAGCACGCGTGTATCACTCACAACGCTAAATATTTATCGATTTAAAGCTAGAAGTGACGATAAATGAAATAGCCTTAGTTATCTGGTTTTAGTTGATAATTTCTTTGGACATTTCTCTTCTGTCAAAGTAGCAAATGATATTTATTGCCGTAGGATATCTGAGGAATTGAATCAATTCATCTCTAACTACTGATTATAAAATATAAGTTCATGTATATTTTTTTGTGATGCTTCTTTTCTTATATTTATTGCCGATTGAAATTTAAATTATATTTTAATGCAATTTTTTTCAGATTTCCTTTATTCTCTGCTCATTTTCAGTGGTCTCTCTCTACGACCAAAGCGATTCTAAAACCAATAGGAAATGAATAAATCTTGATGAAACTGTCGTTAACAAACAATCATCTACGCAGCAAGTTTGAAATAAATTAGCTATTGTTAATTGAAGTCCATGCTTTCGGATAGACGGGTCAAAAATTACCATAAACTAGTGGCATGAATACAAATCAATACATGGTTCGCATGTATTGTGAGGCAAAAATAATTCATGACTGCTCGTGATTAAAGTAGATAGATATTAGTTACTAAGGAATGTTTGAAACCAGGCATCCCCTAAATATGTAATATGTATGTCTAAGTATGTCATATGTAATTACATTTGAAATATTATTTTACCTCGAAAATGGCATTTTTCTCAAAGAAAATACATAATTGGAATATGCATGAGGATAATATGACATATACCTATGTTCGTATTAAACAATATGTTAATGAATTTTGTCTTTATTTTACATAAATGTGGATGAACCATCGTACTAAAACATATTAGTGTGTGTTTTGGATAGGAATATATATTTTTTTAACCTTTCTGAGTAATTTTTAAACACAAAATGAGGTAAAAATCTAATTTATTGTTAAACTACTGTGTAATATTGGACAAGTATGTTTGGAAGCTCTCTAAAATTATTTTTTTCGGCATTTTCATGGTAACTAATGGATCACGTACTTTTCTTTTTGAAGCTCCCCGTAGTGATGTTAAGCTCCCCAATCTCGATATCGAGTGCGAAGTACGTTAGCCTCCCCTTCTAACCTGCCATGTCAATGTCTCTCGGCAAACACCGACTTCACCGCAATTCACGCTCTGTCCCTCTCCCCCCTTTAACCCCCTCCCCCCACTCCACCATCTCTAGTCTTGCATTACTTCCCTTTGATGTCTGCCAATGCCTCTGCAGTCGGCCGACCAGCGACTCCCACCTCTCCTAGCCTCGGGCTTTCCTCCTCCAACTAAACCCTAAACCAAAGCAGCCAGCCCCTCGTCACATGCATACCTTCCTTCTGCCTCCCAGATGCCTATCGCACCCTCTCTCGACACCTCTTCCACGCCACCCGCCTGTCAACGCGTGGGCATTTTGGCTAATGGCCTCGGGAGGAGCAAGGGCATGCCGGGAAAGTCTCGCCCGTGCGTGCGTGAGTTCTCCTCGAAGTGAAAGAGAGTGTGCGTCACTAGTTGTGCGTGTCGACCGGAGGAGAAGGTTTCTTGCCGCACTCTAGCGACACCTTTCCGCCAACAACTGCTTCTCCACAGCTCCTACTTCCAATTATCCTCCGTCCCAAGTTTACAACGGCAAATCCCGAAAACATCGTTTAGGGTGGTGCGGATGGGGAGTGGCTAAATTGAGGGAGCTGGGATTTTGGCATGGAGGTTGATTGACTGGTGTGTCCCAAGAGCGGCCGCCCGAAGGCTGGAACTGGTCGCACTTACGAGAAAGTCTGCTTCCAGCAAATTGAATGCAAGTTAATGGATTTCGTTCTACCTTTATTTTTAAGACTATATTTTTAACAGCTTGATCCCTGAATTTAACTTTTACAGATTTAATATCTTTTAGGTACATGTAGGGAATATTTTTTTTTTAATTTTATTATCTTTCCCATGTGGAGGTATTTTTAGTAAAATTTGTCACTTCTGTGTAATTACGGTGAAATAATATACGACAAATTGTGTTACGACTTATTTACATTAGATTATAACGTAACCGTACTTTTTTTGGTCTTATTTGGATGATTTTCCTCCCTACTTATGGATTTTTTTCGCAGCCCTAGTATGCGTATTGAACTATGGAACACCTTTAAGTGCATGAACTGTTCATTCCTTTTTCTTATATCTATATTATGAAGACTTTTTTTGGCCCAAACGATAATTCTTACGTAAGGTACTTTCGCTGCTCCTTCATAGATATTTTACTTTATAATTATAATGGCTTCCCCATCCTACTTTTTCAGTGAAATTTTCTTTAAATAGTTCGAGAAATTATAACTAATACCAACTCCGCTCTTAAATTTAGATTTGATTTGGCATAGTCAGAGAACTGACCATGAAATTTTCTCTTTTTCTCAACTTAGAAGCGAATCAAGTTTACTTTAAATAGTGCACGTAATTTAATTAAAGATATCTCAATATTTTTACAACCTCTGCCTAAACAGAAAAAAACCTGAGAGTAGATAAAGTTCCCCTTTCCTGCGTAAGTGAAGAACACGTCCCTATATTTAACTGGGTAGATACTTATCTCAATATTTGTATCAAGGAGTTCTTATTTTTATGTTTAAATTAAGTGCTTTTCTGGCATAGGTGTCCACTGATCAGGTACGCCGCTTCATAACATTGGAAATTCGCTCAAACTGATTGCAAAATGGCAATTCTTTAGATTAAAAGAGGTAATAATGCATCTATAAAAATATTTCTGTGCGTCACAATGGAAGAAACTCCTATGCATGTAAGTAATTAATGTGGGGCGTGGTATACTTAGGCTCTTTTTGTATACATATATCATGAATGACAAATCCTTCCCGATACGATGATCAAGCTCCACATTACCTCATACAACCTTCTTTTACTCATTATTTTGCCTCTATTTTCATACCAGTTGTCAGAATTCCTCCATTTGTTCTTTCAGTGACCTTTAGCTACAAAAACAGCTCGATCTAGTAAATTTCCAATTGGTGTTCAGAATAATGTGGTAGTGCCTCTCTATCATAGTTACTCACAGTTGGTATTATTGCGTTTATAGTATGGCAAATTCATCTCATAGTAATCTGATTTTTAAGCATGTTTGAAAAAAAGGTTCCCACCAGATAGAACTTAGAAATGAATTTATGCTAAGTAGTGAAGACAATTCGGGTTAATACCCCTTTCTTTGTAATGCAGTGGCAAAATGAATTATGTAAGCAAGTAAACTTTGTCACAAGTGGAAAACTGAGCCGTTGAACCCGTTTTTTCCTTTATTATGTACGAGAAATTCTTCTCAACCAGGCCATATGGCTCTATTTATTTCTTATTCATTATTGTTCTCCTTGTCCTTTCCTGCCGCCTTCCTTCGTATTTTAGCGCTTTCATTTACTACCTGTAGCTACCAAATTAGCTGGATTCAGTAACTCCCTGATTTAAAGTTACTGCGCTCCTACGATATAGGTGTCCAATGTTTCTTAAACAGATTTATAGAATTTTGAAAGTTCATATTCACCAACTGCACCTTGGGAATAATTTGCACTCAACAAGTGAAGAATACTCGTGCTAACACCGTTGCTTCGCTCAACAATGGCGAAGATAACGGCGTTACCAGTAATCTACGTGGCGCTTATAACTCAGAGCCTTTTTTTTTCCTCTATAACGATCGACAAATCTTTCTCATCCAGACGATTAAGCCTTATTTTCCTTCGCTAAACCGTCTTTTATTCATTATTGTACTTCCTTTCCTTTTATTCTGTCACCCTTATTCCTCAATTTGCTCCTCAAACTTGGCTTACACTCCTCGTTCCCTTCAACTTGTCACCTCTCACCCCCAAGTCTTTCTACCTCTCCCTTCCCACATACTGCGTCTTCTTCCACTTTTCTTACGCTTCGCCGGAGACGAATCTCTCACCCAACTTCATTCTATCTTTCTCTCTTTACCGTTCTCTCTCTCCCCCACCACCACCTGGGGGGACGCCCCTCCCCCTATCGAGTGTTCCTTTGTGACCGTGACAAGGGGTCCGAAGACCTTTCAAAGGCACACGTTTCTCTCTCTCTTTGGCATCCCCCTTCGCGCGCAGGCCGCCGCTCTAGGCACCTTTATTTCGCACCCGAGCGCGATGCTTCGGCGATCTCCTGGAACTCCGGCTTCTCCTTTCCCCAGAAATGCTTTCCCGCTACCTACCTACCTATCGTCGATAAAAGTCGTCGACTTCGTCACCTCTTCAGTCTTCATTTATCCTGCATGTGCATTTAAGTTTGAGGGCAACGTGTTACGGCATTATTCACCGCTGGGTTTTTGCTTGCATGCAGGGTGAAACTATAATATATTTTGTTGGTAGTTTTCTTCGAGTTTTTGTACGCTCTCTCTTGCAGTTTTTCACTGAGTCTATTTTATTTCACTGCGCAGAGATAATAGGGACTTATGTGTGTTTATACGGTAAAAATGTAACGCCTAAAGTCAACGTTGTATCTAAAAAACTGGCAATAGCATAATTTTTTGGATTTACATGAAGCTCTTTGTGCAGTGAGTGTTACATCATTAGCCAATTCAACATATTCATATACGTTATTTCGTGATATTGGCCTTTTTGTAATAGTTTTTGGCTTCTTCGTTCGAGATATAATGGTTAAATAAACAATTATCATCACCAGTTACAAAAAGAATTATCAGCGAACAATCCTAGCTTGGTTTGACGCAGCTCTTTATTCCTCTCTTCTATCCACTAGGCTTTTCCAAGCGATATATTTCTTCTCTTTTAAATCCTTCATAACCTGTCCGATGAAATTCATTCGATGTCATGTCTTTCTAAAATTGTTCTGATTTGAGCATCATTGCCTCATAATGTAGCCAACTAAGTTTTTTCGCCTTCTACATAAGTTTTAGTAGACTTCTATTTTCTCCCACTCCTCTTAGCACTTCCTCCATGGCTACTGACCCCCAAAACTTTCTATTTGATTTCATTGATGGCATTCTCGATTTAAACATTAAAAATTAACGGGAGACAGGGCAACAACCTGTCTCACTCCTTTTCTTAGTCTTTCTTATGCAGGGTTGGGTCCACATTTTAGCTCATCTACTTGGATTTTATAAAAATGTTCACAATTCTGCAATCATTTCAGAGGTTTCGAATTTATTTTAGAATTCTAACCATTATATTCCATTCGACGTTATCAACGGTCTCCTCCAAAACGACCAATGCTATAAAAGTCAGTTTGTTCTTCTCCTTTCTCCTCTCTATGAGCAGCCTAAGAGCATAAGCTGCTTCTTCGGGCCAATTCTCTTCCTATCCTCAACAGATCGGACGGTTTATTCATTTTGGGAATAAAAATTATGGTATTCTTTTCGAAGTCGCTAGGTATAGTACATGTTGATGATTTTGCGCAGTTAAATTAAAGCCTTCTCCGCTGTATTTTTGATAAGTTCTGCTGAAACATCATCTGTTGGTGAAGCCTTATTCATTTACAGGTTTCTTATTGCAGCGAAAAATTGTTACATTAAGGTGCTGGCTTCCATGCTTTGCTTTTCTACTTCCCTTACCTCTTCATCAATGTTGTAGTTGAGTTTGTTTCCGTTGTATAATTCCTCCAGGTATTCTTTCCATCTCATCGCTTCGTCTTCCTCATCAAATAACATATTTTTTTTAAATATCTCTTATCGTATTACAGTTATTTTCTGTGTCCCTTGAAACTTTTTCTCACTATTCTATATATCGCTTCCACTTTCCCTTGTACGATGTTATATTGCACATCCTTGCATTGTTCATCATCCAAGCTTGTCTATCTTTCCTTAATTTGCGACAAATCTTATTCTTTATTCCCTTGCGGCAAGCCTGTTCTTCCTCATTTTTTGCATTCTTTTACTTTCTCGGTTCTTCTATGTGGTCTAGGACTTCATCCGTGATCCATGGCAATTTCTCATCAAATTTTATTTTCCTTAGAACTTCTCTGGTACCCTCCTGAAGCCTACTTTCAATATTTTCCAGCTATTCTCTACTGAATTCTCAGTCAGATCTCATCCAGTCTAGCTCTATATTATTTATTGAATTGTACTTTCATTTTCGGCTCCCTTAATGTCCCTTATTGCCATGAGTTCTTCTCTAATTTCTTTTTTTTTTTAATTTCAGATGACATTTCATCATTATTACATTATGATCACTGTCGATATCTACCCCGGGATAGCTTTTGCAGTACCTGGTTCCTTAACCTGGAATTCACTGAAATATAGCAGTTGAAATTTTACTATATACTTATATTTGGAAGTTTACTTATTGAACATGCTGCTGTGAACACAAAGCGATGGCAATCCGAGGTGTTATAGGTCTATCCATGCGTAAGATAGGCCTTCTAAGTTATACATTGAGTCTGTGAAGTTACGGTGACTTGGCGAAGGGAGGCAGTCAACAGTTATGCCTCCCATCAACCTGCGGAGAATATAGCAGGTCTTCTTCAAATGAGAGAAGGTAGAGACCCCAGTTATCAGTACAGCGACAATCAATGCATTATAGATGCGGTAATTTTTACTAAAGTGGCTGTACTACTGCGATGTGTAAGGCAAGGGAACCACCATATTATTGTCCCGAGAAGTCGCAGCTACTCCTAATTTTTAAATTTAAGGCATAGTAATAATATATGATTTCATTACATCCATGTACATCATTCATATCATACAATAAGCATCAGCTTTCATAGAATAAAATTTTGCACATCAGAAGAGCACTCTTGTGGTGTGGTTGCCATTCTGTACATGGAAGCACAGAAAAAATATATGAGTATCAATGCAAGCTAACGCATTGAAAATTGTTCATTATTACGAAAATATCAAAATCAGTGCGCAATAATGACAAAATGGATATGATTATCGAAAAAAAAATTATGAAAATTTATTATCAAATCAATCCCTAGGCAAAACAAAACAATATTTCCCAGCAGATACAGCCATATTGATCGTTTTTTTGCGACGTCTTCGCATTGAAAATGATGAAAGAATAAACCATTGAAATATGGGTGCCTATCAGTAATTGCACCCGACTTGAAACCCGTGGAAGAATATAGCAGAATATAGAAGGTCCTCTTCAAATGAAAGAAGGTGGAGACCTCAGTTATCAGTACAGCGGCACTCATTGCACTTTATATATGGTAATATTTACTTAATTTTCTGTATATCATTGTTTTGCATACAATTTAATACGCATGCACATATGGAAAAGCTGCCATGCTAAAAAATAAATTGGAAGACTTAAGCGTGATGGATTGGATTTTTTCCATGTTGAAATAAACACTTGTATTTTTTCACCATAATGAAATTTATAACGAGGTTTACGTGTTGCTACATTGAAATCTGTGTCGTAATAAATTTTTCTGTCGAGAAACATTGCAAGAGTTTATTTCAACGTTTGGAAATACATTTATTATGGATTTCGAAAAACTGAGAGACCTTTCCTTATTCCATCTCTCCTTCGATTTTACTTTTGCTGATCAATCCAGGACAGCACATGGAACCTCCCTTTCTTATTGCGCGTAAGAAATCCACGGGCTCCCGGATAAAGTGAGTGAGCAGGGGTACGGACCCTAACTCACAGGGATTGAACCCTCCCAACACGGGAAAGGGGTTTTGAGTGAAGGATAGCGGAGTGGGACGGAGATGTCTTATTGGAAATTGGACTGCGATACGAATGAACGGGAAAGACGAGGGGTCCGCCAGGGCCTCACTCCAATCTCTGCACACTCTCCGTCCATCCCTCTTCGGACACCAGTCAAGGAAATCCTCCTTTTCACCAAATCCCCCTTTTCTACGCTACCCCCTATCTTTGCCTTACACTCCGCACCAACTCCAAAGAACAATCCCATCCACTGACGAATCCCGGGGAATAGAAAAAAGTGCATAAACATATAAAAAAAACCGAGCGGGGACATACATACATGCATACGCCAATGGGATAGGGAGAGAGATTCCTTTCCGTCTTCCCGATCGGGGCAAATTGATGCAAATCGTGCGAGAGCGAATCATGTGCATCCCCATATTTTCCAAAGATATTCCCGCGTCAGTCTCTCTTCCCCTGTTTGCATGACCATCTATTTTTTCCCGCCATTCTTCCTCTCAGCGTCCTTTGCCGCGAAGATAACCAGTCGCTGTCACCTCTCGCTATTGCTGCATACTCATACTTTTTCTCCTAGAGTTAGGAGGATAGCTGAGCTGAATCTCTATTCTCTAGGCTCTATGTGCCATCGTGTGATGTGTTTTCTTTTTTATGCAATTTTTCGCTCAATAACAGTGGAGTCATTTCGTGTTTTGATGGCCGGGGCTTTTTTGGCGAATTTCTAGGTTTGCACTTCATCATTTATGTTAAGGCTAATATGCATTTTGTAAAGCTAGTATTTGTATCGTTTGTTCTCAGTACTTACGTGTATGTTTTAGCATAACAGATACCTTAAAATAGTTACAAAAGCTACAAGAAGCACAAATAATAATCGGCGTGAGTGTGAAACAACCCGGCCGATAGATCGGCGCTCGGCATTACAAGAGTTAATATCTGAGCATTATTTGAATTTTCAACGTTTTATTCTCTATTTTTTACTACTGCTTACCCTTGATTTCTGAGTTTTTCATTCACTGGTGGGAAATGGTACGTTTACATTGAACAGCTATTATGTGCCGACGTTCATGATCTTCACCTTTACCTTTTGCGTCCATTATTGCAAATATTTAGAGCAAGGAACAATGGCGATTCATTTGTTTTGGTTGGAGTGTCTAATTTTGTGTAAAATAGATTCAATATATGTTGTTCTAAGGATTTATTCTCTATTAACAGCCTGCAGTGTGAGACAGTTTCATTCACCTGGTTGAGAATATTTTCATATTCTTCTGTACTTTTGTTTTTATAAAAAAATGATTGTTTTCGCGTATTTTTACTTTATTATTTTACCCATAGCTTATTCCATTTATGCTTAAAGTTTCTTTCAAAATATGTAAACTTGTGACATATTTGTTAAGAAATTAAATGAGCCAAGTGCTTAGTAAGTGTTGAGAGTACCACTAGCTTAGAGTCTTCAGAGCACCAATATAACTAAGAAAAATATTTTATATTTTTAAATGTACTTCGGAAGCTTATTAACAGGAATGTAATGACATTTTTGAGCTACCTTAGTGATAGAACTTATTTTATTTATGTTATATTTATTAACTAAGGGAAACTGTTATTCTAATATTGAAGTAGTCACTGTAAAGCATCCTTAAGTTTCCTGAATTTTTGAACTTGCATTTTGGGCTTTTACTCCTCTCAGGTGGTCAAACAGGATCTCTATTGTAGGGAGAACGGAGTCACTGGCATAACTCAGCAAATAATGTTTCTGAAAATGTATTGAAATGATGAATGGTATTTGATGAACTGTCAACTAAACGCTCGCGGGAAAATTTTTGGACTCTCTAAAGGTCCTCCTATTTTTTCTAATGCTAAATTAAGAAAATAAATTTCATATAAATATTCTCAGCTTTTAATTCATTAATTTGTACCTTATATTTAGAAATAAGCGAGACAAACAAAGAAAAGGTTCCTTGACGTAGAGAATAGTCTCACAAATTTCTTTTAGAGCCTTTTCAGCTCGTTACCTTTAACACCACTGCTTTGATGAACACATGAAATCTACTTGGTGTCTAGGGAGGAAGAAGACTGAACCTTTGGCTAAGCGTACAATGTACTTTTTTGGACGCAATACCTCCATTTTACTCATTGATTCAAGCCGAGGGTTGGTGTGTATATATGAGGGTAAAACTCTTCCAAGACGGGTGAATATATTACATTTAACGTAGGGATGCCAGTTTTTTTTCCCTGAGCCACCTCGCACCGCGAGTGCCCGCGAACCGCTTCACCCCGAACTCGAACCCTGGACCCTTCGATTAGCAGCGAAGCAATTTACCCACCAGCCTGCCACCTAAAATTTTGCAAACTATTCAGTAACTTGATGATTTCCTTTCAAGGTAAAAGGTCTTATCTTACGGTGATATGGGATGTGGGCACCGTTGTAAGAACAATTCCTGTAGAATTTCATGCCGAAACTTTTTTTTATTTCTAATATGGAATACCACAATATTTCTATGCAAGTTTATCTAGGAGATTTCATTAAAACTCGGATATTCTTCATAGGTTCAATTATGGCTATAAGAATATCATATCGTCCCGTTATGAACTATTTCTGCCGCGGATATAAGTTTTATTTTGCTTACATGCCTCATTCCAATAATAAATTGATTAACTTTCGCATTTTTTTTCGCCAAGAAAAGTTGTTCCCTCCGTACATATTTTGAAACCAACGTGGAAAATTAATTAACAGCTCCTTCAAATGTGAGAGAAGTGGTGAAGAATGTAGTTTCTCTCATCTCGGGCCTCAATGCTTCAGCTATTCCGAAGATTGTAAATTAAATATTTTTCTCGGTAGAGAGCAGGAAAATAGATCCTCGGAAAAATGGCAAACACAAACTGCATTATTTTGAGCACGCCCTGTCCTTTCAAGGTTGAAGGTCTCTCTTCGAGACGCACGAGGAAGAGAGAAATTTTTAAAGGGAAGATTAGGAATTTTGTCGTAACTGTTAACCGTTACAATGTCTTCTCGTAAACATCACGTATAATGTAACAGTTGCTGCATTTAGATCTTTATGGTGCTACTGACAAACTAAGAAAATTATAATCATTTAAATGATGGTTATAAATTATTTTAAAATGTTCCATTTAAATTAAATATGCATTGGTTTATGCGTAGGTCTTTCTGCTTCTATCGGGGAAAAAATTATAGCTAAAATGCAAGGTATACAATTATTTCTATTAGTGCTAGTAAAGAGTAAATCGTATAAAATAAATCTTAGAGCATCAGAGGCACTCTAGAAAATTTACTATCTTATTTCATTTAATACAAGACCTTATTTTAGAGGACAAGGCATTCACGTGGTTTCTGGCTGGGATCAAAACACTATACCTAGGGGTGTTAGCGTAACTGTGTAACATACAATTTCGACCACGTTCGGGACCATACTATCCCCTTTCTTCGTTGTAAGCCGACTCTCGTGGAGGCAAGAGGTACGGAGAGATATTAGGATGAAGAAATCCCAGGTTTGTTACAACTAAATCGAGGAAACATTTTTTGGAGAGGAATATATGCGTGATGCAGCATTTTTTGCATCTTGATTGCCATAGTACTATTCAGACTGGAAGGAAATATTTTGTTTAAAATATTGGCTAAAAATAGTATAATAACCGCACTATTCACTACATCTGTCTCGTCCGACATGTTGCAATTTCTTCCTATTTAGTCAATTATGAGGAAAATAATTTTCCATTCGCTACGCGAATGTAATTCAGTTTGCGATAATTATTTTAAAAGAGCGCGAAGAAAAACAAACACTTTTCCTTTGACAGGATATACAGAAAATATAATCTCTCGTTTCATTTGCTACTGGATCTCAATCGAGAGGACTGACGTGGTTTCATGATAGGGATCAGAAAACTGGACCCATGCGTAATGACGTAACCTTATAATGTACCATTTGGCCACGTCCCCCAAGCCATCCTAGGGATAAATAATACGTAATGCCCATGGCCCTTCTCATGGGTAAAAGTCTTCTCTCCCGCCGGCATGAGACGCAGGGAAGGAGGTAGACCTTAGGAGGAACAATGCCCCAAGACTTGAGATACCATCCGACCCACCCCTGGCCCTCTCTTGTACGCTCTGTGGGAGGAATCGGAGACGTGGCCCGGCCCTGTCTACCGCTTTTGGAGGATAAGTTAATGGGCGCAGGGAGCGAGCGGTTTGGGAAGACCGGCGGCGCCCCTTATGGAAATGAAGACGGTGGTCCGCTGCCACCCCTGGATATGGAATGAGGAGAGGAAAGGATGAATGAGGAGGACCCTGCTGACGGAGGGACCTGGAGGAGGAGGAGAAAGGGGCCAGGGGTTTTTCAAGAAAAGGGATCCCCGGCCAGCCCGGAGGGGTCGTGCGCGAATAAATTTACGCGGAAGTGTCCGTTGAGTAAGGAGATACTGAAAGGGAAGCGATGGGCTGGATGGGCTTTAAGGATCGCTTGCAGCGCCGTGTTGGCGGCCTTTTGTGACGTTAAGATGAGGGGGTAGGTGGCAGTGCGGCGGAAATTGGATGAATTGATAGCAACATCTTCGGGGTAACAGCTCTGTCAGGATCCAAGTATCAACCTAACTATTTATGTAGTCAATTGTTTGCGAGCTAAATAGGAGGAACTTGCTCGTGGTGAAGTAGTTACTTTGGGAGGTATTTCCTCTTTATAATTACATGGGGGTTTGTAACAGGAAGAAGTTGAATCGAATTAATCTGAAGGGAATAGGCAAGATTATCAACATTTATACACCTAACTACTACCTTCATAGCGCATTAATGATATTCCATGTACCTAACTATTAATGTTGTGGATTGTTTGCTATCTAAATTTGTGGAACTTGCTCGTGGTTAAATACTTACATAATTAAGTACGGGGTAGGTATTTACTCTTAACAATTACACTGGGATATTGTAACCGGAAGAAGTTGAATCGAAATAATCTGAGTGGGGTAGGTAAGGTTATCAATGTTTACGTGCTTAACTACTGCCTTCACAATGAATTTACGACCCTCCTTCGGCTAATTAGCGCCCAATATCAATGTAATGCTATTTAACCTCACGGTTCCATATAATATCGAAGCACATGCATTCAGGATGTCAACTTCGTACATAATTACTTAGATAGTATTTATATATTAATTCTTGGAGTATATTTGCATCACTCGAGGTTCGGTCATTAATTTCAGGTAATATCCGATAGTACCTCTCGGATCAAAACTGGAGTGAAGCCGTTCAAAAGCGGAACGATGGGCAAATGGAATAGATGCACTTGACTTTTCGTCTACCGATGGAGGAGAGTGAAAAATAATTTTGAAAAAAGGATTTTTCACTTCATTTATTTTTAATAGACTTATTAACGTAAAATTATAACTATTGAGCCAAAAAAAAAATTACCGGCAAGTTTTCACAAACCTTTTACATCAAGACCGCTTTAAATATATTTTGCATTATCCTCAGACCTGGAGAAAAATTCGAAATGCTATGTATGGGGCCGTGAGATTAAATCAATTGTGAAAAATCGCCAGTAATTATTATTTTATCAATAACTAATTCCTCATGTCACATTCAAAAGCTCATGTTTGCATTGATTACTGTAGAAAGCGGACACAGAATCCGAAAACATGGTTATTGTATTTAGTTGATACCAAAGAACAAAAATATTTGTCATTACTTTCAAAAACTTTGTTGATTTTGCAATAAATTATAAAATCACTCTGCATGATAGGCGTGTAAATTGTTTTTTTTTCTTTCAAGTTTAATTGCGATCACAATATGCCATCACTATTAAAACGTATCAGAGCATACATATTCGATAACGGTAGGAAAATTAGCACTCTATAATTTATGTTGACTTGGAGCAGCGTATAAAAAAAAGCTTTGATGTTTTCTATAAAATGCGTTGCTGATCCCTTGACACTCCTTTATCATGCCATGCCATGTGCTCTGTACTGACATTTCTCTCCATTAGAACTCTTTTTTAGCATATTAATTGGTAGAATATGTTTAAAAACATGATTGAATTTATACATTTTGTTTACAACTTTGGTAACTATTGTCTGTTAATGTAATGGGAATTAGTACTTCCACAAAGTGCTAAGTTTTTAAATTCGAATGATAGATTTTGATACGACAGAAAACATCATCACGGGTTGACGGGGTGAGGTTAGTGCATGCATGACAGCCATATAGAACTGGTTGTGTGAACGAAATGTTAGCTGTTTTGTTCACTTTTACCGGTAAGAAAGCACCTCAGTCAATCTAAAGTGCGAATTGTTTTATTAAGATGTAGCTTCCCACCTAGTTTGGACTCAGTAGGTCTTAAGTGCCCCTTAGGCCGTATTCTACTCCTGCTAGGTAATCAAAATCCATTGTGACGTATTTTAAATCAGTCTATCCGTAACTTCATAAATTAGTAGTCGAATTAAAGTTGTCTGGAAGAGATTCGTTTTGCCCGTCTCCTTAGGCCTTTACCGAATCTTCAACGCCATTCTCAGTCATCCTATTCCCATTGCGCTGTGGTGCAATCCATCAGGGGCTTACCGGGGTGCCCACACAACAGACAAGGCTTCCTTTCTCTCGGGAAATCCTTCCAAACCAACCAATCCTTTGCCATCTCTCCTCTATCTCACCTTCGACGAACTACCAATACTCCCTGTTCAGCCGGTGTCTCTCTTTCCCCCGCCCCTCTCCTGAATTTCTGCCTAAAAAGGGTTCCTTGGTTCCCGTCAAACCCTATCTCGATCCAAAAATCCACGCTTCCCAGTCCCCTAATTTGGTTCCGAGTTATACCACCGATACCTCCTCCCTTGGTCCGTCTCGACGCCTCCTACATTCCTCCCTTAGAATCCAATTCTATCTCTCCCCACATTTCATGGCTTTTTTTTCCCGACCCCTTCTCATACTACCTTGTGGTGTACTCGGATGTTTGATGTATATTTTTGTGCCCATGTCTTCCTGTTCTCATTGAAATATAATGGAATATTTAGCAAAACGAGGAAGTGTCATAAAGTCGGGAAATCTTTTTTTTTTTAAGTGGACTTTTAAGAAAATGCACACCTCTACCGATAATGTGTGATCGATGTAGAAATTTTTTTACCCTTCTTAGACTACATTGTGGTGTACTTGGTTATTATGCGTATTTTTCTCTCTGCCCATGGCTTCCTGTTCTCATTCAACTATAATGAAATATTTATCAAAACCATTAGTTGTCATAACTTTGAATGTAACAATATACCCTGGACAAATTTTTGACGAAATTGTTTTCTTAATCGGAATAAGAACAAGTATTTATATATTTAGATTCAAAAATAAATTCTTTAATTTCCGTATTTCTGCACTAAGAAAGAGTTTAGTAAACGTTTGTTGCAATTTCCCGGATTATATTTAATAAGCGGATGTGCCAGGAATTGAACGACGAACATTGCTGTAAGCCTCACCACAATATGCAGCAAATGTATAGAAATTCGAATTTTTATTGAAGATAGCAATCCTTAGCCTTGGTGACAGCTAACGTAAAATATTGGGAACCGAATTTTGATTCCATATATTATATTCAATATTATTTAAATACCTTTATTAATATTCCTTTTAGATATTCCTATTATTGTAAAGCTAGAATTTTAATTCTCTAAATCCGAATTTCAAATATTAATAAATTTTGTGCCTAACTATTGTCAAATTTATTTCTCATATTGGGAGCAAAGCTGAATGCAGAAATAATTATTGAATAAATGGCAGTACAAAACAAACAAGCTGATACACACGATGTCTTTCATTATTTTTTTCAAACCCTGAACTCCACAATATCTCCCGAGATGGATACGTCACAAATTTAATTTTTTTAAAAAAGGGTATTAATCGAAAAAGAAGTTTCATGCTTCGAAAAATATTTTTATTGAAAAAAGGGTACGTCCACGTAACCAATAAAAAAACGTTCTACCCCATCACTTATTTCGGCAAGGCGTAGCGACCGGAGGCGGGCGAGCACCCCTTTCTCTTTTTCCCACCAACCCCAACTCCACCTTGCCCGGTCTTCTCTCACATTCTCCCTGCTTCAGACCCTCGTGTTCCCCCACTCCTTCCACCATATTTATTATTAAAAGTCTCTCGCAGATTCGCGCGAAATTAAATTCCCGGAAATAATTTCCCAAAGTCGCTTCTAACGATGACATTATCATAATGGAATTTTGATTTTTCTCGAGCTAGGCGAGAGCAGCCTCGAACGACAGGGGAACTCCTTTCAAGCACCCCCTCCATTTCCTTTTTCTTCGAATCGCTTCAGGAAAAAATCAGGCTTAAATGGCGAGTGTCTTATTTTATGCTGCAATAATATATTTATATAGGTATATACATTTTATTATATCCCATATATTTTATTCATCCAGGCTTTCACAGAGACGCAATTCGAAGAAAACAATCTTAGTATTTCGATCAAATTACAAGAATAAAGCCTAAGAAAGGTCAAGCATTGGTAAATTTTCATATTTAGAGTAAGCTTGCACTTAGTTGCTCATATTAATATCAGTAACTTACCTATACATTTAATTCCCGTTATTTGCGTGCTCAATACTCATTGTTTAACTCAGACCGCGGATTTATATTTCATTTAAATTAATCGTATGAATCGATGAATTTCAAAACCTATTACAGGCAATTAACTCTAGAAATAAAAAATGTTACGGGAATTTAAAAATTGGTAACTAGATTGAGTAGGCCCCATCCAAATAATTATAATGCTCCTAAGATTTTTTAATGTATTTTTTATTCTGTTTCGACTGTTACAAGTATCACTCGTCGATGAATAATCGCCCTCGTTTAGTTGTTGGAAAATTCCATTCGTCACGATATATACCTACACAGTGCGAGTAAAAATATTTTCAACGTAATCGATTAAATCGATATATTCCACAGAACTAATTTTTGTCCATTCTTCATTATAATGTAACCAAAATATTCTCCAATGATTGGCTAAAGTAACCTTTTCTGGGTATAAATAATGAACTTGTACCCTGGAAAGTGTGAGGGGAATCTATGATAACACGATGTTTCATTATTTGTACAATAGAGCAACACAGTTTTGCCCAGGTAACTAATTGACGGAAATTGTATTATAGCTAGGGAGAAAAACCATAGTAAATGCCATTATAGCATGAAATTCCGCCTCTTATTGCTCTAAATTCTCTAAGGAAATAAATATTTTCGCGTTAATGTATCGCATTTACTTTGGAAAATTATTATACAAAAAACACGTTAGTGTAACTATTATGTACGTTAATCTGTTAATATATTAATAACCCCGGTGTAAAAGGCCGTATACGGCTGTTTTCGGTGGTATGGAAATGGATTTAAAAAAGTAAAAATGTCTAATATGGGCTTAGTTACATCCAAAATGGCATAAATCAAATCAGGTAAAGTCTCATCGCAGCGTTTTTCATTTATAGAAAGATTGTATTTAGTTCGAAAAATACTTATAATGATGACTTAAGTATGTACATTATGGATCCGAATAATTAAGTTTTAAAACGGGGCTTTATATTATCCAAAACACTAGACAAAGGTTATCAAAGTCGCATATTTTAAGTTAATCAGCAATTTCTTCAATCTTTGCTGAGCTGCTGAGAAACTCCGTTTCCGAACATGGTATCCATAATTGCAGTCGCACTATATTGCAGTGTTACTGCAAACTTTGAGCTGAATTTACATCTCTAAATATATTTTTCTGTTTTCCATTCCCTGTGGATTTTTTATATTTGTATCATCTCTTATGGAAGGTAAAAAAATCATCAATTCATTCATCACCTGCTCCTTTTTCTAATTTTCTTCGCTCACACTAAAGAAATCCACTCTTTTTTGTAGCTATCATTTTATTCACACCCATTCCTCTGAGCTCAACATTCTCGACTAATTAATCTACGTCTCGCAAAAAAATTAAATTTATGTCATCAATTAAGTTTCTCCTCAAACTTTCCTGATAAATGTTTTTCTTTCACAAGGGGCTTTCAGTGTGGATAAAGCTTAGCATCTGTCACTGCTCTGATCCATTCGTATCTCTTCAGTGTCGCTCAATTTGGAGAGACGAGCAAGTCATCGACTTAACCTTCTCTGCGGGAAAAGTTTTGGCCGTGTGGTGGCAGCACCGTCCAGGCGGCTAAACACAAGGTACACCGCGCCCCCGTTGGCTTACTTTGAAACTTAAATCCTTGCGCAAGGTACCTACCCTTACCACTTGATGCTTGGTAATGGGGCTTGAATGCCTAAAACTTGTATAAAAAATCACTTTTCACAGAGGTGGTGCAATGTATTTGATTTCATCTGCACGTTTATAGTTCATGATTTTTTTCTTTCGTTTCGAGATACATATTTCTGATAACATTGATGATATTAACCCTCTATTTTAATTTTGAATCACAATTAATCGTACGCAAAAATTTCATCTTCTTAACCTTTTGGTAAGAAGATATTGAAATTGAAATAGTGCATTTCATATCCTGTATAACAATTACATATAATATGCATGCAGTGGCATAACTAGGATTACGCATTGGGGGGGATGGGATCACCCGGGGTGGTGGCCCCCGAGGGGTTGTCGGGAAAAATGTTTTAAATATGACATGCGTAGATATACATTTTACATCATTTTGGCACTAAAAATTTAACTTTTACCAGTTTTAGTTATTGAATGTCGAAACTAGACATTATTTTAAAACTTTTTTCATTTCCCTGAGGCTTTGGGAGGGAGGGCGGGGGGGGGGGGAGAGATCCCTTTCCCCTTATCCCCCCATAGTTACGCCACTGCTGTATGATGTTAAAAATGGAAATAACTACTTGTGTTACACATAATCATAGTATGCATGCGTTGCATGAAATGCATTATGTATTTTGATTTCACTTCTTGCTCATCACTCATTATATTCATTCTTTTTGAATTTCCGTCTGTAATTTATATCATTGGCATAATTAATATAAAAAAATAGCTTATTGACAACGCTGAGGGAACTAATGTCAACCTGCATATGATCAAGCTACTATACTAAGGCATCACAACTTGTGGGTACAGGTGATTCTGCCATCGACCCTTGAGACAGAAATATGATGTTTTTAATAATGAGTATCGGGCTATAAGTGATATAGTTTTCAGAATACAACAGGCATAAGAAATATTTGTGGAACAGAGCACTGTAGAAGCTAGAACTCCTAAATCGTAAAATGGGGAGATTTTTGGATGAAAAAGTAAAAGAGACGTGCAATTTTTCACTCATTCGGCTACGCTTTAAATATGCACCGAGCATATCGGATCCGGCGAAGAAAGACTTAATCCATGAACGTAATAGAATACAGAAACATAGCGGCGCGAATCATCAAAATCTACGACGGTCGCGCAGAAAAGCGAAACATAAATGTTATACGAATTAGGCTGCGAGCCGCTAGAGACTCGGGGGCTAACGCTAAGCTTCGATTACGTGAGTAATTAAGAATAGATATCTTTAATAACGACACGAAGATAAACATATTAGAGCCTCAATACATTTTCAGGTCCAGCAGAAACGATAAATTAAGATAAATTAAATATTCTACATGACGGATAGGTACGGGTTATCGAATCTCCCCCGAAACGTAAAAGGACTTTAATAAATACTGGGCGTACTTTTTTAAATATAATTTCCTTTTTAATTGTAAATGACTGGTGTCCTTACACTCCCTGCCATACGCGTATTGAGATGCCCTGTGGGGTGGTATGTAGAGTTGGTTGTAGAACCCTTCCGTCATCTGCTACTGTCCTACCTCCAATTGGGCTTCAATTCGAGTGGAGGAGTATCCTTCCACTCCGTCGATCTCTATCCGTTGCATCTTAAGTGGCCACGGAATGCAGTGACGGCCTATTTGCACACGTGCGTCTGGGATTAATTAGCTGAAGCAGGCATGCGCGCCGTTTCCATGGTCACCACCCGCTTCCCGGGCACTCGGTTGTATCGGAGGAAGTCGCTGTGGTCAATTTCTAAAGCATCACCCATAAAAACTTAAACCATTCATTCGAATCATTGGTAATAGTCACTATATCCACAAAAAAGCTAATTTAACTGCAATCAGAATAAAACCACGGATTAGATAATGAAACATAGAGCACCAAATGAATTTAAAATGTTCCTAAAATTCCCGGTTTGAGTCCCGGTCAAGGCATAAGATTTTTCAACCACGGTAATTTCACATCACGACTCTGTTATCGTGACTAACCAAGGTGGTTAAGATGAAACGGCTAAGTAATTTCCCTCTTCTACTGCGACTTATACCTGATGTGTTCGCCTAGATGATGTATTCCTATCTACAATGCTGTGTGTTGTTCATTGAACTAAATATATTTTTCAGAAGTGAAGGTCACATTAATCATTGCCTAGAGTTCTGGAAAAAAATAACTAAAATGCCTGAGAAAACTAAAACATAGCGTATCCTACAAAGTCCAGTAAAATTGGTTCATCCGCTAGTGCGAAAAAAGTTCAATTTTAATTTGGAATATACTAGTAATTCTGCCAGATCTTTGTTATCAACCAGAAATGGGGCAGTAAAATTGGAGTATCCGTTATAATTCCTCTACATAGAAGTCAGTTAGAGATTACGTAAATAGCGTTACAGCTCATCGTTACGTTATAACCGTACCTTATGCCATTTGGGAGCTTATATACATGATATTGTAGGCATGCAATCGATAATCACCAAAGAATTTACACCCTTCGTATTTAGTTAGTCCTTCTCGGTATATAGTTT
The DNA here is from genome assembly GCF_921293095.1 of Ischnura elegans. Classification (NCBI taxonomy): domain Eukaryota; kingdom Metazoa; phylum Arthropoda; class Insecta; order Odonata; family Coenagrionidae; genus Ischnura; species Ischnura elegans. The sequence goes on from NC_060249.1 coordinate 88,163,244, forward strand.
TTTAGATAGCATAGCCTAAAATGGGAAATCAATGCGTATTCATATTTTTCCACAGTTCATTACCTACCATTTGTTTTGAATATTTTCAACGTAAAATTATGCACTCTCCATTTAGATAGCTTAAGATAATTAATCATGCATTTAAAAGAGATGTATTTTACTTAAAAGGAAGCATAGTTCATCCGTAAAATCCTGTGATCGTAACTATTACAATATTGGGCAATTTGGCAATCACAAGGACGGAAATTATTTTAAATACAATTAAAAACTATACGGTGATTTAGATATTATTTACAAATTGAAGCAATAGGCACCATGTCCAAAAGAAAAGTGATATGCCCACTGCTTTTCACATTTATTCATGTTAACGCTACTGATGTGTGGATTAGAAAAAATTTAATTCATCTAAACATGAAATGAGTCTAGATGTTACTCTTGGGAAATATTCCTCTCAAATACGTGTCACGCGGTTACATATTGGCCCTCAAATGTTTCGGTCACCATCATCATGAGTGAACATTTCTAAGGTTATTTTGAAGCAGCTCTTTATTCCACTCTCCCACCTGCTACAATTTTCATGGTGATGTTTATCTTCACTTTTGAGTCCATTACGAGCGTGCTGGACCCGCTCCCAGCGGGCTTCCCCCGCTATTTTCAATGCAGGTCCACAGAGGGATAGGCGCGTTTCTAATTTTAAAATGTAAAAAAAAGGCAGGGTCTTATGTACAAATTTAATTGGAATGTTCATGTACAAATTGAGGTCAGAGGACCTCTTTAAACACAAATTTGAAAGTAATTACACTATCCTCTGTTAAACGCACATGATAACTCATACTTACGTATCAACAGGAGACTTTTTTTAATTATTTAAAAACCAATTTTAGGAAACAATATCAATATTTAGGCAGTAAGGTATGCCGTCGCATGTTCTCTGATAAATTCTGTGCATTTTGGTACCTCACTTGTAGAGTTTGGTTGCGTATAAGTTGAGAAAAAGGTATCGATACAGTAGAAAAAATATAGAAGATAGCCTGTCCTAATTTATTAGTGGCTGTTCCTTGCCCTTCCTCCTTTAGGCCATCATGTCTCATAATATGGCCGAATGAGAGCTATACAAGCTGTCCCATCTTCCACATAGGAATTTTTAAAAACTAAAAAAACACTACAGAAACTAAATATTTCCGGTATTGGATGAAATGAGCAGGGCGGGAACAAATTTAATGTATTTTAATAATTTGGGATCACAGATGAAATGAGGCTTTCAATTTCTGAGAAAAAATCTACGTGTGCTACATTAATGTCTTTAATAGGTCTTGTAAAATTTTGTGACTGTAAAAAGTAATACTGGCAATATTTGCAAAGGAGTCTAATCAGCCTGGATCATTGAGCGAGTTAATTTATCCGTGAGTTTAAGAAATGTATTGAACAGAACTCGCCAAGGAGTTTGAGACTCGTTTGTAATAACCGAATTAAGCATCGGAGCATATCCCACGCAATTGTTCATGCAGTTTGAATACCTCCTATTCAATAATTCTAAGTCCAAGTTACTGCCCAAAATGTCCATTGTAAATAGTTGACTGTTTTTAGCGAAGAATGGCTTCTACACAGTCAAATTTGTAATTAATATTGGCAACAAATTCTATCTTCGAAGATATTAAAAATACAGTGGTTTTGGAGTTTTTTTTGATGGATCCTTGACGTCTTGGTTCACTTTGATTTTAGTTGTTACTTAATTCTGTGGGATAGTGCTTTTATGCATCTTAAATTTCGCTATCAGCTGCTATATTTGTATAGATAGTATATCAATAAACCTAGGCTTATGTATGAATACTTATGTAACCATAGTAACAGTATGGTAGAATTTCTATGGGTCACTAAGATAATGGCTAAAAATGATTTCTGGGATTCATATTGGTAGGTAATAGAACTCAGCAAATTTTTCATAACTTAGTAAGCCTTTATTAGCTAAACCCTTCATTCTGCTTGCAGGGTATATCAATGATACCGTCGGTTTTAACTATCCCTCAGTATCCAAAAAAAGATTAATTTACTCTTCCTACAAATAAATCCAACATTTTTGCGGAAAATTTTATAAATCGCTTTTTTGTGAAGTTCAGAACCAATAATATTCATTTTAGTGAAAATTGAAGGAACGAGGAGATTCTTTGACTCCCAAATTGGAGCCTTATTAGGTTACTCTAATAGGGAGCGACACGTGTTACTTCATTTAACCCTGGCACCAGAATTCCATTAATACGCGAAATTTAATATAGGTGTCTGGATCAAAAATCCCTTCGAGAGCGTTAATAGATGGAAGCGAGCTTTTCTTTACATTCCACGTGCACAGTCGCTGATTAGTGTAATTGAAATTCAGTCGAATCGTTCAGGGTAATGAATGCCAGGATTTATCTGATCGTGTAACGTCTTTATTCTTTTGCGTTTAATGCTTCCTGGATTCAATGTTTTCCGGCTCAACTTTGTGGAAGTTGAAGTTCACAAATGACAAATCGACTTCGTTTTCTTCTACGGATTTATTTTTGTACTTGAAAATGACCTCTTGAGGTTGAAACATGTCGTACCAAGAAATAAATCCGTGGAAGAAAATGAAGTCATTTTTTGATGTTCTCCTGGTTTTCTAATAATTTATTTATTTTCATCGATTACATAAAGATTATTACCACTTTACTGAAGCCATACATTTGTTGAAAATTTTTTAACTTATATTTTGATGCTTCGTCTCTTTTTCGTTATCGTCTATCGTATCTATCGTATTTTTTTGTGCTTTCGAGGTTATAGAATGAATTTTATATCAAAAATTATAAGTAAAATGTTGAATAAGACAAGTCCTTGACTTATATCTAGCCGTTACCTAGGTACAAATATCTTTTAATTTCTAGTTTTTTAATTATTTCGTTTGTACATATAGTTATTGGATTGAAAAAATATGCAATAATGCCATGAAATAAATCACGGTAATCTGAAGACCTATTTCTTGTTTTTTGTAAATATTTACCATCATTTATACATTTACAAGATTTATCTCTACCTGTAGCAACTCGGCAGATGCAGTAATCCGAAAAACACTTTTCTGCTTGTTACTGATGCCACTTCTACCAAGTTACTCGTTTTAATTTCAATGTCTCTAACTATTTATACTTACATTGCTATTAACGCCTTACTAACATCCATTTCGGCTACATTTTGACCAACTGGGAGATTCCATGCACTCACCTTTTTGGAGCATTATGACAAGCTGAAAATAACGGAAAAATTCTCGTGCAGTTACTCGTTCAATTATTCATACCAGTCATTTTTGAAGGTTGCATTATTGATCAACATTTAGTTGCGAAAAAACAGGGTCCGAGAGATTATACTTATCAAACTACGTTAGCATTGGATTGTGGTTGAGCTGCTACATCACGTGTTAAGGACCGCGTACCACATTGTTAATATCATATTTGAGATTTCGCTTTTCTGTAAATTTTTGTTCTCATGATTTTTTAATGTGCACGAGTATCAACGTTGTGAGGTGCGCAAACAAGCTCGGTGTATTAATCTCTCACGTGGACCATCAAACAGTTTCCTTGTTAATCAAAAGAAATAAATGGGATGGCCTTCCGCATGATCCCCTTTCCACATTCCTGACTCCTTAATGATGTCCCAAACGAACTTTTCCTCCAACCCTCATACATAACTCCTTCCTCCCCTAACGAACTACTGATGCCACTTGTGGTAAAAAAATAGATTCCCAAATGCTTTTCATATTTTTATATCTATAAAACTATCAGTTGTTACTTTCTGTGACTAGCATAATTGATATTTTGAAATTTTTTTTTGTCCGTTCATTTGCCTGAAAAGTAGGTTAGTTTGTCGAGCTTCGAAATCGCGGCTTTCACATTGGTGTCTCCACCGTGAATATATGTTCAAGCCCTGCATATCTAGAGGCTTGCATCGCCTCTAACCTTGGAATGTATTGACATTAAATATTCCAACTGAACTGGCATTATCATTTTGATAATATTGTATGTTATTTTTGAAATATGTTTTTATGCCTGAAAAGTAAGTTATTTTGTCGAGCTAGAGAATATTTGATTTCATTTTTCTGTACTTATCGCGATTGTATGCACACCTAATGGCTTATATTGCCTCTATTCATGAAATGCGTTAAGTATTACAGCCTGTTACTGATGCCAGCTTTCTTTGGGAACGTAATCATAGAGCTTCCAGAAAGTATCTCCAAATCGTTATTATCGTCGTTTATAAACGTTCACCCTGAAATAAAAACTCATGAGTACAAAAAAGACAGAAAAAAGATTAGAGAAAATAATGAGAAGTGGCGTTTTTTCTAGTACATAAAATACCTAAATTTGCAAGCTATGAAGTAACCAAGCGCGCTGATCATTTCACTGGAAACTACCTTCAGCCTTCCTGTATTTCAGCAAACATACACACACGATATACTTAAGTTCGTCTCCCACATGCATCAATGGTTCTTTTTATTCTTTTAAAGCTGATATTGGTTAGTAACCCAAGGAAACTCAGATTAGTTATGAAAAGACAATGCATTAGACACCGCTTCTACACTACAATAGCAGTGCGTTATTGAGTATTTAAACATATAGCTCCATTATCGTCAGTTGGTTTTTTCATGACAATTATACCATTTATATATCGAGTAGTTTGATGCATAGATGTGGATGCGGCAACCATATCATCTCCTGCCACACAGATTGGTTACTACCCCCTTAAAAATACCTCTCTTCCCGTCAAAATCAATGTTGCGCACTCTCGTTGGCAGTGAATTCTAGCTTTATTCATCCTCTCCACACGAAGTGATTGTGACCATCAACCCTCCCGCTTTTTTTTGGTGTTAGGCAACCATTCGCCACAGGCGGCTTCATGCATCCCGATGTATAAGCGGAAGCGAAGGACAGGGTTGAAGGGGATGGCAACTGTTTGGTCCAGCTCTTTCAGCTTTCTTTCCCTCCAGGGATATCCTCCGGACGGAATTTCATTTGAGAAGGGCACAATGCCACTCAGAGAAATTTTAGCATACAGTCATTACTCATAGAAATAGAACACGTTGAGGCTGGACTTTCTAGTATAGAGTAGACGTAGACAAATATAAGGCCACGATACTCTTTCCCTCTCTTGATAACATCAAGGGATAATAAAAATAATCAGGGGTTATGTTAACAACGATAATTATTTTTATTATTAATTATGCTTAAATATTAAAGGTAATAACTTTGATTGCTGTGAATTGATTGATAATAATAGGAGCAGGTGTTTCTTTAAGCTCAAAAGGTCCATAATATTATTTTTATTTCTAAAACTTACGGTTGGCTTTCAGATGATTTATGTTTCAGTTTAAAAATTGTCCCAAAATATTCATATCCGGGAGAGAATCAAAACCCCGTTTTATCGAAATCACTAAAATATGTACATACGAGGGAATGAGAAATTCCCTTACGCTCTTCAATTCTTTCATTTTTTTATATTTTTTTGTATAATACAGTAGATATACACCTCAATTTAATTTTAAAATAAGTAACATTCACGACGAGGTGGGGCTCGGTATATAAAAATATATAATTTTTCTCTCCTTTATTTTCTATGCCGACTTCATTTGATTTTCTGTTAATATCAACTATGACTTGAACATATTTTGAACAGTTAGAAATAACTGCAGAAGAAACGCTAGCAATTCAAAGTAAAATTACTGCATGAAACTGCGAGAAAGAGTATTTGTGCAGCAATTTGGATGTAATGTATGGAAATAAATAGAACAATGTGTGCACGAATTCTATGGTCCGAAAACATTGTTGATTATGCTCTGTGTACATTTTGTAGAATTACATACCATGAAAATGGCGAATAACAATAACGTATTGAACTCATGCAAAGAGTAACATTTGCTTCCGTAAATGATTTATAAATCCACAAAAATGTGCACATTTTATGCTTTATCTGCAGTTTACCTTGAACGTGAAGTATTGAGTAGTGTTTTGAGTAAAACAGTATCTAAACTAGTCGTCATTATATTGTTTCATAGATGTGGGAGGTTACGAAATATCCTTTTATGCATGCATATACACTGAGTTTACTTCTAAGCTCGTCTGTTTTCTCTTATCATCTTTGCTCTCTGGTGGATCTAAGTGAGATGAACAATGTGTGCAATGGAAATGTTGTCACATTTTTAAGAAATTGGTCCATTCTGCAAGTTTATGGGTATTTTTAAGGCAATTCATGACCATAAGGTGTCCATGTATGCTATGATTGAAGTCAGTGACCTTTATTTCGTTTAGGTGACATTTTGAAGTGTACTTCTGACATAAACTCGATTATTTTTTTCCATTTGTGTTCAATTTTTGTTATTTTTGAAAGTCACTGAAAATTAGGTGAAGACTGCCATTTTTCCAATCTGCAAGATTTCCAAATACTTCCTTATTTATGCATTTATCGTATTTTTGTAAAAGTATGAACGGGCAAAACGAGAATATTCAGTTTGTAGGTACAATCTCCCAAAAGTAAAGCCACTGATCTACTCCCACATCACTCTCTTACCCCCCTCCTCCCCAGCTACGAGGAGGAAGTTGAGGGAAAAAGGGGGCATGGCGATCGCGTCATTAGTCTTTCGCTTCCCCCTGCGTCCCCCTACCCTCTTCCCCCCTCTGATCCTGCCTGATTAATACCGGGGGGAGGGTGGCTCCCTCTTATTTGGCCGTTTTGGCGGGTGGGGCAATTAATGGCGGATGGAGTAAAATTGCCATCGCCAACCTTTCCGCGTTCCCGGAGAAGTACCTACTTCTTTTTCCCCTTTCATCATGGTTGAACGCTGGACTGCACTCCATTTGTCCCAAATTTATCCCGTATCCCAATAGCTAAGGAAGTTACATCGTGACTACGCGACCAAAGGAAAAATGTTTTTTGTTACGTAAATAATCCCAGTTTTTCTTGGATATGCATCCAAAAATGCGTCTAAATATTATTTTATATATATGAATACTTTGAGGTTATATAGGAAAGTTAAATCATATGAAAATCAGATAAATAAGTAACTTCAGCATTTTAACTATTTTTTAATGTTTTACTGAAGCAGTCCGTTTTACAGTTCGACCCTCTCTTTGATAGGTTGTTTTGCATTCAACATTTCCGTCGAATTCATTAGAAATAGATGAACTGCACCAACGAGCGGTTTTTAACGGATTCCACTCATATGAAAATAGTAGTGATGCATTAGAATGATCTACATCGCTATCTTGAAGGAATACAATTTTTTGTGGCAGTTTATTTACGAGAGTATTTATGCTTATTTCTAGCAATATCTTCATGGTAATATGAGTTTTGTGAGCTGTAGGCAATGTAAAATATCCTTATCATTAATGTATAACGTTATCAATGGCGCTTATATCTCCTTTACTATGTATCTATTGGTTGTTGTGCCTTTAGACATTCTGATGATTTTCTGAAGGCCTAAATAATAATTATATCAGGTTTTGAAAGGCGTATCATTCGTATTATTTCTAGTTTATCAGAAACGAGATCCAATCGATAAACCTCATTTGTGCTTTGGAAAGAAATGAAGTTTGGTGATGAATTAACCGAGCGGGAAGCATTCAGTGTTTTTGAATGGTGTCTTTTCCACCGAATACTGAAATCCCGATGACAGGATCGAACTTTTCGTCAATACCTCGGTCTCCCTTGTGTTGGGCGAAAAACGTTGGCATTCCTATAATGAAAGCGACAGGACCTGGAATTAGGGAGGGTTTGGGGAGAGGTAGGACAGCGTAATAAGCGAAATGAGAGAGAGGTGGCATTGGAGATTGGCAGGGGGTGCGTTAAATACTGAGGGAAGGGGGTGAGTTGCGGGGGGGGGACATTCGCTCTGAAGTGATGGAATGAAAAAAATAAATTCGAAGGGGGGTTGAAGGGACGATTGCGCGTCCGGGGGTTGGAAGATGGAAAAGGTGTTTGGGCATTATGCTGGGTTTTGGGGGGAGTCGCGGATGTGAAGGTATTACAGCAGAGGGGTTTTATGAGTGTGGAGCCAGAATGGAGATTCGTAATGGCGGAAGAAGGAGTCTCCACGTGAGGGAAGTGTTTTGAGTAAATGTGCGGAGAGATTCCGTGTTGATGGAAGCGGGGCTAAAAGAGTCATGGGTGATTTAATATAATTAAACCCAAGTAATTCGCACCTACAAATCAATTACATTTGCACCACCGTTATTGGCGGCTCAATATCGTGGTTTTTTTTAGAACTATTTCTTAACAATTACAAAATATTCAATTTTCTATTGTTAACAGGTAGGGGAGTGAGGGGCAAGATTCCTTTTCCGAAATATTTCTCTAAATACCTGAATGATGCCACTTGAAGTCAATCACTTTCATTTACGTGACAAAATGTAACACAGGGGTGCGTTTAGTTTAAGACAACGAACGACAGAACGTGAGTTTTTCTTATTTTTCAGTTTTACGCAACGCTTATCTAATTTTTAGGGCTGCGGATTTTTTTGTGTGCCTTGGGTATTTATTTAATTGTTACGTTTCTGTAGCATTTCTTTATATGTATCCTTTGCCTCAGAAATTCATGCAGTTAGCAGGTTTACAGCCCACTATGTGTCCGCATGCGGACTCTTGCCCCACGGGCGCTGACTCCTGTTGTACTTTAAAGGATTGCTTTTTCTATGACTTCATAGTTTCTGCCATAAATATTATATTTACTTTTTTAATAATTGTATTGAAAGAAAATGCGGAAACTAAGAGAAAAAAATATTGAGAAGCATTAGGATGACACATTTTGGAGATTGCCTCTGCGTTCACGTCGTAAGACGGTATGTGCAATAGAACATATAGCATGCAATGATTGGAAATTCGAAAAATAATACCTATTTCCAGAATTTTAGATGCGTTTTATTCGTAGATATGCATTATACTGCCTGTTGTTGTCCGACCTACCCTTGAACAGGCACGAGTGCACACTCCCCCAGTTCTTATTTTTCCCAGATAGCGTTTGAAAATAAGCTTGCAGTTGTAGCACCTCCAGGAAGTCTTTTGCTAACGACAGATTCGGTATTCATTAATTTAGACATTTATAATGACTGGCTGAAACATTTTAAGGGAGATCGAAAACTCGCTGCTGATGATCTAGTTTTGTCATGGAAGGCGGAGAAGCTTTTTTACCATCAAATATTCCTTGCTTATACTCCCTTACCAAATTCATGTCCATAGAGCCTTCCACATTGATTACTTTACCTACTATTTACTGCTTACAATTTACAATAATACTTTGCCTAGCAGACAATGGGAGGCACATGTCTCTCTCGAGAGAAAGACCATATATAGACCATATCCAAAAGCATTGCAAGCGTAAAATCGGCGTAAAAAATTCTGTCTATGGTCTGAAAAGTGGTCTGAAATTCTTACGAGTTCCCCCAATACCCAGAAACTAAACGTTAAGATATCAAAAAAGAAAGTAATGAGTTATAATGCTAAGCGGCAGTTTCTAAACGTCAAACAGGGCATTCACTTTACAGGAAAAACTGATTTTGACTATGTAGATTGTGGAAAATTGTACTCAGATCCACCAATTGTTAATTGGATAACGTGTTTTGAATGTAAAACATAGAGGAAAGAACCTTGTACCTCAGTTTATGGAAAGAGAAATTTCACATGTGAAAACTGTGATTAGGACTCTTGCCCCACGTGAGGGGCAAGTTTCCTATTTTTTTTCGCTTACATTTTGCTGAATGACTCCAGTTATTACTTTATTCTGCGAAAATGGAAGATCAGTATTGTAGTACATGAAACAGGGAACAAATTGTGAAAAAATAAAAATAATAGCTTGAACCTGAATGCATAATTTTTATAATTGTTTGTTGGATGCGTACTCTTGCCCCTAATTCCCCTTCATCATTAACATTTTCAGTTTGAAATTAGTGGCCAACGAATGTGAATGCCAGCTAATAGCGGACACCAAGCTGCATTTGGCCCCGGAAATGATAACTTTTGACCCGCAAAACGATTTGCAATGAATTATTTCAACACTTTTAAGTATAAATGCTCATCTTTGTAATTTTTACCCCCATGTAGTGCATTAGTTATTCATTTTCCAACATTTCTCGTTACAATTTGTATCCCATGTATAACTCTACAAATTTGAGCATGAAGCATGTAGGTCCTACGAGACTATTGAACCCTAGCGAATGAGATAAGGAATTGAACTTTTACTACATGCGATATAAAGGTTAAAATATTTAAAAACCTCAACAAGTGAATGATGTCACAAAACGTTCTTCCTTGGGGGATGAATGTATGAATTACTCTATATGATTACGTCTTGTCATGCAGAGCTCTCACAATATATATTTTATTTTTTATCTACTTTTTTCAGTTGCACGAATGGTGTCACTCTACACTACAATGAACCATTGTGATAGCTGTGGGATAAATGATACGAGAAAACCATTGCCGGTAAAGCTGTATTATTAATTATTAATTTAGTAAAAATAATACTCATTTTGCTGCTTATTTTTTTCTAAGGATGATCTCTCAAGGATTTCAACAGTAAAATAATATAAGTAAATAAAATGAGCGGCTAGTGATAGTGAATTTGTATCTCCATTATTTTAGAAAAAATCAATGACATCTTTATTTTTATTACAAAATCTTAAGATGAAACTATCGAGGTCCAGTGAAGTGTAATTAATCGTCGGCAATACTATTCTTAATTAGCAAAGCACTGTAAGCTGCAGGAGTGAAAATAATTTTCAGTTTTTTTTATTAATTATTTCAAAAATTTCAATCGGTATTAGGGTCAAGGAATGCGAGGAAAACATTCTTGTTTGTAAATAAAATTAATCCTTTGACCCTGCAAAGATAAGTAAAATCCCGTATTCTAGAGCTTAAATTACCTATCTTTCTTATATTATTGATTAAGCATTCTTAAAATTGGAATATGGGAGTGCGTTAGTTTTCGTCTACTTACCCCAAAATATGTTCCTGAAGCCGTGTTAGTACTTATAGCATTTTTGGGGTTTGAATTGCCGTAATCAGAAATTAATTCCCATACAATTAACCTTATTTCTCTGCCTTTTTGGATAAACAAGTTTCAACCATATTCACCTTTACTTTTCGTAAATATTAGTAACAATTTATTACAACTGATAAATATTCAGAATTGTGGAGAGCATTCTTTTGGTTTTAGATCTAGGGGAATTGTGGACATAAGCATTACTATTCGTTGCGAAGAAGATCGGGTGTAATTATGAGATAAGGCTGAAAATTAAAAGGTCCATTCCAATGAGTTTTGGAATTTTTGCCGAGAGTATTTCTGGGGTGAAATTTCAGGGTGAGAGGAGGAGACACTGGCGGAATTGCAATCGACCGTGGGGTTAAGTTAATGGGGATGGTTTAGAGGGTCTTCACTCCTACCCGATGATGGAAGGGTTAAAATGAATAGTTCTGCTTAGGGTGAGATATTGACAGGGCATAGGGATTGACGATGAGGGGAACCAGATAAAAGTTCGAGACGAGTTATTAGGAATAATAATCAGGCCTCTCCTTATACAGGAAAATTTAAGACAATCATTAGGTTAGCGGAATAAGACTAATAATTAAGATGCTTTGAGTAGTGGGACGTAAGTTATCTTAAGCCGATATTACATTTCTTAGCATGCTTAAGATTTCTTATAAACATTTATAATATTAATATTCAATATTAATTTATATTAATATAATAGTGGCTTTTATGAACAAAAGGTCTTTTTGAGATACCATGAAATTGGGTTGCCATTGCCAGAGAGGTATTTGATTACTGCTTGACTATAGTTCCAAAAAAAACACTTAGAGAATCATAATCTAGGATTTATTAAAAAATGAAACTCCTAAATATTAATTGGAAAGGTAGCATTATTGGAAGTTCAGATGGACTAAAATCGTTTATATTTGAAATATCAAATATGTAAGAAATGACGAAGAAATGATGAAATAACGAATGAAGTGACTATACGCGTGCTGAAATTAGGAAATCGAAGTAATCAGTATTGAAGATAAGAGTATACAAGAAGATAAGAGTATACAAATAATGCAGTGGGATACAAGAATTTAGATTACCATTTTGCAACTTTTGCTTTTTTTCTATCTGCCGTTGATCCTACTTAATGGTATGTTGGTGTTTCATAGAATTTTATTTTCTAACATAATAGAATACAGTTTAGAGAGATATTAATAACCTTCTGTTCAACACAGAAGGCACTAAAAAAACTTGACAATTTTTTTCAGAGAAAATAACATATTATTTCACCATTTATTTTGACATTTAAAGTGTATAGAGAAATTTAATTTGGTATCTTGGAATTATCGAACATTTTCATTATTTTAGGTGATACACATACCTGAAAAAATACATTGGATGGGGGAATTAGAATAAAACTGGTTGATTCGTAAAATAATCCATGCAAACCTATTTTTTATCATAGATAGGTACGTGTTAGAGTGTTAATAAATTTTCATATTAAATTAAATTAATTCAAAACCAAATTTATTTCCCTCTAAGTATCTTTAACTCTGTCGAAATTCATGGCGTAGTTTGTAGTTTTTCATGTAGGTACTATTTATTCTTCCATGACCATTTCTCTCCATAGACGATTCACCACATTTTGTGAGCTTCCCCCATTTATAAACCTGGCATTCTTGGTTTCCCCGTCAGATAAGCGTAGGTATATCCTTCTCGGGTTTCACATAAATCACCACTACTACTCATACAATGATTTTGCTAAATAGTTATTGTAAAAACTAATATGAATATAATCATTGAGGTGTTTTGTGCATAGACTATTCATGACGAATCGTGGAAACCTTTTCAAATACCCTTTCCACCTGCTCGTAGCCATAATATTTTCAATTCCCCACGTTTTGTGTTATTCAGTATCCAGAAAATATATATTGTTACTCAGCGAACCTTTTCGCACCAAGAAACTGCACTTCACTTAGTCACTCCCTTTTGAGAGGAGAAGGAAAAAGCCATAGCTGGCTCCACTTGGAAATGAAACCACCCCTATCCATTCAACGTAAGGGTTTTCAATAACTTCAATGTTATCACCTCTGCAGCATCGTACAATAGTCCCGCAATCTACTCCCACATCACGATTCCTCGGTGAAGCGTATCTGTGATTCCGTTTACTCTTCATCTCTTACTCTTTCGGGAAAAGACGAAGGAAAGCCCTCTGGAAAAACACATTTCGTGAATCTAATCAGTGATACCCGAAAGCACTCTGATCGAGGCGCGCTCTGTATAGTGCCGAACTCTCCTTCGATCCAGGGAGTTGGCCGGACAGCTTCCCCGTCGATACGGCCGCATCATAACCGGACTGTGATTGGGAATTCGCGGCGAGAAGTCTCGCAGAATTGGTGTGCATCCGCTGTTGGTGCCTTGCTCGCATTTTACTGATCTACATCACGTACACATGTGCATAAACGCGCTCGTCCTTGGCGGCTAGTCGTTTTATCCCTTCCATTCTGAAAGAAGGCCGATCTCTGGGGCTAGGCAAACAAAGAAACAAACCAGGAATTCGATTAAAGAGCCGGATTTTTTTAAAGTTTTATTTTAGGTTTTTGGTCAAAATAAGAAAGAAATTATCTTAAAAAATTGAAGATATAAATAGAAGTTTATTTTTTATATTTGGGATAAAATATCCATATTAAAATATATTTTATGTAAACGAAGGCACAACCTTAATTAAGAAATTACGATGATTAGCTCTTTTGACTAGCTATGATAATTAGCTGTCAACTCATCCCGTTTAGTTATACAAGGACCTCTGTTTGAATCCAGGTGGATATTCTATTCTTTGCATTGAAATTCACAAATTCATACATTTCGGTGATTTTTTTGGGAGTGAATAAAGAAATTAAAATGTTTATTTGGTGTGAAATGTAATCGTTGCTTGAAGTGCACATTGTTGATCTTGCTAATACATTAAAGTTTTAGAAATATTCCGCTAAAAGCTGAGATATTATTAAAGCTTTTTTATCCTTGCCTTATCCGTGCCTTATCGTTTGACTCACTTTTGAAAAATTAGTATAATTGGTTTAGCCTAATTGCTATTATTTATACGCAGCTTTATATGTGTCAGCATAGCTTCATGCTGGTCTCTGAAAAAAACTGGGATTATTAGTCATAACTGTTGGACCATTTTCAATACAAAATGGTGTCAAGTGAATTTTAAATATGTTGGATGCAGAGAATAGCCCAATCAAGTGCTTAATAGCATTCCGCATTGGGACATTTGAGACTGGGAATGTCTATTTTCTGAAAACTGGGAGTCTTTACTGGAAGCATTGAAGAGTTCTTGTTTACGATTTTCAAGGTCATCCTTAAAATTTGTATTGTTTTTAATTAATTTAAATTCCTCCAGATATTCACTGCAATGTGGTATGTAGCGGGTGTTGCCACTTGATTGACAAAGCCGATTTAGAGGGAGCACAGAAAGGTCATCTACCTGGTCAATGCTCCAAATTGAGTCGAATTCTACAAAAATTCTGGGAATACCATTTTTCTGCATTTTGCGGCCAGCCCAGTTTCAACCTTTTTCCCTTAGTTACTAGCAACTCCCATATCCTTTGCCTCCTCTAGCCTATGCAATTCACAATGGGTAACAATGAAGAGTGTGCTGCTAGAATACGTAAGATTTTGCGTGAACTGTACTATTAGATTTTACTCAACGCGTTCCACGACCCCGGAAAAAAAACAGTTGACTCTTATTACGGCAACCGCTGCAAGGTTCCGCGGTTCACCAAGTAATTTCACCCCACCGCGCCGGTATGGGAAACCGGGAGAGATTGCTCCCCTACGCTATGAATAATACATCCCGCAGCGGCCCGGATAATGTCCTAGATCCTTGGTTAACTATCTCTTTCACGAAGGAGGCGGGTAGGTCGAGGTGCAGTCATGAGTGCGTTGGAGTGGAGCTGGGGAAATGCTGCGTAGAATACTGGTACACAAGTGAGTGCGGTAACGGAGGCTGTTTCGCCGTGTGGACTCATTGATTCTAATGACTGTCTTATTCAGACGAAGTAGAACTGGAAAGGGAGAGATGCCCGCTCATACAGCCTCGCCACAAAGGCAATCGTCAGGTTTTTGGGTCGACTCCAATCAAAACAACTCCTCTTGACTGTCGGTCGTAAAGAGCCTTCGCAGTGATTATGATTTGGTCTCTTGTCGCTGCTGGGATTTCGTTGCGTAATATTTCCAACGGCGCAGATGATATGAGATTGGGAGAGGGATATAATGGGAGGCTCATAGTACGGAAAGATGTTGTAGTATACGTTCAGTGCTCGTATATTGTGGTGATTGATTTTAGAACAGAAATGTCGTCTAGCCTTGAGCAATAGCTTTGCGAAGAGACGTGTAGCCCAGATGATGGCCACCGACGGAGAATATTTATTGATGAAATGCGGGGATGTAAATATGATTATTTTTATTATTGTTACTATTATTATCATTGTTTATTTTCATCTTTTTCATAAATGCTAAGTCCTGAGCTCGGCCTCAATCTAGATTCAGAAATCTTAAATATGTTTAGTTTACTAATCGCGCGTCATAGAAATGGCAATGAATTGAAATGGTGTTTATCAATAATAAAAACGTCTCAAGCCAAATTAGGTCGTTGAACATGCTTTAGGCATTCATGTATAAAATAATAATTTTTAGCTTTTTTAGGGTACCATAATTAAAGTGGCTTTTGATTTCGACGTCATACGTCTTAGAACGCATAATGCATTATAATTCGTAATTCATTGATTACAGCTGGTATAAAAACAAACTTATGATTGATTTGAAACGCTGGTAATTTTTGCTCCTATTATCAATATTAGTGGAATATCTTCCTTGTTTCAATACTGCCACCTAATACCCCATAAAAGATAAAAGCAGTCCCTGCATGTTGCTTTATCTTACGAAAGTTTTTAAAATAATCATACTATTGTTGATTTGATAGGAAAAATATTCGAAATTCCTGATATCATTATAAAAATTTGGAAATATATATAAGTAACGACTTAGATATAGCCTGTAAAGTGTACATGAGGTATAGCAAGCAATATTTAGCTCAACACCAACTATATCATATTACCAATTTTGCCTCGTAGCTTTCAAAATATATATTGTGCGTTTCATTGAGTTTACAAGTAATAGTCCATCTTCCAGAAGTAAATAAGATCCAATCAATTTCGAAACTTAAAATCCAAATTCATTTACATTGAATTTGATTTTTTTACGATGCAGTTTTGGCTAATTTTTCTTATTATGCCTTTAGTAAAAATTTTATAATCATTTTCTCGTTTTGAAAGCCTTCATGCAGATACAAGTTTGCGTGAGATTAAGCTAGAGTTATATACTTTTCCATACTAAAAAATCTAATGTCGTCAAATTTTTGCGTTGTTCTTATTGATGTGAAGTCTTTGTTTATTCAGCTTCTATCTATTTTAGGACTTAGAGAGCATTTCTATGACTTTCAATGGAAACATCGACAGCTCTGATTAGGTTTTAGTGCCCTTTGAATGATTCATCGTTGCTGAACCTACGGAAAATTTTATGGTGGGCAGAATTGTCAGGAAAAATAGGGAAATGTCAGACAAAGTCTATTCAAAATGTCTATGTGAAAATTTTCCACCTTAGAGGATTAATTTGGAAGCTCAACTGGTCAGTCCCTGAAACATCCTAACATATCAGCAATTTGAATTATGTTATTTTCTCTCTATTCCATAACTAGGTCAAAATGTTTCGTTTATTACATATCTTCTGTTATCTTTTCTCAAATTTTCTTTCATTTACGCTCAAACTTTCAGCGCACCTTGATCATTACGCTGATAAAGAGAATGTGAGGAAAATAAAAATTTTTGTTAGGAAA
Source organism: Ischnura elegans (assembly GCF_921293095.1). NCBI lineage: Eukaryota > Metazoa > Arthropoda > Insecta > Odonata > Coenagrionidae > Ischnura > Ischnura elegans. The sequence goes on from NC_060249.1 coordinate 88,180,154, forward strand.
AGAATGTTGGGAAATTTTTGAAAATTTGAAATTAATGCCTTTTCGTCAAAACTATGGCGACAATGTCAGAGCAAGTGCATGCTAGCATGCATAACAGTTGCGAGCATCTCCGGTCCTTCAGCTTGGTGATTGGCCATGCCCATGCCTTTCCCCGTGAATAATTGCCCACTCATCTGCACGTGTCCCACGTTGGAGCATTACATGAACGACCCCAAACATTGCCTCCGGATTCTTACCATCCGCGGAGTCCACTGCGTACTAATCCTAGCATAGATAGGCCTGGTGCGTCTAGTGGCGATGCCCTCTCCCCACTATTCGCTTGTGCAGTGCGTGCCGTAGCCATGCCGCTCGGAACTCAATCGTTATCGTTAAAACGGAACGCCGCCAAGCTGCATTCGCAACAGGCGGCTTGGGAAAGTACTTTATCCACTCAAAACACGCAGATGTTTCCACGACGTGTCATTATCCTTCTCCTATCACGCACATTCACTCTTCTTGGGAAATATCCTAGGGAAAGAAGAACGACTATTATGAAAGTGCTGGTCTTATATTATCTATGCTGCTCGTGCGCCTCGTAAATGCAAACAAACAAAAACTCTACTGCAGGATGAAGTACCGGTGTTGTTTTGCATAAAACATTCACCTTAAGTTTAACCCGCTCCTGAACTGCTCGAAAACATTTGATGATTTATTTCGTTGCTTAGAATTTCACGAACGAATGTGCGTTATTTTCCGCCTGCTAAGGACAAATTACGTGCATTATTGTTTGAATTTCAGTCGAAATTGTCTCACTTTGCAATTAAACGCGTGTTTGACTTCATACTAACGTGTTTACCATACCAATAAGTTTGTAGTTTGAAAAATCAAAATAAATGAAAGCTGTTTAGGTAACCTAACCATTAAATGAGAATTATGGCCATTTCTGATGCTAAAAACGAGTTGTATGTTGCTAATTAATGCATTATCAAGCGTGACTTAATTCAGAAAACGTTTCAAACAAGAAAGATAACTAGAAAATCTTGATTCTCACTCATTTTCATTTGTTTGTGTAGTTCCGCTTGCAATGATTATTTTCTGAATGAAACGGAAATGCTTGTAATTGAAATTTAAATTTGAAAGCTTGTGACTAATTTCACAAAATATCAAAGCATTTCGCAGCAGAAATTCAAAATGCCAGAAGCCATAAATTCAAAGCTACTGATTCTGCTTATAAATAACATGTCAACCTTGGAAATAAGGGTTTTTCAATATATTTTAAATTTGATAGCACCATGCTATTGGGATATTTCTTTCTACTGTAACTATATCCATTACTATTAATTAAAAAATACATATTTACTATTTTCAAAACATCTTATGGTGATAATGACAATTAGGAAAGTAGAAGGCCCAGGAATTGTGGTTAAGAAACAATGCTATTGAAGTATTTACTACTTACGAAATTGCTTTCTTAAACATAGAAAGCTATCCATAAATGAATTTCTCCTTTTACATTTGTATTTCACAAACTAAAGATACCAAGCCGATGCCCATTATAAATGCAAAACGAGATTTCTACGAAATGCGTCGAGGAAAATTTTTTCGCAATTTTATATTGGAATAAAATGTTATGTAGCACCATTTTCGTATGATAAAAATAGTCTAAAGCTGTCATTGAATGCTATGAAAAATAATTTGAAAAATATATATGTAGAAACGTAATCTGATTCAAATGCATCCTTTTGACTGTATATTATGTATGAGCTTTGTTACAAGTATTTCATTAAGTATTCATAGATGGATAGCGAATTAATTTAGAATAATTTGATTATTTTTAAAAAGAGAACTTTTCCTGCATTTTGTGAATCAAATGCACATAGCCTATGATACAAATTCAAAGGTTTCACGTTGATAAAGGTATTTTCAAAATTGGTGAGGCATTTATTCAAATTTTAAGTCAATCATCTCAGACTTATTCTTTTTCATTTCAGAAAAAGTTCGTTTTATTATTAAACTTGTGCAGACGGCGAGCAGAAATTTAAAATATAAATAAAATGCACTACTATTTATTTTTGGTCAAATTTTTCCCTCAGTTCGTTTCAGTTTTGAATGCGCATATCTTCCTTGGAAGTGGTTGGGTTAAAAACGTCCCAATCATCAAGGGCAGATCCAGGATTTTTTCTGGGGGGCGCACAAGGCCCTGTAAGGCAAACGGTCTTCTCATTTATCGAGAGTAAGAACAATACACAACAATTAACGTACGAAATATTCTCTTTTGATTTTAATTTAAAAGTTTTTGATATGAAACTAAAAATGATTGAGGCTCCCTAATATACAAAAAAAACAAACGTAATGATAATATTATTAACATCTTGTCTATGTTTTAAGCGTCTCGCCACTCCCCTAAATCCGCCTATGCCAACCATAATTTCTAGTTTTTGAGATACTACCATTTAAAAGTTTGGTAAAATTCATAAATCTTTCTAAATATTTGTCAACCAATTTCAACACATTAGGATTAAGTCTATATACTTTAGTGTTAAATTACGTAATAAGGTTAATCATAGCTAAATTGATGTGACTCCCGTATTTTTTTCAATCCAGTTTGGCTAAAAACGATGGTTGGCACTATTTTTACCTGGCCCCTTCAATTCATCGGCAGCGTGTCCACTCCCAAATTGATACGTTCACCAATTCTTCCCCATCACTCGACTACCTTTCATCTCACACATTCCTTTTCGTGGAAATAATTCATTATATTTTTTCCTTTGGTTTTCTTTCATTTTTGCTTCATTTCTATTTAGGTTATAGTAAGTTTTTGCTAAGGAGAAGAGGAATTTAAAACATAAAAAAACTGATCACCCACTTTTTCATTTTCACAGGAAATTTTCATTTTATTACACTATTCATTTTTTTAATCTATGTTTCACCTAATTTATATGTATATGCATGATTTTTATGTAAAATTGAGCAGAAATTTAAACAATAAAAACTGTAATTCTTAAATATTTTTGGATATATATCCCCCTCCATTCGTTCCACTTTTGAATGGCGTATTTTCAATTGAAGGGGTGGCGTAAAAGGAAAGCCAACCATCACTATTAGTTTTTGAGAAATTCACATTTTAACCCTTAGCGTGCAAAATATATAAAACCCTTAGAGTTTTATATATTTTGCACGCTAACAGCGGTATTTACCCAAAACTTTTATTGCTATCTGAATATATCGCACTTGGGCACTTTCCCTCGCCATAAGGATCGCTTACTCTACTAGACTAGCCCTCGATGCAGGGAGTGCCGGGGTAGGGGTGGACAGGACAGCTGCCAGGTCTTCTGCACTGGCTGGCAGCTGAAATCGTGAAGTCCCGCATCCCACGGGTTAAAGTTTGGAAAAATCCATAAATATTTATAATGATTTAACAGCCAATTACAACACAATAATATAAATATTTATCTTTAAATTTTATATCACATAATAAGTTTAATCCTAGCTTAAACTGATTTTTTTGCCTTTCTAATTTGGCCGAAAACCATGTTTGGCACTAATTTAACCCGATCTTTCGCAATTCGTCGCCAAACATTTCCATCCCCAAATTGATACATATTCGCCAATTCTCCCTCAACACCCCCTGACTCCCGCACCCATCACCACCACCCTTGCACCCCGCTTATCCTCATCCCTAGCCTCTCGGCCATTAAGCCCACACACAACTGGCCTTCAGTCACGATGCACGAACAGCGGTTGCAACATCACTACTGTGTAATCCCGAACATGCACCCCAAGGCTTATCTCTTGCACGCGTGCTGCGTCACGCCGACATTAGATGTCCGCTTTGAATGGCAGGAGGCGTTTGTGCCCGGCGCTTTTATGCAAAGTCTACCCACTGGAGCGGCCGTAGCCGACACACGCCCTGCCTCCCTCTCTACCACCTTCGAATGCATGAAAGGGAGCCGGGGAAGGGGCTGCATAGGGTGGTTGTAGGGTGAAATGGTGGTAAATCGAAGGAAAATTGGAAGCACTCGTGGGGAGGATTTTGGCGTTATCGGAATGAGAGGCCACATAAGTGCCTGCAAAGAGTTAAAAATTGCTCTAACAATTGTAAGTATTGTACAAATTTGGGTGACTAGAACATATAAATGCAGTGGAAAATGGACGTGATTATTTCATACGATCGCAAGCGCATTTCACTTTTCTTGGAAATATAATCGATGCAAATATTTGTTGGAGCGAGTGAATGTTTTACCTAGTCCACTTCTCCTTCTGAGTTTTCCAGCGGTAAAAAAGACAATAAAATGTCCAATGCGTGTTGTATTCGTAGGTATATCTAGTTATGCTTTTTTTTAAATCACAACATGCTTGAATTATGGCTATTTTAAGTTCGGTTTAGCAAATAAATTTCTATGAGTTTATATTTCATTAGACCTGATTGAACAAATGTGCCGGTTATATTGAAAATGTTCCTTATTTAAATAGTTTCGTCGTATATTATTATTTACTATAGGTGTTATTTAGGCCATAATTTCCCACCCCTCAATGTCTGCTACATGTAGGTCCACAAAAGAATAAGATTTTGACGTTACAGCTTGTTGATAGTTTTTAGTTAAGGATTCTGGGTGTTTTAATGAGCAATATTTCTTTTATTTAACATAGGATTATTGTGTTTTCTTCCGTATGTATCACTAAAGAACACGCAAGTGTAAGTGAATCGGTGTGCATTATCCCAAGGATTTTACAATTTTAATTCAAAATTCTAGGTAGAATTCCAGAAAAGCTCAAATTAATTTGATATTCCAAGTACCAACTGAGCGTATTGCTTTAAAGCACTACCTATATTCAGAAATTGAGCTGCAAAACGATTATGTGGCATCGTTGCAAAAATTGATACGAAATTTTATGATGATAAGCTGTTGTATTATGTCAATTGCATGCCTGGATGGTCTCTGAAATTGGTTGCGAGTTATTAACTCTACCTCTGTTTGGTTCTCTCATTTGGTGCATACTGATTTCTTGGAAAGCGATATTTCCTGGATAATTCAGAGAGAAAATGAATTTGTACTTGCTCTAAATTCTGCACGATATAGTTACATCAGGAAATAAAAAGTAAAAAGTAATGAATCTTATTTTATGTTGTTAAAGTCGTACTTGAAAAAGGTGATTGATTGAAAAAAGAAGTATACGTGTGTTTTACCCACAACTATGAGGCTGACCGTTTCAAATTTGTGAAGAGAATATTTCTGACTTACTTTTTTGTTTTAAAATGAGTCTATGGATGCTCTAAAATAAAACTGAGGAGAATTATTTTAGGTAGTGAAGTCATTAATATTTAAAATCAATCTAAAATGTAGACTTAATCTTTTCAATGTTTTTGTATATTTGAGGCAAAACTTGTTTCCTTGCTGACAAAATATTGTTATTTCACGCACGTACGGAACAATTTGTGATGATTTTGAGGGTAGATTATCCCTTTCTATTTTTTTAGTCACCATTATGTAATGGATAAATAAAACGGCTGAAAAATTCTGGTAATAAATGTAAACTTTTATGAGGTATTTATGTTGAAAATACATCTTTTCATATCATTTTAGGTACTGTAAATGCACATTTTTGATGACGCGAAATGAAAAAGCTGGAAAATTTTCCTGTCGTAAAGCGTTAAATATTTTATGAGTAAAACTAAATATTATTTCTCTACTATTATATAATGCGTTAGTTCTTTAATATTCTTTATTTCCAATTCAAATTAAGACGACGTCCTCTGTCAGCAATTTTTCATCTTCCTCCACAGAATTGGCTGCTGTGTGCCATTCATTTCTTAGTGTAGGAGTTGGTTTTGAGTGTAATATAAAGCTCCTAGAGAATTTCCATCCATAAATTGCGTAATTTTTCAAAACCAGTTGAAGCCCATTTTGGCCATGCTTCTTGCCAAGTGATGTACATTGTACAGATAATTATCCATAAACAAAGAATAATATTGTGACATTTATTTTGACTATTGTGGATAATTATACCCACCATTATTATTTATTTTTATTGTGAAAGCTTAAGAAAGTTCCAAATTTATTTTAAACTTTAAATTTGTAGTAAAATCGCCTTTTTACTTGTATTCTATATTATCAATATATACTTATCTTCTCTTGCTAATATGACCTATTTTTATGGCAAAAGGAACTTGGAATGAGCCATGTGCATTTAAAATATTCTTTGCCCTATTCATTCTTTTATGCAAAAGAAATTTCGATTCCTATAACATAACTTAATCTTAGCAATCTTTCGTGTGGAATCAATTTCAATAGAGGACGCTTCTTCGAGTACATATTGGTCTCCGCGTCTGTTTGTTACGGAGTCTTCGGCGTTGGTCTATACTGACGAAAGGGCGTGGCAGGGTTTAGACGCGTCGATCTCATCCCCCGCGTCTTACCCCTGACACACCGCATGCAGGGTCCACTGCTGCCACCCCCTCGACAGCGCATCAAACAGCGCCGGGGACACTCTCCGCTCAGATTGGAATGTCAATGGGAATTTGCAAGGCGGAAATGACGGCGCGAGAGCCCTGTGCCGCACTTCCCCCTCCAGGGATCTCTGATTTCATTTAACGGCGTTGCTTTATTACCGCCCATGATGATGCATGAACGGGATTTTTTTATTTTTTCCTCACCCACTGCACTTTAGCGGCACGCTGGTAGCTGTTTTATCCGCTAGCGAACACATCGCTGTGGGTTGTCGCGGACAGTGATTGGGTACCCACCTCAAATACTCTTATCGCCGCAGTCAACATTGCGGAAAAGGCACATCAGTGATGGGTTTGGGGGGAAAAACAGCGCGCCATGATTTTTGGATCATTATCGTCATCTGTCGCGTCGGAGGTTGGAAAGAAACGTTCGAAATATGTTGGGCGTCTGCTCTGAGAGGCGAAAGAGGTTCGTAGGCTGTAGAGCGATGGCATTTGGTTTGAAATAATAGATTCTGCACTTAATGAATCCGAAGACATGAAATCTAAATTCTAATTCAAGTCAGAAGGTTAATTTATCTCCGAATACGGTTTTTCTATTGTCTTAAGCTATCATCGTCGGGACATAGGACAGTTGCTAACCCGGCTAGGGATTAACTAGGAGCTTACTGACTAAAATGGAAACATTTCCGTTGGTTAATGAAATGTATACAAAAAATTTACAGATTCTATGGTACTTCATAGAAGCTGCGAATTCCAAGAAAGCATTCTCTTTCTGTACATTTTCTATGGTTTCCAAACCATCGTTAACCATTACTTTACCATAGCAAAAAATACGTGCCATTTAATGAAATGTTCATATTAAGAAACAAATCAAAGCAATACATTTTATAGTAGCCTGAAAAATATGCATGGAAACTGTTCATTCTAGGTTATTGCCAAGTGAATTTGTACAAGACCTGTTTGGGAATTCAAGCCTTCAATTGATGCGGTTCTATGGAGAAAAAACTAAACTTACTGATGTCACTTCGTGTAAATTATGTCCACTCATGCACTAGCGATGTAGTACACGGTGAAAAGTTACCTATAATTAAATAGAATAACCGTTTATAATCTTGAGCATGGGTCTAAATGGCCGTTGCATGGGCGTTGGATGCGAAGATATCCTGCCTGAATTCCACCAAATTTATTATTTGTGGTTGTGCTCAGGCGCGGATCCAGGATTTTTTTTTCTGGGGAGGACACAAGGGTCTTACAGGCTAACAATTCTCTAATACTTGAGATTAAAGGCAAGGTACAACATTTTCTGAACGAAATATTCTTTTTACGTGAACATGAAAGTTATTAATATGAAATCAAATGATTAAGGCTCCGTAAAACAAAAAAATACGGAGGTAATGATAAGAGTGCAAAAAAATTGTCTATTTTTAAGCGCCTGGTGGGAGCACGTGACCCCGTGCTCCCCCTTAATCCGCCTATGGTTGTGCTTCATCATTATTGGGAATAAAATATTTAGCAAGTCATATTTTCGGAAGGAAGATCTATGTCCCACCAAGGTAAAGGAAGTTCTGAACGGAAAAATATGATAATTTTGGGTGTGCACGCATCGTATATAGGTACTGGCGACTTAAAAATATTTTTCCTTGAAAGCTTTCCCGATTGAAATTTTATGGAATTAATGTTATTTTCCTTACCATCTTACAATTCAACGACTGAAATACAAAAAAGCCACTGCATCTCCACTTTCCATTTAAGTTACTCAGGATTGTTGGTTAATTAAACTGAATCCATTCCGTCATGCGGAATGCCAGTTTTCCTCTCTACGATGAACTACTCTATCTTTCGGGAATAAGTCTCTTCCCCGGCGGCTTTAAAACTTCATCTTTCATCTAAGTCAAATAATGTTCTATAATAGTCCTAGACTTTGTCAATCATCGAGGTTTGAGCTCTGAGATACGTTCAGGTGTAATATGCACCATCTCCGTGGCAAAAAATCACACAATTACGAAAAACGCGTTGACATGCCCCTTTGATATCACATTTTGATGCTGCTTGGGAGGTTAGGATAATAAGATCCGCAACTGAAATGAGATCATTCAGAGAAGAGGGGTATCTTGGTTATACTTAGGCAACGTTTAACAAGATTCCAGTGGGAGCAATTAGGCAAAATAAATTCCGGAAAAGGAATTTAATAAATACCTACTTTTCGCGTGAAATTCTTTAGCTTTGTAGATTTAGGGCTTGGTATTTAATCACAAATTTCAAATGAGTGTTACAACGCAAAATGAAATATTTAAAATCTTCCACGGATTCTATGGACAACTACGACTCCCTGCAGTGTAGTCTCCACGAAACTGAAAACGCGCTCTCGGCTTCCCCTTTAGTAGGGGAAGTCAACACCCTTCCTGTTTCCTCCCATTCATCCCTGGTGGGCGAAGGCAAGATGGAGCACTGCGCTCCCTCTCTTGAGCGCCAGGCGAAGTAATTCGGGTTGCCTGACCGAGCGACAGATAGCGAAAAAGAGAGAGATAGTCAAGACCTTGGCATGAAGGGGGAAATTCGGCTTAATTTCAGAAATCAACATATTTCGTATAAATAAATACATCCATCACGCGATATGTAGCAAAAATAAAACATCTGAACATGGAAGCTTAGCTATTTATTTTTTTGAAGAAATTATTTATCTTTGTACTCAGTACACCTCGTGGTCTTACTATAATTATGATGATGACTCACAATTTTCTACATCGGGTCCTCAAAATTTAGTGGCAAATGAATTTTTGGAATTGAGGACGGCTGTCTATCTCAAATTCTTATGTTGAAATAAGGGGAGTATAATATTTTTTGCTCTAAATTCAAGTTCACATTAAAAATATTGAAATGCGATTGTATTAGTAATAAGTTTAACCATGGCTAGGTTGAAAGTAATTTTCTCAGTTGGATATAAAATTTGGTCATGTTAAAGTATTTTTTCTTAAGAGTATAAGACTATTTTTTTAACTATGTAAATTATAGTTGATGAATACTTGATGGCGCATTCGGAAGTTGCTGGACCACTGATTTCCACGTTTAAGCGTGGATGAAAAAAGAGATATGTGGCCCAGGAGAAAAGAAAAAGTAATCAACCATCTTAGTGTTATTGTGTGGGAGGACTCAATTACATGCGTTATAAAGTAATTCATGGGTTGGTCTCCAAAAGAACTCATTCAGCTGATATCGGACGATTTTCGCCTCAGGAATCATTCATAAAATGAGGTACAATGGATACAACCGGATTGTGAAAATTGCATTCCAGCGACGATTAGGTGACTATAAAACTTTACTTTCACTCACGAAAACAGAGTATAATGTTCAACAGATTCAGGCTTCAACTGTTGGAAGTTAGACATATTTAAATAAATAAAAGATCGCACCAATTTTCCAAAAAATCTTTTACTGTGTACAATAAAAAATAATTTGTAAAATAAATTGTGGAAAAGTGCTACTATCTTCTATATTTATTCTACTGTATAGATATATTTTTCTCAACTTATACGCAATCAAACTCTACGAATGAGGTACCAAAATGCACAGATTTATCAGAGAACATGCGACGGCATATCTTACTTCCTAAATATTGCTATTGCTTCCTAAAATCGTTTTCAAATAATTTCAAAAAAATAAATAAACGGTAAATATTCCTAACGGCGCAGAAACTGATACATTTGTTCATTTGCAACAATATATCGCATTCTTTAAATAACTTTTATCAAATTGCAGCTGATTCCACATTCAAGTCTCCTATTGATACGTAAGTATGAGTCATCATGTGCCTTTAACAGAGGAAAGTGTAATTACTTCCAATATTGTGTTTAAAGAGGTCCTCTGACCTCAATTTGTACATGAACATTCCAATTAAATTTGTACATGAGACCCTGCCTTTTTTTCTACATTTAAAATTAGAAACGCGCCTATCCCTCTGTGGACCTGCATTGAAAAGAGCGGGGGAAGCCCGCTGGGAGCGGGCGAATCACGCTCCTATTTTATTTATTTAAATAAATCTAACTTCTACCAATTGAAGCCTGAATCTGTTGAACTTATTCAGAATGGTAGCATAGCATATCAGGCCGAAATCTATTGGATTTATCAGTGAAATTCCGTAAAGCGGAATTAAACATCGTCTTCAACCAGAAGTGTCTCAAGTTGAACCTCCCCCTGAAATACGTGAACATTACTAGATCCCTCCTTTCATCGTGGGTTCCCCACATTTCGTAGTTGTATCTTTTCCCACTGTCTATACTATGTACGCCTGTCTCACCCCTTTCTGCAAAGATGTCAAATTCTCCCCAACTCCCCTTTCTTAAAGGTATAAAGGTGATTTTCAAATGTCTTGTACCATATGATGGCTCTGTGAACCGAAGCGCGTTGTACGCAGTAAATTGTGGAAAAGTGCACGATCTTTTATTTATGATTATAGTAATTAGTGATTAGTATAATGATTAAAATTCAACGTAGGACTACGTATTGACTGTTTACACCTATTTTATTACTAGCAGTGCTTAATTGAAGCCTTGAAATCGTTACCTGCTCAGTATTTTTCGATAGTTGCCATTTTTATAAACATATATTAATGTTTTTGCTGTGAAGAAAAGTAAATGCTATAAGGAAGCATTTTTTCGTTCAATTTTATAGTAAGCATTTATTTTTTTTGTGAAAAATAATGAATTCCTCAGGTTATTTTTCCATGAATTTCATTTACACGAATTTTTTTCAAAATACCACAAAACAAAATTTTTACCACTATATGTTATTGGTTTCATGACTCAATGTAAACTTTTATAATTAATTTCTTTGGTGGTGGAACGTATTTTCATTTTTTATTTGCATCGCAAGTCTTTAAAGTCCTTTTACTTCATATTTATTAAAATTTATTATAACTTTTTATCTTTTATTTCCCACCGAATTCTTAATATTCCGTAAAACATGGCACTACAGCACTGTAATACGGGTATACGTGACGAATTATTGCGATATTGAATTGATTTTTGTGTTTTGTTACATTGAAAAGGATAGAACCCTCAACAAATTCAAAGTGATAGGTGTAAATTTTCAATAATTTTTGCATAGAGACCTCATCTATCTTCTTGTGTCATCTCCCTGTTTTCACTCACTTTTCCTTCGACAGTAACTGCTTTTAGTCGCCTCCCTCAAGGAGGAAAGAAGGAGGTGGGAGGGGGTGTAAGGTAGCGATCTGTCGCACATGTCACGCTGAAACGGCAGCAAATGCAATAAAGTGTAAAGGGCAACTCATAAAAGCTCCGCATTGCGATAATAACACCGCGAATAACCCCTTTTTTTTCTTCAACACGCGTGTGTGCAACGTGTACACACGACACGTCCAGATAAATGCCCACATAAACCACGAATAAGAAAACAACCACGCATGCACGTGTGCTTGGTTGTTATATTCTTTTTAAGACCTCGGCGTGGGACTGCAGCGTCGGTGGTCTTAATCTGTTCCATCGTTTCGGAAGGGAACTCCATCCATTGCTTCTTATTCTGCTCCTCCTTTTTGGCGTCTTCCGGTTTCCCGCTCCGTTTTTGGTTTAACGATTTGAGTTTGTCCGGAACACAAGGGGAGAGAGGAGAAAAAAAGGATGAGAAGAAGCAAAAAAAAATTGAAATCACCTTTTTTTCTCTTCTTCTCATCCTTCCTCAAGAGATGACAATCGCTCCTCCCTTTTTAGTGTTATTTGTATTTCATTGCTTTTTTATTCCCTCATTTGGCCCTTTTATGGATGATAAACTCTTTGCATTAAGGGCTCCTTGATGGCGTTGTGCATTTGTCATATAAGATCGGCTTTGAGCATTGTCATCCCTCTTAGCGAGACATCATTAACGATATCAGCGTATAATAATAATAATATGCATCGTATCTCTTTCTCTTTTGTTTGTTTGATATTTCTAACTTTGTGCATTTCGAAAGTCAATCATAACGACCTCGCTTAGGATGTTTCGCTGGAAAAGAGCACTTTATATCCTGGAGGGAATTTTGAGGGGTTAGATGATAAAGCAATGAAAACATGTGGAGATAAGACGACTTGGAGCTATTCCCTTTGAGCTCCCGTTATTACGCCGTAAAAGCGTTTTTTAGTTTATGTTTTTCCTTTCGTAAGGTAAATATTTGCGCGTCGCAGACTAGGTATAAAAAGACATGTATACCTTTTCAGAAACACTCTATCGGAGCAAAATGAGTTACCGGAATAAGAGTTCACAAGAGTATGCTGATTAAAATAAATATCTTTTCTTTGTGAGCGGAATTTAAAGAAATATACTTATATAAAATATGTCAATGTGCTTGTTTAATAAAATAACCTCTGATGTCATGGCATGCCATCTCTGGCAATAATAAAGCATGAACACTTTGTTCGTTTTATTTTTCAAAGTTATTTTATGCTTTGTGATCGGCAAGCAAAGAGCGCTTGTCAAAGTTACATTGTGAAAACTAACTAAGAGGGAATCTGGATAAATGATATTTTAGTAATATGATAATAGGTAATTTAGTAAATGAATCGAGGACACTTCCCTGATGTAATTCTGAAGACGTGCAACACGTATTTGTACTCATGTAGAGGCTGTAACGCTTGAGCTGCACTAATGGAAAGATTCGAGTGTTGCGGAATTTTTGAACTACCCCAGTAAAAAAAAATCTTGTACTACGCTCCGCGCTTTACGCTCCGCGGAAAATCTTAGCCTTCAGATTTAGCCTCAGGACTTTCGGCCTAAGGAATTTGCGCTTGGAATCTATCAGCAGCCTGCCTCTGCGTCTACATTTCAACCCTGCCTGACGAACCTGTCTATCAGCATTACTACTCTTAAATACTAGTCCTTTGAGTGGATACATAGATTTTGGTAGTCCAGAGGAGTAATGTTCAGGAGCTCACTCATTTGGAAATCAGAATAAGACCTCTAATCTCCGTCATTTCTCTTCCTCCAAGTACTCATGCTCACTTCCCCCCCCTAAAACGCTACCAATCGCGTACCTGAATTATTCCTTCATCCCACCTGGAACCTAGACTGCAGACACGAGTGAGAAGGGGAGTGAATCACGGAGCTATTTCCCCGTTTGCTGTATTACCTCCCCTCCATGTTGGCGTATTAGCGGTGTTTCCTGAAGCTTCATCCATACGAACAATACCAAATAGAATTCGCCTGGTATCGGCAGACAAAAGTTAGCCAATCATCGCCATTAATAGCTCCATGCCACCTTATTCCACTGCCTAGAACCTCCAATGAAGCAACACCTACCATAGAAAATAGTCATTAGATGACCGAACAGAAGAGCAGATAGTCAGACATTAGTAGATTGCAAATGATAAACCTTTTACATATCTTTAAGCGATGTAGCTGTAAACATGATTTGGTTAAAATTCTCTCCCGTATGTGGAGACCAACTTTATAAGTGTGACATTATTTTCTGAAACCCATTTTTATTGCAAAGGCACCCAAAAATATGGTTTCTGATCCAATTGCCCATTTTACAGATACTTTTCGTGATTATGGCTGAAGAACCACATGGCTTACGATTAATGCTAATGTAGCATTGTGCCCCCAATTTTTTGGCAGTGCGAAATATAGTAAGAATATCTTTTCCACCCTCGTCGATTTTTTGTGATCGCCAGTATGTTTTATCAAATTCTATATATCAACCGCTTTCCCAGAATTGTAAATCGGACAAGTTGTACTTATATTTCATTTTTTTTCCATTAGATTCCTCACCATCTTTGTCATACAACGAGCTGTCTTTCGATCTCTCTCTTATAATTCAACTCAATTTTTTTCCAGCATTTAAGGGAGAACAGTTAATTTAAATTTTCATGAATTGTATTCTTGGGAATGGGATGATTTTTATAAGCATAAACTCCTCGATCTGGTTAATTATACAGGTACAATTTGTCCCTACAATACCATCACACTCATAACCCTTTCTGTGTATTTAGAGGTTAGAACCTCAGGACTACTAACTTATTGAATTTGTTGAAACATGAACGTCCAAATTGCTGCACCAAATTTTCGTTGAAAGGACTACCTAGTTTAATCATTGTTCATAGAAGCCACTTCGGGGTTTTATAGCCACCGATTGTAGATGAATATTCGCTGATAAATCAGCATACTAGAAGGAAGTATCGTAAGGTAATTAGAGATAGGAAGGAGACAAATTTGCTGATTCGGATAAAATTGCTATGAAAATGGTGGGAAATTTTGTTGTCCGATGTTTTATATTAGGAGTAGTAAAGTAATATATATCTCATGCTTTCATTTCATATATCTGCTCGCCGATTTGTTATCTCTGCATAGGAACCCATTTTTCTTTTTATTAAACCATTCATGCATTCGCCATAAAGCTCTTTATATCACAACTTTCCTTTTTTCGTAGATCCCTGTCGTAATATTTGTAGCTTGTAGAGTGGGGTCCATAAAATTCTTCCATTGGTTGAAAAGTAGTAAAAATATTATATGATTAATTTATTCTTCTGTATTTGAGGGAAGCGTCTTTATACGACCTCATAGAAAGTCATATCGCCCATGGACCTGAATAAATAATATAATAGGAAAGCACGTTCATGAATAGCATAACCAACGAAAGCATCGTAAGACTAAATAAAAATTCCGCATCAATAAATATCTGTGATGAATTGGCGGCTGAACAACAATAAATGTCTGAAATGCGGTAAAGTTTATCTTTGAGAGATTTCCACCCTTGAAAAAATTCACCCTTAACTATAACTCAGTCGAGATAGCTAATTTTGTTCATACACACCCATGATAGTTCTCGTGATATAATATTTTTCTTTTTTTCTAATTCTAATTAATACGACTCGAGCTGCAGTAATCAGCGACTCTTTACCTTAAGCTCTTAATTACTTTAGCAGTAGAAAGTATGATTTTTAAAAAGCTCTGTACTTAATGTAAGACACTAAATTTTATAGCCACTTTCTGTCTTTCTAAAAATTTTCAGTTAATTGTAACAAAAAAATGCCATCGCCCATATGGAACAGAAAAATTAACTCGAATATTCGTTTTCAGAAAATATCTATTTAAATGTATTTCCTATGCTGCTATATTCAGCATAGAAGATTCATCTTAGCTTCAACTAGTGGATTTATCTCAACGCGTCCATCCATATATTGCGTCACTGAATAAAAACAGCCATTAAGTTAAACCATCAATTTTTTTTACGTTCCCAGAAAATATTCTGTGAAGGTCATGGGAACACCTGCATGTAGATGTGAAAAAGTGACTGATGGCCAAAGCTGCGTTCCTTGTCCCTCTCCCCTATAAGCATGTCTTCATACTATTTGGCGAAACTGAGCCATTTATAATCTTTAGCAGCCTTCAAAAAATATTTATCAAGGAATATTGTAGTGGAGGTTGTCGTAGATCTATAGGAACAATAAAAAATCATTTGGTAACACTAGGGTTCATTATCCATAGGATTCATCCTTCAGTCTCTTTCACATGTCTTAACTTTTACAGCCCATTGAGTGCGTTTTATAACGTCCTATGAAATTGAAATTCGATTGAAGTTAAATTATGGTCAAGCGGATGAATTATGTGAAAGAATTTTAGGGATTTAGTCGATTGCCTTTTCGGACGCTGCTCCGCATAATGGATTTAGGAAACGATAAGAACGGGTTGTGATGGATGAACGTTGATTTTTCAAAATTACTGAGAAATATTGGCCCACCATGATCTTTCCATACCGATGGCTGACGGATAAAATCTTGGACAGGTGATGCATGCTTCCACTTTGTATTTCAAGTTCCGGGAATTCCTAAGCGTGGAATTTTTTGCGAAAAACCAAGAACTGTCGGATCTGATTACATCCAAACTCTTGAGTCATTGTGACATAAAATTTTCCAATATTAATATTCGAAGGAATGAGGTTATCTTCGAAACTTTTCAATACAATCATACCGCCATTTCCATATTTCTGATTGAAATCACCCAAGTATAGGTGACTTTTTATCACTCAAGTTATTTCCTATGACATTTTTACGAATTATTTCGATGACGTTAGCTAAAATTTGATTTCCATATTGACGTGGAAGAGCGAAAAAGTGCTAAGTTTTAGCTGCATTTCTAGGAGCTGCAAATAATCACAGAAAAATTGACTATTTATCGTTTTCGTGTCTCATGATGTATTCTTTGGCTTCCAATTTTGAATTCTTTTCCATTAAAGATTTGTAGGTATTAATAAAAACTGAGCAACTATAAAAATTGGCGGAAGCAAATATGCATTAACATGCACCAGTAAAGCAATCCCCACGTACTAATGACATTTTCATGCTGCTCATATGCAGATGTTTGAACCTGATTTTGTGCTTTCTATGCTCTGGAAAGACACAGTTTCAAATTGGGAACAATGAGCAAATATCTTGGCCTGAATACAAAAATGATACATGAGATTTAAATAAATTATCGAATTTATCGAAGTTAGCTTAGTAACTTCTAACAATCATAACTCTAATATTTCAATTACCTATGGAAAGGAAGTGATTTATTCGCCAACAACCTCGATTTCTCTCAGATGAAAAAATTATCTTCGCTGAAATCATTTTGAATACTTGAAGTTCTCTCTATATTTTATTGAAGGAGTTATTTTTATTTATTTAATAAATCGGGAAAATTGTTCTCCTATAAAACTCTTAAAATCGAACTTTTTCCATGTCCAGATCCTAATGCCATGCGTCGAGATGACATCCGGATGGTGAATTCATTTCATTCCCAGAACAGGATGAAGTATTCTCCGATGTTTGTGTCGTTTCGCGTGAACGTTGGCGTATGTTGGCGTGCTAAAATCGCCGCTGCTCTGTAAACAATTCTCTGTACACATGGTTCCGCTTGTAACATCACGAAGCCAGGGTTGCTCTGGCAGTTAACTTTTTTTCGATGAGCGGGCATTCGGGACCTTCGGGGAAATCATAGCCATCCTAATGGGGGGATGTCACATGCTTCGTATTAGCAAAAGGAATCCGCGCAGGTCCCTACTTCTAAAGCATTAGTTACATTTAACTTATTGCTACGGAATGACGATGCTCTCTTCTAGTGGTGCCAAAGAAAACTGAGGATTTGGCCAGCTGAAGAGCACTTCCGAGCATTGTGATTCAATTATCACAAGGAAATTGCATTGCATTACAGGGAAATTTCCGATGTTACCAATTTTGAGTTTTATTTTTAATGATTACGTTATGTGAGTTTAGTGGAATCGGTAACAGCTCAATGGCATCAAGAGAATGATGAGAGAGTAATTGAACTTCAATTTTGATGTTTATTATTTTAAAATTTCACACATATTACATCACTATAAAAAGTTAATCATAATAATGAATGATAAAGGATTAGATTTAAAAGCTATTTTTTTATTGGCGGTCTCATTGCGCCTGAGCTCATTGGTTCAAATATTGCGCCCAGTGGAATATTAAATGCGAGCAATATAGGATTCACCGGCTCGTTTATACGTTATTGACACTCACTGCGCATTCAAATGGTTTTAAAACACACCACACACGACGCTGGTGGGAGAGCGATCCGAATTTATATTAATGCTGATATAATATATTGAAGCACTTCAATAATTACTATATTCGAATTTTGCACATTTTCTCACCTATCTTTCCGTTGCGTCGGAAGAAATTAATCTAAAAGGCTCATTTTGAAAGTTTTCAAAAAATTTCCCTGTCACTAGTAGGCATAGCGTAGGCAACATGGCTGTCTTAACTGATGTTTTTATGCATAATTTATTTAGCTGTTTCGTTTATTTTGGCTTCAAACGTCTAGCAAATTCGCCTCCATAAATATTTTAATATCCTTAAGAATCCTGAGTATTGAAACAAAATTTCGGAAAGACTGGATACCTAAGGAAAACCGTTTTCACGGTAACTGCAAAGTGGATTTAAAAAAAGTTTTGCGTGACCATTAATCAATAACAAAGTAGATGTGACCCTATGTGTCTATGGACAAAAAATGCGTAAAAATTGTCTCCCCTACTACGTCCTCAAGTATTGCAAATCTTTCTATGTGTGAGATTTTTATTTTTATACTCGCTCAATGCTCAAAGATAATTGTTTCAGACGGTTACATTTGCACATTTTCGTCCCTTCTTAACTATGTAATAACTGTAAAAATCAAGAGAGGTAAATAAAATATAGAAAAGACTGAGTACTTAAGAAAAACCATTTAATGGTAACTTCAAAGTGCATTCAAAGAAATGTATGCGTGACCATATCTCAGTAATTACGGATTTACGACCCTATGTTTATGTACAAGTAATGCTTAAAAAGTTATCTTTCATACCACTCTCTTAAGTACTGTAGATTCCCCCTGAAACACCCTGTATTGTCTCCTTGGATACAAGGTAGTCAGCTATGTTTGAAAGCACTGGTCTGGCTTCAACATATTCCTTGCGTGGTTCATATCCATCGTCATTTCATATTATTTAGTTCAGTGATTTGTAAACGGCAACGGAGTATCGATGCTTCCGAGACTCATCTCCAAACCGGACGAATCAATGTCCCTCGTACGCGCGGCCAGGAGCCCTTATTTGTTTTATGGCTCTTCCATCGCTGAAGTCGTTTCCCGACGTAACGTAATCTCGCATTTATTCGCTACTCAGAAAGATGGTCGTGGGAACCGTGCACGGAGATAAATGAGAGCGTGTACCCCTAGACTTGACTAGGCGAACCCTAGTCACGCAACTAGGCGACCTTCACGAGCTTTTGATCGCGTTATTAGGACTTTGGACAAGGCCGTACCCAGGATCATAACTAGGGGGCGCGCAAGTCATGGTGTAAGGGGTTGCAAGCCAAGTTGTGACATTTTAGCATGAAAAGGTGAATGAAACCAGCATATTAAGAAAATGATAACAGCACTTTATTATTTCATGAGATTATTTCCTTCCAAAAATAGTTTTATTTTAGTTACATATCTTATACTAATGCACATCATTTTTCGTGGGTTTAAAGCAAATTAGTTGAATATTTTCGTTTAAATTCAGTTCTGATTTTGCTTATAGACTTTTTCGATTTTTGCTTCTAGGGGGGCCGCTGCACCCCCTGCTCCTCTCTGGGTAAGCCCATGCCTTGGAACAGTTTTGGTTGTAGAAGAAGCCTTTGTCGCATTAAAGTGATGCCTGAGACTCTCAAAGGTTAAAAACAGCCTTTTCTCGCGTATTGGCCTTTATTGCGTAATATTATACTTCTTACTATTCATGTTGTCAAAAACCAAGTGTAAAAAAATCATAAGAAGGCTTGCCGGCTTTACTTGAGTTCATATCAAATGTATTTGCGACTGAGAGGCAGACGCAAGGTTTTTGCGGGATGAGGGCAGAGGGCACGTGACATCTTAAAAACCAATTGAAATGCGTTAGGCGGAGCCTAGCCTTCAGGAAATCCAGTCGCTTTCAGACCTCCGTGGTGTACGCTTCGTAAGTTATCTGTGTTGCCAAGCGGGAAGAGGGTTTTTGAATCAATCTTTCGTTTCTTTGTACTGACGTAGTCTTTTGAGAAAACGCCTGTCTCTCCCCCATCCACAGTTTTGTATGTCCCACCTCCTACCGCGACGTCGCTCCAAACATTACGAGCTTGACAAAATTCAATGACTCTTTCTTACTTTTTTGGTATTTCATTATAAGGTTTCTTTGATACTTCACTTTTACTTAAACCACTTGTTTTTATATCGCGCGATCCGGGTTTTGATGTGTATACATCATCATAATAATCATAATGACTATGACTACTTCACAATAATCATAATGATGATGACATCGAAGTCCGGGTCGCGTAACGAAAAAAGTTGTGGAATAAGTAACAGTGCAGAGTGAAAAAAATATACAAGAAGCTTTATTCCGAGCTTGCACGACTGGACCAGTCGCAAAGATATTAGTAAAGGATTACAGCAAAAATATTCTAAAACTTTATTATTTCCTTGCCTTGGCATGAAAAATCTGTGTAATTTTTATTCTTCCACAAAACTTAAGTTCGAATTTCAGTTATTAGTCTAACTATTCATAGCCGATTTGGAAATTATTCATCTTACCCAGAGTCTTTATTTAATCTGCCCAAGCATTAAAAAATGAAAGCTGTATTTCTATTCCATTTTGATTTCACGGATCACAAAATTCTATTTCTATCCCTAACGGAATTGGCGTCATTTATAAAAACCTATGAAAAAAATTGGGGAACCCTATTCCTTCCACGAACTAATCCCTTGAACTAGGTTCACTTTAAATGTCTGCGAGTCAAACACGCTTGCCTGATCCGCTGCGTAATCAGATTTGGAATCATTCCAACGCCGCGCTAATGACAGGCTTTTTCTCCGTGTATCGGAGCGCGAGAATCGCGAGCCTGGTGTTTACTTCCCGTGGATGCAAAGGATGAATGTTCGCGCCAAGGGTAGTGGCTAGAGATATTGGATCCGCGGGGGTGGAGCATGCGCTAGCTCTGCTTTTGCGACGGGGGACGGGTTGGGCTTAATGACGCGAGGGCCGGAATGCACTCGTGATTCACCGATGGGCATTCGATGGGACTTCCCGTGCTCGTGGGGGCACGCACGTGCCGCATACACATATGTATTGCCGGACGGAAACGCGCTGCCTCTATCACGGCTCGGCGTCAAGCCGAGGTTGATTGGCGCCCGCAGTGTTTGCGTCGACTAACGAGCCTCGCAATTTTCCAACAATGGGTCAGGGTCGCTTGGCACTGGCAATGCTACTCACCCGAAGCTCCTGGCGCAAGGCGTGCTCATTTTCGTATCAATGAACTTATTTTCGCGAATAGCACGTGTTAATGCCTTGCTTCGTTCTTGATTTTCGTCGCAATTGAAAAGTTTCATTGATTAATTCTGTAATAGCTTCAAATGTGATTTGCTCGAAGTTCAGTTGAATTGAATAGAGTATGCTGAACTTGGTACAACTCATAAACTTGTCAACTTTATATGATTTATTTCAAATAATTAGGTCATTAGAATGCAATGACCGATTGGAAAACCATTGGAATGAGTTCTTCATAATTTATGAAATAGTCAACCTCCATTGAGTGATGGAAACTGATCACATTTGTTAAAAATTACTTAAAATGGGTACTTAGTTCACTAGGAAAGGTAATCTAATATTTTGCATTTGTCTCGGTGCGTAAATCGAGAAATTAAAAATGAAAGAAAGATTTTGATTTCACTTCATTGAGTTTCAAAGTATTGCGTAGGTTTAACTGGAACATTATTTTCTGAAATGAAAGATGAGCGAAATTTTTATTCCAAAGTCCACGTTTCTAACATTCGCATTTCATCAATGCCCACCCGAGTACAGCGTAATGATCCACTCACATTTGGTGCTCACATTTGCTCAATGTTGTAAGGCAGTTGAAAACAAGAATGATTGGCAGTTCAATAAGTGAACTAATTCCATTTTACTTGAGTTTATTATGGTATGAAATTTTGTCATTTTTTAATCCAATTTTAACCTCGTGAGGTGAATAATTGAAAAATCTCATTTGAGCAAATTTTCAAATTCTTATATAAGATTTTTTTTTAATTTTCACAATTGTATTGGATGTCATGAATAGGATTATTTCGATGATCATCTGTCTTCGGCAACAAAGAAAACTGCTCAAAATTTTAGGATGCCTAGTGTTGTACGTTTGATGAACGAGTATAATGCGAAATCAAATGGAAAACCTTTGTTCTTGTAGGCAGAATCTTCGCCCCGAACACTCTGTTGTTATTGCTGGATAGGTAAAATTTACTAAGTTGCTAAGTTGGTGGTCATACGATAAGTGAGCACCAATCCTTTTTAATAATTACGGTTTAGATATTATGAAGATAACGAGATGGAAACGGTAAACTACAGACTGTTATTCTCTCATGCAATTGCTTCGTAACTCATTATATCAATTTTTCAATCTTTACCTTCAATGATGCCCTTACGCAGTACCTGTCACTCATGGAAACAAATAGACTTTAGAGGTACGTCGTCTGTGTAGCCGAGTATAATGTTCGCACTCTGGTAAACACAGTTTCCATTTACCTTCTAGAAATCACAATTGAATTGAGGTGAAATTTTAATGTCACAATCCCCTTGCCTCAAGCGCTGGAAAATTTCCTCACAGTCGCTTGCGTTTGCGCCGATTTTGGTGACCTATGCACGCGTCAAGATATTTTGGACCGTACAAAAGCGTCGAGGCCTTTGGGATCCAGATTGAAACGAGGCCCTCACGTTCGCGAGAGGTGACGCTATACTACGTAACCGTTAACGCTCGGTGCATAAAAGCCACTGTAAACGTAAATCAGGGGCGGCACTTTCAAATATTCCCTATCCAGTGAATTTACGGTCTCGGTGATATATGCATGAAAATTTCCGCATCTCATTTCGCTCGGTGGTCCGGCGGCGGCTCGTCGTTCTGCGCATGCGTCGACGACAGGTCGTTCCCTCTCTTACGCGCCCGCTTCTGGGTGATTCGCGTGGAATTCTTCCGGCGTAAAACATATTGCGTCGCACATTACGACCCTGGCAGTCATCAGAGGTGCGCGTCTGTTCCCAGTTTCGCCCATGGTGCGTGGTTGGACTTTATGCCGCGGCACACTTTGCCGTAAAAAAAGTATTGATTTTGCTGAGCAAGGAGGAAACTAAACGCATTCACGTTCGCTTACGGTAGCAACGTTGTATTGAAAAACTATCAAAATACATTTAGGTCGTGATTCCAAAAATGATTCTCACTTTGTTAACTCTGCGATTAGAGAATTATCTGTTTCAGAGCACTTATAACCCATCCAATATCTGCGCTTGCGACGATATTTTCAGTTTTTAATCTAATTAAAATCTCTCAATGAGCCTATTTGTAATTTTATATTTTCATTGTTATATTTATTGGTTACATTAACGCAATAAAGAAACGAGGCAACTCACGGGGTATTTTTTCGCCCTGGTATTTTCAGACGGAAGAATTGTTTTCCATCATGTAATAAATCAACAACTTCCAGAGGCAGGCCTTTTGGAAATATTAATATTTTTTACCGAGGAATAGTTGAGTTATAAGATACAATACGCTGTCAAGAATTCTTCAGAATTTGTGGAAGTAATTAATGACGTCAAGACGCCAAAAATGATTAGTTACTATGTTTTTCTCTTGGATCGGTATTGTAACTCATCCTTCTGTTGTGAACGAGCACATATTATAAAAATGAAATTACATTAATCTTAAGCAATTACTTAAGAATCGTCAAATTTAAGTATAATGGGACTAACCACGGTGATGTCTTTGCGGAGTCACCCGTAATGCACAAGCTGTGCGAAAAATCCACAGAGAAAACAATTCACCTTGACCGGGATTCGAACCCTCAATTTCAAGTTCGGGCTATGGCGTTGTCCGCACGATTTGGACGACACCTCGGTAGCTTAACTGCTTAAAGCACTCGATTAGAAATCGGGGCATCGATGTTTGAATCCTGGTCAAGGCGTATAATTTATTCTCTGTGGATTTCTTGCATCAAAAATAGTCATTCAGGACAACATTAAAAAAAATACTCGCGTCCATAGGCGAAGTCTAAAGAACATGTTAACTGAGGAAGTATCAGTTCCACAAAATAACCTATATTGTACTAGCAACAGCTAATGATAAGTTACGATACTTACCATTAAATGGATTTACTCTGCTCACCCTCCATCAGCAACGTATGTCTTTAGAGCAAAGGACTGAATATGAGTCTTTAGCGTTAGTTCCAGCACGGCTCCGTGTACTCCTTGACATGTCGATAATCCTCGCTGCCACTTTCACAAACGTGGTAAGAGCTTCCGTGCCTTGCCTTTCCTTCCCCAGAGACTGGGAACTTAATGCGCCCGTACAAATTAATTGCCATCCCATGAGACCTCTGGTTTGACCCTACTCCATTATGCTACCGTTCCTGTCATGTTCCCGCTTGTGTCAGAGCGTAGTATATCTCTCACGCTTTGATACACTACGAAATATGCGTTCGATTATCAAGCCTTCATCGCAATACAAAAAGGAAATAGTATGAAGAAATACTCTGTGAATTATAGAATAAGTATTACACCTCCAATTAATGAATTATGAGAAAGAATTAAGGGAAACGGTATAGAAATAGATATTCTTATCGCCAGCGGAAATCTCAGACAATCCTTGGATGATACAATGAAGTAAAACATTTCTGAGGGCGGCATAACCACGGGGGCGGGGGGTTTTCCGGTATACAACCTCCCCCCCCCCCCCCTTGAGCCTTTAAAAGAGGCGCCGAAAACGACTAAGATGGCCTCGATAAATAACTTTTAATAAATACTCGTACAAAATTACTGTTTTTGAGTTCTGAAAATCACGTTTTAAACATCAAATATCCCAAAATTTTTCCGAGGAGGACCCCTGTCATTTGCCCTGCTTTCCATACACGGGATATTTCCCTGAAATATCCCGTGCACCACCCATTTCAAAAGCCTGGCTACGTAATATGAGGATATCGTTGTTGAAATTTCTGACAACCAAAAATATTTGATATTTTTTTCCCCATAATCTCCTAGGAACCTCCTTTTGATAGAATCATCTTCACACCTACTCAAAGACATGTCATCTGTTACCCTACCAGCTTAATCCAACGTTGACATCTTAACGGTACCTAATACATACGAGGGCTGTTTATTTCAACCTCCGATTGCTCCCGAACAGAAGGCGAAGTGATCGATTAAAATTATTTCATTGCTAAATATTGAGCACACTTGTGGTGTCTTTTTGACATAATCGCCTCAGTGATTGAGAAATTTGTCGTGCCTGTGCGCAAGCTTTTTTGCGCCTTCTTCATAGTATGTTTCCGCCAATGACATCCAATAAAGTTGCCCAGAAACTCATCGGCCGTTTGAAAACGCTTCCCTCCCAGCTACATCTTCATTTCAGCATGAATATGGGAGTCACACGGTTGACATTGCACGGCGGATGATCGAAAATGTCCTGTTGAAGTTGTTCATGGAACTATTGGGCTGTATCAACGCTGAGTATATGGGCTCATGTTTATCCCTTCATCTCAATAGGAAAGTGCATCCGCACTAAATCTAATCTTTTGTTGATTCTGTACGATCGGATGATCTCTGTCTATCTCAATCTCTAGCTTATAGTCCAGCAGGATGTTCTTTTAATTAATAATATAGATTATTCGAATGCAGTGATCCCATTTTTCGA
The DNA here is from genome assembly GCF_921293095.1 of Ischnura elegans. Classification (NCBI taxonomy): domain Eukaryota; kingdom Metazoa; phylum Arthropoda; class Insecta; order Odonata; family Coenagrionidae; genus Ischnura; species Ischnura elegans. The sequence goes on from NC_060249.1 coordinate 88,205,795, forward strand.
GGAATAGATGTCTCTCCAGTTGCATCGATGATGCTACGGAAAGAAAGTGAATGTATGCATCGGTGTTATTAGAACAGCTGCTTTTCATTTTGTTTTAGGGTAATACTGCAAACTAGTCAATGGCAAACATTTTCAGTTAGCCCCAATTTTACTTTGCGGTAAAAAAGTTTCACTTCATAGCAGCATTTGTCGAGCGTTACTAATCGATCCTGCTGTATGCTCAAAAACCCTCTCCCATGATACCAATGGATGTGTAATGTGGAGAGTGCAATATTGCTTAGAATTAAAATAAAATACCAGTGTTTTCGTAACGCTGGAAATTTAGTAATGCATCATTTCCTTTTCCTCTAACAAGTTGTTACACATTCTGACTCCTAGGTTGAAAAGTATTATGGTGCGTAATTTAAATTTCCGTTGAGAAAGTTGAATGAAGTGCCTATGTTTTCTATGATATCGTTATTGTTTTCTTGCTCTACTACAATATTTTGGTGGTATTTTGTGCTTCAAGATTACGAGTTTTATTATTTGGCAACGAACAACACCGAAATTATTTATTATCAGTTTATCACAGAGGATCTCTGGATTGGAGTTCAAGTGATGTGATTTTTTTCCTTGGATTAATAAAATTTCAATAAAACAGGAGAGAAGGTTCATTAACGATTTTATTGATAGTATCAAGGAATCCATAAGTATGGCGTGGGTGGGAAAAAACATGTATTGATTGAACCACATTTATCAAAATTTTGTGGACAGTCCTATCATCTTTATCCGCAAAAGTTTTTCAGACATTGGAAGAGGTACATGCCATGCAGCGGGCATTCATGTTGGTACATGTGGCTTAACATAGGACGGCGGTTGACATCCAGTGTCAATGCATTATCAAGGACAGTGAGCTTGGAGAACAGTATAATTGTAATGCTGAAAAATACTAATAAAATAACTAAACTTATTGTGTGAAGGGCAAGATACTACAAGAAGCCTAATTTCGATATTTACTCACCCACTTTCCAGAGAACTAAATTCACAACTTAATATCACGTAGCAGCGGTAAAGAAAGTTTTAGACTTGGGCAAAGGTTGGTTAGGAGAGGAGTCGGAGTTAGGGAGTGAATCAGGGTAGGTGGGGTATGGAAGTGTTTTGAGCACTTTGAAGGAAATGGGCGACTCAGAGCCTCAATTACGCATGCGCAGTGGAGGGAAGGGAAGGAAATCGGCGGTGAAACGCAATTATATGTCCCTTTGCACGCATGGGCAATCCTCGCTTCCTCCGGCTGACTGCACCGGAGACTGTTCGTTGTCAGCAAGCCGTGATCCGCGGGAGCGAGGAAGGCCGATGCGTGTCCCTAACCCCCTCACCCCCCCTCCAATGTCCTTTCTACCTGTCAGGCTGATACCCTACTTCTCAACTCATCCGTTTCCTTCCCCTCCATTAACATTTCGAAAGGTCCATGCTAAATTATCATCCCTAGGAGAAATTGTAGGTGATTCCGTGGAATAGTGAACCCACTTTTTCCCACCGTTATCCATTTAGAGAGAGCTACGCTCACGCTTATTTAGCCTTTTAAAAGATGTTCAAGTATTTTAAACTATTATTCACGCTCACACTTTATTACTCATTTTTATTACTACTACAAGTTTGAAGGCAATCATCTTAAATATTTTAGGGTGTGTACAGTGGACCCCTTGTAAGCATTTGACTGGATCTCAAGTTTGAAAATTTTGCGTCGACGTTTACATTGTTGTACAATTTGCTTAGAAGACACAGGCTATTTTTAACAGAGTGCATTATATAAGGCAAACATTAAAAGATTTTTAAGATTTATAGAAATAGTAGTTCGTGAAAATCAATTCTGGCTGGTTTAGAGGGAGTGATGCACCCTCTTCAGTAGTCGAGTAGACTCTCTTTGCGCTCGTTCGTCGTTATGTTTTCCACATTTTTTTCTCATTTTCGCATTGGGGAGGAGACATAACGATTAAATTCACCATAAAATGCTCTGTTATAACTGTGTTTGGAATTTATTATTTGTGTTTTCTTAGTTAGAATCGTGCGTGAAATTTATAATGCATCGGGAGTATAATTCTTAATTCACAATGAAATGGAAAGGCCACCACGTCTGTGAACCTTGTGCGTTCGTTTTTTTGCGCTGCCTTTTTTCACAAATTTGTCCCATTTTCACAGTGGAGAGGCACCATGAATAGCTTCAACCTTCGAATTCTCCATTATAAATGAGGTCTGAATTTCTTATTTGCGTTTTCTTAGCTAAAATATTACGTGAAACTGAAAGCACTCTGTAATGTCCTTTATTGAGAATTAAATGGAAAGGCAACCACGTCGGTGAACTTCGGCAGGTACGAATGCTTGAGCGAATTATTCACTTTACTGCGAAGCTCGAGAGGTTTGTGCTCTTATGCTTCCCACAGACTCATCTGCTTATCAGCATTCTCGGGAGGCAGTCACGGCAGGTTTTAGGGCATCGTGGCAGAAGACGGTCGTAAACTTCCCTCGAGCGAGGCGATACTATCCGATTGCCTCCACGGGAAAAAAAACCGGAAAAGAAAAAGATAAATTTCTGGTTGTGGTGAGGGAGGTATTCGAAGGGCCCACCCACTTCGAAAGTGCACTCCTCAATGAGCCGTAGGCACGGATTTGCGGCGAGGTATAGCTCCGGCAGTCGAAGGCAGTCGGTACTAAAAGCGCGGAGGCATGAGAATACGGTTTGTTACAGTGGCACGAAGATAAGCGACGAAAGTGAGTGAGGAATGAACTTACATGGAATGTAGGAGGGAGGTAAATATTTCTCGCTCAACTGGATATCGTAGTAGACGGTAACCGGATGCTATCTAAACTTTAAATTAGAGCTATAGTTATATTTTGTGATCGGTATTCCTTAGCCCTTGAGGCTGGCGTATATAGTACGCAAATTTTCGAAAACCAAGGATTTCTAAATTGTACTTACATTCTGGTCTAGAATGGCCTTGTGTATTTATAAAATGTACTTTGATCGCCTAATGTGCGAGTTTTCAAAGCTTGAAGTATTGTAGCTGTTGGAAAATATGAATGCATAAATTTGGTGATGTATGCATTTCCTATGTATTTGTGATACTGGGTGTATCGATACCTTTCATCGATACTATCGATTGTTAATTGTCGGTGTGGTCTGGTTGGTAACCAGTAAATAAGTTGGTGTTCTTGGAGTTTAACTGTTTCTTTCTTCGCTTGTGTCACGTCGATGACTGTTTAATTAAAGTCACGCAAAGTCTATACATAAATCATTCAACAGTAGCAAATTTATTTTTAGATCTATAAGACGACTCGACACCCTTGGCGTACGAAGTACGCCGCCCGACCGGCCGTTTACCTCGTGCTTTCCTTTCCTCGTGGGCTCGTGTATTCTTACAATGTCATTTTAAAAAGTAGTAGGTAGCTACTTATTTCAGCATGTAGCATTTTTTTCTTATTCTCGCATAGAAGAGGAGACATTACGATTAGCTTCACCCAAAAATGCTCTGATAAAACTCTAAAGCAACTTATTGTATCCTAAGTTTTGATTATCATATACGTGCTAATAAATTACTATGAACGGGTTATTCGGATGACTGAATTAGGTTTTACAAAATTAACTCAAAAACAGAATGAAGCTTATAAGGCTAGAAGAGTGAAGAAAATTACCGAAGATTAAACTTGTAAAGATCACAAGAGGAAATTCTATACCCCTCACTTACTTTATTACAGTAGAAAACGAACCTCGAGCGTAGGCGAAATAAAAAAAATCCGGTTCATATATTTATATCACATATTTATCAGGAGAAACTTATTAGAATGCATCGTTCATGGTTTAGCAATAAATAGTTATTTTTACCTTAGTAAGTTTAATCGTTAACTTATAAATCCATTCATTTCCAACATTTTTATTGACGTTATTGCACCAAACTTGCGGTATGTGAGACATAAAAATGGATTTATCCGGATCACTTTGTTGTTTTACCTGCTGATTTCTTTGATAATTTGTTAAGCACGCAGTATGGATGGCTTCAACAAAGTTAAGTTAGCCTATGAAGTATGGCTACTACTAATTATTTTTGCTTTCAGTCCTTTAACTCTCTACCTAATCCCTAGAGTTGAAGATATTAGACTCAGTGGGACCCGCTCTGTTTCATTAGTTGGCATTAATATTCTGTATTCTTGGTGGCAGTCGTTTTAATCACAGTTTTATTATTTAGATGGAGGAGGTCGATTATTTTGCATAGAATAGCATGATGAATTGATCAGAAAAAAGCGGGAATGGCGGCTATTTATGCTTAGTAAAACGGTGACGGCTATATGCTATCTAGGTTACTTAACCTGCGTGTAAATGAGAAATAAATCTAGGTCCTAGAATATGGCACTGAGCTACCGAAACTCGTGTCAGTCGATATTAAAGTAAGAGTGAAGTTTTCTATTTTGTTCCATTATCATAACGATTAACTAGGTCCACAAATAACACCTGAAAAAAAGTTAAAGCAAAGCAAAATTATTTCTGATAAAATAAGAGATATTTATTGAATCGCATTTCAATTCTTTCTATCGGTGTACTTTCTCGTTTTGCTTTTTATTAAACATTTGTTGATAAAAAAGAGAGATTATTTGGATTTTACAGCCAACATTTTGAAATTCATTTTGAATTTCAAGAATTTAGAAGTTTGCCATGATACAGGTATTTTATGAATTATGTACAATAAAAAAGACATCATTTGTAATCAGAAACGTAATGCAAGTGTATGCCAAAGGCTCCAACGCAACACATGATCATATTTTGGAAATTCCGGTCACACTCCTTTTTACTATGATAATATTTTTTCGGATAGGCTCACAAATTTCGTGAAGCCTTTTGCTACTTGCGTCTCCCTGTCTACCTGTTTTATGAGCGCGACCACTATTCTTACTTAGTATCTCAGCTACCTTATAGGTTGTAAAAAGTTAACCGAGCTCACGTACTGCCATAATCTAAAACACGACTCTATCAATTTTACAAGAACGTGTTAAATAAGGCCCAAGACCGGTGAAATACGATCATATCTCCTTTGGAATAAGTACTCAATTTGAGGTTTGTTCGTGACAAAACTTCCTCCGTCATCTGTTCAAATTATGCGTGGTATAGTGGGCAAAAAGATAGCGAAGAAACGTAATATATTTTAAATTAATATTTGGCCGAAATTAGCCGTAGAGCACCTGTTAGCCAGAAGGAATCAATAAACTTTCAGAGGCGTTCCTCTACTTGATTACTGATGTACTACTTCTACCTTGAAATCTTTTTACAAAATTACAAAATTTACAAAATTGCCCACAAAAAACTACAGCAGGCACAATAAAATTTGAAGTGGCCATTAAATACAGAAGTAAGGAGTTCGAAATGTCTTTAAGTAGGTTGATACATAGAAAACCTTGGTAATAAAAATATTAAACCTTAGGTTAATTAAATTGGTGACTATTTATAATCTAGAAAGGTATCTTTTCTTTGGGAGTAAAAGGTTTTATTTTAGAGCAGTCGTAAAACTTTTACATGCCTAGTCCTTTCATAGTTTATGACAGTGCTAAAAGCCGCATTTGTTTCAGATTCGTCTCTCTGGGCTGTAAATATTCTCTCAGTCATCGCTGGAGTCCAACAGCTGAGTGCGTCTCTATAAACGAACTGATAAGTGGGTAAGTACTATTATTTTTTCTATTTCATTTCGATTTTGTTTTTCTCTTGAATCCACATGTTTCAATTTATTTTTATTCATCAAAATTAAATGCATTTTCAATCTCTATACATAGCATATTTTCTTTATCAACTCATATCCAAGCCGATCACGGTCATCTTGAAAGTAGTGGATACCCGAAAAAATGCATGCATGCCATAATTTATCAGCATTAGGGCATTAAATCAATTCCTAGTGGAATGCAACAAAAATTGTTAAATAGTTTTTTCCAATATCCCGTTATAAGAGTAATTCATGCAAAGCAAAGTAATTCAAATGCAATATCTATGCAATATAAAGAGAGAAAATCTATTTTTTCATTCACTTATAATCATTGTTATGACCTATCATGACTCAATTGTTTTATTTCATTTTTCAACATTTTGTTTTTTATTTTTATAGAGTTTTCTCATATTCTCCTACCAATTTTAGGGCTCTGTAAGAAAGCGCAAAAATTGAGAATAAAGGAACATTTTTGTGTAGTTCTTCTCCGGCCTCAAGTGCCGCAACATAAAATAATTTTTATTACCTGTAAGAGTTTCTATCCATATTCTTCTAATACGACATTTCTTTAACTTACCGCGATTCATTTGTAGACCTTGAATTAGTAATCGACCGAGTACATCACACGATTTGTGGTCAATGCCACATCTGCGGTGGGCGTGTTGATTGGTTTACTAGTGAATAGAATACCTGCTTTCCTTCTAATAGCCAGTATATGATGGTAGCTTGACACCATATTGGCATAAATACCTTAGCTGGTAAAATGAATAGTACTTTTTTTCATGTCGATTGGAAAGAACTCGTAAATCGCGAATTGTTACCCCTATAATTCTTATGGGCACGAGATAATATGATTACGGTGAATTCAATGTTTTTATCGCTGCCATTTTTCCGTCCTGCTTCAAGGTCCATTTTCGCTTCACTAGCATCTTATGAGCATTTGAGATCATCACCAGATGCACGTATTACCGATCTATGAGTTCCCCTGAGTCTAGTTTTATCTCGTTTCCTACTATTGATATTCTTCACCTTCCTAATCTCAACTTTGAGTGCTGACCCAAATATGGGGTTGTTTGTGATTTTAGAAAACATTGCATAGCATATCTCTTCAATTTTTGGACTAGTTTGAGTCCAAACGTACGTAAATGTTCACTCTTCTCGTCCACTCGACTCTCTAGAAAGCATCACTTTGCTCGGGGGTCCGAAATGAATGAACGCCTCGGGGAACACAACAGTGGAGGAAGCAAGTGTTCTTTCGGAGGGAAAAGAGATGGAATTGAATGCGCAGGGAATCTTGTGACGGTGATATATACGGACGGTTTGAGCTAGCGGAGAGGAGGGGAGGGGATGGAATAAATGAAGGAGCAAGTGTTGAGGCACCTAAGGCAGGAAAGGTAATATTTGGGAAGACTTGTAGCCAAAGCCTCGAGTTTTGAGGAAGGGAATCCTTGCGATATCTGAATGGAGATTGAGTCGAGGGGATACGAGAAGGGTAAACGCAAGCGATAAAGAAGGAAAGAAAGAGTTTTCTCAGGGAAATGGAGAGGAATTCGTAATGACGTGAACGAGCAAGGGAGGGGTAGGGTGGAGAATGGTACTTTAGCACGCGGGCAGAGAGAATACGGAGGAAAAAAATTGCCGGTTGAAATTTGGATGAGTGGAGAGGAATGAGAGGGATGTTGGGGGAAAAGGGGAGTGTGGATGAGGTAGATGCGTAATTGTGTAGCTGAAGGTAGATAGCGTGGCATGAGACACGAGGTCGGAAAGGCAAGCAATCAAGTTCGTGCGGGGAGAAGTGGGATTGGACATAATGAAAAAGTCGTTGGCATGTTAGCATGCAACAGTTTAGTCCGCGGAGGAAAAGTTTGTATTGATTTATTTACGCTAGAGCGAAAAATTAACTTAAACATCACTCGTCGAAAATAGATCAAATACTCACTACCGATAACATGTACTTTACGTTTGCTCTATTGGCTTGTCAAAAATAATGAAAAAAAAATCATCGGCATGCCAGCATGCAACAGTTGCGAAGGAAAATTTTGTATCGATTTATTTACTCTATAACGCAAGTTTGACTTTAACATCATTCGTCGAAAATAGATCAAATCGATCACTCCTGATAACCTGTATTTTACGTTTGCCCTATTAGCTTGTCGAAAATGTTAGCAGAATCAGTTAGAATGTTAGCATGCAACAGTTTAGTCCACGGAGGAACATTTTGTGTTGATTTATGTACGCTATAGCGCAAAATTGACTTACACATCATTCGTAGAAAATAGATCAAATACTCACTCCTGATAACCTGTACTTTAAGTTTGCTTTATTGGATTGTTGAAAAGAATGAAAAAGTCGTCGACATGTTAGGATGCAACAGTTTAGTCCATGGAGGAACACTTTGCGTTGATTTATTTACGCTGTAGCGAAAAATTGACTGAAAACAATTCGTTGAAAATAGAGCAAATACTCACTTCTGATAACCTGCATTTTATGTTTGCTCTATTAACTTGTCAAAAATAATGAAAGAGTCGTCGACATGTTAAGATGCTACAGTTTAGTCTATGGAGGAAAATTTTGCGTCGATTAATTTATGATATAGTTCAAAATTGAGTTTAACATCTTTCGTCGAAAATAGATGCTATATATATGCTCTCCGTATGCAGCCTATGATCTATCCTCCTGATAACCTAAATTTTATGTTCCCTTATTAGCTTCTCAAAACTGACCAAGCAGATTCCTCCAAAGATACTCTGTGGAGGGACATTAACTTTTCCTAACTTTAATAAACAAAAAAGTAGCTTATATTATAGTTTTCATTCCAAATTTTATTGTAATTTGCATTTCAGCTTGGCCGTAAGAAAAGAAATAACGAATATATAAGCTCTTTCATCTCATTTTTCTGCCGTATTTGAGGAATTTTTGAAGAATGAGGCGTTTCAAGAGGTTTGAACTTTGAAAAATTGCTATAGCGTTATGTTGATAGTACATGGCCATGGATTTATATAAGACGTAGCCGATGGCATAGGTATGTCACGTTAAATCTTGCAAGCTAGTCGTCGTTGAAATATTCCTCTCCCATTAGGAAAACTTTACGTGAATTTACTGAGGCAACTTAAACTTAAATATCCTTTAAAATGGAGTTAAGTGGAAATAAAATGAAAGCCTAATGTTTTTAAATGCAAATAGTCCATTTCCTCTGTGAATGTATATTTTTTTCACGATTGACAGTCCTTAACTTAGCGGATACGTTTAGTACTTTCTTCTTTTTCTATATTCGTTTCCTTCGTTTCTTGGAATTCGAAGACTCTTGTCAACTATATTCCATAGATATTTGCAGTAAAAACCATAATTCGAGAGAGGTTAAATATGATTAACAAAAATCCACTGCATTTATTCATATCAAAAAATTATACGACACATACTGTTAAGGAATTTACTGAGGCAAGATTACTCGTTTATAGCGCCTCTTTTAAAGGGGTTTGTAACTCCGTAGCTACGTCACTGCATATTAGTAATAATTATTTAAAGCAAAATGAAAATATTTTTCAACTTCTAGATGGGTGTTGGAATTTCGATCGACAGATATATTTAAATTTCGAAGTATAGAAATCTCGTGCCATTTAGTTAGTTACTCTTAAAATTTTACATTCATCATCACACAAAATATCAAAATTCTTATCCTTGAGATAATTCCTTCAAGGGATGCTAAAACAATAGGTCTGTCTCTCAAAAATGGGCGATCTATTTCTAGTCTTTCCGCAGAACACTAAGACCAATTAGCCGAATATGTATAATTACTGCAAGTATTAAACATGCCTCATTCCTCTCAGAAGTTACTAATTCATTCCGGGAATTCATTATATTTTACCCAATTCTATCTTAGCCTGAATTCTTTCTTGAAATAAATTTCCCCGAGTTAAAAGAGGAATGTATAATAACTGCATGTATTCCGGCTGGAAAGGCACCCTTGTTTTAAGGTGAGGACTAAGATGAGGCGCGGACAAATCGTTTAGGCCAAAATTTTTCGCATATTTTATCCGAGAGGAAAGTATTTTAGAATTTACGCGCTCATTCGTTCCGTGTCTCTCTCTCACACCGTTGTCTCAGAACTTGAGTGTGCCCACCCCTCCACGGTTGGATTCTCTTCCTAATTGTTCTTCTCCCTCAAACCTCCCGCTCTTATCCGACCGTCAGCGCAGTGCTGAAAAAAATGCCTCATTTTTCAAAGTTTCGTGGCGTCGAGGGTGTTGGGCGGAACGTAGTCGCAACTAGAGTGAGGATCCCTCCACCTGTTTCCTCTCTTGATTCCTAAAAGTCTCGCCACCCATCTACTGCGACTCCCAAAAATCCTTTTAGGCTCAAGTACTTGGCAAATGCAAAAGATACGGAAAATTTAATATCATTGTGGAAAATGAAAGAACATACTTATATCCCGGTCAAAATAGGCATTGACACTGGCATAAATTAGCAACAGGCTGAAAATTTACATGAACGTTAGGAATACAACTTTAATGAAATCCTGAAAAGTCCCCATTGATCCCGTTTTTGCAAAAATTTTATTCAAGGTCAAAGATCACAAAATAGGTTTTTTGCATTTTTTGGCCGATCGGTTAGTTTAACGATTAAAATAGTTCGGACCAAAATTATAGATCAGAAAAATATCTGAAAATTTCTAGTGCATTCTTTTTCCCTAAGATTTACCATTTCTGAGAAAAAGACATGCGAATGTCAACTGGAGCTTTCAAATAATATTCGGAGAACGCAACAATATAGTCAAGCGTATTACGGAGAAAACAGCTGCAGCTAACTTTCAAATAGCTTTTTCTCAGAAATGGTAAATAATAGACGTAAAAAGTATGCTGAAAGTTTTTTAAATATTTTCCCTATCTACAATCTTGGTCTGATCTTTTTTATCGTAAAACTAACCGTTTGGCCAAAAATGCAAAAAACAATTTCTTGGGCTAATTTGACTGGGCTATTTGTTAGATTCACTAATATGTTAAAAAAGCATGACCTGGTTTTCATAACATGGATAGAGTGTATATTGTAATCATGCTATGAAACGTGTGTCGTCCTTTTGCTATGTATTAGTGAACCTAACAAAGTATATTCTTTCATTTTCCATAGTAGAAAGGTTTCACATAGTTAAGCCTGAAATCATCACTTAATTTTGATAGTTCAACTCCTTAACTCTGTGTTGATTTCGAAATCATATTTCCATTTCAATGTTAGGAACACATTTTAATATATTCCATGAATTATTATGTTTTCAAAACTTGAATACTTTCCCTTATTTCGTTGAGTTACCTATTTTATGGGTAGAACACCGGTTGCTGCAGATCATAGCGACCAACGTTTCGCTTTCCAGCCGAGAGGAGCATTCAAGGCTGAGTGTATCACTTAGCCCTGATTTGTTGTCTCTAAAATAAAATAGTTGACCACATGAGTCAGTGCATCGATCGCTCTACCCTAAAATTTACAAACTTGTTTTTATGTCGTTTTGATAGAAGTACCGAGTTTCATAAACGATCTCTCATAGACAAAAACATTCAATTCCTACTAATGCAGAGCACCAACTAAGTGCATACCTCTTTTAAGCATTCTGTAAGTCTAACCGGAAGCTTAAACAGAAGTGCTAAGATTGTTTTTTTAAAGTTTTTATGAATTTTGAAATTTTGGCATATATGGCAAATACGAGGACGTATCTTCATTGTATTTTTTCCCGGAACAGTTACGACGCACATAAGTAAACTCACCGTCAAACGTGGAATTGCCAACAACACCTACAATTTATACTTCTCTGACTGTAGAGACGTTAAATATTTTTGCAACCAATGCGGTTAATCTAACCGGAAGTATATACCGAAGAATTGGATATATTGTTTTCTTTTAAATTTTGCAAGAGCTTGAAAAATTTTCCATATAAACACGAAGAGGTATCTTCATTTAATTCTTTTGTTGGAAGCGTTACCTCGCACGTAAGTAGCCTCACCGTCAAAGGCAAAATTCTCTGCAACACATACAATAATGCACACTTGGTAGTAATTGAAGTGGGGATTGCCGGCAAGATATCTTACGGGGGTTAGTAATGAATGATACTTGCGGATACTAGTCAAGTTTCGACTCTCCGGGTCGCCTGTGGCCGTAGAGACATCAACTAATCTGGGTCCCCCTCCACCCTGTCCTCCCCCCACCACTTTTGCTCCTCCTCTTCAGCCAGGCCCTTCATCACTTTGGTCCGACCTTTGCCTCTCCCATATCTCTCCGGGCTTCAAGTTTTTAGCGAAATCTCACTCTTAATTACGCAACCACGACAGTGGCTGTAATCAGGTTACGCGAGTCATTCTTTTCCTTTTTCCTCCTCGACCCTGCGCTCAGGAGAAACTCTTTTTCCGTCCTCATCCCCGCTCATCCAGGCCCCTCAGTCTCCCTTCTTTTTTATGCTTTTTGCACTTCCTCTTCAGGTTTTCTTTTCTCACTATTCGTGCTGCTGTTATGCATTTTCATCAACATCTACAATCGACCCCGCCTAAAAAAGCGTGTGGCAGGGAGTGTTAGGACACCAGTCGTCAAAAGCAAATACCAATAAAAGAATATGATTATATAAAATTACGCTTTTCATTCATTGAAGTCATTCATGGTTTGGGGGAAAACGAATTCGCGTACCTATCCATTCGGCAGAATATCTCCCTTAATTTATCGCTTTTGTCGGACCTGGAAATATAGTGGAGCTTCAAGATGATGACCTCCGTATCGCTTCTGAAGATATTTGTTTTCAATTGTTCAACCAATCTAAGTCTAGCGCGCAGCCTCTGAGTCACTAGCGGCTCACTGCATATCTCGCTTAACATCTGGGTAACACTGCCCGTACGCCCGAAACTATTTTGGCGAATCGCGCGATTTTTTCACGTTTATCAAGCTCGTTAATTGTGGCAAAGTATACTACAATAACACAGCAATTTTGTTTTAGACAGAATGCCTTTTCTGAGATTTAAATCGCTCAGCAATGGCTTAGTAATCGCTTCAAATCGCTCAACGCTCATTCTTGTCTCCATCCTTTTTTCCGCTTTTCACACTCTTTTTAAGTTTTTCCATCTATGATTGAAGTTCCCTTGTCTCAGTATTCGTGCTATTGCTGCCTGTTTTGGGCTTCGTGTTTACGCAATTTTGTTGCTTCACCTACTTAACCCTCTGTGAAATTAAACTTCCTATGTAAATTTCAAGTTAGGAATGCACACATTTATTAAATTAATTTAGCGTACCGGGACTAGCCGTGGTGAGAACTTTGCGAGGTCACGCCTCGGTCGCTCCCATGGCTAAAGAACGCGGCCACAAATCGGAGAATCCGGGTTCAAAATCCCGGACAAGGAAACAAAGTTTCTCTTTGTGAAATTTTCACGAATTTTAATATATTTTATGCGTTATTATGTTTATATAACTGGAATATTTTCCGGTGATTGTTTTTGAGTTACTAATTTTTAGGGTGAAGCGCCGGTTACTTCACACCATAGCGACACGTTTCGCTTGCCAATCGTTAATAGTAATAATATAACCTTATTATACGCACACATAATTACAGTATACTTTTGAATGAACAAGTGGAATTTATTGGTAGCAACAGAACTAATTCTATCATCATGTGATCCAAATTTTCTTCAATTCAATATAGTGATTATTTTTTATTGTCATTCGGGTATTCAATTTTAAGAATCCAGTTAATATACATATTTTTCAGCTTTACATTGAATGTATCAATGTACTAGCCTGCTCTATTTTCAGCATTTTCTTAGATTAACTGTAAGGATAACATTTATACCGTTGCCAGTACCGTACCTGGTTTATATTCATACGGGCATCAAGGTCCAAGGGACATATATGTCCCATTCTTTTTAAATTTTCTCAAAATTAAATCAGTAGGTGTATGATTGTAAGAATTGGTTCCATTGAAGAATAGGCTATTGGACTCTGGTTTAAAATTCTTTTTGTGAGATTCTTTAGATATTTCAGTTTTCACATTGTTAAGAACTTTCACTTGAAATGCACTTTACGAAGGGGAAATTTGATATTTCGTAAAAAATCAATGAGAAGGTCAATTATAAACAGAACTATGGGTTTATCCTTTATGTCCTCCTAGTCTGTGGCGATAGTGCGAAAATCTCCGCTTTTGTGCTTTCATTTTCAAAAAATTTGTTTTTGTGCCATGGGACACACATGTCCCTATTGACCATAAGGGAGCGAGAATAGGGTAGTTTCCTTCATCAAAGAAAACGAAAGGCATTGATTGTAATTCGTTACCCACCATTAGTGTATCCATAATATACAAATTATTAGGTTTTAGAAATCCCTGTTTAAATGAATGTTTATGATCAATTTTAACCTCATTTGAAAGAGGCCAGATTGGCGCCAATACAATGCCACTCCACGTGACGACACAGGGACCTAGATACTATAAGGAGTAGTCTGGAGTTTTACATCTTCTGAGATTACCAATGCATGCATGAGGCACAGAGCTCAGGGAAATATCTCTTAATAATCAAGTATTAAAATTGCCAAAGGTCGGAAAGTTTCCTTCGTTTGATAGGGTATTAATAATCCTTATTTAAGCCAAGCGCTACCTGCTAGCAGCCTGCATCGTAGCGGCGATCATAGCCTCGCACTAAGGCGGTCTCACGTGGTGGCAGCCGGAACCAGAATGACGTCACACGGGTTCTTTCCAGCATTGATACTTAGACGTCTCGTTTTCACGCGGTTGAAAATTTTCACTTTCCATTTGATCGCGAGAAATGGATATCGTGATTTAAAAATCTAAAAGCGTGAAATACGTACTTCAGGAGTAATAATCTTTCGATTTGGGCAATAATAAATAATAGGAAACCACCTGATTGGTATTATTTCATGTCCCAGACTGTACCTAAGAAACTATTAGAGATATCGCTTTCATTCAAATGTTTTTGTTTTCTTTGCATCTAGTTTTTGGAATCTATGCATCGATATTAGCCTAAAAACTTTTTTTGCAATCAAATGCCTGCAATTTTTATGGATCTTAATGTGTCGTCTCTAATGCGTATTGTACGTACTCTTGAATAGTGAACAAATTACCATATTTGCTCCTTTGCCTTTCGTCAACAAACGCTTTCTGCGTCGCGCCTACTAATTTTTTCACCTCTTCCACCTCCTTTTTTTCTTTGCTTCTCCTTCCGAGTCTTCGGAATCCCCTCCCCCCAAACGCCACTTAAAGCCATTCCATCTCACCACCCTCGGCTCCTCTTAACCTGAAGATAAGTCTTAATTCTGCTCGTGGGCTTGAGATGGAAGTTTTCCGTTGTCTTTTTTCCCCTTATTTAATTCGCCCCAATCTCTCTCCTCCCATCTCTCTAGTTCTCCAAGTGTAAAAAATGGCCCCTGTGCTTCGTGGCATCTACGTGCCTCCCATCTTACTCCCTTCAGCCTTGTGGAATTGTGTCTTCACAGCGTAGGGTGGGGGTGGAAATATCTTTTCAAGGAAAATGTCGCGTTTTTTTCGCTTTCTCGTATTAAATTTATTTACAAAATTATTCAAAGAAAAATAATCCAGAAAAAACCAAGACTCCCAAGAAAGCGGATACCTATGACAGAAAATTTGGCAAAAATAGATCCTATGCCACCGACTTTTTAAAGTTATACTGTTCTTGAGCTGTACTATGCTGTGATTACTATGAGCTTTTTCAAGTTATACTGTGTAAAACAAATTAGTAAATATTATTAAATTACAGCCTCTTAATTTTAAGAGATGATGTATTTTGTATTCTAAATAATGTAACGCATTATGAAATTCTACGAATTTATTTCACAATAGGTAGAAATAACTTATTGCTGGTGTCAAATCTTAACATTTTATTTAAGAATTTAATTTTTTTAATTACCTAGATTATTTTTACATTTATCATGTATAGTCGGCATATTGCCACAACTGGCATAAAACAACTTTAATACTTTGAATCAATGCAAATGCCTTACAATTAGTGGCAACAATTTTAGGGCCACAAGCAACGGAAATGAGGGAATTGGAATTTTTGGACGATATTATCGGGATTATTTGTTTTGCAAAACCAGTGCATGGATTCCGATTGTATTAATAATAATAATGGTGAGAAAAAAGAAAACAAACTAAACAATAAGGAGAATTAGTGAAAGGCAGATTATGACGCCATTCTCAAGTAAATAAATATACGGCGTTCACCCACAGTTGACCAAGCAAAATGCAGTAATCCACAGGATATAATGAAGCAATGTATTCTGACGGTAGGCTTCCATTATGTCACATACGAAGGCGAAAAATCCAGCGGTAACCCTAATAAGTGGTTTTTCCTATTATTGATGACCACATTTTTCCCTGTGGTTTCAATGGTAGATGCGGTGAGTAAGTGCTCAATTTGAACACTAATTATTAGAAGAAGAGTTGAAAATCATGAAATATTACCAGGGCTAAGTGAAAACAATTTAGTGTCTAAAATGAGATCAAGAGTTATCATCGAATATCGGTAAATAAAATCAGTTTTCTTCGTCAATGCACCGTGTGTCAATTGAAATACGTTTCCCATAAGTACTTCCTCCTTTTTCCAAGCACGCTTTTCAGTGCTCACTACATAGAATGTAGTGGACTCTATAAAAATAATTGATTAAGCTGTATGTTTAGATGAAAATTAAAATTAAAAAACAATAGTAAATTATTAACCTCTGCCAAACTTTTTACAAAGCTTATTCACGAATTTAGTGCCAAAGAATAAGTTCTTTCATTAAATATTTCGGGAATTTTTTCTTGCACCTCATGTTTTATAATGAATATTAATTATTCATGCAAAATGATGCATTGCATTTGAAGCGATATGAATCAAAATGAAAGAAACCAGATCATAGTCATTTATTCACTCAATAATTTGCACACTACGATTAGTGGGAAGCATTTTTTAGTGTCGGAATTCACTAATTTCCTTATTCATTCTTTCCTTTACAGTTTAACATGTATGCCTCAATGGGTTAAAGAGTAAATGTATTTCACTCAGGAGACGTCGCCAAAGTGATGTTCAGGATCTGGATACGGATGTTATATTCTGAAACTACATAGGTAAGGTAGAAAAAATGTCACGGCTTTCTTCCACATAGACCCGGGTTCGAGAGAAATTCGCTTGTAAAGACTTCGCGCAACATGACATCCCTTGAGTAATCGCCGTGGTAAGGCACAATTCGGAGTTTCGTTTAAACTCCATAAATTTATATTAAATATAAAAAATCGCGAAGTAACTAAATAAAACGAATGGGGATAAAATGTAACAGTGATTTCAAAAATTAGAAGAGAGAAAAACACGGCAGTAAGTAAGAGGTAGCGATTACTCAAGGGATGTCATGCTGCGCGAAATATTTACAAGCGAATACCTCTCGAACCCGGGCCTATGTGGAAGAAAGCCGTGACACTTTTACTACCTTACCTATATAGTTTCAGAAAATAACATCCGCATGCAGATCCCGAACATCACTTTGGCGATGTCTCCTTGTTAGTTCCAAAAGATATTTTGCTTTAATATATACTTAACACGTCGTGTACCGGGGTATTGAAATGTAGGTAAACGACGTTCCTGGATAGAGGTGTTGAGATACTTTAAAGATATGATATGTTGAGATGTAGCTAATGTTAAAAATTAATTTCAAATAATGAAACATTATGATGATCATTCATAATAAGTAGCTAACAAAAAAATGAAAACGTACGACCAAATACCTATAGTAGCTTTAAAATTGTTTAAGTTGACGCACCTAAATGACGAGAAACTTCGTCATACGTCCGAAATGCTCGGGAAAAAATGACGGGAATTATCGTCATCCTTACGAAACGTGTTGAAAACGAACGATATATGGTATTACTATACCCAGCGTCAACCCTCAACCAAAATGAGTACTGTTGAGACGCAAAGCAGGAAGGATTAACGGTGCGTGGGAAGTTGGAATATTAGTAGCGAAGTTAGGATGGAGACGAAGCATAATCATGGGTGGGACAGGGGTGCAAATGGTAATCCACGGAGGATCCTTGAGAAGCTAAGCGATACGAGGAGGTAAGGAGTATGGGAAGTAACGTTTCAGAATGGATGAGCGTTTATTAAAACCCTTCCTCTGGCTCGAGCGGAAGGCGAGAAGATGGAGAGCGAAGCGGAATCGCTGCCGCTCCGTCACCTTAAGAGGAGAGAAAAGAAAATAGGTGCGACGCGATCTCGTCATTCGGCGCTAAATGGAGCCAGAACGATGACAAAAAAAAAGATTTCACCCACGGGGATATGCAGGAGGGGCTGGTTTAAGTGGGCTGGAGGATGGGAAGGAGGGTGGGTTAGCGAGGCTGAATGGGAGGCAGTCACGGGATGAAGAGGAGAAGGTAGTTGATGGCAGGGGGTGTCTTAGATGGAGGAAGAAGAAGACTGGCGGATGAATGTGCACTCCGAAGGAGGAAGGGATGAAATGAAATTTGTACTCGCGCTGCAGAGGAGCAATGGAGTGCGGAAGGGAAATGAAGATGGAGAGTGGGAGATAAGCGTTCCGAAGGGGGTGAGTGGCAGGGGGTGGTAGCCAGTGAGAGGGAGGGATGGAAGGAGAAAAATGGAGATGCGAGACAAACGGCGAAGGAGCGTGAGATATCCTGCCTTGCCAATTTCCTCCTCAGCCTCTTCAGAAGGGTATCAAACGGAGAGGGCTTCTCTTACGGAGAGGATAAGATATGCGGAAACCCGCTAGAATGAGAGAGAGGTAAGCTTCTGCGAAGGTAAATTAGTCGCACTATGTATTTGTATAGTGTGCCGTGTAATGTTAAATTGATAATGGCTCCTGAATATACCCGTTGAGATAGTGAACTTAAAGTTAACATTATTTTATGAAATGTATTTGTTCCGGTTATTTCATTCATTGCAGGTAAATTATGCAGGGTGTTTCACGAACAGGCTGCAATAGTTTAGGAGGTGGTAGGGTAGAAAATTTTAAGAATTTTTTTCCATAAACATGTGTTCGCAACTCCTAAGTTACTGAGCTATGGAAACGTAAGCAATTTTTTGTGTGAACTTTGCCTTTAGTATGAAAAAGGGTTTTCTTGGTTATCCACTCTTTTCGACATGTTATTTGTTACTCCATACAAAACAATTAAAGTTGTACAAAAATGTAAGATTGTAGTTGTCTGAGACAGTTAACCTCAAAATAGATGAGATTTTGCAATCGCATTGTTTAATCGCTCAAAGCTTTAGTTTCATTATGTTCAAGGATTAACTTTTTTAGTCAATTAATTTCTGAGCTTTCATCGTAAAAATATACAGGATATGTCAGGAGGAATCTGCAATACTTTTTGATTACTAATCGTCTCCCATACCACTTCCTGAAGTACCTACTATATGCTCCTCCTAAAATCGCTCCTTTCGCTAATAATATAATATCTCATTTAGTATAATTGCTTTTCATTCATTAAATAGATAAAAACAATCAAAAAATTCCTCTAAAATTATGAAAAAGTTCTAATAGTTTGGCATTAACTTTATAAAGTTGAAGAGATGGGTAAAGGGGAGTAGGAATACTATGCGTGGGTACTGGTATTATTTGGGTATCGCAATATCCTGGGAAATACGCCAACCGAGGAAGTCCCAAGATTTGCTTAAACCTGTATTTTCGTCTACTTTTTTTCAATTTTTATGCACATTGTCTGCTTCCCTTATCATCATTGTAACCACAGCCTACCATTGTATTTTTTCCAAAATATTTTCTAAATGCGTCCGCATTAGCTGGTAATTAGCTGGTTATCCCGGTAGTATCTTTTGCTAGAAGATTTTGGTGTCCGGTTCTTCACTAGTTATTGTATCAGTGGTACCCACGGTAATGAATGCTTATTGGGTTGAATGAGTTCATGAAGATTGAAGCGGGTTACCGTATTGTTTATTGAACATACTCGACGTTTTATGGCTTTCTTCATCTGTAAAGGGGTGAACCGACCCTCTTGCAACAAAAGGTTCTCCTTATCGATTGTGATATCGCGCCACGTTCCAACCCTACGTATTTGGCGTCATCTTTTCTGGGTAGTTTTTATAAAAAATAAAAACTTCCTGTGCATCGCTCTTACTCTTAACATGCTCTCCCTATCTATAACTATAGTTTGTTACTGCTTCCGTTTTTGGTATTGCTTCAACTTTATGATATTTTTTCACTATTTCCACAAGGGTTGTTAGCACTGACATGAAGTTTTGGATTTCACAAATATCCGATGCAACTTTTATCCATAACCTTAAAATTCCCAGATTTCTACTCATATGGTAATGAAGTAGTTGTATATTTTCCGAAGCACTTCATTCTCTGCAATATACTGTGTTGAAGTATGGGAAAGAATAGTTGACAGGAGATATGTGATAGGTTCCCTATGCAAATTGTTTTTCCTGCTGGTTAAAATTCTCTATTATTGCTTCTCTCTTAAAACGTTTACGGTTTCCTTGGCTTTACCGTCACCGGGTAGACAGAAGTTTAATGAGAACAAATTTTTGTACTAAAGATTCCTCTGCATCTCAAGTGCCCCACCTAAGCACAAAGGTTCTTTCCTGGTCAAAGAATATGAAACTGTCGTAAATTAGCGTGGGAACATGTTGATATTCTATGTGCGGTGAAAGAAAGAGGGAGTATGCTAAAATGAACAAAAAAATCCCTTATGAAAATCGTTTTTTCTGATCCGATTTGTAAATTGCTGTTACCTTCACCCATTTGGCTCTATACAAATGGCCTCGTAATTTAATTCATTCATTTAGTTATCAGTTGTTAAGCACTGTTTCAAATGCAAAAAGATATAATACACAGCAACGGTAAATACACCATCGTTGAAAAGAGAAAAATTTAGTGATCATGACAACCCGAATGCAATTGCTCAGAAATTTATAATCGTATAAAGACATTTAATGAAATAATATTAATTTTTTATTCACTTTACTGTGAAATTAACAACCCTCATTATCAATTTCAAATCATTCAAAACGGGAATTAAGAAGCATCTACTTGACTCCGATATTGATTAGGGGGCCATCATGTTTTTGCGGTGAAACAGTCCGCTTAATGCCAATCTAGGGACCCAAAACTGTTGCTGTATACCTTTGATTGAAACAAACACTTCGAAATGTTCCTCGACGAGGTAAATAACATAAAAAACCTCAGGTTGGGGAGAATCACAGTACACAAAAGATTAAAAAACACTCACAGTAAGTACTAAATTTTCGGTGGCGTATTACCACCTTCCTCAGAGTTAGGTAGGAGGAAGGTGGTAATACGCCACCGAAAATTTAGTACTTACTGTGATTTTTATCTTTTGTGTACTGTGATTCTGCCCAACCTGGGGTTTTTTATGTTATTTAATATAAACAGAATATACATACCAAGGATCTTCCAGCCAAATTTCGTGTCAATCGGTCCAGTATTTTTGAGTGACTGAGTAATAGACAGACAGGCATACTAACGGATGACGCTTAATTTTTTTATAAAATAGGACGCATAAATCTTTTTTAGGGGATAATATTATTAATTTTGGCTTTGAAATCAATCTTTTTATTTTGACCCGGGAATTCCACACCATATTTTCACAGCCTCCGAAACTTCCAAGTTCCTGTTACGGAAATACGAGACTCATCACATTGATTACTAAAAAAAGCGGTGCGATGGTAGTGAGGGCTGCATTTTTCGGGTTTCACCACGTCTCGTCGTCGATGAGATGGAGGCAACAATTGCATACGAGATTGAATGCGGTTGCGGAGTGTCATGCATTGGGCAGACCCATCGGAAATGTGTGGTTAGATGCGTTCGGACCAATCTTTGATGCCCAGAATTTCGAAAATTCACCGTGTCATCACGGATTTTATATGAACTTGTTTGTTCTTCAATTACAGGTTATTGCATTGCTGGTATTACGTTGATGAATGTACGAATTTCTCGATGTAATAACTATTTACATAATGTCGTCATCGGGAACGAAAAAATAGTCTATCAGCGGGTAGCATTAGTCGGTTAGTGATGAAAGTCATGTATTTAAACACGGGAAAGGTTCGGAATCCTTTCTTACAAATTACGAAATAACATTTTCAATGCGAAATCGATAAAAACTTATTTTCAACTTTATGGGCTATTTTGAGCTATGAGATCGGGATAACTGTGGATTGCCGCACACAAGAGCATCGAGGGGGGTGAAAAATAAACATTTCCACCTGTCAGCTGTGACTGAGCATACTTTGAATGAACCAGGACATGACTCCAATTGGGAAGAGATAAAAGTTATCGCCATATAATCCCGATATTTTCCCAGGATCAATGGGGAAGAGATTGAAATATCTAAACACCCTCATAATTTCAATCGAGAGAATAGATACCAACTCCAAAGCACGTGGAAGAGACTCTTCGTTTTATACCCCCATGTTGTTGGTCACAAGGTACCAATCAGCGACAACACACACCAGCGGGCTGCCTATGTAACGGCGGCCAAGATACGTTATCAGTCGCTTTGACCTGAAGACGCCTGACGGAATGCAGAAGAAATTGTTGTCTCTATCTCAACGACGGCACGGTGAAACCCGAAAAATGCAGCCTTCGTTAATAAAAAAGCTGACAAATTACAGTTTGAAGGCGAGCACGATGTGATGAGCAATTATGAAAATCGTGAGTAAAAGAACACCTTTAGGTTTGTAGGTTGCGATATGATGTTTCTGAATAAGCATTATGGATATTGAGCGAGACGAGGATTATGATATCGCCAATTATAATTGATAATGTGTAATTGTACTTTGCACATTGCGCAGTAATGCAAATACGATACGGTAAGAAATATCGGTGCAAGGTTTACGAGAGAGTACAGAGTACAATATCGCGAAAGAGATACAGGATTTCAACAATTAAAACATTAAAAATAGACTTCAAAATAATTTCTCTAGTTATCTACGGTTACTTCCTGGGTTAGTACACCTCGTAAGCGTTAATCAGCTTTCAGCTAGACAGCTAAGGATTCCAATTCGAATGAAGGGATGCAGAATAACGCGTTTTTCAATTCTCCTTACCAGGGCTTTGAGCAGCAACTGGATTGCAGACCCCCCCAGGGAGTTTCTCATTACTTACGCGAACGAACCATTTTCTCTTCATAATTCTTTGGTAGCACTACAATTCGAATGCTTCCACTCTTGGTTTCCAAGGCTCACTCCCATTGATAAACAAGCATCGTATCGATGTCTATGTTCTAACCACACGTATCTCAAAATTTGGCCGGTCTGTGTTAATATTGCTAATACTGTCAAAATAAATTCAAGTAAAAAAACCTTTGTTTGCAAATGTATGCTTTTTTTCAGTTTCATGTATTTTCGGTTTTTATTTTCAATTAATATGACATACAATTAAAAAAATAAATCGTTTTATTTGCTCTCGCGAAAAGTTGCCATTTTTGAGATACGTGTTGCTAGAACTTAGCCACCATTATGCGGCATCTGCTGAAATGTTTCCTTACCTTTTTACTTATATTCTCATTTGTAGGAAGATTTTTCTTTTCATAAAATTCTCTCTTCACCTGCGCTATTTTACTGACTACTTTTTTCTTGTTTCTTCCACCATTCGTAACTCGGCTTCCTTGATTAAAAAACTCATTCATCTCTTTGAGGAAACAAATAATAATAACGAAATTTACAAATTTTTCAATAGATAGAACTCTTCAGATTTAATTAAACTATTAGTCTGAATGATTTTAGTATAGAATTTTGAGATTCTTGCCTCGTTTACGATCATCACAATAATTATGAATTATTTTTAGTACCCTCACATATACTGACGTGTATTTTCCTATTGGTCCTTTGTCTCTACCGCAATGGGCAAAGAAAAGATCGATAGTCTGTAAAAAAGCAGAGTGGGAAGAGATAGAGGCCAGTCACCCACTGCGGATATCATACTCCGAATGATGAGCGGCGTGTGTAAGAGACAGTGGTCGACTTGACACATTCCACCGCTGAAACATATTCAGCCTTTCTCTCGGGTTCTTTGCGTTAATTCATCCCCTTACTGGCATTCTTCTCATTTCCAAGTAAATAAATTACCACCTTATTTGCATGCCAGAAGTTAGGTCTTTACTACGTGTCCGCAAAAAATCTCTAATTCGCGTTAAAGAGTCAACTCGACCGGGAAATTGGTCAATGACCCGAAAGATATTTTTTCACCTTCACGCTCACGTGTGAAAAAGAAAAGACTCCATCAACTCATATACATTCATATTTAGCTTGCAGATGGAAAAAATTTAATATTTTCAGGCTTCTATCTTTCTGCTGCTGTTCTGGTTAGCTGTTCTTATTGAAATGTTCCATAGATTTTGTATCATCCGTGCTCTTAATGATACCTCTTTAATGAGATGGCGCCTTTTCCTTTATCATAATTAGGGTTGAATTTAGCCATGTAGGGTGCATCCTCTTTATTTAGACATGCTTTAATTTTTAACCAGCCCAACAAAATTGTGTATTCGGGAATCGGGCAGGTGTGGTGGCTACAGTGTTGGAATCACACTTCGAGAGCCCGCGTTCAAATGATAATGGGAGACAGTTTTCCTGGGTTTCCCGATTCCTGATCGAGCGTTGTGTGGAGGAAGCTACGAGTTCATCATCCCGACCATCGGATTGGATGTTAAGCCGAGGTCTTTTGGGCACATTTCGTTAAGATCATGCTGATAAGGCCGACAACGGCTTTCTGTCTGTCATCTCCTCCAAATATCGTGCAATGCTAAATTGTATATTATATTGACTTCATTTTCAGAGCTACTTTATATGCTTACAGCTCAAGATCGCTCCCCTTATCAATTAAAATGTAAGCTTTTACCTATTTTTTCGCTTTTTAACGCATAAATTTTATCCACTTTCTGGTATTCTTATGGCGATTTGAACTCATTCGTATATGACTAGGAATTCATCTGTCAACTATTGAACTATAGTGTGAATCTATGAACTTTATAGCATAATGAGGGATCTAATCGAGTGAAAAGGATGTAATTGCAGCAATGATGCGACATACGCTGTAATGTTTCGACGGAAGCAGTGGGTGGTTAAAATCTCCTGGTAGACAAATTCAATGGCTTCTGAAGTTAGAAATTTTAATAGTGCATGGGTGAAAGATAGAAAACAGAGGCCTTTTTATAACTTTACCTAATCAATAGAAAAAAATTTAAATCAGAAAGTGAAATATTTTTCGGTGATATACATACTACGGGAGAGAAGCAAATTTATATGGCCTTTGGTTATGGATGGTTGGTAAGCCATCTTCGAAATTTCAACAGCTAAATAAATCAGTTTGTAGGATTAGACACAACGAGAGAGGACTCAATATGTTCATATTCCCTCTACTCCTTGTACTAAAGGCTGAAAGCCTGTAGTACAATGAGTAAAGGAATGAGTAGTACCCTAAAAGGCAAGGTGGTGTGTAACTTTCAAGACCTTTAAAAATGGTCGTCAAATTACTAGAACTTTGTTGGTCCATGTTTGTCAGTATTGATGGATTTTGGGGGCTATTCTCGTCAAGACATTAAATGAACAAGGTTTCCTCTCCTATGCCGGAGGCAAAGACCCTAAATTTATCGGTGATCTGAACGAAGGTTGCATGTGATATAAAAACAGCTATTCGGCCCTTACTCGTAAAATATATCTGGAATTATGCAAATATTGAAAACAATCTATAAAACGAATTCGTTTGTAATTATTGTCAATTCTTTTGAGTGCGCTGCATATCCCGATGATGTGATGAGCATCAGTACCATCGAATGAAGCACGAAGTTATCGGAGCCTTATAAACAGGCCTTGATGTTTCTCCCAATACTTTCACCCGATAAAATGCCCTTTTAAAACAAAATCCCACTTTTTTATCAAAATATTAGCCCCAGTGTTGTAAAATAACCGCTACAATATAAATATTTAATTTTTTTTTCGGGTATCAAAGAAAATGAAATAACCCTTTTTACCAAGTTTTTTTTTCTGAGATGAGATACGAAGGAGAAAGAAGTTGTAGGTGGAGCGATTTTCCAGAGAGGAGGCCATGTTGACAGCAGTGTTGGAGGGTAGAATGTGTGCTAAACGAGGGAGAGAAAGGAAAAGAATAGGATTATAAGATAGAATGAAACGGATTAGGCCTTGTTGTGAATTGAAGAGAGAAGTACTGGAAAGGACGGGAGACTACCTGAATGCTGCTAAAATACTCCATGGAAAACAACCTTAATCGGAAAATACTTTTATATTAATTTTAAGTTTTTGTATATCAATAACTCATTTCTCATTCAATCCAAATAATTGAGTGCTGCGATATGGCCATATTACTTGACGCACCATGATTCCAAAGAACTTACGCTACAACAGTCTAATTATTTGGGTTTTCATATTAAAAAAAAAACACTCCTAACGCGCTAACCATCGCCAGTTGACCACGATTAGAGTATTCAAATCATTATAGGTTTTAAGTGCCGTTTCTATTGCCAAATTAAACCATGGTTAGTGGTAATAAGCGTATGATGAGCGTTGTGGGAACGAGGCGTAATGTGCATGGTTGGTTTTCATGGGTTAAGCGCCGTGTCTGCCCCTCTGGGTCCTTTTACTCAATCCCTAAAGGGGGCGTCAGTGAGCCTTTTCACCCCGAGAACCTCGAGAGAGAGGAAAAAAACCACCCTCACTCCGGTCCCTACGATTTCTCGCGCAGTCCTCTCCAGTGTGTGATAAGGGTTGTGCCAGGTTGTCTTCTCTTGACGCTGTCAAAAGTGCTGAAGCGGAAGAAATGAGGGTTCACCGCAGGTTTTTAAAGTGCGCGAGTATGCGTGTAACGGAAAGGAGGCTTGTTTGAAGGGATGAAGTGGCGTTGAATTCGGGTCGGGTGATCCAGATATTCCCAGTTGCGTGGTGAGTAGGGGGGAATGTTTGGTTGGATGCGCTCGGACCTTTCGGATCTTTCACGCTCAGAATTTCAAACATTCACCAACTAATCACGGATTTTATAAGAACAATTGTGTTTTTCAATTACAGGTGATTTTATTGCTATTTTTACGTCGATTAAAGGCATAATGTAATTTCCATTTGCATATTGTCGTCTTCGTGGACGAAAAAAAAGTGTATCAGCGGATAGCATAAGTCGGTTAGTGAAGAAAGTGATGTATTTATGCATGGAAAATGTTCGGAATCATTACTTACAAACTACGAAAAAAAATTAATGCGCGTAGAACTTTAGTTTAAATTTAATTAGCTATTTTATTTGCATAAATTTAGCGCTTTAAACTCCACGTTGCATAACCGTGAATGTGTGGTTGGATACGCTCAGATTGATCTTTGATGGTCAGAATTTCAAAAATTCACCGTCTAACGCGGTTTTTTTTATAATGAGGTGTGTTTATTTAAATTTCACATTATTATAATTCAAATTTTACTTTGATTAAATGCATAATGTTATTACTATTTGCATATTGTCATCATCATAGACTAACAAATAGTTTGTCAGCGGATATTATTAGGCAGTTAGTGATTGCAGTGTTGTGTTTTATGGACGGGAAATGCTCGGCATCGTTAATTAAGAACTAGGAAAAACATATAAAAGTACGCATATAATTAAAACTTACAGGGGAATCCCTTCAGTGTCGCCGCCAGATCTCGTTCAAATTTTGCTAGGTCATAGGAAATGGATACTAATGGGATGTAGTTTTGGTCTCAGCCACCAACGCTCAATAATGTCCGAGATATTAGCGACGTGAAGTATCAGGAGAACTCCTGAATTTATGCAACTCTTAGCACAAAAATAGGCCCATATTCGAGATCTGAATCACCGATGGCGGCGCTGAAGGCTGTGACGTAATTTTCCAGCGTGGCCGAGGATATTGTTGTCATGATAAAACAGGTGTAATAGATGGATGAATCGTCTAGCCATTGCGAAAATTGAAGAAGAGAATATCAAGGAAGACCTTTCTTGGCTTTGAGGAGGTATTTCAATTCCTTGGGGCAACAAAACATATCATTTAAGATTAAGGAATTAATAAATTTTAGCTAAATTATCCTTTACTGTCTCACGGCGATTACTCTCAAGGTTCCGAATGACGAATAATGCCTAACTCTGATAAAAAACATTATTCTTAGCAGGCTAGAAAAGAAAAGTGCAATACGTCGGTTGCCCCATGTGCATTAAAGAAGCAAACCACCGTCCCAGTAAATGTATTGTAGCAATGAATGATAACTAAATGGCATTTTACATGAAAATAAATATGTATAAAATATATTACTAACGAAGTTATTATAGCGCAATGCCAAAAATATAATTAGAAAAATCAGTTAATTCCCAGAAATACCAATGATTTGTCGACGTGGTTTCCTTAAGGATTTGCTTGGTATTCTAGGAGCTATGCTTCCGATTTCGGCCTATAGTTGGCGTATTTCTTGTCTGGATTCTCGAATACTTCCTTGCTAGGACGAAGACCACTGATGTTGTATTGTTTCACTGTGGGTTCCATAAATTTATGTAGATATTTTCCTGGTACTTATTGTTAGCGTCGCTAATATCTCGAAAGAAAGATATATTTGAAATATCTTCGAAGAAAATAGAAATGGTGGTTTGGGATTGGTACTAATTTTATACGCATAAATTACGCGCTTGAAATTTATCTTGTCACTACCGTGAGCGATATGCAGTGTGCAATATGCCTTACCGGGCTAATCACGACTCTCCTCCCCCAAACCGAGTACATACCTTTAAATGGCGAGATTAAATCCGTAATTAAGTGCGCGTTCGTGTGTTTTAGCGTAGTATTTTCTCGCTTTGGGAGAATTATTAGCGAGGACTGTGGAGCGATGAGCCGACAGCGGAGAAATGAGGTTGACGGTAGTGACGAACTGCTAAGTGGATGGAATGAGAGAGAGGAAGAGCAGATTTAGCCAGAATGATAGGCGTGTTTGCCTTACAGCAAGGGGCGCTGGTCCTTCAGCCCTAGAACAGCCGCATCCTTGAATAATTTTCACCCTTGAAACTGCGTATATCTGTTTGCCGTCCTCAAAGTGTTGTCAACAACATGCATGCATTTTCTTTTTGAGAAAGATCTTAGTGTTTTCTCCAACATTGAGTTCTTTAAATATTACTCGCTTTTTATCCACTTCAAACAAAAGAGCACTGGTCTTCAATCTCTATATATATCAATTAGACACTCGCGAGTAGTCGTTGACTTAATCAGGCGGAAAATAATATTAAACCAGTAATGAAAAATATGGTCACGCTTCTAAACATCTCAACAGTTTTAGAATTGTTGATTACATCGTCAAATTGCCTTTCGAGTCATCCAGACCTTGATGGAGCTTAATTCTTTTGTACTCTACCGTAAATTCACTTCTCAAATCTTGTTTTCTTTAAGCTGTAAATTTCTTCTTCATATGCGATTTTCAAGGTTTGCAAACTATACACCTAATTCAATTTAATGGGCAATTAGTAATCTGTGCTTACCTGCAGAATAACTACATATTCTTGAACATGACTGATGAAATACTATTCCAGTTACAATAGTGGTGCGTAGTATATAATACCATTGATTTTTTTATAATTCCCTCTTTCAGCCAACAACTACGCATAATTTCCCATCCAATATTTCATATTCATTAAAAAATTTTACTCGTATTAGACTGAGCTGTTACAAAAGAATGTGAACAGGAGTTCAACTAAACTATATAATTTAATCATAAATATTAAAATATAAGATTTTAATGCATTGAATTACTTATCAATTAATAATCTAAAGATTGGTGTGGGTGAACATTTAAGTTAGTTCTAGCAATTCCAACATTCATAACACGTTAAGTAATGTTTGAAGGGTTGTATCGTAAGTAAAAGATGTAATCTGTCGTAAAAGTCGTAGAAGTTATTTCATTCCAACTTAATCAACCTCCATCTTTGTTTTTTCTGTTAATATAAAATCATTCTCGTTTTATAAATTCTTGGCGTATACGAGTTGAGGACCCCAGAGTAATACATAATTATTTCCAGCTGTAGGAAATAAAAATTCGTGATAAGCCGACATTAATTTACTAAGTATTTCATTATTTTGCTTTCCTTAAATTATGTGCTTTAAGCAATTGAATATAATTTTTACAGTCATTAAATGGCATTTCAGGGGAAAATATTTTTGCAAATACCCATTGGGAAGTAATATAATGCAATTGAATGTTAAAAACCTTAACAAGCATTAATTAGAAGACCATTTCAGAATTCTCATTCAATTTCCTATCCAATTTTTGAGCCCACAGAAACTATTTCCTTTCTCACCTATTAGTTCAACTTTTTTCTTCTATCCTTAAAGCCTGGAAGTGAGCGGTGCGGTAATTGCGGTTAATAACTCTTGGCGATTAAAAATTTTCGTCGCCACCACCGGTCCCTTTCCTTGGGGCGCAACTTACTCAAGTCCCGGAAAACTGCGTTTCTCACACCCTGCCCCTCCTTTCCCTACCCCTCTCCGTCCTCTTTCCTCCCCCTCCCCTCTCCGAACATCCTGGTGGCTAATGATCAGGAGCGTCGCCGCTAATTGCTCCAGCGGCGCCACCAGCAACTCCTTTTTCCCTTTGCGCATCCACCCTTCATTTTGCTGACTGTCGATATTCCCTTCCAACCTCTCCCACTCACCCATACGCCCACATCAGAAGTCTCTTTTACGACAGCATAACTTTACTTAACTTTAATTTTAATATTTGAATATTTTTATCAATTTTAGTCGTCTTAAATAACGATCAATGATAATCGTCTTAAAGTTATCGGTATACAATGGTTTCTATATATTTTTTAACTGTCCAATTTTCATTCCGACTCTTTGCGATAGTTTTTTTTTACAGGGATAGAAAAGTTTTAATGTAATGCACCAAAATTAAAAGTTGCAACTCCCCTAAATATAATCTCTATCAATCGATAACAATATGATTATCGCTGATCGGAGTATTTTAAGTTGCCGGAAAAGTTCTAGGAAACATTTTTCAGCTGCAAATTAGGTTAAATATGTTGAAGGTGTGATACCGAGGGTGATACAACCTGTTTGGGTGTACCAATGAAAAAATTTTTACAGTTTACAAAGTGTGTTCTAAATATATTAGCTTGGCATATATTGGTTTTAAGTTGGAGTTATAAACTGGCGAAGGGTGTTTGCAATAATTTTCAGTGGCATAACTCGGCTTAAAACAGGTTTTTGCTAAAAAACAGCTTTTTTTACATTTTCGCTTGGGTGAACCCAGTGAGAAGTAAGAAGAGTGAGAAGTGTCTGTTGATAACTCTGTAAAATTTCGGCTGCCGTCATGTTTCCATTTCACAATTAAAGCTTGGAATGATTTTGTATTTGGTGGATCTCACTTTTCGATGAGGGTCATTATGCAGCATTTTAAGTTGAGCTAAGCTGTTGCAATCGGGGCGTTACCCTTTCTTCTCCCGCAGTAATATGAACAATCGAAAATTCTTTTAATTTGTTTGAAGATTGATTGATAAACGGCATTAGCTATGATTTGTGGAATATTTTACCCTTAGGTCTAATTGTCGGTGATGCATATCAAATCGATGGCTTTCGAAGTCGCTTCATGGAATGGTGACATGATAGATACACAAATAAACTTTGTTATATTCTACATAGATTTTATTGAAAAAACTGCAGATTTCTACAATTAATGCTCTGAAAGGGTCGAAACCATCAGTTTTTTTTATAAATACTAAGTGGAATATAACAACGTTTAATATTGACTATATTAGGTGATATATAGTCAAGTTACGTAAATTCAAGTTATTTTCAACCAGAGTAAGTGTGGAATTATATTTATATAATTTATTTTGTTTATAAGCCCAATGTAAAGGCCTTAGTGCTGTTTTTGGTGTGACATAAATAAATAAAAAAAATAAATAAATAAATAAATAATTAGTACCAAGTTCAAGTTACGCCAAGATGAGTTGTTGTAAAAAGGGTCTCCCCTCTTACCCTCCTCGACCCTCGCTTCCCCCGCCCAATGCAATGCCTTCCGCCCCAATCTCCTTTCCCCTTCCTCCCCAATTTCCTATCGCCCCACATCCTCTTTCCCTCCGAGCTCCAGCGGAACCCCTTCCTTCTCTCCGCCTTGAGGACCCATCGGTCACCCTCCGCCCTTCCCTGTCTTCCTTCCTCTCAACATACGCCCACTCCTGGTTGGTTCTTTCCATCTCTGGCGTCTTCATAACGGACATGTTTGTAAGAAAGTCTCTGAAGACTCGAATAAAATTACAGTAACAGAAGCAGGTGAAATGTAGTGGAATGACATCCTATAAGTATTAAAAGAAAATAGAGATGGCACTTTTCCACAGGTTTATTTTAAGTACGGCGCTGAAGTACAACTTGTACTTGATAATGACCTAACGGTTGAAAAGCGTCGTACTTTAAATAAACCTGTGGAAAAGTGCCATCTCTATTTTATTTTAATACTTACGAATTACAATTATTATTTTTTAAAGTAGGTATATCACCAACCAATCTGAGATTCAACTCGAAGGTAATTTTGTATATGTGATGGTAGAGATGATGACGGTGATGATATTAATAATGTCTTCTTTGTTACAAGCGAATTTAGGACTAGAAAATCCTTTCTTACAGCTTACTTGTTTGAAAATCCTATACATCTATGCCCTGCGTATGCGTATGGTGGTAAATAAACCAGGTGGAATTCAAACCCGCGACCTTTAGGTCGGCAGACAAGGACATTACCCCGGGGCCACCGAGGCCGGCAGAGATCATACTGAACTAATTGTAAACCATAGGCGAGTGAAGTCCACAAATTCAGAGCAGTGAGGCCCTGAGCCACCTCACAATCATAGGATTTTATATGGGAGTGTCCGAAGGCTTCACCCGCGATTTGAATCCGGTACTTCGTGGGCTAAAGCCAAGCAGCTTACCCACAGGGCTACCACGGTTCACCGTGATAAATATAGGCTCTCCAATAGTTGTCCTAAATTTGTATAGTTGGGCACCCCACAATGGAATAGATCTGCAGTGTTGGTACTGCACAGAGTACGGGTATATACGATATTGATTACATGTATCCTGTGGCACTGTCATTTTTACTATTTGCCAAGCAATAC
Source organism: Ischnura elegans (assembly GCF_921293095.1). Taxonomy (NCBI): domain Eukaryota; kingdom Metazoa; phylum Arthropoda; class Insecta; order Odonata; family Coenagrionidae; genus Ischnura; species Ischnura elegans. The sequence continues at coordinate 88,238,632 of NC_060249.1, forward strand.
TTACAATTAGTAAAGAAAAGGTAAGAATATAAAATCCAGGGAGATAAACGAATAAATAGGTAATTACAAATAAAAAATAAAATTAAAGCTTTATTTACGTTATTCTCGCAATGATCGATGGTAATTTGGTCCAATGCGTGAAAATAATGTTTTGATTATTGCGAAAAATCCACAGAGGAAAAATCATTCGCCTTGACCGGGATTCGAACCCGGATCCCTCGATTTCCGGCCGAGTGCTTTAGCCAGTTAAGCTACCGAGGCGTCATTCTCCCCTGTGGAAATTTGTGGACTATACCGGACAAGGACTTTTTTTCGCACTATATGTGCATTGCGGGTGACTCCGTAAAAAGTTATCACCGTGGCTAGTCCCGGTATACTTTCATAAGTTTTGATTATTATTATACAATGGAAATAGTGACCTATTTTTCAGGGATACTGTAGGATGGATCATTAAAAATAAATATTATTTAAACCATTAATTTCTATTATTTTGCGTTCTTGGTGTTTCTCAAAAACCTTCCCTTGCCAGCTCACTGCGCATAAATGAGTCGAAGAAGTAACCACTCATATGTTGAATTTTTTAGCTTATGAAACGATACTATAGGGCTATGATCCGAAACTTGACTCAATACCTCAAATTCTCCTAAGAACATAAAAAATTCTCTAAACTCCTAAGAATATAAAAAATCAAAAGGGAGGAACGGAATCCAAGTAGCTTCGTTAGTCAAAAGTTTTTGGGGGAACCTCTATTGTATCCTTATCACTTTTCTTTTCTTTCACTTTTCTTTCGCATTCAGATGCATTTCGGTATGAAATCCCCGAAGGATCATCGCTGAATAAGTTTCAGCTGTTTAAAAATATACATTAGCGTGACCCCATGGAACTAGGTAAATAGTTTCATTGGATACTAAACGTCGACGAAGATTTGCACGAGTATTAATTACTAGGAATTTTAATTACAAAAGCCTTAAATTATTTCAGCATCCATGAGATGGAAATAACGCAGTGGGAAACCTGAATAGTTTAACATGACGTAATGTGCCGGAGGTCGTACTCTTTCTAGGAGTTTTCTAATAATGATTTTTAGTCCGTCATGAGGAAAAAATTATGACCCAGCAATTTTAGTTGAATTTATTTTCGGGAAGGGGGTTGGGTAAATTAGAAGCGGACTTTCCTGTAATAATTAATGAGAAACGATCAACTCTATGGTCGAAGTTCTTTTCGATCCTAATTAGAACCCATTTTTCTGATTCACACGACAAAATATTACTAATTTTTCCCATTTAGAATCCATGGAGATGCAGTGTTTTGGGCATGTGTGTGATGGGTTTTTTCAACCCAAACCAGAAAAAATACGCACACTAATTTATTTTCTCCGAAACTACATTTTTGAAAAAAAATCGGTGTGAAATGCTTGTGGAATGTTACGATGGAAGAATGGCGTTGGCCTCTTTTTTTAAAATCCTGTCGGACAAAAAGTAGAGGTCGTGCGTGGAAGACGTTGCGGGCAGGAGAGAGGGAGAGATACGCGATCCTTTACACGCCACCTGCATTCCCACTTTCCTTCCCCCTCTTACCCTCCCGGCTAGCTTCCGCATCAACCCTTCGCCGCCACACCCCCTTTACTTCCCCGTCATTAGACGGGAAAATTCTGCTCACCCGGGATAGGCATCTACATGCACGCCTACCCTCTTTTCCTTAAAACTCCTCCTTCTGATTCCCGCCCTTATCCCTACGTACGCTACGGGCGCCCACTGCTCTTGACGCTTCTGACGGCGACAGCGCAAGATTCGTCAGCGCTGATAGCGTCGGAGGTACGAGGATATGGAGGTCTGGGGGGGTGAGGGGGTTGGTGGGAAAGATTTTTTTTCTCTCTCTCTCCATCGCTGAAGTAATGTTGCGGATATCTCTCGTCTTAATTACCGACGTCAAGGGTGCGTAAGCCGGAGCGTATCAGCTCGCTATGGATAAATAACTCTGCGTCTTGTTAAGTATAGTGCAAGCCATCTTCCTGAAGGGTGCCGCGGGGGAAAATTGCTGAACGAGGCACAATCACTAGTCTTCGTTCAATTACAAACTCAAAATTCTAAATATCTTGTTTGCAAACGTCTGTTTATATCAATAGGTGGATCTTACAGCTGGTGTTTCGCGCATAACCTCTATGCCCGAGTTATCTACTTATTCTTATTTAAAAAAAACATACGCATAATGTAATATTTAGGCGGTATTTTGCCACTTTTCGGCTGTAGAAGGAAATCGTTCTATCAACCAATTGGAGGCGCTTATTAGTCATTTGAGTTGATCATAGAGTTGGAATTGTTTACAAAGTTGATGGTCAATTTTGGCACATAATGAAAGTTTATTTTTGTGATTTATATTCTCATATTTGGGATACATTCGTTGTGAAGAGTGTTACACAATAAGTATTATGAAAATTTGGAGACCAATCTTCATCTCAAGGTATACAAAGATGGCCCTCAGGTACAACACCTATTCACTCATAAAACTCACAAAGCAAATGTAGGTATATCCACTTATTCATTACTGCAGACGACGTTCTCCGTACGTAATGTAAGATGAAAGAGTGCATGAAAATCTCGTACCCTATGATATAAAGGAAGGAAGATCTTTGAAAAGTTTTTCAATGTCAATATTTATACTCATATTCTACGATTAGTGGGCCTTCGAAGTTGAAAATGATAACCGAGTGTACATGCATGTATTCATAGATATTAGAATTTTTTTCATTGTTTTTTATTTTTTTGGCATTAAGTTTGTGACATTTTTAAGGATGGATTATTATATAGAACTCGTTAGTGCCAGTGATGCTGTGCAAGTTATGGAATCTGCTATACACGTCCCTTTCATCTTGACTTTACAAGTAACCATGGTGCATGCAGGTTGTCGATAAATTTAAACTTCAATGTACACTGTTTTGGTAGCTACTCATTTAGTATGACTCCCTACTGGCAGAGTAGTACGCATATCATACGCTCTTACTACTGTAAAATTAGCCATAATTCCGCGTAGAAATGCATGGGTTTTCACTGTGCAAATATCTTGTATCATTCGGATGTAGATATGATTTAAATTGGTCGACCATTTGGTATTGATGCATGCCCAAGCTTTTCTGTAAATATTCACGGCTCTTTCAAGTTTTATGTGAGAATTCGCAAAAATTTATTGCATTACTTTAACTCATGAAAGGCGCTGCTCTCCATCGCTCGGTACCAGGAAGAAATTCTATCCACTTGAAGGAAGTCAAGAAATTTTCTCTTGAATTATTTATTTTAGAAAAATCTCATATTTCATAGCCATTGAATATAACCTCATGTATGATATAATTATTTGACGACCCAAATGAAGGGCTGAGAATTTAATTCCCCTCAAACCTTGCATGCAACTCATTATTCCTTCGCTCCAGCGTCCCCGATGCGTGAAACCAAATGGAAAGATTTATATTAGATTCGTTTCAATCAACCACTCTCTCTCTCTCTCCATAATCAAACCACTGCCTTAATTGAATTTTAAGTATGGTCCCCGATCTAATCCCATCCATCCATCCATCCATCTCTCGGCCCTCCATTTTTACGTCTCGTCTCCCCCGCAGGCGTTCTCTACCTCCCATCACCGGTGGTTCGGAGAACCCTACTTCCTCCCCTTAGAAAGAGTACTCCTACAATCTTCATTTCCTCCTTCTCTGGCCCTCCCACCCCTCCCTTCCCTCCTTTCTCCCCCCTCGTCAACAGTCTTCTTCCTTCCAGAACTTCCCACCGGCTTACTTCCGCAGCATATCCTCAGCTTTCTTTCAATTAACTTCCTCCTTCACGCCTCAACTACCGTGTGCATCTCGGCCCTTACCAATTATTCAATAACTGTCGTCATCATTATCCCGTCTTCAAGGAAAAGCCTAATTTTTTGCATGTCTATTTACCTGATTACTTCAATTGTCTCAGTGGCTGGTTTATAGTTTGATCCAGATATTTCTCTCATTTCTAAGTTTCAAGATACATTAGATATAATGTGTACACCTCGGTCTTTATCTATTATTTAATAGTCGTCATCATCATTATCCCGTCTTAAAGGGAAAGCCTAAATTTTTTGCATGCATATTTACCTGGTTTCGTCAAGTGTCTCAGGGGTTGGTTTATCCAAGATATATATCATTGCATATCACATTAGGGAATGTATTTTCTGAAGCTTTCATTATATTAATGAATTTCGACGCATACATTACCTAAAGTAAATCAAAAATGGAATGCTAAATTTGATAGGACTTATGTTTTTGCGAAGGGCTATATGCGTGCCATGATTTTCACATTTTTCGCAGTGAATTATATTCAAACCATATATAATATTCCTCCATTTCTCAATATTTGGTCACTCTCTATCTTCTTTGGAGCCAATTCATTCATCAATGCAATTATGGCTCCTTCGCTTCCTTGTCGTCGCGATAGGATTTGCTGACCACCATGCACTCTTTCCTCACTGTTTAATAAATAACTTTCTAATAAGATAATTTTTAAGTTCAAAAGATTCAGCCGTTATATGGTGGACGGGTCGACATATTTAAATAAAAGATGGTAGCACTTTTCCACAATATTTTAATGCGTACGACGCTTCCGGCTCACAGAGCCATTATCTGGGACAAGACACTGTTTCACATATAAACATCACCTTTATACCTTTATTCTACAGTTATGCTAGAGTCCTCCTGCCACCTTGGGTTCCCCATATCTCTTTAGTTGCATCTTTTCTCACTGTCTCCACTCTGTACGCCGGTTTCCCTCTCCTTCTTCACGCATGTGGCATCCTTCCCCACCCCTCCTCAAAAGTATACAGGTGATTTTTAAATGTAAGACATTGTCTTGCACCAGAGGATGGCTCTATGAACCGACACGCGTCGTACGCATTAAAATACAGTGGAAAAGTGCTACCATCTTTCATTTCATTAAATATAAGATTATATTTATCGGCAAGTAGTCCTTGAACCTTGCGCTAAACGCTCTCCATTGCTTTTTTATCGGCTTAAAATAACTCTCATATCTTATAATCTCGATTTCTCATCGTCTTGCATGTTATCTTCGGCTCAATCCATAAATCTGGACATGTCAATCTCTATCCAACCGCTACAGCAAGCATTTTTTCAATCGATTCATCTAGCTATAATTATTCAAAAGTGGACAAACTTTTATGTAGTTTCTTAACACATGCTTCACTACCGTTGATATTGGCCTCATTTTCTCTATTTAACCCTCCGTCAGTCGCGTAACATTTTGGAACGCTATTTGCCGCGCGGCGTTTCACAGCACCATTTTGAAATGGTTTAACAACGCATGAAAGTAAAAATAAATGCTTGCAAGTGCAAAATAATGCATAAGAGTAGAAATAACTGTTTTAACCACAACAAATCATTCATTGAATACTTAATTCCATGAATGGACACTACCTAATACATTTACTTCTAATTAAGTTGTTATTTTTTGATATGTTAGAACCGGTGCCTACATTGAAAACCTAGGGTAGTTTTTCGCGGTGAGGTGAAGATTCAGCGGAGGGGTTTACAGTATATGCACCACATGGATCCATCCTTATAGACGGCAGTTTCGCTGGCAAAACTGTCTTCACTTCACCACATGTTCCGCAAGTCTCTCTGCTTAACTAGAACTCAGGTTTACAACTCCAAAAGATCTGGGTGATATTAAATCAAAAGTCGTAAAGTTAAGTTTTTTAAACCGTTTTAGTATGGAATGATTAATATGCTTGAAAAATCAGTAATTTCTTTCTCTATCGTAAATCGTCCTCCTTCGGCTATTTTTTTCCCACCCTACTCCGCTTGCAACAACCCGGGTCTCTTGGCGACGCGACGTTCAAAAACCTCCAGAACCACCCGTCTCTTCGACTCCTAACACATTTTTCAAGAAGAAATTTCTTCCCTTTTTCCCCCATCCCCTTCACGCCTCCTTCACTCATTTCCTCTCTGAAATCTCCTTGGAGAGCGTTTGCTCATTCCACTTCCCAACGAACTTCAATCCCGATCTCCGGTCGGCCTCCCTCCACATCGTTTGCCATTTGCCTCGATTCGAGTGGCATTTTTCTTTTCGCCCCGGTTTTTTTCCTCTTTCCTTTTGAAAAATCACATCTTAAGAGACTTTTTGAGGATATTTTCTCCTAGGAAAAAAAAATGAGGGACACCTCCGTCGATAAGGCGTGAAATATGCTTGTGGTCTGGTGGAATTCGGTGAAAGTGAGTGAATCAACAGATAATATGCCGCTGTAAACAAATATGGAAAATCTGAGCTCTTCAGTGGATACGGAGACTGTTGGGCGTTGGTAACTAAATCATGAGTGTAAATAAAATTCCAATGGAAGGCGGTAGGAAGGTTGGTCAACCTGACCAAAGCGATTAATTTGCCGGCAGTTGAAGGCGTAATTTGAGTATTCATATTTTGCTTACTTATTCTTTGAGGTACGAGCTTTATTGAAATAAAAGTTAGAGGATATGAACGATCCATTTGTTAACTATTCCACATATGTCCAATAAATTGCATATTTTGCGCTCATTTTCAAACCACGATGATAAACGCCAATAATAATTTATTAGTCTCTTCAAATTTTCAAGGGAAAAGGCTGCTTGATGAATTTATTGGATTGTAATTTATACTGTTTGTTTCATTCATTCTCCATTTAATTTTATTATTTTACTCCTGCGAGCTATTATGAGGCATGAAACTAGTTTTTACATGTCCTACTATTGTATTTAACTCTTCAACAGTAATTAATTTTTTAGACAAAATTCCCCATTTATTGATGTTTGCCCCTCTGATAACTCTCATTAGTGCTGCCTCTATTTCTTTATGTCATGTCGCAACAATGAAGTAATGAAGTATCTCCATAACGGGCCATGGTTAACGTATATCGATGGCTAAGTCCTAGCAACAAGTATCTCAAAAAAAGTAACTTTTCAGGAGAGCAAACTTAATTAATTAAAAAAACTTAAAAAATTATTTTTTTTTTAATTGGATATAATTTTAATTGAAAATAAAAACCAAAAATGCATCAAAATGAAAAAGAAGAATACATTTTCAAACAAAGAGTTGTTTTTTGCTTGAATTTTATTTTTATCAACAGTATTAGCAGTAGTAACTCAGGCCCGCCAAATTTTGAGATACGTGTTGTTAGAACTTCGCCATCGCTATTAGTGCTGGATTTTAGGTGATAATATGAGAATATTTTTCAGTATCCATGTAGAGGATACTTGAATCGTGAATCCCAAAAGGTTTATGCCTGGGCTTTAAGGGAGCTCGGTCCATCAGGGTCCTTGCCTTTCTACGTTGCGTGCTATGGCTCGTGGCCACCTGTGAATCACCTAAATGGGAATTTCGTGTAGGAATGCCGTCTTGACGCCTTGCACATTTGGGTGAGTTGCGCACTGCTCGTCACGCTGAATAAAATAGCCATTTTCCAGCTTCCGTCACAGCTGGAGCATTCGCGTACCCTGAACCTAACTCTGGGGATTTCGAGGGTTTCGTTAGAGTGATACCCCGTCTGAATGGAGCAAGCTATGCCCAAGTCGTGAGCGAAGCTATTATACTCATGAGTCTTGTCCCTTGGGTTTGGCAACATGGCAACCATGCGATCTTTATTCTAATGGCAACCCGTCAAGGTTGTTGCATGAGAGCTTTGTATGGTATGACTTTTCAATTCCACGATAGCACAGTGTCCAAAGTGAGTTTTTAATACTCCATCTGATCGATGGCAATGGGCCACGACCATGTGAAACATATATTGCTCGATCATCACATAAATTTCCTAATAAATATGTTGACATTTCGATATGTTACACAATTTTAAATTGAATCAATAAATTTAAATTCAACTACAACGTTTGTCTTTGATTAAATTATTATTCTTAACCCCTTGCGTTAAAACGACGAGTCCAGCTCTTCATGAACTTCCGATACCAGATGGCGCAATGACGAGTTTAGCTCGTCATCAGATTCTCATGATTTTAACAATACTTAGGGGAAAAATACAAATATTTTAAAAGTTTAACAATATTAAAACGTCCAAAATTTTCATGAGAAACAAATATTTCGTGGTACGAGATGCATTGGAAGGAATAAAATCATTTTATACCAATAACGATAGCTGTGTTCTGGATGTATAATAATCAGTTTTTATTTTACCGTTCCACGTTGATTGACACTAAAAATATTATTACCTACTATTCCATTTAAAAAGAACCACAGAAAATAAAATAGAGGATATGAGCACGATATCCAGAAAATTAATTGAAGTGAAGGGGTTAAACAGTGATAGTCGTGTATATTTGATTGTTTTCGTAAACTTTTGTGGTATCGCAGATTTTTCATCGACGGTATCCTCAATTCCTGACTACAAGAGTCGTTCAATAAGTCTTTAGAAAATGATTTTAAAAAAATATTTTCGGTCAAATTTTTTATATTTTTCAACTTTGTCTCTTTTCAGCTCTGTAAATTTTTATTAGCATTTTTCTAAGCATCTTTAGCCAAAGGAAGAGTAGAAATATGGGGTATCATCAAATAGACATTATTTTGGGCCATGATCTGCTTTTTAGACGTAAACTTTTGTCTGCCAAGCCATTTCTTCAATACGCAAAATGAGAAAAAGTCACCGAGGCTCAAATCTTGCGAATACGGTGAATTTTTTAATAATTGGAACATTAATTCCGTAATTTTGGCAAATAAAACTGCATAGATGTGCATTGTTGAAGGAGGAACTTTTTTCTTTCAAATGAGGGGATGTTCTTCTTGATTTATACCATCAACCAGTCCAATAGCGATGCATAATACTGTCCTGTTATCGCTCTTCTCTTCTAGCAGTAATCGATGTAAAGGATTTCGCATGGATCCTAAAATGTCGTTGCCATGACCTAATAACCGGCCCGTTTCACTATCTTCGCCTGCTTTGGAGCCTGTTCACCATCAGAATTCCATTTTTATCTCTGCAGTGTAGTGATGAGTTCATATTTCACCAACAGCTATGTATTGATGAGGAAAATCCCCAGGATTGCGGTGGAAAAGCACCAAAACTGCCTCGGAGTTGACCACATGATTTCGTTTATTCTCCAATGTGAACAAGCGCGCCACCCATCTCGCCGAGATTGTTTTCACATCGAGCACTTTGACTTGTCTGTCACTTAAAACCATATTGTGGATTTTGTCTATCATTTCGCGGGTAGACACTTCCGTAACTATGTCCTTGTTTTGGATGTACAGTAGGGCGGATCGCAAAAATCGATTTTTTTCAAATCCATCTGGCCCAATGAAAAAAAGTTGTGGGACCGATCAAAAATAAGGCCTGAAAAATTTGAGACCTGTACGTGAACCCCTGACCCTCGCTCAAATGCAATTTAGGGGGGGAGGGTCAAAATTCGAAAAATATAATATTTTATGGTCATTCCCTATAGATTTTGCCGAGTTACTGCCCTGCTAGGGCAAAAATTTCGTGCATTTTGACGTATCTGCCACCGTTTAGCCACAAAATGCCTAATTTGAGTCCGCGTCCGCGAAGAAAACATTCCAACGCCCACGCAGCGTCGCGGATACCAGAGCCGCAGGCCGATCCCTTCCCCTCGACGCTCGCTTCTCCCCCTCCCACGCCTCTAACACAGCAAAATTCATCCCGCGCATGCTGCTAGGAGGTCGTTTATCTTTGATAATATAAATCAGAAGATGGCAGAAGGTAAAAAACGATGCGTAGTGAGACGACTTGTCCCTTATTTGGCGCCTCGTCGGCGTTAAACAAAACGATGCTACCAACTTTTAGAGAAGTGATGAAATAATTTTAGACCTGCGCACGCAGGAAAGGAGACTACGGTCTATGAAGACGCCTCTGGCTATGAAGGTGTGCGAACTATGGTGACGCGCTTCTCTTCCATTATGAATGTGACTAAATAGATTTAGCGGTACCACAGGAAGTACTAAAACTTACGGAAAATCGTAATAGGCCAAAAGTAGGGTTTTATTGAAGTATAAGACTCAAACAATTTTAAAGGAACATTTTAAATTATGGGATATTTTTGGGTGTAAGTGCATGGAGGAGTATAAGGTTCCCCCAATGAGAAGTATTTTGAGAGACAATCTGACGAAAAGAAAGATGATGGCTGCTGGATTGAACCCTAAAGAAACTCGACAACTGAGGAAAAAGGGAATCGTAGGAGAGCGTTGAGTTATCTTCGTCAATTTGTACATTGTACAGCCGGGTATAAAGTCATTTACCCAAATTTAAATAGTTGCAAACACAAGAGCAGATATGACATAAACTTCATACAGCTCAACTTTTCTTCCGGCGTTAATTAAACCTTTTAAAAACAAGTGTTTGATCACTACACGAAACTCACTTTCGTCAATTTTTATAAGCAATTGAAAGTTGTTCACTACAATCAGCAACAACAGTTATGATATGGATACAGCGTAGATTGCTTCAGCTGACTATTCGGTAGTGCTGCTTACTGGGAGAAATTAATTTTTGATATTAGGAGTGCAATCTCTAGAAAAATTCTGAGGACTTATTGAAAGACCCTCGTAGCATTTATGTTCACTCACTCTGTGATTTTTCGTGTTGTGTTCGGCTGGATAACCAAATACATATGAAAATATAGACTTATTCCCTCCATACTACACACAAGTCCTACTGGCTCTATTGCCATGTAGGTACTGGTTACTCTCGCAATTGAAGTTAAATGGTGATCAGTGGCGGATCCAGGATAGGGACAAGGGGGGCTAAGTGGGGGTTAAAATTCCATCAGTAGTGGGGATCGGAAAAAAATTACCATTCTATCTAGTGTTCATTGTATACCCAAGGGGGGGCCATATCCCCCTTAGTCCCCCCCCCCGCCCCATAGATCCGCCGTTGATGTTGATTAATGTTCTTTTTGTAGTTCATTTGATAGTCAGGCCAACTGATTCATGGTAACACTGTTTTACGCCCTACTCTTTCATCTTGATACCAATTATCATCCGATTGACTCTTTGCATGAAATGTTACTATCGTTTCTATGATGCTTTCAAGGCATTATTCACCTGCTTTGCTTTTAATGATAGGCATTTGTATAGTTATGATTATCTAATAATTTTATTTACTATTTTGACTGATATTTTGCTCATTATTTACTTTTTAGATGGATATCCTTTATCTAAGTTCAGCATTGAGCCATCATTAGCTCAATCAGATCTGTAAAATTTAATGACGCCTCACAGCTATCAATTAGATCTGTTTGTTTCCATTATCATTTTCCATAGTGTGTCAACATATACTGTGTCACTTTAACATTTATACCACCCAAGAAAGAGCTCGAGTTTCAAAGTTGCACATTATATATAGGTCGTTGCACTGATGGCCTTTTAAAACTTTTTGTTGGGTTTAATTCTATCCATCCTTATTAGCATTCAAATGCATAGAGAATAATAAGAACAGTCATGACGGATGTGAACGACCTCGTGTCATCAGAACGTGGATGGACGAAAGCTTTATGCTTGAATGGAGACGGATTAGGTATATCTCAGGAAACGGTAGTTGGTCTTGAAACCTGCCATTCCATTGGACACGGGATAGCCAGCGGCGAGGGCTAAGGCACGGAAAACACATGGACGGTCGCTCAGGACGGCGGTGATGTGATTAGAGAAGCGAGCGACGATGACGGAGCATTAGTAGCCGGATGGTCATCCACAGCACTCCCTCTCAATATTCCGATTCCCCGCATATCGTACAAGGCGAAAGCATGACAAACAAAACCAGTGCATATTTCCATCGTCAAGCTGTGGAGGGGAAATCTGTTAATTTGTTACGAGAGCGTTATTGAACGATAATAAGAGAGGAGAAGATTGGGATTGTTATAAAGAATGAACATTATAACGATGCACGTAAAATTGTTAACTTGGTGAAAAACTTCGATTTATAATTTAATTAATTCATGATCGTGGGCCTTTCTGGTCCATAAGTTATTTTACATTAGCACTACAATTTAGTAAAATCAATTAGTAGACGAACCAAAAATTTCTAAACCATGGCTCAATAAGTGCAAATACAAAGAAAAAAGGAAAACACAAATAAAAGAAGAAAATCAAGAGAAGATATATGAAGTTAATATGTGTTGTTTTCGTGGTGTTGGAATAAATTTAAAAAACATGAGTGATACTGGTTTTCCTTGCAACTATTGCTTCATTACATAAAAAACTCAATATTTTAATGTTCCAAGGAAATATCTTTATTATAATTTGGTAATTTTCCAGTCATTTTTGGTTGTATGGCTTCCAGTGTTGTTTGCATCCATTCACCGCTCAACAGCGGAAATAATATCAAAGATATTAGCGTACACACGAACTAATTAATTAAGTCATAATTAGAAAATAATAATAATTTAGGTAATATAAGCTAATTAATTAAGCTAAACAATAATTTATGGGATATTCAGAGTTTTTCTATTTCTGTTACATTTTGCACTGAATTAGCTCTCTCGCCCAAAACCTGCGATCTCTCCTCATCGGACGCAGGCACTTTTAGAACTCCATGAGAGAGATAATATTTCGTCGGTGAAATTATCAGATTTACAAAATAACAGCCGTTTCATATTGCTGATTCCAACAAGCGTACGTTCATATGTCCATCTCAGCTTTCCCTCCTCTCAGCCATCAGCCTATCCATGGGAATCTCTGTAAGACAATAAACTGAAAAATAGACTAAACATAATTCATAAATTCGAGAGCGGCGTATTTTTCTGACAAAGTTAGCCATATCTTACGAACGCCAATTTACTAAGGTAGATCAAACCATACAAATAAAATAAGAGAGATAGACTATGGAACAGACAGACTCAGAATGTCTTTTTTTTCCATGATCAACAAGAGACCATAACGCGTATGAACTCACAAATACATTAGATGACTACGATGACGTAACCTACTAACTTATGTTAACCATGTTTCTGAATTTTCCTATTATTTTTAAAGCATGTTTTTTGTGTTTTAGCTTTATTGGCAGATAGCCTTAATAAGTATTTAGCAAGTTTTGCCTTTGCATGAATATGGTAGTATAATTTGTTAGTATGCGTAACATTTTTGGACCGTCTAATGTGCATGTGGGAATCAAATTGCATGCTGCATGCTGGTGATTGATCTCCCACTGCCAAACACCATTGAGGTGGCTCGCAGGGTATCATGTAGATGAATTTTATGGTGTAGTTGGCTTCCAATCGGGCTAAAATCTGAAAAAGGTGACCAGAAACTCATTTTAAAGAAAGGTGTTGAATATAATTTTAGGGAAGTTTCTAACCCGATATTTGGTCTCAAAACGGTCGTACAAGAATAAAATGAGATTTTTCTTCATATATTTTTGCAATTGTATACTTTTAAAAATGTAGAATAATTTAAGTTGGCCGATTTTTGCTGATAGGCAGGTTTAAATTCATACGAGAGTCGTTTGATAAGTCCGTAGCTTTTTGAATTTATCACGCAGTAAATGTAAACAAATAATACTCCCGTTAGTTACCATCTATTAGTAAACGGCTGTGAAACTTTGAGCTAGTTCCGTCGTTTAGTTTGCCAGCCATTGAAGGCAGACAACCTAGTGAATTTCAACAATAACGGAAAAAGGAATTTCACGTGCCTACTATACATTATTTTTTGCGCAAAAAAACTGTCGCTGAAACCAAGGAAAGACTTTATAAATACCAGGAAAACTCTGCAGCATCAATTTCAATGGTGAAGAAGTGGTTCACTGAATTCCGTTGTGGCCGTACAAGCTCAAGTGACGTCGAACGTTCAGAACACCTGAAAGATGTCGTCACGCTACAAATCATGGATAAAATCCATGGAATGATACAGGGCGTTCAAAAAATGAGTGTGTGAAATGACTTATGATTTAAGCAGCTCAAATAAGCGGGTATATCACATTTTACATGAATATTTGGACATAAAAAAGCTATTCGCGCTATGGGTGCCGCGATTGCTCACACTCGAGCGTAAGTACAACCGTATGATCACTTCAAAGGAGTGTTTGGCGATGTTATGTTGCAATCCGAGCGAGTTTTCACGCCGTTTTGTAACTGTGGATAAAACATAGGTCCATCACAATACTACAGAAACCAAATAGCAATCAAGAACATTGTTTTACGTGGGGAAACGTGCACCAAAGAAGGCTAAAGAAGTCACTCTGCCAAAGAGGTCATGGCCACAGTTTTTTGGGATGCACGCGGTGTCATTCTCATTGAATATCTTGAAAAGGGTAAAGAAATCACCGGAGAATATTATTCGGAGCTTTTGGGCTGATTCGATATCTATTTTAAGGAAAAATGACCGCAAATGAAGAGAAAAAAGTTCTGTTCCATCAAGGCAATGTAAGGGTGCACATGTGTGTAATCTACATGGCTAAAATCCATAAGTTAGGCTACGAACTGCTATCTCATCCTGCATAGTTTAGTTGCCTTCGACGATTTCAAAATATGGAGAAAAAGCACAATGGTCAGAGATTTGGGTCGAAACAAGAGGTTATCACTGAAACAAACGGTTATTTTGAGTGCATTGATAAAAGCTATTATTTAGATGTAAAAAAATTAAAAAAACGGTAGACTAACTGTATCGAGCTAAAAGGAGACTGGGTAGATAAATAAAACATTTTTTGCCGAAAAAATATGTTATATCCAACTTATCACGGACTTATCAAACCAGCAGAATACTCAATTAGAAACTCATGTTAAAAAAAAGGTGATAATGTAATTATTAAAGTGTTAAAAAATGTGTGATGCGGCTGTTTTCGGAAATATTGAAATAATTTAAAAAAATTTAAAATATTATTAATCCTGTTTCCTTGAGACTGAATTCTTCGGGATGAAAATATACTCAAATATTTCAATGTTTAATTAATAGGTCTACATAAGCAGATAAGTTGAAATTTCTATCTCAAAATGTCACTATACTGACATTTCTCCCCGGGCTCCCCGTCCTTCCTAAACTTTTGAGAGCTAGAGAGTTTGTGTTCCTGTGGAATCGGGAGAGGGCGCGATCAACGTAAGGCCGACCATTTCATATAGCTCATACCACCACGTGTGCATACATGTGTCCATTCTCAGCCTCCCCACCCTCTCAGACGCTCACCACCTGTATTACGGTCTGGAAGGATTTTCAATCCCCCCAAAGCTGTAATACCCGTGGCGTTATAGGCAGTCCTCAGCGCAACCCCCCAATTGGAGCCGCCGCGTCCGAAGCCATTCCTCCGTCGTTTTCCCCGCTAAAGCCGTGCGGGAGATCTCGGTCGTGGGTCCGTGTTCATATTGGTGGGGGCATAACTCGATATCCTGCCTCGTCCGCCGTGTAATACATTTTGCGCCGGCTCCCTAGGCTTATCGGCATATTGCTGAGAGGATTGGGGGAGGGACCACCACTGCCGACGTGACGTAACGGATGTCCTGCCTAAATTTCATCTGAGAGGAATTTCGTGTTCTGTCCTTCGTGAGAAATTTTTTTTCTCCGATCCCCTTCCTCGTTTCGTGTCCCTCTGGTGCTTTCGGGGGATACTGTTATCCTTTGGTGGAGTAATGCTTGGCTAATGGTCAGCGATAGTATTCATTTCTAAAGGCAGTCGGATCTTAAAATCGGTCACACGTAACGCGGTTCCCGTTGACTTCATCTCCGGATGGTGCCAACGAAGAGGTGCATAAATATGACATTTAATGATAGATGACTGAATGGGGGGGATAGGTGAAAAGTCACGAAAATCAGGCTTTAATGACAGTGCGTATAATATATCTGTATTTATTAGATGCAATTTTACCGTGGAGTTAAAATTTTATATTATTTGATCATTATAATATTGAATTTAAAATTATTTTAGTTAATAAATTATGCAATAATCAATTTTCATTGGAATATAGTTTTGATGATAACTTATCCTGATGTATGTCATTGGTTTGTACTTCAACAAACCACTACTGCTAATAGAGTAGTATTTTATTCCACGGCATGGTTATATTGTTAATATTCTGTTTTTGTGAAAATTAATCTCAAGTAAATGAATAGGGTAACAGATGCTCTCTATTACGATGAAGATGTAGCATGGGTTTGATTTCCAACAAGAAAATTTTCTCTGCTTTTGTTCCAGTGGCAAACTCTATCCTTAAGTATACCTTCGCAAATTATTGTAATTGCAACATTTTACTTTTTAATTTCCCAAAAACCTTATTTACGTTAGCTCTTAATCCCGGGAATGGCAGTGATTCAGCATTTAGTTTGTACAATACTTTAATACATCGTCTGATGTTTGGATGCCAACAAATTTAAAAGTCCTCAGAGGGAAAAAATCTACGTCATGAGCAATTCTTCCCTAGTCTGTACGCCGAAGAATATATACATTATCACAATAGCCTCTAATTACTACGGAAATATTTCTTCAGAAAACAAGATCCCCGATCATCTTTTTACTTATTGCGTGATTTATACCCGCTTCGAAGAGACTAGAAGTGTTGACGTGAAAATTTTGACCAACCTCTTTGATTTTTTAAAAAAGAGCTATTATGTCATGCAATTAATTTTGTGATTCTCTCCTTTTTGATATATTACGTCTCTCATAGCTATACGGTAGTTAGGATAACTGGTCATCCACTCAGGCATAGCCATTCTCTTTTATGGAAATAATCTCTTATCACTATTGCAGTTGCTTTTTGAATAAAGGCTCAGTGCAAGTTCTCATGGCTCCAAGTCATCACATCTCTTTGCAAAATAAGTAAAATCGAATTCATATTATTCCAACCGATTGAAAAGCAACGCTTTATAGCTCTTTTAGACTTCAAATTTTCATGAAGATAGCTCTCTATCTTGGGTGATGCGGTGTCCACTCGAATTATTAATAGATTAAGTGCTCACTCATAAGGGAAAACTAGAAGCTCTGCTTTCTCATCACTTTTATTACGCATGTGAAGTAATCGACGGACAGCTAGGTGATTCAATGTCATTCTAATCAATGTTAGGCTTTTCAACTTAAGGCTGGACGGCGATATTTGGTGGAACTTTGTGACAGGAAACATATTAAATATATACTATTGTGTGTTCCACAGAAGTTTTAATAACCGACCCAGGTTTCGACAATACACTATGTCATTATTATTCACCTTGATAATGACATATTAATTACATAGTGTATTGTCGTAACCTGGGTCGGTTATTAAAACTTCGGTGGTACATACAACGGTATATCTTTATTATATTTAATGTTAGGCTTTAATCATGACTAGCCTAATATGAAAACTTAATGTAGTAAATTTAGCCGGATAGGTACGTCTCATCTTAAGCGTTGAGTTCCTTGCTAGCTAAACCCTAATTTACATCAAAACGATGCTCAATCCTAAACCACCTAGCATGGTTTTCATAGAAATCAACGATTAAATAGATGTAAATATTTCGGCGGCCCAGTATTGTATTGACTTTTTCGTGCTTGTTCCTTTTCCTCTCGCCCCTCAGTGTCGCGCAACCGCTCGCCTGCGTTAGACTACTACCTCGGGTCCGAGACCTTTGCAAGCTGGTTAGGTGATTTTTCTTAGATTATTTATTAATAATTTTTTTGTGAGAAATGGCTCTCAATGATGATTCTATCGCCGATTGGTTGGAGCACGATCTGTTATAATACAAAAACCTACCGAACGGCGAATTTAGCTAAGTGGAGTGTGATATTGGGCCAGATCATGTTTTGAAAGAGAGTTGTGCGGTCGATTCTGAATGTTGAGAGAGAACTGTGGAGAGCAATAATCAATATTTATCATCCCACAATATTGTTTCCTCAAATTGAAGTAAAGACAGTTATTTAAGTAAGAGTCGCTGTAGTGGGTCATCCGTCTCACAGTATTCGAGATGAAGAATTTAACAATATAATATAGGAGGACAAGAAATTGAAAGCAGGTTCAATTTTTTGAAGCAACAGGGCTGAGCAGTTGACGAGACCGCACATGGAACGTCGTGAAAGCAATGCGAAATCGCTACGTGATATACGGATCGGTACACTACTCATCCTCCATAGAGACTCGACCACTCAGTCAGTAGGTCCAAGAGGCATAAATTTAGAAGAAAATTTGGTGGCTCGCAAAAATTGTTCAAGTTGCACGTAGAGAAAGAGTCGCAAAATATAATACATGTGTTTCGAATTCAAAGCATAAATTTGCCTCAAATGCTCAAACAAGCTGTGTTTTCGCTGCCGTGAAAGTTCTAAGTTTAGATTTTGTAATTTGTTGACTTTTTTATTTAAAATTTAAATTTTTTCCAAGTTCATTGTTCATTGAGCAATTAAAAAGTTGCAAATAAATTTCTATAATACTTAATATTAATAAATTTTAGTGATAATTGTTTTGGATCTCATTTTTCAAAGATGTGCCTATGCAAGCTTAAAATAATAATTATTTACACCTTTCAGAGATTAAACAAAATACGAAGTACATTTTCATGTTCCTTTACTTTTAATACAGCTTATTATGCTACAAAAAGGACTGTTACTAATGACCAAACTAATGACCCAAGATAGGTGGTTGTGTGACAAAAAGTATATGCTATGCTTGGTGGTCAAGGGTTAAATGTCTCCCAGTCAAATATTTCCCTAACCTACGTAGAAAATGTCATCGGAGAATAAATGGAATGAAGACGAATCTCTCACAATAATAGGTTCAAAAAAATCATCATGTATGTTGAAATAGTCCAGAGACACACACAAAGAGGAAAAGTATGGCTAATGTGTTAATCTCGAATATGACAACACTTTCATCACCACACTATAAGGTCAAATTTTCTATCATAATGGATGTAGAGCCTCCGTGACTATAGTACCTTGCGTATGATTTCCATGTATTGGAGTGGTTTCGGATTAATTGCAATATTTCATTTACTATTCAAATATTTTAGTGGTGATAATGACCTGGTTTTATTGATAAACGCATTTGTCAGAATAGTTTCCCATTCACACGATTATGGTGAAATAATTTAGCATAGCAATCATTTTTTTACATGTATCACTAAATAAAAACAGCATACATTCAAAAGAATTGCTTTGTACGCTGAGGTTCACTTTTACCTCTTGAGAATCTATATATAATTCGTATCTCCGTCGCTCAACGTGGCGAAGGTAATCAGCAGAGATGAGATACAGCACACAACAATTCGATTTCTATGATGAGTGGATCTTATTGTGCAGAATTAATGAAACCTGAAATTAATGGAAACTGGAGTACCAATATTGCTAGAAATTTAATAAATGGTTTCGTATTTAGCTTCTTTTCCACAGCATCTTTTTCTGCAGAAGTAAGTACTTCATTTATTCGTTCACTCTCGGGCTGCTTTGAGCAGGCAGAAATTCAGCGTCCCTAAGTAAATGATTCTTATCTCCATTGTAACCAATTTTGAAAGCAATCTTTATTTAAAATAAATATTAGAAAATAACGTTTTCTATGGTATCGTTTTCCCATCGTAATTGGCTTAATATTCAGCGAATATCATCTGCTAAAAGTGAAAACTTGTACTCTATATCGTTATCTACCGTTATTATCTTATATATATACTGATAGATGCGTAATGCCTTGTTAATAAAAAATGTAGCTTAACGAAGAAGGCTCTACAACAAGCACTTGATATCCGTCTTGAGAGTAACGACTAGTATTTGTGTATTTTGATTTTTATGAGCATTTTATTTATTATTTTTTCATATTTTTAATTTAAGCCTTAAAAGGTGGGTAACGATTTTTATGGGAAGCTAATATGTTGAATCAAACTGAGAATAGTACTTGATCAACTTAAATACTTCGAAGATAGCTGCAAAGACCCTGATGCAAGCAAAATGGGTCTGTCTTTCTTTGTATATAGTTTAAGCAATTCGCTAAAATCATAAGAACCCATTTTTTACTTTAAAAAGGGCAACAATAGCTTTTGAAAACCATGCTTCTAAATTTTATCATTAATAAAACGAAAGAACATTTCATCGGAGAATTTTAAGGGTTGAAAAAAACACATTTTCTTTGGGATAATTGACCCACAAAATTTTTATTATGTTCCTCTTCATTTACCACCGTGTTCTTTTATTCACTTCTGCACTCCCAATTGTGAGAGTTCCACACAGAAAGGATATCGTCCTTGTTTTTTTTTGTGACCGCTTACCACGGGTTTCTTGTTATCCCGCCAAGCCCTTTTCCAGTTGCTCGGAATTAGTTCCTAAGTACCTATATAATCTGAATTTAGATGAGTCTCTCTCTCTCTCTCCCGGCCACCGTTCTCTCCCACTTCCTCGACCTCTTTCGAATCCACGGGACTCGCAGTTCTTTCCAGAGCGCGGATCATTATAAAGTTGGAATTGGGGTGGATCTCATAAATATGAATGACTTTGGCTGAGGGAACACTTTCAGTTTTCGTTTATAATGGGGACATATATATTCCGCCTGATAATTCCCTGCGGGTTTTGTTTGCCTTTTATTTTTCCCACTGCTAGACTTATTCCACCTTTATCATGTTTTTAATGCATTTATTCCGGAAGGTTTTGGATCTCACCTGGGTGATTTCATCTCTCGTCTCGGTGGCATAAAGCACTCTGGATACAAACTAGAAATTGTGCGGTTTCCCGCACGATCGTATTTCATTCTCCAACTCTCCTTCGGATGAATATTGTTGTGTTCATTGACACCAGAACTTCAAGATATAATGTAGACTTACAAAAGCTCTGAACTCGTAAAAATCGCGTTTAAATTTCAGTACATTGTAGTACTAAAAGGAATTGACCTCTTCTATGAGAATGGAAATATTCAACCTCAATGTTTACACCGATAGATGGAATGTAACTTTTTTTTTAAATACCTGCTCTAATTCATTGTTATGAATTGCATGTGACGAATTAGTTCCCTAAAAGGCTGTGAAAATCTGTGCACCAAAGGTTCTAATGAAGCAGCATTCCATTTCAGATACTCAAAAAAGTAATCATTGAAAATGTAACTCAAAAATATTAATGAAAGAGTGGTTTAGGATACAAGAATCAAAGACATAAATGATGGCGTCTTTTCAAGGCACATGAATCATACTATTTCATTAGAAAGATGATTTTCTGTGGTAGATTTTTTTCATTTTCAGGGTGCCTTTCAATATGAAAATAATTTCCGTTTGCATTTTTTTCTATATTTCACAAGCAATTTCGTAAATGACAAGGCAAAAAAACTTCTCTCACAAATTGCTGTAATTAAATTTTGATTTAATTTTCCAGAATGAAAAACTTCCGCCTTACGTCGCTTTTGAGTCCCGTTGATGGTGTATCTTTTTTTCGGTAATTCAGCTTTGAGAAGCCTGTGTTTTCAAATAATTTTTAGATTGCCCATGCCTTCTTCCTACGGCAATTTTACCTCATTCTCGGTCAACAATTGCAAATTATATACCAGATACTTGCAGTCAAAGGGTGAAGATAGCTTGACCAATTTTATTCATTTCCCTAGGCTAGCATTCAGTCTTTGGGATGAGATTATTCAATGAATTTTCTCTTGTTACAGATTGGCCAAAGGGATAAAGTCGATAGGAATAGATCTCAAAGTAAATAAATGCAAGATCGCTCGAGGTGGATGCAAAATATCCATCGGCTTAGTCATTCTCTCAGTGATTCAACCCTTTGGTTGCGTTGGATAGGTGAGGTTAGCGCTCACCCCAGAGTTATCCGCAGGTGTGTTAATGTCACGCATTCAGGGTGGGATGGACAGGTCCTTTCACAGGGCCACGCCGCACTTCGAGTATTTTATCTGGCGGTGTCCGAAGGTTTTATTCGGGACTACAAAGGTATAGGTCAGCATTGACAAATCCAAAATCTTTGTTATTATCGTGGGAATAGTTAACGAATGAAATACTATAAGATGGGTATTAATAAAACTCTGACACTTTTCGTTATTTGTGGGCATTAAATCTAGTGAAAAATACTTTCCATTAGATATAAACAGCCTGAAAACGTCATAGTCATCAATTAAAAAATCAAAAATATTCATGAATAAAGACAGGAATGACAGATTAGTTTAGGAAGCAAGAACCAAAGACATAAATGATGGCGTCTTTTCAGAGCACATGAATCATACTATTTCATTGAAAGGGTGATTTCTGAGGTGAGCAATTTTGTAAATGAACAAGACCCAATAAGTTACCTGAGATGATTTCATTCCAATATTTACCGTATGTGCAGAGGCTGAACCTATACTTCTGGAGGAAGGTAGGTACGGTTTTTTTCTCGAGTTTTATTTACTTCCGTGATGTGGACGTCATTGAAGCTGAATGCTCCTGCAAGCTCCTATCGGTTTTTTTTGTATAATGACAACTGAGTGAGCAGGAAATAATGAATGGGCGTTGACTAGTTAATTTTATTTTTAATAGTTCTTTCTAAATAACGAAAACACGATTATGATATTAATATGCAATCAGGATTCCATCTTAGTTTTTCTATTTGGTCTCCTTAATCCTTATTTCTAGCAAAGTAATGGTATCATGGCATTAACCACCTATTGAACATTTAGCTTATGAAGATTTATAGCATTAAAATGTGTCAAAAAATATTTGCGTCATAATGTTTATATTCCTAATTCTCCATCCGACCTAAGATACCCTAGGATTTAACAGGTTTTTCAGGTTTTTGAGGTTTTAACTAGGTCACTCACTCCTTGTGTGAATATTTTATTAGGATATATTGAATAAAATATATCGGTTTTTCCAAGGAACATATATTTATCGCAGTAAATTGCTATTTTCTGTTATATAAGGATATTATCATGATTCGTTTGTTGATATTTCTCCCAATCCTAATGTTTTTGACTGCCATTAACCGTGTGATGCCGACGTGTTAAATAGTAAATTGGACTACACACTGTCCCAATCTCACCGCCATTAAGGCGTTTTATTATTAATATTTTAGCACCTTATATTTATATTTTACACCTATTCACCAATCATTGACTAAGTAAACGGTCTCAACTAATCTGCCTCTGTTCAATCAAGTAAACATGCCATCTACTTAAACTTTCCTCCGAGCAAATTCATTGCATACAACAATATGAGTAAAGAATGAAGTCTCATTAGGGAATTTCCAAGCCTTTAAATCTACATTCTATGTAGAACGTTAGTCGGCGTGGAATGTAAAAATGAACTCTCCCGAGGGTTAATGCAATGAGTGAGATGAGAGAGTTTCGTAGGGGATGAAAAAAAATTGAGAAAATTAGAGGGAGTGTCCGGAATGATGCGAGTGTATGAGGGGTGGAGGGAGGTCCAAATAATGGAGTGAAATAAAAAAAATGCCGAGGGCCTTTGGAGGTGGCTTCAGCGATAAGGGACGGGGCTGGAAACGGGGGTGTGGAAAAAATGCTCGGTGAAGCAGCGCTAACGGAATAAGAGGAGAGCCTAAAATGGAGAAGGGCTTGGAATTTTTCCCGAGTGGCGTCGAAAGCAAGTTTGACGTGTTAAAAGTGAAAGGATGCGTGCAGCGTGCGTAGATCAAGAGTCGGGGAAGTTGCTGCCGAAGGCTCATGTAATACATTGTAACAATAATAAATGTATACAAGAACTGCCATGAGAAAAAATTCCCCTGGACCAGGAATCCAACCACGGAACTTCAGCTTTCCGGGCCACTACGCAGAACACTACGCTATCCAGGTTCTTTAATTCTCATAGCAATTATACCGAGGCTCATGGTACTAGGTGTTAGGCCCTCGCGGTCCATCAAGGATGGCAACGCGAGGGAGAAAGGACTTCCAAGAGGCCACAACCGGTTGAGAGCCTTAATCCTGCGCTAGAGACGCGCAAAGCGGTATGTGTAATATTCCTAAACCTGCCGCGTGAACGGCGGTGAAATATACAAGAATTGCCATGAGAAAAAATTCCCATGGATTGATGGCGACATGCTACTTTATTACTAATATATACCACGTTGAATCATAACTAAGCTGTGCATTGGCGGATTAGCTAGGATTTTTTCAATTTCTATTTATAACAGTTATTAAATACCTGTATCTATTCATTTAATTATATTGAATGTAAATATCTTCACAGCCGTGTGAGCTTGGCCACAATATCTTCTAAGAACCACTCTTGAAAAAAATCCCCTGGTAAGGTTGTAAGTTAAATGTAGAGGAAAAGCTAAACAGAGAATGCCAAAATAAACAGGTATTGAGAGAGGAATATGACTTTGCCGCCTAACGACAGCGAAAAAAATATTTTTGCGCTCTGCCTGTCTGATCAGTTGCCCCTTATGGAAGGATATCGATAGCTGTAACGATGTTGAGTGGACTTTGATTGGTATGGAATATGCAAAAATTTTTTAACGATATTTTTGACCATTCGTCCGTATCATTGTGTTAAAAATTGAAATTGGTAACGGCCTGAAAGGATTTTTTTTTAAACTCACTCTCAAAGAACAGCTGTTTCTACCAAGATTTATAACATTTTTGGAACGCATGGGTGTATCTTGGGTAAATATTATAGCAGGAACATAGACCGTGAGTAGGTTTCCTAGAAAATGAAAAAAATATCTATAAAAAATCTTGTCTTGGAGCAGGCTTTGAATAAGGAGCTAAAAATTTAAATAAGGAAAAAATCCTAAAACACCGTGGTAATGTTTGAAAAATAAATGAATGCAGAAGAATATTTTATTCCACGCGCACTTTTTATTAGTGTATTTTAAATATATTTCAAATTAACAGGCCATTGTTGGCCAAAACTTTGAAACCAGTCGAAATTATAATGTATGATATGAGGAAGTTTTCGCTTTCATTAATTTTAAGATACCAAGCAATATCCATAGAGTTTCACACGGCACATTCGATGCAAACGCGGAAAAGGTGTAACCAATTCCTTAACATAGGCAATTAGTACCACGATAGACAGCATAGAGTCAATTCGCGGAAGGTGCAATACATTGCAGCACCGGTGAATCCAAGACTTATTCTATCCAGCCAACACACGATGGAATTTTAAAAAAAAGTGCACATGTTTATCTTTCAAACAATTTTTCGCTTTTCAATTTTATTCCACGTGCACTTTTTATTAGTATATTTTAAATATATTTCAAATTAACAGGCTAAATATGTTTGCTTTTCCTTTTCAAATTTCAAATTCAGCTCACATGTTTCGCACTCCAAAGTATTGCAGAGAAAATTACTAGATTTCTTGAATTAAGCTTTTGTAGCTCTTGATGATTAAAGACTGAAATACGGATCTATACCGCGTGATATATCGTATTTAGACCCGAGGTTTCGTGACCGACTGCTGGTCACTCTTCATTCCATTGATGAAGTGACCACAGGTCGGTGCCGAAACGTCAGGCCTAAATGGAATATACCACGCGGAATACACCCTTTTCTCACTCTTTAATAAACAGCTATAAATTAAGAAATCGATTTTTTCCCGTCGTATAGTTTGAAGGCATAATTCTAGGGTTTCCCACCGGATGTAGTGTAGGGTAATTGGCTCCAACGTTTCGAAGAAAGAGTCTGCCATCGTCTTTTGGGGTAGAATATGGCGTAAAATTCTTGTAGTTATTTTATTTATTCGATAAACGATAGAGATTTACATACTAGGCTATTATTTGTAGAAGAATCCCGTGTTTTGCGAATGAGCGCTTACTGCAGAGCAACGCCTCTCTAGGTCGGAATGAACACGTGAGCAGAAATGTTGACGGGGCTGCCAGTGATAGACTTGAGGGAGGAGGCTTGAAGGGTCGGGATTTCGAGTGGTATTTTACTGCATGGTAGTGAGGGGTAATGCCGGTCAGTTGCCAAAGTGACCGCCGTTACCCCAGCCGTATGTTTTCTTTCAACAGATAAAAAAATAAATATCAGTGCTTAACCCTTGACCGGTGACGTGCGGTCTGAGTGACCGCTGCGTTTCTAAAATTATGAATATTTTCAAAATTAAGATTTCAAAATATCTATAATTCTCGTTAGCTTCATATTTTTGCATAACAAGGACATCCCACTCTTAAAATTTAACTTTCCTTTTATTAATTTCTGCAAATTTGCAATTGAACTCGATTAGCGGTCTGTGAGACCGCAAGTCACTTACTAAGAATGAATCAAGAAAAGGAATAAGCGGGATAAATTTCATGGCTACTTACTACTTAGCCTTCCAACTTTAACGCTTAAGGCCTTTCTTGAATCTGGCGAAATATTGATACATAAATATAATAATTATAACTCAAGTGTTTTTGGCATCACTTTTTTTGATCCTGCTTCAAATCACAATTTTTTATGACAGATTGGTACGTATTGGGAGTGTAAAAATTTTAATATAAGTTTTAAAATAGTTAAGCATTCAAAGAAAAATTAAACAGAACAATAAAAAATGGGTAGCAATATTTTATGAATTTTTGATTTATTGCGGTCTCCCAAACCCCACGTCACTGGTAGTGTAACAAGAATTGCACGTCACTGGTCAAGGGTCAAAGCCTTAATAAAACGCTAAGTGATAGAACAATATGGCCCACCTTGTTATTGCGAGATCAGACTCGTCCCATAAAAAGTAAACAGTAAGAGCTGATATCACATGTTTTGTGCATGAGCGCTTACTGCCGAGTAACGCCTCTCTAGGTCGGAAAGAACACGTGGGCAGGAATGTTGACGTGGCTGCCAGTGATGGGCTTCAGCGAAGAGGCTCGACGGGTCGGGAGTTCGAGTGGTATTTTACGGCATGGAAGTGGCATGGGTCTCCCCTGCGGTGGTACTGCTGCTACCCTTCAGTTCTCTCCCCACGGCTAACTCCATTCGAAATTTCCACTCATTCCATCCGCCCTGGAAGATTTCCCCACGCAATAAACTGCCTCAGTCCCGGCGTAAATTTTGTTCCGCGGAAGAGTTAACTAAGCCATTGGCATGCTAATGACTCCAGTCCTGTTCGACCACGCCCAAGAGATTTCGGTGCGGTCCATTCGGTGTCCCGAGCGCTGCCCTTCAGGACGTAGGAGATGAAAAAATAGCTACTGTTTTCACGCAACTTCTATTCTCACCCTTCTGTTTCGGGTTCCGGAAACAGTCCATCCATGAACGCTTTAATCCTTCCTGCCTCTCTCCGCCAACAGTGCTAGCTCTGCGGACCCTTTTGTATGACTCAACTGCTTCTGGTCATCACCACGAAATTTGGATTCTTGAACGCTGATAGGACACCCACTAGATTTACTATATTGTTCTCGTATTGAGAATTTCAAATGACACCCTTAAACAAGAGGTTATTTTTTTAGTTACTCTACAAATATTATTTGCTGCTACGGGGTGACCGAAAGTATTTGAGAATACATTTGTATCTACGAATGAAAAACTTAATTAAAGGATTATTAGCAATTAATCATTCTTATTAAATTTTAACACGCCAGGGTCCAGTGGAGGTGTTAGTCAAATATGGATTACATGCAATTTCATAAATCCTTACATTTAATCTGGGTGGGCATACATAATACACATCATTATTATTATTAGAATGTGCATATTAAATCTTGGTGAAGTGAGATTTTTATATATTTTTTATAGATGAAATATCTTCGAGGGAGAATCTGAGTAAGATGAAAAATCACGCTAATATATGACATAAATTATTAAAGAATACCGTAAAATTTGACTTTTGCTTCTTTTTAATCGCTTTTTTTTAGACTACATAAATTTATGGCATAAAATTCAAGCATGGCTGGTTAAATTTAAAATTTTCCTATGCCTCAAAAACAAGAAAGTTTTACTTAGAACTTACTTTATTTGGACCGTACTAAAGGGATATCCGGTTTCGTCGCCTCAGCATTCGCTGTACACGGTCAGTGGCTACTGTGTCAATCACCCTTTGCCTCTCCCTTTATTCGCGTCCCTGCACGGAGCAGTGAACGAATTAATAGCCATTAACTGTTGAGGCTATCTAACCCTCGAGACAATTCGGTCCACCAATATTTTTCGCGTTCCCTTTTATTTTCCAATCCTCACTTCACCCCTACCGCAAACCCTTAATTTTCCCCTTCCGGCTAGAAGTCTTTAGTCTGAAATTGGAGGGATGGTGGACGGCTGGATAGAAAGTGAGCTTGACCTGACGACATTGGCGTCATTTCTCAGCCATTGGCGTCAGTTCGGATCATGAAGGCATGTTTAATCCGCATCTTTTGATGACAACGCCAGCCACGTAATGTATGTTTGTCATTGAGAAATGTTTTTGACCAAATATCATAGCATATGCTGCATCTTACAGCTGTTTTGATATTACCACCGTGTAGTGCTAAGACCTATCTGATATGAGCTCTTCTCCAGTTATGCTGAAGAGGCGCCAGCCAAAACAGTTTCACGAATATATATTCATCCTATTCTGTTAAAGTGTTGAATATTTTAAGTGTTCTTTTACACGGGGAGTAAATATTTGTTGAACTTGAACTGGACCCCATCACGAATTATTCATTTTTCTCCTTAAGTAATAATTCGTCAACAACGACATGAACTTCTTAAACACTGACTCGCTAAGGAATTAAGTAGCAATTTTGTATCGTTTCCGTAAAATATGACTTATTTCATTTGGAAGCCATTTGCCAATGTGCCTTCCTAAATTCCCGCATTCTATCACTCCCTTATCATGCTGATCTTTTTCCCCACACTCACTTATACTCGGTGTTTTATTTCTAACTTATTTCCTCCTTTATCATCTCTAAAGATGACATAAGAGTTCTCCCAGGACCATTAAAATAATATTCTCCGTCTGCATAATATGCTGCGAGCCACCTCTAAGCTGTTTTGCAGGGGGTGACCAATCACTAGCATGCAACATGATGTAAGTCCCGCCCATTGATTCTGAATGGTCAAAAAAAGTATTGAATAACAAAATAATATCTTCAAAATGATGGAGGTGGTGTTAGTTCTCACCAATCGTGTATCGCTTCGTAAATTCCGAGACCATAGCACATATAGTGCTACAATTTTACATAGAGTTCTAAAATTTACTTACGGTTTGTAATTAATAAAAACATTTCCATAAAATCATACAGTATATCGAAGGATTTTTTGCAAATAAATTAAGGTCTAAAAGTACTCAAGTATGATTGAAAGACGAAAAAAACAATGAAAATACTCTGTTAATAAAAAAAACACTGAATGAAAAAGAAAAATATCAGTCGTCCTAAGGAGTGCTGCCATTGGTTTTATTTAAAGAAAAATTGTTGCCAAATAATCACTATTATTCTCCCGCTAATTTTTTCTCATCAGTAACGACTGAAGCAAGAGAAAAAATTCACTAACTCTTACTTAACTGTGTGGTATTCCATTATAAGTTTTCTTGGTTAGTTAACTGTTACTTATTCATATGTATGTTATGTAAAAAGTAGTGGTATAAGTAATTGTGAACAATCCAAGAAAACTTTAAGCCAGAGAGTTGTGAGTCCTAGTGGTTGGGCACCTAAGTATAGTGGCATATCTCACAGGCTGGAGACATAGCACAGGGAAACTCAAACAAGTGGTAAACTAGCTGTGTTTTGCATCAATGTGAAGCTATTTGTCTTCCATCTGTTTTGGGACCAGCAAATTTTTGCACTATTTTTCCTTGCCATTTTCTGCTCACTTTATAAATATCTTCTATCTAAATAATAAATATTTCTCTGCTTTCTCAATTTATATAATTAGAGAAACGTTGGCATGCGTAAAAATGAGGGCCGTCGAGGTGCATAATTACGAACTAATACGTATTATAGACTTGGATTGATTATAGAAATTCTGAACACTCTAGCATTTCTATAGTTAATGAGAACTTGAAAGTGATTCCTAGAGGCATAACTCTGAATAGGCTGAAGCTTTTTTTAATAAAATGCATGAAGTAAATACTCAGTTTTTAATATTTAGTATTGAGCCCTGGGCCTTCAACGTAATGTGCATGTTCATGCTAACCTATGGTATGAACATCGAATAGGTATGTACCAGATTATCCCCAAGCCACTAAAAACCCTCTGAGGAGGAATAACCTTTCGTAGCTTCGATTGCTGGTGAGTTCGGTGCTACTGAGTCAGGTCAAAGTTGATATCTTTTCTGCGATCGAATTTTCTCACTTTGCTGCTTATGTGAGTAATTTCACAAATGATTATCGCTAGCAGTTCCGTGATCATTCCTAAAACTCAAGACACATAAATACCATTCTCACAAATTAATGACAGTCATTTAAACTACCCCGGCCATAGAGAAAAAAATATAGGTATCTCAGAAGAGGAATCTCTGCGTTACATGGATTTGCGTGAGGTGCAGAACAAGGGACATAAAAATGGTGGTCAAAACTTTTTGGTAATTCATCTTAAGTTGAGTTTTCATTTAGGTTAAAAGAATTACGGACGGCTCTCTGCTTTGATGAGTACCCCATTTGAATGAGTCCAACAAGAGATTCCTAGTCATTGGATAATCGTAGATTGATCACTCAATGATAATTAGTTTACCTCTTGTTAATAATCTGTAAAGGTTGAAACCGGATGCGTATTTCAATAAATACAGTGTGGAATAACACAAAGTTTATTCTTTAATCTATCTGATCATAGATAACTGTTGGCTGATATAAATGTTAGGCAAATCTTTGCCATACTTTTATGATGATGTCAGTAACGCTACCAGTCAGTTATCATGATATAAATTACTGCTAACCTTGAGTTCAGTCTCGATTCTCATGGAGGAATCCCGAGTTGCTATTTTCTTAACAATTCCGACGTAAAATCCCCTCCAGCATGCTTTACCATCCACCCACTTTCACGGGAGCCCTTTCTCTGCGTCTCAAATCTCCCCTTCTTCCCAACGAATACCTCTTAATCATCTATCCCTTATATCTGCCATGCCTTCGTCCCTACTTAAGACTCTCCTCACCCTCCCTCTTTCTTTCCTTCCCCATCAATTGGTCCATCCCTTCTTCACGCTCCTCTGCGCTCTTCCTTAAGAGGAGCCCTTTGCTCTTCCAATGAACCCTTCCTATGCCCCTAGACCCTTCACGCTACCATAACTACACGCTACTCATCCGATACCCATCCAAGCTTGCATAGAATTCCTTTCCATACCTATTCATCTCTCGTCTTTTTATCTGATTTTCATGTAAAGACATAATCTTTTGCTTGAAGCGTCATCATTTACATGCGTTCTATATACACACATAATTTATACCATTATTCATTTCTTGGCCGTTTTGGTAAGGCTTGAGATTTTTTCTCATCAAATATTGCAATGGTGCAGTTTATGCAACTACCGCATTTCCTCTTACCAGTGGTTTGAGTAAACCTTCATCAATCTTTAATCGATAATTCACCTCAATATATGTTAAAACAACAGAGGAATTAATCTATTGTCAACTTCAGGTCCATGAAATATTAGTGTGCATTACAAGGCCTTGCCTTGTGTTTCAGGGAGTGTTTATGCGAAGAATTGGCGCGGAAAATCACAATTTTATTTTATTTCTTCTTAAATACCTATTAAAGCGTTGATGGTAGTGGTCATCGTTTATTTTTACTTCTTTCTTAAGATTATTCATCCTACTTATAATTTGATAGAGATTTCGTTATTTGCTTATAAAATATGAAGTATATTTGTTTTGCACCATACACTTTAACAATCGGAAGATTTGAAAGTATTTGCTTTAAAGTAGTGTAAATACATAATTTTTTAATTTATTTTAATAAGACGGTTGATGGTATCGGATGTGTTATCCCTAAGTTGAAATTATGTTCGTTTTCTGAGTTCTCCACTTTCAGTTCTACGGTTTGCGCCGTTTATTAGACCCATCCTAGCAATTGGCAGCGTTACATTGTTACATTGTATTAGTGTTTCTTTAGTGACACTAATATTTGTGAGAATGCTATGGTCATGGTCTTTTTATAGTCTGTATCTAAATTGAGAAATATGTGCGCACTAATGTGGTCAGTTATTTCAAGCCATATCCTATAAACATCCCAAGGTCTCGTCTAATAACTGAGTACTAACCCCCAGTCATATGCTCACAGTGACCACATGCCATCTAAGACTTACTGATATTAAGAGCGGCTTAATATTCATCTACATCTACATAATACCCCGCAAGCCACCTAAAAGGCGTGTGGCAGGGGGTGTTAGGACACCAGCCGTTTACAGCTAAAAAATGAAGTGCTCTAACGAAGTTGGGACTAGCGTTTATTAAAGTCCTTTATGGTTCGGGGGAAAAACGAATTCCCATATCTATCCGTTCGGCAAAATATTTCTCTTAATTCATCGCTTCTATCGGATCTGGAAATATAATGTGGCTCTAATATTATGTTCTCTGTGTCGCTCTTAAAGATATCAGTTCTCAATGTAAGCCTCTTCGGGAACTACAGGTAATGCTTGTGAGGCAAGTGCTGTAGATAACATTCGGGGTCCGAGCAAGACAGTGGGCTTCGTGGATGAAATTAAGAGAGGGAAAAAAGAGAGAAGGTTCGGCATCCTCTTCGCTTGTGTTGGTCGGCGAGAGTGAAGGAGGGTGAGAGAAGAAATTTGATTAATTCGGCTTGTCAGCTCCAGAGCATGTTTAATTACGCGACCAGGGATTTCATGGACATTGGAAAGCGCCCTGGAGAGTGAGAAGCATGCAAGGAGGAGGCACTCGGGTGTGAGAAAGAAGGTCTTGTAAGGGGTGTATGGCAGGCGGGGAGAGGGAAAGGGTGCATTCGACGAAGGGTACGGAAGCCTGAAGGGAAAGGAACCAGGGTTATGGAGGGGTGTTGGACTTGAGGACTGAGAGTAAGAATGGGTGGACGGCGAGAAGGAGCACAGGGGAAGGTTTGGATCGGATGGGGTGGGGGGGGGGTGAAATCTGAAAAGGTGTAATTAGGGGATGAAAGGAAGGCTTTTTAATCCTGCAGGAGATGGAAGGGAGGGTGGGGAGAACTTCCTGGTCACGTGACCGCCCCGTCGGATTTCGGTGCGGGTTTGACCGGCCGCCCCAAGGAAGGTCCCTTAATGAAATGGACGTGTTGTACTCTTCAAGTCCAGAGTTATGATCTCGTCTTAATTTGGTTGTTATTTTGCTGGCTGTATGCGCAACATAAAGGGGCTGGGTTCCTCTACCTCCCTCGTTTAGAAAGGATTTTCCGGGCAGCGTCTTTTTTATTTTATCAAAGATACCAGCGTTAATAAATTTAATTGCGAACATTTTTAATAGCTTCCTCGTTGGAATTCTAGTTTAGATTAGAGGCGAATTTTATGAATTATTTAGTTGCATGTAGTTGCAGTCAGAATATGGTAATTATGCATTGGTTTACTCTCTTTGTTCACTGGAATCACAATGGTAAACTCATTGTTAGTCATGATAAAATGTGATGAGTTTTAAATTATTACTTTCGATGTAATAAATGAGCAGTTGTTCGTTCGCCGAACCCTCATTTATTCAGAAGAAATAATATACAATAGTCTTGAATACTGTGCAGTATTGCTTTTCATATTTTTACGGTTTTTCGTTCATGTTGCAATTTTCAAAGGCTCATTTGTCTCAAGGTTGCACTTACCGTGATGCCACGTATAAATCAGAGAAACACGAAGTTTCATCCCCTCCGTTTAAATCTCTTGTATGTTCAGAAACATGGTCATATGACACACCGGCTCTACCTGAACATCTAGGTGTGATGACGATAAAATAATGTCACTTAAGAATTTTTAAATAACATTATTTCTAAATTAGTGACTTCTTTTGCGTAATAATAAACATTTATACCTGCATTAGCCTTACCATTATGATTGATGTCTATGATTTATGAATGAATTGATTATACTCAACAAATAAATGCCCTCCTAGTACCACAAGGTACTCCCCATAATTAATACCTTTTATAGTTTTAATTGAAACTATTATAAACCGACTTCCGTTTATTACTGTCACTAAAATTGAAATTAAGTTGACACCTAAAAATAGGATAAAATTTCAAACCCGCGGAGAAAGTTTCACAAGTTTCACTATCAAACAATTTAATAATAAAATTTATTGTTCACAGATGATTACATCCGATTTCAGCATTTTTTATAAATAATTTTCTGCTCAGCAATCATATAAATGTATTAATACAGTAATAAATTGAAATCGATAAACAAATTAAAATATGAAAAAGCAGATAACAAATATTTTCTATTTAAGAATATTACTCCTTAAATTTGCTTTTTACATACTGTCTACTCTCAGGAACAAAATGCCTATATTTATTACAGGTTAATGACTGAGTATAGAAATAAATTGTGAATCATTAACAATCTAATGATGGCAATGTGAAGGAATGGATCGCCATGGTAGATCGATCGTCCGGATCAAACTACTCTCGTGAATTGGGGATAGAGGTGGAGTTTGGTATGTACTTCCGGGTCCGGTGGTGTCCTTTGGAGTGAGAATTTTAATGCCCAAGGGGTTGATATGGAGTGCGGAGTGTACCCAAGCCCGTAGGGGAAAGGTATTTTTTTTGTTGAGGGTGCATGGACACAGATTCCGCGAATTCCACGCGTCCACCCATCCCATCTGCCGCGCCAACCCTTCCCTTCTGCGCTCCACATTCTTTCATCTCTCCTACCGCGCCCCTCAGTCACCCCGTGGTGCCTCGGTTGCGTGTACCTCTCCCCCCAATATCCACGGCGCACATCTACATGTCCTGGTCATTGTGGTTATTAAAGTTCATACAACACTTCTATGGTTGACGTTCCCTTATCTCAGTATTCGACATATTGCATCTGTGCTATCGTGCTAAAGCACTCGACCGTCAAAAGCAAATAGCATTAAAAGCAAATGCTTGAATAAACATATGCCTTGCATTTATTGATTCCTTTTATGGTTCGGGGGAAAACGAATTCGCATATCTATCCGTTCGGCAGAATATCTCTCTTAATTATTCGCTTCTTCGGACTCACTGGTTACACTCCTGGGCCGAGGTCTGAAGCGTTAGCTTACCACCTCTGCACCGCAGAAGGGGGAGAACAGGAGGGAGAAAGGAAGGAGGTGCCGCCGCGATAGGAGGCCGACGACGCCTTCTGGGACGGGATAGGGAAGGAAGGGATAGGACGAGGAATCCCGCACCGTCACAGAGGCGGGCGGGTCCTACCATCAGCGAAACCTGGAAAATCATTTCAGTGCCAGCGATTTTAGAGGATTATTCTATGAGGAAGAATAATCCAACGATCAAATCACTAGATAATATAGTTAGGCAGCAAGATTGGTGTCATTCCTAAAGACATCTATTTGTGATAGTTCAAGCAATCTGATTCTAGCGCACAGCCTCCGAGCCTCTAGCGGCTGCCAGCCTAATTTGCTTAACATCTGGATAACGCTGTCTGCACGTCCGTAGCAGTTTTTAACGAACCGCTTCAATCACATCCATCCGATTTAACCCAACCCGTCCTCCAGCTCATAAACTTTCCCTCTTGTACCTATCAAAAACTACTATATTTTCTAAACTTAAAGAAGGTCTGAGTGTCTTTGTAAGAATTATGAAAAGTTATTGAAAATAAGTAGTAGTAGCAGGCGTGACTTTGTGGAAATCCTTTATCGTAGAAGTTAGAGGAATAAAAATGTTGATTTTTCCGCAATGTGATTAATTTTTTCCCTAAATAATTAACTAAATAATTCAATAATTAAATGAATGCACACAGCCGCAGTAGCATTTCCATTAACTTATAGCAACTTACGTTAACGCCGTTAAAATTTTACCCCGTATCGAAACCATGGTCGCAAAAAATAGTTCACCATGTGAAAAATTTTTATTCACTTGCAGTAGCTCAACCAAATGGCTTAAAAGTAGGCGTAAATCAATGCCTGTTGCTTTTGCCATTGTTTGGCGTAAACCTCACTGCCATCTCACGTGAAGTAAGCACAAAATTCAGTTTCCTATTATCCCTGCAGCAATAAGACCAATTTCTCATAATGAGTTTTTGCCAATCCTTGAGCGCCAAAAACCAATACTTAAGAGCCAGCAATTGATTTGAAAGACTTTGAACAACAGCTGGGACCATACGATATCCTCACCGATTATAAAGTGTTCTGATGCTTCAGCTGACTGACAACCTCACCTCGTTACTTAGTCAAAAATAAATGATATAGTAAGGGATTTGGAGTAGCCTCACAGGGTATCTCAATTTCTTGGATCTCGACTTTAGCAGATGAATTAGAAAAGGGTGTAAAATCTCTTCCTTTAAAACCAGACATTAAACACTAAAATTAATTTTTACGGAAGATGAAGGCTTAGTGTTTTGCCCTAACTGAAATGCATTGAAGATAGAACTGTTGATGCTATGTTACCCAGAAAAATGGAGGCTTCTTATAGATTGGTCGAAAGTTTTAAAGTGGTCCTGTTGGCCAAAGGGAATGAGTTACCTACAATCCCGGTTGCATACTGTGTTAATATGAAGGAGACGTACGGAAATATCAGCCAAGTCCACGTAAAAGTATAATTATTATGATTATATTTGGAAAGTTTGCGCAAACATAAAAGGTTATCGCACTACTCACGCGACTGCTATCAGGCTTCACAAATTACAGTTGCTACCCTTGCGAATGGGACAGCCAAGTCCAAGAAAAACGTTGCATCATACGGAACTGGCCTCTACGAGAAAGCTTTAAACCTGGTTATAAAAATTCTGGTTCCTTCCCTCTAGATTACTTTAGACCCATTCCCATGGTTTTTTACTTTTTACTTCACTAATTTCCCTAAGCATTTGTAACTTTTACTCTCTCGTGAAAAATACTCCACGATATCTTCCTGCATTATGTGAGGGTTTTCTTTTCCCAGAGAAATTAGACATTCATTTTGCACTTTGAGGTTGTGAAATCTATAAGTTCGAAATGATTCCTCTATAATTCCAATTTTTCTGGCTATAGCTTCTCCCATGCTGTCATTACACCATTGTCTACAGGTTTGCATCTATTTATTCTTCGTTAAAACCAATTCAACCTTTAATCGATGCCACACACTATATTAACTTATTTTGATATTAAGTCCATATTTTTGTCATTTCCTTAAATATTTTCCCCTTTTTTTCTCTAAAACTATATTAGCAATTCCGCTGAAGTGTCCATCACAATGATTCTACAAGGTTTATGAGTGGTTAAAGCATATTTTTTTTTTTTTTTTTACAAAAACTTTTGCAATTCGTATGCAATGAAGCATTACCCATTTATTTTATGATACTAATCATTAGCTTCTTTATATTTATTTAATGTTAAATATTAATTTTTTCACTTTCTAATTTTAACAAGACACTAGAGACGTTTCAAAGGTGTTTATTCCAAGTTTTAGTTGTTATATACCGAGAGAGAGACAATAACTCGTTTTGTACTAGATGAGGCTAGACCTGGATCACAAGGCTTTGAGACTTTAGGCGCCGTGGTAATATTAATTGGGCTAAGTTGTAAGCCTATCTTGGTCCGGCTCCTTGAAGGCGTTGAGACCTTCGACATTCCCCTTTGCCCCAAGCCTGCTCATCTGTTACTTCGTTAGGCATTCCTTTACTTAAAAAGTCCCCTTCTTCACCGAATTCCCAATTCATTATCCGAGAGGACCTTGACTAAAGGCATTGAATATTGCTGATGGCGTATAATATTCCGCCATTGAATGTGGACTAATGACGAAGGAACCCTTTGATCAAGGAGGTTTCCTTAATTTCATTCACAAACATTCCTTAAATTTGCCCTTTTAATTAACGTGCCACCATCCAGTGGAAAGAGGAGGAAAATTAAAGCATTCTTTATGGATAAAGGCGGGTGATCAATTGGTAGTCTCTCATCCTAAATTATTAATCAAACGAATTCCCTCAGTACCAAAATTAAAATTTTATAATAAGAGCATGAAAATTACATATTGAGCTCAATTATATTATTTCAGTGACAAGGTTAGAAGGGGTGTGCGACTAAAGAACACTAATGACAGCTTCTTAAATTGCTTTCCCAGAGGAAATATTCATAATAAATGAGGTATATGTTATGTATAATTACCGTTTTTCTAACTTGGCTCAGTCAGGCCGAACATGTCTAAACCAGGTCACGAAAAGGACATGTTTTTACCAAGATTTGCCCATTCAGAAAGAGGGCTTGCCTGCCAACATGGAGCGCTTAAAAACATAGGAAAGGAAGTTTAATACTTTTTGCCTTGATGTAACAA
Organism: Ischnura elegans; assembly: GCF_921293095.1. NCBI lineage: Eukaryota > Metazoa > Arthropoda > Insecta > Odonata > Coenagrionidae > Ischnura > Ischnura elegans. The sequence goes on from NC_060249.1 coordinate 88,276,747, forward strand.
ACGTATAGTTATTGCTTCCTTGGACCGGAAGCGCTTATATGCTGTAGCCATGTATATGTTTTACTTTTTGACATGTAATCCTTTTGCTCCCCTACTTTAAGAAATAACACCAACTTGTGGACTTGAAGGAAATATCATAGCTTCAATAGCTACCCATGTCTTGGATCAATTCGTTAAATATTTAACTTTGCCATAACTGCCAAACGCTCATCATCAACTCAAATATAAGAATCTTAGTAGTACTTAGTAAGTTCTGATTCTTGGCGTAATACGATCGTATTGCCACATGAACGATTCAATCGTAATGTATGTTATCCATCCTTTTTCAGATACATAACAGTCCTCACTTATAACATATTTTTTGTTATCGACGCCAATTGGTTAAACCTATAACAAGCTTTTTCTGTTGATTTATTTTTGCATCTTATTGTTGAGTATGAGTATCTGTAAGTGTGAAGGAAACAAATACAATGGCCTAACAGAATCTGACCGGTTCAATGAGCATTTTGTAAGTTTCGAATTAACAGCTTTTTCACTAAACAAGAGTTGTCATTATCTTTAAACAGTCATTTCTACCTCAGGCATATTTTTTTGATGAATCAGTTCAGCAACCAACATGCTATGAAAACATATCGACTGCGGATTCACTTGCCAAACAGTAAAAATAAATAAAAGTACATGAACAAATGATTGAAGCTAAAGAGCGTTGAGTTTCAGGAAAGGAAAGAAATCAAAATTCACTAACTCTTGGTTAACTATGTGGTATTCCATTATTTCCTGGATATAGACAGTTACTTATACCACTTATTTTATAAGAGCGCGACCCGGGTTTCAATGAGTAATCATCATCATCAGGCGCTAATAATTAAATTAGCGCCTGATGATGATGATTACTCATTGAAACCCGGGTCGCGCTCTTATAAAATAAGTGGTATAAGTAACTGTCTATATCCAGGAAGGAAAGAAATCGCTTAATTTTCTTTTTTTTCCTTTGACCAAAGAAGACGGCTATTGGATGAAATAGAGATTTTCAATTCATTTTTGAGGGATTCCTATGTTAAAGCAAACTTTATTCGTTGATTTTTCTCTTACATCACGGAGGTCAAGTAAAATTTCTACCCTCTGGAAAAGTAAATAAAACGTATAAAGGGCTTTTAAGAACTGGCAACTTCAACTTCTAACTATTTTACTAGCTTTGAGTTAAATAAATAGATAAATAAAATATTACTCTTCCGAAACAAGGGGTTGTAGCCACTAAAAAGTCTATTTTAACTGCAAATCAATGAATTCGCTCACGATTCTATTTATCTTAGATTTTACATGCACTGAAGGGGAAGATTTCAACAACCAACGCGACGCCAAAACAAGTTGTTCGCTGATTCATCGATCAAACATTTCAAATAATACAAATACATTAGCTAAACAAGTGGAGCTGAAGGAACGCAGAGCTTTTTTAGGGATTCTAGAAAAAACGCTTCGTTCCATTTCATTTTCCGGTCGCGGAACTAAAAAGGCGAGTAGAATGCGTATATATTTGTTGTATTTTTTCGACGCACGGGCAATTGGGGGAGAGGTGAAAAGCCGGAGAGGGTGAGTGGCAGTGGTTGGTCAGCTAGCGAGGCCAGAAATGGACTGTGTCAATTTCGAAGGGTCGCCAGGGATGAGGTAGCGGGATAGGCCGAGGGTTGCAGGGGTGGCAGAGCGATAAGGGTGGGCAGGAAGGGGTGGCTATTGGGAGAAAAAAAAACCTCTGCATATGACGGCGACTATCGAGGGGACAATGGACTGCTGCCCGGGCGTGAGTTTCTATAGCTCGGACCAGATTAAAATGTGTCATCCGCAGCGGTGGTGGGTGGGAGGGGTTGGTCATTCGTTCGGATTCGGGCCCAAATTCACCCTTCAACCCAACCCCCTCCTACTTCTCCATTGGCCCTTTCAAACCCTGCGTCCTTTCATTGATTTGCGTCGGGAGGTGACTGGTTTGGGAAAATGTAAAAAAATTATATTTTCGGCCATGGAAAAAAATAACCAATATGCTGAGCCACGGTTACCTGCCTTCTTTTTTTTATTCCTTTCAATATTTCCGCTCTTTGAGTGATTGGTTGTTCATTGTTGCAATGATGTCCCTCGTTTCCATGGTGAGGGATTAAAGCTGAGGGTTAGGGCACAAATTGCTTTCAAATTACCCGAAAGGTGGCTTCCACGAAAAAGCACTCCACCGTAACGGATTGAAAAACACAACGGTCTAGTCATTGAATGAAAAAAAAATGCGGATGAAAGTTAAAATAACAAAAGCCATTTTTATTGAAACTTGGAAATTTTCTATGTAAAAGTCATTGCCCTATCGGCTAGGTGAACGAAAAACAACGTCTTTCCTTATCTTGACACCGGGAAATTTCAACGATGCATCTGAAGTCAAAAATGTCATTGTTTGCAATCCTTTAACTTTGAAATCTCTACGATGCTTTCCTGTTTATTTCACTCCTCATTTTTCTTCGCCTCTGCGTCCCTTTTCTTTCCTCTCAATTTTGTACGTACAGTATGGTTCATATATCTGTCTTCGTTGAGAACTTTTCATTCCATCTTTTTAGCATTTTGGCCATAGTTACCGGTTAGTGAAATAACCCCTTATCTTTGATCCTTATTTCGGATTTATGAAACTTTATTGGTATTTATCACTGCACAGAAAAAAAAAGATGATCAAGAAATCAGCCAATGCCGACTGAACATTGGATTTTCTTCGCTCTAACTTTAACTTAAGCATTAAAAAGTCGCACGACTTTTATGCACTAGAGTATTCATGTATAATTTTTCATGAGTGGATGATATCATTTATTGGCGTACAGAGGACTGGTCTTCGACCATAACCCTCGGCCCTAACTTTTCTTCGGCTGGATGAATTTTGTTTTCAATATTGACGAATAACTCCAAAGTACTAACAGTATCGTCTTGATATTATCAAAGCACAGCAAGTTCTGTCAGCAAAACTCATAAAATTCACCTTCTGAAATTAATAAAGCTAAAGTTTGCCATTTAAACTGCGTACGAATTTTTGCTAGGAACGACTGTATTTGCACTAATATAAACCATTTTCGGGTTTACGGTTGCATGGAATGAACTTACGGGCTCAACTTGTCGTGCCCACGAAGAGAAAATAAACGCTGAGATACATCCTCTTAGGAGTCATCTTTTTCGGGAATATGCAATAGCGGTCATCGTGTTTACACTTTCTTTGAGTCCTTTATTTTTCTACACATTCCTTCCACCCCAACCTTATCAGCTTTCTTCCCCGGCGTGCCAATGTGAAATGGCTTGTGTGATTGGTGTGTGTATGAATGTGTAGGTGGGATTTTTAAGAGTCGCCGAAGTGCATTTTAGCTTAATAATGGTGACCAGATGTTTGACTCCAGGTCTTAAATTATGTGTTTGAATCTGTGTGTGCGGTCCCACTCCTATACTATATTCCTTATGCATATTCTTCTATCAACTGAAAATAAGCACGAAGAAAACCAAGATCTTAGTATGCAGCAGAAAAGAAGAAGTCAAGACCAACATTAAAATAGGGAGGCAAAAACTGATAGAGGTGGATGAATTCTGTTATTTAGTAAGCAAGATAACTAGTGTCGGGAGAAGCAAGAAAGAAATTATCAGCAGAACAGCCCAGGTGAAGAGAGCATTCCACCAAAAGAGAGACCTGCTTACAGCGGGAAACTTAAATATGGAAGTAAAGAAACAATTTGTAAGAACCTACACCTGGAGTATGCTCCTATACGGAAGTGAGGCATTGAAAATGACCGCAGCGGAGAAAGCAAGGACAGAGGCCTTTGAAATGTGGTGCTACAGAAGAATGATGAAAATCAAATGGATCGACCGAGTTAGTAACGAGGAAGTCCTAAGAAAGGTAGGAGAGAAGAGAAGCCTCATGAAAACCTTAATAAGAAGACGGAACAACCTTATAGGCAACATCTTGAGACATGATGGCCTGATGAATACAATCGTCGAAGGACAAGTGGAAGGCAAGAATGGAAAAGGAAGACCCCGAACAAAATATATGGAACAAGTAAAGAGAGATGTGAAAGAGAAGAAATACGTAGGTGTGAAAAGATTAGCTGATAGGAGAACTGAGTGGAGAGCTGCGTCAAACCAATCCTAGGATTGTTGACCAGTGATGATGATGATATTCTTCTAGATATTCTTCTATATACTCTCCTATTCTATAACTTCTTCTCCCTCCAACGCTCCCTCCTGCACATTTCAAAGAATTGGGTAAAGGAAACAAAGCAGGTCAACTAGATATATACTTGTGAGTTTGATTTTCTTCTCTATGTGAGCACTGAACAGATACTTACCTGTATCCTTTTGTCACAAAGCTGTTAAGTATCAATTTCTGTACCTAAATCTCTCGGAAAAAACACTTGTACCCCTTGACTTCTCGCTCCTTCATATAAGAAAATAAATGAGGGAAAAAATAGAGAGAGGGGCACGGAGAATTACACAACATGAAAGCGTGGCTCGAATAGTTACCGACGAAATTACGCGAGGTATTTTGCTTTGCTGTACCGGAGCCCAGAATTTACCTTCTAGATAACCTAGTACAAGGTCTGGGCTGCTTTTCCAAGGAAAAAAATATCAGCAGGTACTGCGACCACTAGTGTCATGCCTTGCCTGGCGTCCTGTCTTTATCGAAGGGCACATTTTGGGCGACCGAAAGCCCGGCCAACGGTCAATTATATATGTCAACCCCTTACACATAGTCCCCCTATCCTGCCTCCAAGTCATTTGATCTATGACGAATTAAGTTTGCGTCGTAATTTTGGTGGTTATGTGACTGACGCAAATGCTCTGAGATTTAATTAAGAAAAGGGAAGGACTGGTAATTACCCCCCTCAATTATTGTATTTTCAGATTTTATGATTAATTCAAATTTTCGTCTTTGCGCGATCAATAAAAAGTTTGATTTATCCTATGAACGTCTATTTGATAAGTGCTTTATACTGGTCATTCACTGATATGTCCACCTATTTTAATGGTGTTAATCTTGACGTATGTTTTTCATCGATAAGCAATCAATGTTACCATCATTCGTTAGTTCGGAAGAGGGTATAATATCATGAATGCTTATACCACCTAACCGAGAGTTAGTTGTTTTTGTTAATGATAAGTGAATGTTATGGTCATTTATACTTGACTTGTCTAATCACCATTACATTCATTTCATCTTCTATTCAGCTCAAACTGTAAGGCTGGGAAAGCTAGAAATAAACGTGATCAGGGACCTATCTCGTGAAATTTAGTTTTGTTTCCCTTAGGTGATGGAGTTTGGTTGCCCGCGTAAGTCAGGTTGGAGGGGTTGTGTGAGTAAATGTGAGTCTCGGTCTTAAATATGCGGGTGGCCGGATCCCTTGCAATCCTTATTGCATTTTTATTAAGAAATTTTTTACACGAAAATATCGAGATAGGATTGACGTGCAGATGATAGCGCAAGTTTAATACAAGTAACAGATGACAACAATGGACTAGTTGAGCGGGACGCATGCATCCTCTTAAGGAATACCCTATTTTCTCACTTGCTGTTTTGAATAAAGTCGAGACCATTGAGGAGCTTAATCGTGAGGCTTTTTTGCTGGAAACACATTGTGTGCACTCTCGGTTATATATGTCGTCAGCCCCCACATTCCTGCCAACGTTTTAGATGAAATAGGTGATAAAAATTAACGGAATTCCATTTAGAACCTTTGTATCGATGTGAGTGGGGCCAGAGGCTATCTCAGATAAACAATAATGACGACATCTGCGACTTCTGCGCATGTGTTCAATTTGAAAATGGCAAAATCTGAGGTCACGTGATGAACTGTTTGGCTGACTTCAACGATAGCGTTTGTTTTTATGCAGTTTCGTTCGATTATAAATGTTATTTCCATCAACTTTAATTATCAATAAAAAGGATGAGTAACTTGACATTGAGATTACCCAGGCATAAATTTTCCATTGTTCAGGGTAAAATTGAGGTTAAAGGTTTTAATGATGACTTCAGCGTCTGGTTACCGTGCAGCAACCTTAACAATACAATGTATATTTGTAAGGCTGTACCGTTATACAATGTATTTTGTAAGGCTGCACCATTTAAAAAAAAATACAGATAAGGGAAATTGTGGTGCTGTTGGTGATACTGATTATTTTAACACTATGAAATCATTTGAAAACAGATTATGGATGTAACGTCACAGCTTTTATAGGTGTACTAAGAAGGAATATAATGAATTAATGGCTCAATACCAATTTTTTTTATTTGAACCAATTTTGAAAGCGTGTTGCAATTTAATTTTTTCATCTGAAGGGCTAAGGCCAGTAAATATTCATCTACTATTTGGTAATGGCAAAATAATACTTATTTCATCTTTCATGAATCATAATATTGTAAGCCCCTGTCTATAACTTAATTAACCCTCGCGGATAAGTACGTTAAATAGGAAGCCATAATTGCATGAGTCAAAAATCCTCTTAGGCTTTCATAATATGTATTGAACTAAGTGGATATTTATTCGTGGGATACATTCGTGACGGAATCCTAATATTTCAAACGGGTTGAGATTTTCTTAAAATTAAAAATGTTAGATTAATTTGATTCCTGACCATTGCATTGAGATTGGCCTAGATCCTACATTAATCAGATAATCAAGGATCTAAGATACCTAGATATTAACCACTTTTACTTCATATGTATTAAAATAAAATGTTTCCCCTTTTTTTAACTTCACTCTTTTTTAATATTCTAGCCCGTCAGGTAGCTACTAGAGTATTGTAGACTATAATGTTTAATAGCAAAGGAATGTGACGTTCTCATTAATTCCTGTGAAATAGCATTCAGTAAATTTGTGCATACTGTATTGAAGCTACTTTCCTATTGTGGTCTTCAGGTTAGTTGCTACGGTCCATCTCCACAAATGGCGTAGGCGTCCCCATAAATCTTTGACAGTTTTTGTCTTTTATTTCACCCATCCATTTCCACTTCCTGCCGCGACTGTACTTTTCTTTCTTTTCCAGCAATAGTTCCCAGTTGGAGCTGCGTAGTTTCCGCATTTTCCCACTGCGTCCCTTCGAAGAATTCGGGAGTCTCTCCGCTGCACTACGGGCTCAACTTTCATTATTTTTGCACCCATAGGGGAGCAGGGGCTCGTCTCGTCCTGTCCCTCACATTCGTTTTTCTCCTCATTGCATTCTCGTGGCAAGAGATTTTTTCGGGAGGCTTATTTATGAATGCTCCTGGGTGAAAAAACCCAGGAGGTCGAACGCAGTTGATTGAATGAAATTGCTCATTAAAAATGGCCAGCAATTTTCGACGTTTCGAGCGAATAATTTGCATTTTCTCCGTAAACCTTTTTGCAATACCTTTGTGAACTTTAATGGAATCATTTTTTAGTAAAATCTTTGCTCAGTGCTGCTATTTATTACGCGTGAAACTAAATATGCTCTTTATCGCTTAAAATTCATCAGGAGCAAAATCACAAGGAACCAGTTAATGGTTAACTTCCATTGATAAATTTAGTTAATGAAGCATTCATTATGTTAGTAACAGTGCTCATTTAATGTTTGAGACCAGTAATAATTTAATCTAATGATTTTTGTAATAACCAAAATTTACCCCAATTGTCCTTAAAAATATTTAACATCACTGCGTGGTAATGCTTTGATGCTTAAAATAATTCTTTTGAAGGTGTTTAATAAACTCCCTTCATTATTTTTTACTTGATTATTTTACATGTATAACGTGTTTCTTTGATGTTGCTTATTCTACTGGACGGATGGTTGGAATACATGAGGGTAAAATTCATTCCAAACTCAATGTAAGTCACAAGCGTGTGAGTTTCCCAAATGTAGGAGTTCCAGTTCCTTTCCTTGGGTCATCTTCAAACGATTTTTGTTTGGAATATCACAAAGCTGGGGTTCCTACTTACTGAAAATACACCAGTTAGTAATCAAATCAACCAGAATTAAATAATTAATATCACAGTATCTTACTTACTTCACGTTTAGGGAGCATCAGTTAGTTTTATATTATGGTATCAACGATATGAGTATTTATGCAATAGTCATTCAGTCCATAAGACTTGAATCAAATGATTGAATTCGCATAAATTGGAGAAGCTTTTCATTCTTAACCCTTTATTTCTATTTTTCATTTTTGAGAAATACTTTTTTATACTCTATACGCAGCTATATACTAGAAACTGATTTCTAAAAGTAGGTAATAGAGAAGGGCAAGTACCTTAGGAAAGTAAACAATTTTCCTTGTAAGTACTTTTCTCCTCATTTATATAACAAATTCACATGTTGCGCTTCAATTAAGTACTTTCCAAAAGAGAGGCGGTGAAACCTCTAGGTGTACGATTTCATTTTAGCATGAGACTTTTTGTTTCATCCAAGGCCAGGGGGAAAACCTTGAGTATTTTTTGGCTGGCCTTTTTTGGGGATTCAAGGATTTGGAAAGAGATTCGCAGTGCCCGGAGTTAGGGGGAGGATTTTGTATTGGACACGCTTTGGCAAACCGAGAAACCTTGGTATTTCGTCGACCACTTGCTGCGAGGGTACACCCGGTCCTCCTGCATCTTAAATTCGCCCCGCCTTAGTATAAGCAAATCCACGCCGCCCCTTCCGTGTGCCCCACCCTTGCTCCTTTAATGGAATGCCTCCCAGAGTTTCCTATATATGCTGGGAGACAAGTCCTGTCCTGACGGGGAAAGAAGACTTCGTCCCCGGGACAACGGAAAAATTAGCATCCCCAGGGAGAGTCGAGACCAGGTTTTCCCTGTTGGGGGTTCGGGAAATGAATGAATCCGTTGCCGGGGGAACGGTAAGGCAGAAAGGGAACGTTTTTACTTGCGTGTGCGTGTGACATTTTTTCTTGCATAATTCGAATTTATCCCGTGGCCAAAGCTCTTTCAACCCCTTTTCCTAGGGTTCCCTTGTCTCCTGCGCCCTCCTTATGCCATTCTGAATTTGCCCTCACGCCGGCTGCAAGCCCTTTTTAAAGGACCTGCGAATACAAAGGTCTCATTCCTTTGGTTAGGATCTCTCTGTTTTCCGGGAGTTGGCCCTGACAAACCTCCTTTCCTCCTTCCCCTCCAGGCTGAAAAGTAATTTCACCGTCCCTTCGTTGAAAAGAGTGGCCAGGGAGGGTGGGCAGTGGGGGTCTTTCGTGTGTGGAGTCGGGCATTTTGGTGGTTAATGGAGCGTATTTTCGATGTTTAAGGGGTGTATTATGCGAACTCACTTAATTCAGGCATATTTATCGTGTGGCCTTAGTATTAAAAACCTTTTAGGGCCGCGAGTACGATATGTTTTAGTAAACCTAAATTAAAGTTTATGTTTGTTTATTTAACTCATGAATTATCTGCATCTATTCACTACTTAATTGAAAAAATATAATTTTCTGCAACAAAATCTATTCTATGTTATCAATCACATGTTTTTAGATACTCATAAACTCTGTGGTCAATTCATTTTAATGAATGCGGCTGGGTGACACTGCATTGGTTGTAAGAATTACACAGCCTCCGCAGTAGTTTTGACGATTACTGTCTTCCTTTCATAGAAAAAGGCCTTACTAAACTACGACAGCTAATATCTGAAAGGGTGAAATACTTGTGCAGAATGTAAATACTACTTTAACCAGGATGCCTCTATAATTTTTACAAGATATTTATGTTTATTAGGGATGGTGCTCGCGGGAATGGGTAAAGACTTTTTTCTCTCTTTCTCCTCCCGTTCACGTTCTTATAATTTTTTGTCAACTCTAATTATTTTTTTAGAACACTCCTTTAAATGTTGCCTTAAATTTGATAAATTCATATGTGCATGTTAATAAAAGATATTCTCTTCCATGGCCAAAAAATAATAATAGCCAATACTAATAGCCAAACAATGTAAAATTTTCATTAAAATTTCACCAAATTTGATCGTGTAGATGGATGGAATTTTGCATAATTTTTATACGAATTTAAATCACTTATTTTCAAACCAGATACAATGCAAGTTCCTGAAAAATAAGGATATGGAATTTGAATTCCCTTCAAAATCGATTATTTTTACATTTTTTCCCTTGGATTTTAGTGAATTATTTTAGATACTTCCATAAATCCATCAAAATCATCCTACACCATCTCACTTATTCGTTTTCGCGTGGCATCTCTTTCGAGGAAGTCTTCTCCTGTAACACCTTGCCTCGTCTCTTCTACGGCGACGGCTCGCATCGTAGCACGGAGGATCTGAGGAAGGGGAGAAAAGGGCGCTGTTGGGCGATGGACTCACGAGATTGAATGGATTTCTCTTCCCTCCCCCGACCGGCTTATTCATCTTTTTTTTTATTTTTCCATCCGAGAGGGCAAACGGAGATTTGAATGCTAAACGGTTTCGCGCGGAAGGGACGAGTAGATGATGAGGTGGAGGAGGGACTGGTGATGGGGTGTGAGAAAAAGGATGAGGGTCTTGAGGCAAAGTGAAGACGAGGAGCAGAAGAGAAAGTTTTGCTTTTGCGACCCGACAGTCCTCTCCCACCCCCCGCGGAACGGAAGCTTTTCTATGTGAAATCTTATCTAATTTTCCACCGGGTGAATTTATTGTAGGGTTTATCAACGCCTGTCACAATACTGATCTGGAAAGAAGTATTTATTGTTAATATAATCGATGAAACACAAAGAGTGTGGTATCAATGAATCAGTAGGTTCTCGCTAACACTTTCCTTACCTGTAGGCCGACGTGTTTGTGACTTACTTCGTCATCGATTGTTGTAAAATTTCCTATTTTCAAGACCTGTGAGTGTTTACAGGCTGATTGAAATAAATTTATGGCTACCTCTGCCATTGTTCGAGCCGGAACACACCTATTCTCTTCTAATTTTCTATTCTTTTAAGCTTTAAATTTCCCTCTTTTCATCTGCTTCCCCGCCTGCCTTGGTTTTAGTGTTTCTTTTGCTGTTTTACGTATTAAGGACTTTGTAAATTTCCGGGACAAATTTCTTATAGAGATCGAAATCTCTCGCCGAAGCTCGTGGTTTTCTCTCGTCGGCGGTAGGATGGGCATCAGAATGCGGAGGTTGAAGAAGGCAAAGTAATGGCGGGACTTTCCCTTACCTCATTTCCTTCCTGCACCTACATTTCTTCTTTTGTCATTTCCCATTTGTTTACCTAATAATTGTAAGTTTCGCCTGTAAACGTGAGACTAGTTCCGACCCACCATTGGTAGCCATTCGGGCGAGATAAAACGGCCCTGTAACGCGACAACCATCGTCCTCAGGGCATGAAAATCCGAAAAATTGGCGCGAGCCAATCAGAAGGGACCTCATAACTTTTGGCGCAAAACACACCGAAGCATAAAAAGGAACTATTTTTTGGAGAATCATGTCCTGTGGATAATAGCAGAAGTAGGCATCGATATGTCAGCCCATAAGCAACACACCTGAAGGAAAACCCGAGAAGATTTCACCGTAGTATTTTCATACGCCGGGAAGGAGCAAAATAATATTGGAGGCTTCTCTTATCCGCCGACCAAATGACATTTCTCTTGATACATTCCAAGCTATGTTTTATCGGTGATGTGGTCATAAAAATCTTTCAAAATTCAATAGCGTAATTATCTCAAAATTTAGCCCGTGTCACCAGACGGAAGAAATTGTACATTTTTAAAGATTTATGTAACGCATTGCCTTCTTATTACTTCGACGTCAGTCCTGGGGCCCGAGTGGCTTCCCCTCGCGAAGTATTTGGAAACGATATAACCTCACTCATTCATTTGAGTTCCAAGCCGCGATTCAGTGCAAGCAGCAGGATAAACATTGAACGAGGGCTGAAAAAACTGTCCAAGGGAAGGGATTGAAGAGTTCTTACACTTCATACGAATGTGAAACACTTCGGCTATTATTAAATTTATAGCTTTTCACTGTTTGTTACACGAGTTCCCAATTTTTTAGCAATCAAAGGCTAATCAATATAGCCAGATCATCTTCGTAGCCTGCATAGGCAAACATGATTAGTGTCGAATAAACTTAAAACAATGCCTCCTTCACATTAGCTGGTGAAGTAACAGTTAAAATACCGGGTGAGTTACGGGTTAAAAAGTTTTATTTCCCTTAGTTCGGTACTAACTGCTACACGTTGTAATATTTAGATACATTTCAAGAAAGTCTATTATATGTCCACCCTATGGGCCACTCGCCAAACACAAATACTTTCTTACTAGTAAGCGACCACGATGAAATAGAATTAAAGTGTTTGAAGAAATCGCATTTATGAGGGCTGTATTAGTTTTTTTACCCCACCCTATTCCTAAAACGCTCTATATTTTTTTCTGAGGAATGTATATAATTTATATTGGGCGTATAGTTTATTGGTTAGCCGAGTAGTCAATCTGATTCCATCCCATGCAGCGCAGTTCGGACACGTGTTATTGTTTTCCGATGAATTTAAAGGGGAAATGTTTACGATTGGGAATCAACGTCTGTAAATTAACTGTCGCTGACAGTGCGTCATATCCCGGTTTTTAGCATTCGTGGTAATAGCTAAAAATGATTTATACATGATATACGATGTAAAGGATTTACATAGGCCTTTGTCCCTTTGTAGTTTTTGAAAAAGAGTATATTCTAGAACTATTTATTATTTGGAGAAGGCTTACTACTCGTAATTAGCAGTTTTATTATCACCTGCATAGTTTATCTCTTTATTATTTTGGTAAAAACTCATTGTTATTTTTAATGAAGAGTAGCTCCAAATTATAAGGCACTAAGATCATAAGATGATGCTTTGTCATTAGCGATCCTCGCTAAATAGCAGCTATAACTTCTTAGCACTACGTGAAATGAGCTCGTGCTCATGTTAACTGAATCGTTTAGGCTGCTTTTCGTCCCTTCCTGGTTGGAAATCTACTATTTGAGGAGCCCCAGCCGTAAAAGTTTATTTAAAATCCCTAATGCTTTTGTTTCAGGAGATGTTTCGGAACGGAAGATGAAATGTATGAGACACTGCACGCTACTTTGAGCTTCTGAGATTATTTGAACTCATGGGTACATAAACGGCAGCAGTGAAATTGCCCAAGGTAAGATGGCAAAATATGCATGAGTGTCTTTGTTGGTATAATGGGTAGAAATATTTATTGTGTGCAGAGCCCCTTCATTTTACGTATTCATTCTGCAGTGGGCATGTGTAGCATGATGTAGTTGGGTATAAATATACACATTTTCTGTATGTAAAAGCTTATTCATCTATTCCATTGCGTGGATGAGGTTCAGGCTGGACCAATGTAAGCAATGTAAAAAAACAGCTACGAAGTTCGTTGTTATTCCTATATTTAAAAGGACCTTTTCACGTGTGGTAGCATGATTTATCTGTGTACATAATGCAAAAGAAAATAGTTTTTTACACATTTTTCTCCATTAGACGCTTTCCATTACTGCACCAGTTCTTTTATTTAATTCATACCCAGTTTTCAATGGGTAATCATACATCTGTTGTTATTTGCCGGCAAAAAAAGAAATTACTCTTCTTGCTACTGTGAAATTTATCATTTTTCTCGGTAAAATTTACTATCCAAGTATTTTTGTTCGTAAACATATTTATTTCACTTCGATAATTCTCAAAAACACAATAGCAGTGCCATGAAAAAGGAAGTGGAGCCTTCCTTTTTTCCCGTATGCTATTTATACCTGCAAATGAAAAACAATACGGGTGTTATTACCAGCCGAATAAAGTTAAAAGCTGCTATTCTATATTTTCCTCTGTATTTTATCTTTTTGGTATCATTTACGGTTTATTAATTCACCACGTCAAGCTGGATTTCCCAGTATCCCAACAATATTAATACACGTGAAGTCGAGGTCTTGCCATTATCGTATATTTATGATCCTTAGTGAAATATAGTCCCAAGAACTGTTCTCAGGTTACGAAAGCTAAAGATAAATCTATATATCTTATTGTTTTTTTCTCCTCTAAGGAGGGATATGGTGTACACAGGGCACCCCAACCTTTGTATCAATCATTTCAATTACTGCCAGACTAGCGCCGCCGCTGCCGTTGCGTCAAAATAAGGACAGTGGAGTTGGGTCGGTTTTAGGCTTTTCGGATGGGCATTGATTTATTTCCTGGCCAATCTTTGCGCCCCCCCCCCCCATCTTCATCCCATTTCCCAGCATTTTCCTTTTTCTTCCTGCCCGTATCCCTCTTCCAACCCTCTCCTACACTCCACCCTCCTTCACTCCTTTCCATTTCTGCGTCTCCCTTATCCACCAGTCCAAATCCTCCATTCTCATCGTACCTCATCCGTTCCGCATCAGTTTCCATTTCTCGTCTTCCCTCTCTCCTCTCAGTAAGTATTACACCCCCCTCCTTCTACCATCGCCATCTACGCTCTATACCAAGATCCGACGCAATAGCGCGCGGAAAGGGATTGGAGATGTGGGTGAGGATTAGCCATGCTGAAATCTTCTTTTAAACGTATTATTTCAATAATGTGATCCTAGGGATGTCAAATGCAACAATTTTCCCTTCACATTATGCGATTAAGCATTATGGTGGGTTATTTTTAATCTATAACCCCCTTCGCTCAATGCTAATATCTAAGGCTAAAATGTTGCCGTTTTGCCCACCTAAGAGTAAAGGAGCCAATGGACAAAAAGAAATAGATGAACAAAAATTATCACACTTAAACTGTATTTAAAACCTCACAGTCATTCTTCAACTGGTGGAAAGGATGTGGAAAGGTGGAAACTATAATGCTCATTTAGCTTGACAGCTTCCACCTTTTTTATTTGTTTTATTTTTTATATTATTTATATTTTTATATTTTAATTAGATCTGTTAATTTAAAATCAAAATTTATGACACTGATATTAATGATGGTAAGAGATGAAGTTTTAGGAGTCATCAACCTTGGTACTGGGTCAATTATGAGGAATACTATTTTGCAACAGACATTCTGAGGATCGCAAAAGTATCTCATTATGATGATTTAGAGTTACATTTAACTTCATTTTGCTGTTTTCAAAAAAGGGCCACATCTCGCGTTGTTTCACAAGTCATCAAACTTCACTCATGGTTGGTTCTTATAGGTTGGGGCATAGCTAATCCAGATCTGAGTTCTGGAATTGGTTAATACACATTCAGGGTACTGGGACCAATTCAATTCCCTTTGTTTCCTCATCGCATTTCAGAACTTGCGTACTTTATTTCGGGTTATCGATTGTTTTGATCCTAGATTTGGGCTTAAAATCTATTGGTAAGAAGCAAAGAGAGTTCAATTTCCATTTTTTATTGTTTATTATCATGCCAAACTTGACGGTAGTGGCGTGTGACCTTCTTAATAATGAAGGACACTTTGTTTCTCTCACAAGTTTATAAAAATTTATATTATAAAATATAATTTTTTATAAACTTGTGGTAGAAACAAAGTGTCTTTCATATTTAATATGGAGCCCTTCCACCAGGTACGTGATTCAAGTTTCAATTTAAATCGTGTGACCTTTTTGAACACTAACCTAATTTTAATCAAACGATACTTTTTGTATGCAGGTCCCAGGGTCCAATTTCGCCCAACTCATGTATTGACTCCAATTCTATTTATTAAATCTCAAAAGATATTTTAAAAACAAGGCTGTAAAAATAGGCAAATAATGTATGTATGATACCATACCTTAATCCTTTGAGATTACCTGATTGACTCCCTTGACTTCTGACAAATTTATGCAAAGTTCTATACCTACTTTCAAGTTTATTTCCATAAGTAAACGCATGTCTACTTATCAAAAGATACTAGTCCAAATAAAGTCCTCTTCCTTAGCAAGGTAATGATTGGGAAGATTGATGCAGTACCTATGTTGAATTTTGTTGCTGAGCGTTAATTGTTTCTTTATTACTATTTTAATCAGCTTCACTTTTGGTTGCTGATTAACTCGTCTATTGAAAGATCATGAGCAATGAGGTGTTGCAGCATAATACTCTTCTACGGCCTCCTTCCGGAGAGAGTTCAAACGCCATAGTTCCTCACGAAATTCATCCGTTTCCCTCGTCCTATTTTTCGCCCGCAGCACCCTTTTTCGCCTCGCTCACCCCACCGTACCCTGACGAAGGCATAAAACTCTATCTCTCATCCCTGGACCAACGCCCCCTGGAAAGCCCTTGCCTTTCCGCTCGTCCGCTTTGCAATTGTAATTCGCGCGGCGTGGCGCTACGGGCGCAGTGAGTTTCAGGGGAGGGGGGCGAGAATAGGGTTGTTTCTCCTAACTTCCCCCCTCTCGAAGCATCCCATCTTTCACGTGTGGAGGCCCACTGTTCTGGTGCGCTGCTGCCGCCGGGACTCTTCCTCCTTCATGCCTTCCGTCTAGTATTCACTCGTTAGATACGGTGAAATAGGAAGCGGCGCGGAGCTTCTTGAGATGAATGGATGGCTAGGCGAGTAGCTGCGGAGTAGCACGTCATTCATGCTGTATGATTCCCATTGTGGAAGTGAACATGAGTAATTTATTTAGATATCTCTAACAAATTCTTGCTTGAATATTTTGAATCCAAGCGTGTGCGAGTATTAATCTTAAATAGTTATTTGGTTTCACTTTTCATTAACTTTGCTTTACCGTTCTTGGCCAGGTCTTTTGCGAAATTGAGCATCAATAAGCGATGACACTTTTTTCTGCTTCTTCCTGTAATCTCAGAAGACATTAGGGTTTACGGATTAGAGTTATTTTTTACATAGTCTTGGAACATTCTCTATTCAAGAAGTAAAGATGCATATATAAATATGTACGATTAATAGTCAACTTATAGAGAGGATAAGAAAAAGAAAGAGATACTTAGCTAGAGTGATTAGTGGTAGCCACAATTATTACTAAATTACCGCTGAAGCTAGGTAATGGAATCGTTTCAAATAATATACCTGTATAAAACTGCCTTCCGACTGCGTTTTAATTTCTTTTATTCTTACCTAGTTTTACCCGCGAATCATCTTACTATCATTCTTTCTCTCCCTCTCTCTAAATTAAGATGCCTTCATTAGTACATTACCTATATGTGGCTATGCTGATAATATTTTCTACAAAAAATTACCATATTTGCTGTTAAAATCGTTTGATATATTGACTCTGCAACCAAAGTAAGCAACTAATATATCGTTTTATGAAAAAATTCATTCATTTAGGGGTAACGATTAACTATGAGTAAAATAACGTTAGAAAATGAGGAGTTAAACATTCACTTCTTCATACCTTTAATTTTTTTTAGTATTAGTATAGAAAAAATACCTGAAGTTCCTTAATACCTAAGGGGGTCTAATATTGTGATTTAGTCATATTCTGCTCCTTGCTCTGCATTATTCAGTGTTACAGTTTGGAGTGAGTGCCTTCTGCTTTCAAGATGAAAATGAGAAATGGTGGTGAAAAGAATGTATTGGAGGATTTTGAAGGGAAAAAAATTGGGATAGTGGGTTACGGGTTTCAGTATTACTCTCCTAAAGAATCAGAATCCAAAACCTGACCTTTAACCTAACCATGATGGACGGATCTGATAACATGAAACACGCTGGAGTTACCTGGTTGAGGAACGGAAGAGGGTAGACACTTGACTGAAAAAGCTTGGGTGTTATGGCGAAATATGATTTACTTCAAATCGGGCTCTTTTAAATATTCTCATCAGGTAAGGAAGGAGGATGAAGGAATGGCTTAAAAATTGGGGTTAAAAGCGAATTCGTGGGCAGGAAAAATATATAAAAATTACAAAGGATTAGAAAATATTATACAATATACTTTCGTGCCCATCTTATAATATTCATCCCTTGGGTATCGTATTCTTCATATATTCATTAGTAACAGTACTTATTTTATTCTCGGATCAGAGGTTAACGCATTCCAGAACGTGTGAAAAAAATTAAATGAATCTGAAAAACTAATCACTACTTCAAATTTGGTGTATTCCCACCTATCCTCGATTTTTTAGTCCCATTTTGTTGTTTTTCTGTTGAAAAGTCATCACTCAAACACTAGAGTGAAGGAATGGCACACTCTGCCTCGGTGTGGAATTTCATGATTTCATTTCATTGTGCAAGTTCGTCCTCCTCTTTTCATTTCTTTTGAAAATTATTATTAATTAAGATAAAAATTCATTCTATATTCTTAGCGTTAAGACAATTGAATTTTTAAAGGCAAGTGACCTTCGTAAGGTAAATCATAATTTTTCCAAATTTTACTCATCTTCTGCTGAACTATTTCTCACAGATATGGGACTTGGTCGCTGGTAAACATCAGGAAAACAAGGTAAAGGTTGAGAGTTGGCTGGGAGAGTAAACAAAAATTCTATTTATTAGGATGAATATATTTGTCATCCCTCAGAATTCACGCTAGGTACTAGCTATATTCACCGGGTTTGACGTCATCCTGTGGCTTCGGCAGTAGCTATTACTTGTTGCTTCCACTCCGCAGGTAAAACTCTCCGAGGCAAGAGGGATATAGGTACGTTTTCTCGTTGCGAAGCACCTTTGACCTCAGCCGGCATATTTTTGTTTCCACTTCCATGTGAGAATTGAATAGGAAAGGTGGCGATGGATTTCGTACGATATTTCCGCCTACATCGTACGAGCAACATCCTGTGGCCGACATTTTCACCTCCTCGTCTGTGGATTCTTTCCCTTTCTACATATCATTTCCTCGTGCTCTCTCCCGCGACCTTTAGGCCTTAGGGCATTTCTTTCTCGCTGTCCCTCCCACGGACTAGGATAGCTGAAGGGGTTTTTCATCTTCCCTCGCGCAACCTGTCCGATACCCGACGTTCCACCCCTCTTTTTGCTCTCTTCGCCGCAGACCGACTTCGCCGGGTGGCCGGAGCATGAATATTGTATGTGGGGTGTGAGGGGTTGGCGGTAGTCATCCCCCTTCCACTTCAACTTCTCTAGGCCCCCTTGGGGGGCTTCCGATGCGGGGGCGTAGTGTGACCCCTCGGCTTTCTCTCTTTCCCTGCTCGCAACTCATTAAGATCGACGTGGGGCTATAAGTCAAAATTTGCCCCATCTCTCCTCCCTGCTATGCCGCTCTTGTTTATTTCCTTCTACTTTCTACATTTTCTCGAGCCTATAGTTCGACTGCCCAATCGTAGAAATAGAGCTAACGCTACAATCGTGTAAATCAAACTAAAACATTTTATAATTTTCATAATATAAAATATAAAAATGTCTATTATCATGTTGCGTACTCCAGTTCATTGTGCCAGTTTATTTTATTATTCTTATTTCTTTTTAAAAATGTATATCAATTTAATATTCATCCTATTTTCTTAGCAATTAGGCGATTGACATTTCGAGCATAATTTACCTTCGTATGGTATACCTTAATATTTTCCAAAATTTACTATTCCTTTATTCATTGATGTAGTGACGAGGGGAGGTGATGACTGTCCGGACTTTCCCTGAAATATAAAAAACACAATTCCTTTCCTTCATAAAAGAAAACAAAATATTAAAAAATTGTGAAAGATTTCTTTCATAAGTGAATATTTTCGATTATGAAAAGTGCTAAAATTAGCTTATAAAACCCTCTACTTAGTACCCTGTCTTTCAAAAATCCCCCCCCCCCCTGATTTTGGACCATCCCCCTCCCCGAATTGAATTCCTGGCTACCCCATTGCCTCAATTGGAACATTATTTACAGATATGAGCCATTGTCAATGGTAAACATCAGGAAAACAAGGCAAATATTACAATTTGACTGGGGGAGTGAGCAATATTTCTAGGTCTTTTATTTTACGTGCTATAAGTGAGGGAACCCTCGCGGTTAAATAATTGCCTGGTTTGTGGAACGTAAATTTGTAAATAGATACCCTTTTCTGCAACATTTTTTCGCGAGTTTGAAGAACAATTTGCTCTCATCTCATCCATATTCCTCTCTCACTGTTACTGAGGTAATATACTCTGCAAACTCTCAGCCAACTTCCTACGCTTAACTTTTGTTAGATTTAGTAATTACCAGTCGTTTTACATCAGCGTTTTCTCAAAACCTTATTTGGTATTAAATGTTTTCTACACATAGTCAAATAATAATCTATTACTCATCCATCCATCTATGTTTATTAATTGAACAAATCATATGATATTGAGCTGATTATTTCACTTTTGACGCGGAACTATTTAGCGCGAAAGCATAATTGCAACGTCTATGAAAACCTGCTGAGCTCCTAAATCAATCTAATAGTGTACTATGTGAGCCAGGTGACTATTAGTGTTCCCTTAAGAGGCATCCCCACTAAATATCTTATCGCTAAAAGGGGATTAGAAATTGTCATTAGGTAATTGTGAAGTTTTCTGCATTGATATTCTAAATAGAAGGCTATTGATTATTGCATATTTTTCTCTGCCTATTAGCTCCTGTGATCATGACTTATGTTTCTTTTAAATGCAATCCAATTACAGAGGCAATATTCATGTATTATCTATTTTCTCCATTAATATACTGCGTAGGGTAGATTCCTATGGCTTGAATTTAAGGGGAAATGTATCTGTGATATAAATCGATGGTGAGAGTTCGCGCGGTTATGCGTGTAAACAGACTGTCTTAGCTTCGTGGAATGATACGCAGCAATTGTTAAGGGCTAGCTCCCTGGATAATACACTACGAACGCATTTCCATAGAAATGGGGTAACTTAGATTTTCAACCCTAAGTACCGTCATTTCTCATCGCTTTCCGTGCCCCGAGGTATTTGATCCCTTTGCTATAAATTTAATGGAATAAGAAGAGATCGATAAACATACCACTAATTGATGATACAAGCTGCAAATTATGTAGAAAAAAGTAAATTGCTTCGCTAAAATCAATTTTCCACCACCGTATTTTAATAGCACAGTGGTTCAGTAATATTTTTGTTAATTCATAACGCCATGAAAACACAATTTAGGTTGGATAATTTCTCTTTAAATCTCTTGTTATCAAATTCTCTTCCATTATTGTATTGCCATACAAAAAAATGCATGTATGGGGATGGAGTTACATCATCCAAGCAATCCAATTTCCAAATAAGCGAAAGTAAACAATGTTTTAATTATTGTTTTAAGTATTCATATTCATTAGTGTGAATTCTGAGGTAAAAATTAAAGGAAAAAAAGACTTTTTGTATTTTATAGATTTTTACTTTGCCTTAAACCTTCTAAATAGCTAATATATTCTTATCAAATAAACTTAATGACATTTATGGAGTTTGCTAGTGGATAATATACCTTAGCCTCATGAAATAATTGGCCTCAGGAAAAATTGTAAATTTGTTACGTAAATTGGAAAATGGATGACTATAAAATTGGCACCGTTCCGGAAATCCCGTGATTTTAATCGCCTGAGCTTCCGAAATAATAGTTTCTGCCCTCGTTGATGGAATTGGATCCAGACTGGCGATTCAAATTTTCCGCCAATCCACCTCCGAATTCGAAGAGGAATTGGCTCTCCTATTAAATGGAAGAGCCCATGGTAATATCTATTAAAATATTTCGTAAAACTCACGTTCTCCTACTTTCTAAGAATAGATTTTACCATTTTTCCCCAGTATTCTAATACACGTGCCTGTCTGAAATAATGTATATATCTCTTGCTAAGGTAAAATTTATTCAAGTGTAATTGACAGATGATATGCAATTCATAACTCTAATGCGATTCTTTAGAGGAGAATCGGTCTTGTTCGACTCTAATTGGATATTTGTGTTACAGATTCAGCGTATATTTCTTCTCCAAAATATTTCTTTCACGCACTTAGATGGAAAAAAATACCTTCAGCCATTCACTCTGGCGAAAGATTGAGGCTAAAATGTATTTGGCCAAAAATATTTCACCAATTTTTTCCAATATTCGAACACATGTGACTGTTTAAAATAATGCATGAGACTCTAATCGCGATAAAATTAATTCTTGCAAAATATCAGAATATATGCAATTCATAACTCTAACGTGATTTTTTTAGGCGAATCGCTCTCTGTAATTGGATAATCGTATTACAGTTCCAGTGCATATTTCGTCTCCTAAAAATTTCTTTCATGAGCTCAACTCGAAAAAAAACAACCCCTGCCGTTCGCGCTAGCAATAAAAGGCTGCAATGTAGATGTAAATTTATTCCGTCTCTGTACCAAGCCCAATAGCATCCAACCCTTTCATTTCCCCCCTGTTCACCTCGCGTGCGTCGAGCTTACTCTCTGACTAATCCCTCGGTTCCTCCCATTCCTCGCTTTGCCAATCCGCCTCACTATATCTCCAGGATATCCCCTTGCGGCGTCTCTCGTCCACGAATCTGCCGTTAGGTCGCGCTCGAGTCGGATCTCTATTCCGACCCGTGCCCGAATCGTAGGAAAGGGTGCGTATGTATTCCTCCATGGGAGGGTGGTGCATATCCCGTTGAGTGAACTCTCGCACTAAATAGAATATATACGGCGAACCAAAAGGGAGTGTTGCTTTATGCTCTTCCTAGATTCATTTGAGGAAACTATTACCACAATAACTGTGAGCCTTTTTTTACTCCACATATAGAAACACTTGGCATATTTGGCAGATGCCATCAGCTGATATTTTCATGTGAAACATCCGTGACCAATGAAAACAAGCAACTTTTTCATGACTTAACTGAGGCGGAAACTATTACAGGGAAAGTTAATGTTAATAGAATTAGATAACTACAAAATATCTTTTTTTACAGCTAAAAGTTTTACCTAAATTACGTCTTTTGAAGTCATTGCTTTATGACATCAATTTAAGCAGCAGGCCACGGTCATGTAGCGTGAATCATCGCAAATGTCGAACGTATCTTCATACTCTTTTAGGAACACAAAAAACTATGTAATTAAAACGATGAATGAGGGGAATACAATAACTACTGGAAAAATTTTATTGTAAAGGAAATTGGAAATAGTACCTAAGGTTTTTGCTTTCATAAATAATTTTAATTTTCAAAAAACGATTTAAACTTTTAATACTCATTCCTAAATTATTTTAAATTAAATACTTTTTTCCTATCAAATCACATTTTACGAATTAGAATTACGACGTGTTTTACTAAAATTATAAAAAAAATTTCATATCGCCTGGCGATGCAAAGCGAATTATCATTATGCTCATATAACAGCTATGTAATAGATTGCATTTGTTAAAAACATTTTATTTTTGGCAAATAATTTTCGCACGAAATATAATATCCACGGCAATAAAGAGGGGGTATTAGTTTATGCTCTTCCTAGATTTTAAAGAAATATTTACCTCTAATCGTGAAACAGGCAAACTGTCAAACCTAACTTCATATTTTTTAGAAACGCAAATAACAATTTAATTCTAGCCATGAATCAGGGGAATGTAATAAAACTACCAGGATCTGGGAAGATATGATTATTAAGGAAGTTGGAAATAATAACATTATCACTTCTTGAAATTACTTACCATGAAAGAGACTTTCAAAAACTAATTTTAAATGATAACACCTATGCTTAACCAATTTTTGTGATAGAATAAAATGAATATATCCCTATCAAATACATAATACCAAATGTATCAATTAAAAATATAACGTATTGCAAATGAAAAAAAATTTTCAGATGATGCGACGCAGCAACGCAAGTTATTATCGTATTTATATGTCATTTTATGATATAATGTTTTTGTTAAATATATAATATATTCGGTACCTACTTAATGAAAGATGCTACATCACGATGATGTGCATACTACATTTTCAAAGCCCTCGACCTTTTTATAAATACAAAACATGGAATATTCTCATACAATTTTACGTAACTATGGATGAATTAACGTTTATTTTCCAATTTTCCTTTATTTTCGATTTTAGTCTCTGCGTGAAACTGCTCACGTTCCGCAAACGCCGAAGTTTTTGTTACTTATTTAACACTAGAACTACCGATGGAGTCATTCTGACTCCTCGCGATTTTTATTTCTCTGCCCTGGCTAAAATTTTCCGAATTCCGGCCTGAAATTCCGTGACTTTTATTCATTTTTGACAAAAAATATGGCTTTGCGATCAAAATAGTTCGGGAAAGTAAAATAGTTCACATTTTTTAAAATTTACCTTTGACTACCAAAGGGAGTCATTTTGACTCCCTAATGTATTTTGCTTGTCTTTTCGCCAAATAGTAATATTTTTTCAAGAGTTTATTTCTTCTTATGTTAATAATTAATTTAAATCAATCTATGGCTTAAATATATAATTATTTCGCTTTTAGGCCAATATTTGCGAGAATTTGAAGGCATTTCTAATTTTACGGGTCCGTGTTTGGAACTACAAACCATATGAATGTCCTCATATCATTTTATCTTGCGATAAAGTGGTGATTATGCCATTCATATTGAGCATTTTCAAATTCATGCGTTTTGAAGCCGTCGTGTCTGCCCCTCCTCCCTTACCCCTCCCTTCTCCCCTCCTGTCAGACTCGCTGCACCACAATACTGTATACACAGTATTGCGCTGCAGCGCTTTTATTTCAGCCTTGACTACGTGGAAGTTGATTTCAAACCTGAAGATGTACCTTTGTATCCTACCATTGATATAATGATGAACCAGGAAAATAAATCAGTAGAATAAAATAAAGCTATTGTCCTAGCATTGTCGGCTCTGACAGCGCTGGCTGTCGCTCGCCGCACAGGAAAACCGTGCGCTGTCCTTTGCATCAGTGAATCCAGTGAACTCTCGAGAGGACTGCAGAACTCTTGTGAAGTAAGGCTTTCATTTTTCCTGACTGGCAGTATGACCAGAAGAAGAAGGCTAAAGCGTGAAGAAGTCCTTTCTATGGTGCATTCTATACTGGAAGGTGAATCGGAATGCGAAAAGGAAGATCATTTCGTCATTCCTCAAAACGTTTCTAGCTAGTCTGAAGATTCAGAAAAAACACGTGAGAACGATATGAAGTAATTTACATTTACTTTCCCTCTCATAAGGAGTTACAAAACAAAGATATTATCTACGATTATTTATCGATTCGTTTATACTTACTCACATAAAGCGATGTAAAATTGTGGAAGCACGCAGGCAAAATGATGAAGATTTTACTCTTTCCGATGGGGAGCTAGATGCATGTATAGCTATATTTTTTTCCCGCGGAATATCAGGTACAAATGATCTCTCTATTGCAAGTACTTGGTCAAACGACTGGGGAATACCATTTTCTAAAATGAACGACTGGGAACCGGTTTGTAAACATTTTGTGTTATCTAAGACTTGATGAGAAATCTAATCCATTCCAGCGGCTCAAAACTGTCAAGTTTGCCGTCTTTTCAATAGTGTAGGATAGTTTCACAGATAATTACATTGCTTGTTACAAACAGGGTCCGTAAATCACGGTTGTTGAATAAATTTTCCCTAGTAAAATCAGGTGTATTTCACTCAGTAATCCTTCTAAGCCGGACAAATACGGCCATGAATATTGGCTAGCTGATGACAAGGATAGCAAATATCTTACAAATGCATTCCCTTATGATGGAAAAGATAATTCACTTCATGCAGATTGCTGTTTAGCAGTACTGAGACTAATGCAATCGTTTCTGAAAAAGGGCGAAATATTACTGTAGATAATTACATTACCTCAGTAAAACTCGCTGAAGAGCAAAAAAGATAGGGTACTAGCATTGTGGGAAAGGTAAATAAATAGAAGGGAAGTACCAAAAGAAATGAAATCACAAATACACCACAAGAACATATACTCAGCGATGCCCTATCCACTCGTTGGAAAATACTTCCGACTTAGCAGGTATTCATGGATAGTGTACAAGGATACCACCTAAAACATTTCGCGCAAGACTCTTTTGAAAAAGCTCGATACAGAGTTGGCTGATACTCATATTAGATCTTGACAAAGCGTGGCGTGTCCAATGCTGCATGCTCTTCAGACGGGATTCTGCGAAAAAAATATTTCCAGGCAAACCCAAAGTGCAAAAAACTCGATCAGTTGGGAATTGTATGACCTGCCAAAAATCTTTGTGTGGGCAATTTGAATGAACGACAATGCTTGAACTGTAAAGCACCTAACCCAAACTCGTGGCTTATCAAATGCATTTTTTTGCTGAATTTAATTATCTTCCCAACTTCTTTGTAGCCTTGGTAATATTTTTGATCATTCAAACATGATGATAAAATGTGTCAAAATGTCTATGTTTGCTGTTTTCTCCAATTTCTCTGTGAAAATCCTATTAAAACAACATAACATGTAGGAAAAAAGAATTTCAAAGCAATACTGTCGAATTTCGCATTTTAAAAAACTATAATTTTTTGTTAAAACCACGTCTGAAATATTGCTATAATAAATGAAAATGATAAACTAAAGCAATGTATAAATAAAAACTGAGAAAAACTGGAAAAAGAAACAATTATAAGGTAGGAGTCAAAATGACTCCATTTGGTAGTTCTAGGAGGGGTGTCAAGTCCGGTATTCCTAGTGTTAAATGACACCTAATGTGTGGTTATTGCGAGGAAGACCTCTTGTACTGATTTCTCATGAGCCTCAATATTTAATTAATTATAAAGGCTTTCGCACAATTCGGAAGTTAATGGAGAATACGTTTCTGTGAATTAATTCCAATTTTCAGCACGAAAGCCATTGTGGGTTACTGACTCGGGCATCAATTACAACTCACACATAATTAGCTTTTCCAATAATCCTTTTAGTGGCAAGGAATCAGTATAAATGCTACAAAACATTTTGGCTTCAATGGTAAAGACTTATATATGGTAACCAGTGACGTCAAGGCAAAATTAGCTGTGCCGGAACGCTTTTTTCTTACTTTTTTAGGAGTGAAATATTACTCTGTGTTTTTTATTACAACTATTGAATTACATTTTATGTATTTAAATGACACCTAATTGTGCTTATTGCGAGGAAGACCTCTTGTATTGATTTCTCATGAGCCTCAATATTTAATCAATGATAAAGGCTTTCGCAGAATTCGGAAGTTAATGGAGAATACGTTTCTGTGGATGTATTTAAATTTATGGACTATTCTTCACCTTGTTTGATTCATTTTATGGTAATAACTGAGCATTACTTCTTCATTTGTTCATCGAAACTTGCGCAACCCTGCTAACAGTGTTTCAGTTATGGTTGTATTATCACATTTTACAAACCAAAATTAGCTATTTATGTATGGTACGAGTAGCGTTTTTTTTAATTTGTAATATAATTTGCTTATTACATCAGCTGATAAGGCTATAAAGTACCGTGGTATTTGTCGGATAACTATAAAAACATTCATTTATTCTTATTAAACATTAAATTTAATGTTTAAATTAGTAATAATGTACAAATTACAATAGTTAACACTCTTTGTTCAGCTTAGTAGCCCACTTACAGAACTAAGGGCGATCAAGTGAAAATTGTCACAACCGTACCCAGTCTCCCCTATATTTTAGTAGCCTCAGAATAAAATTGAAACTCTGCTCTTATTAATTATTGTGTATCGGATTTCAGTCTCAGTATCTTCAGGCGAATTGATTATTTAAACTGGCGTCGATTGCCTAATTGGTAATGAATGTATCGTGTCTGAAATGACTGCTGACAAAATGGGAAAACAGCAATTTGATTTGCGATTGCTGTTTAACTCTGAAAGCCGCGGGTGATAAGTGGAAACTTTTCTAGTCGTGGAACGCAACCCAAGGATTAAATATGAAGGGGAATACTGATAAATATGCTGATTTGCACTTTTAAGGTGACGTCTATCTTCCGTGACCAGCTGGGAATTTTTCTTTATCCAACCTTATGCATGCCGTCTTCTCGGTTAACGGAAAAAAAATGAAAAAGCAAGCATCGTTAGTCACGAAGCTTTGGGCAGCAACTCACGAAGTCTTAAAAAAATTCTGACGTCTTTACCCTAGAATTCAATGTGAGTTGCTACAGCTGTAGCGCAACATTAAAACTGCTCTTTTGCTTGACGAAGGTAACGAACTAGAAATTATCTCTGTTAAATATGCCTTCTGAGAGAGTTTTTGGCTTCGCAAAGGGAAATAAGAGAGGTCTTCTTTTAGAGTAATTAGTGACTTCCGAGAAAAACGAGTGATCTGAGCCCCTTCGGTAGAAAATTGCCTCAGATAGCTCGTTGAGGTCCCTCCAATTACCATATCTTATTTGATTCGTTTGCTTATTCTCCATTTTTTAGATGCAGGATGCATTTTTAAACGCTTGCGTGTGTCGCTTCTTAACCGGGGTAATAAACTCTGCGTCAGATAATTTGGTGGTCATTCACACCATCTTTGCTATAATAACCCATGAAAATGCCAAGACGGTGGAATAATGATTCCTGCATGGAGGGATAATGCCTACATTTCGAGTGTTTTTCTTTTTGCAGCTGCATATCACATTTATGAGTGAAATTGTTTTGTAGACATTATTAGTTTATTTTTTATTTGTCACTCCCCTCAATTTTCTTCCCTCATAAGAGGCGACTAGTAGTTCTTGGATGGTGCTCTTTGCTTGATAAGACGCAACAAAGATACTTATTTGATTGGGGACCTAAATAGTAGTTTTTTCACGTTATTTAAATGTTTATTGGTTAATGGCCTTGTTTTTTAAAGGGATAGTCGGCTACATGCAATAATTACCACCTACCTAAATTTTATTACTTCCTTATGTTTTGTGGTCATTTTTAAACGATTATAATTGGCAATTACCAATATTTTATTTGCAGTAACCATCATCATTTACCACTGCTGCCTAATTTAATTTTATTGGCTTATACTAATTTTTCGACTATTTGGGAATAATGTATCATACCTCAAGTATAACTCGGAAGGTATTTGTGTCCTCTTGCGCTTCAGTGAAGCTTTCATTTGACACTAATGTGAAAGTGAAACTGTAATGATGCAGGATTACTCGGTTTCCACGTGAATAACTCGTTTTGTTATATCATTGCTGCCATACACTCTAAATTTTGTTAAAAATGGGAAGCGTTATCAGGAACTGTTTCATCTCATTCGTGACTGTGCCTAGAAAGCTTACGTGAACGACTATGAAGGGTATCTCAGGTACCCCATTTATAATTCATAAATTATCCATTTTATTTTAGCTGTTCTTGTAATTCAACAACATGGCTCTTTTTTTAATGATATAATATTTTTTTGCATAATTTATTTTAAAAAATTTGGGTTATATTTAGGTCGTTACATTGATTTTGTACGAAACGTCAGGAATCATTCATATTTTGCTATTCTAACTGTACATTGACTAACATTCCATGAAAAAATAAGTACAAAAGTTGCCGTCATGTAGAATATAGGCGTTACTAAAGTTATTATGTAATAAAATTGAATTCAACTGTTATCCCTGCAGTCATACATAAAACAGCCTCCAAAAGTAGGTGACGCCACGGAACGAAACGGTTGAAAAACGGAAATATGAAAGTATTTTTCCGTTTGGAAATTATCAAATGCATGAATTGTACTTCTCGTGATTGAAAACCATAGCATTATAGATGGCTCTGAAGAGAGTTTAATTTTGGAAGACGCTTTTCCGTAGGTATTAAAATGATAAAGGCAGCGTAGGAATGACGGAGAAGGGATTTTATCTAGATAAGAGGAGGTATTACAGGTAAATATAATGGAATTTTTTTGTTTTGCGACAAGAAATTTTTTCAAACACTCATCACCATCGGCCATAGTAAATAATTGGTGAACGATCAGTGATCCAATCGGTGAAGGGACTGGGGGAGGATGTATCAGATGTGGTGGAGGGGAATCGTAAGTGTGAGGAGGGGGCGTGGATAGGTCCGCCCCGGAGAGAGAATGGCTGTGGAAATTCTGACAGCTGCCGAATTATTGAGCACCGCATGAATGTGGCGGCAATTTATCCGAGCACCCTCAAGGCAAGGCAAGTGGTGGGCGCGAAGGGTGGGCGGGTTCAAACGTTCCGTCTAGAATGTACTTCGCGAGAGGGAAGGGATGTGAGATGCATGGAGATAGATCGACTCAGGAAAATAAAGAAATTGCTCGCAATTTCCCCACGTTTTTTTCTTGCTCTGAAAAAATGTACTTCTAAGCGGATGTTAAACGAAACCTTTCGTTAGTGGAAAAAATTTAGTGGCATACCTCAAGAGATAAACTTCATTTATTAGGGTAGTCATAAACTGATAAACACTTTACAGGTATTCTCCGGAACTAATTATATAAGTCTCCAGTGCAGAAAGTGAGAAGAGTTTTCGATGGTTTCTTGTTTTAAGAACAAATGTTTAAGTTGAAAAACATGTTCTTAAGCAGTGAACATGAATAGGACGCTTTCGTGTCTTTTGAGTCATTTTGAATGTAAATGACATTTTATTACTTCTATCTGTGTGCCTAGGTCAGTAGCTATTCTTTCTTTGTTGGGGCAGCTACCCTATTGTAAGCAACATAGTTTTTTTCTTCTTATTATTGTCACGTTAAATGAGGCATGATCTTTTTAGTCGGAGTTTGATCTTCCGAAAATTATTTTCTCTTTTCTAACGTGTAAAATTAAGAAATATTTGAAATGGAATTTTCGGTGTAGACTTTGTTTGCATAATTAAGGACGAATTTCACGTCATTAGATTTGGGTATTTCGTTGACTCCGTTTTTTGAGTCCAAATTTAACACGTGTGTCATTATTCTTATGGATATTAATATTGTTGTTCGGTAAAATTATAATCATAATGTAACCACCATATTTAATGTCTCCTTTCGCCAGTAAATATATCGTTTTTAACCCCGTATAAATAAAGGGAAGCAGCAATGCGTTACTTTATGCCATTGTGTTTATTTAATGCTGTGAAAATACCACGTGATGATCAGTGAAATTAGCTTGTTCAGCGGTATTATTAACTCGCTTAAATAAAGGCAAGGTCTTTAACTGATTCCACCAATAATAACTCTAAACCATGTACGTATGCCGCCCTTGTGTGCCTAATGCCAGAGTTATTTCTACTGTAGAAGAGCCTCGCATTATTGGAAAACAAATAGCTTTTAAATGCCGAGAAATTTGGGAAGTATTATACCCCACGCGTTTCCGTATCGAATTCCTCCCTTGCTGTGCTCGAGTTCCTCCGAAAGATCGGCCATTAGTGTCGTCTCGAGAAGAAGGATCGGAAAATGAACTGCTCGGCTGACAAGTCCACGTCATGGCGCAACGTGAGAGCTTCGCGTAACGTCTTCCGCACCCTTCACCAGCGCAGACATTGATTCCCGGGATATTTATGCTCCTCCTGAATTGGGTTTCAGGCGGAGGAGTAGCATGGCAGGAGTCTCTCTATCTCTAACCCCGGCCAAGTTGTTAACATGCAGATAGGGGAATCCTCTCGTCCTGTCCCACCCAATTCCAGTCTTCCTGCCCCTGCACTGATCTCCGGACGACGATGGTTTCTCCGCTCCTTCCTTGGGCAAGAAATGCCTTCTAGCCTTGCATCATGTTTCAGACGGTATATGGCCAAATTTTACGTCCTTCAAGCTGCGGTATCATCCTTCATGTTCAGTTTATGTCTGAAGCGCATACATCTAACACGGATCAGGATTAAATATTATGGGGTTATAATATTTCCTTGCTGATAGTTTTGAGGAGTATTGAGGTTAGGTACCTTTGATTTCAAGGTTGTCCTGGAACTAAATAATTGTATGGATGTCTTCTGTGCATGTGGTATACATAAATGCATATCCTTAGTTGCATCGTTTTAAGGTAAATATCATTTTTAGATTCTTAAGCGCATGCGTCTCACACGGATCAGGATTAAAGATTATGAGTTCATAATCTTTCCTTGCCACTGTATCTTTTCCTTCCCGTTATTCTCATATCTGAGATACTCGCATGCAACACGATCAGTGTTGAAATTTCCGTATTACTGTTGTTAAATGGATGATTTTGTGAGGCATTAGGTTATCGTTGTTATTACCGAGGTATTGAATTTAAATATGATTCATGAGAAATATGAAATAACGTTTCTCCTGTGCATTATTTCGCTTCAAGAGGTATAATTAATTTTTTCGTCTTTCCAGCCGCGGTAACATCCTTCATGTTCAGTTGATGTCTGAAGCGCATGCATCTAACACAGATCAGGATTGAACATTAAGGAGTTATAATGTTTCCTTGCTGATATTTTTGAGGATTATTGAGGTTACTTTTAATTTCAAGGTGGTTCTGGAACTAAAGAATTTTATGGATGCCATCAAGCGCATTTATTATGTATAAATGCATATCCTTGGTTGCATCGTGTTAACGATAGTAGGTACCATTTTTATGCTCTTCCTTGCCGCGGTTTCTTTTCCTTCACGTTATTCTCATATCTAAGATACTTACACGTGACGCGATCAGTATTGAACAAAATTTGCATACTGATTTTGGTAAAGGGATGATTTTTTGAGGCATTAGGAAGTCGTTGTTATTAACGAGGTATTGAATTTAAATATAATTCGTGAGAAATATGGAATAATGCTTCAAGTTGTCAAGTTAATATTTCGTCTTTCCAGCCGCGGTAACATCTTTCTTATCCATCTCATATCTCAAGCATTAGGCCGGTTCACAAATTATCTTTAATTGTCGATTGCGATTGAGTTAAGAAAATAAAGAAATCCATATTTTTAAGATTTGTCTTCCTTGTGTCCTTATTTTGTTTTTACGGCTAAATGGTTGCATGGGTAATTGTTTTTCGTCGTAACTAATCTTCCCCTTCCTTCTACCGACTCTTAATAAATTGTAACCTCGCGCTAGAGTTAACGACACCACTACATGTTACAGGAGGTAGTTGGGACATTTATCAGGATAATATAATTATCGCTCATTACGTCTTACTCGAATTATGATTAGGATTATAAGGATATTATCAAATATAATGCTTGCTTATGAGAAGGTATAGTTGAGTACAAGGTTATCATTGCTTCCAAAAGATTAGAGAATTGGCTGTTGCGTAGCTGCCTTCCTAGCAGAAAGTGCAGATTCGTGCCTTTTCTGCCTGCTCTCTCATTTATTTTTACACTATTCAAATTTGTACGTCACCATTCATCTTTTCCTCCTAATATTTGCGACACATTCAAGAAAAATCAGTCACGACCATGAGGAGCAGGAATAAGCGCTATATATGCGCGGTGGGAAATGTTAATCGTTTAGCAAAGGATAATGTTAGGTGTGCTCCATGCGAGATACAGGCACTAAGCACACTGTATGGATGCCTTTGCCTTCATTTAATGTGATATAATTTCTTAACTGGTCTTAGAGTATCCTTACTTAACCCCTTATCACTCCTATGACGATAATCAGACAAATGTGGTATCCCCAATCCTTCTCTAGAAGTTAAACGCCTTTTCACCACATATTATTTCCTTTTATGGCACTTCAAGATACCATCCTTCTAGTCAACCATATAACTTAATTACTTTGATTTACCCTACACGAACCAGGAATTAAGATAATCTCTATTTTCTGGGGAAAGGATTTGCCATTAGTGAAGTTCTGAAGCAATTTAGTAATCTATGGATATCTTAGGGTGCTTTGCGTCGATTTTTTCCATCTCTCACTGAGCGAATGAAGAATATACCGAGTTTATTTGGTCACCAGTACATGCATATGGACGCCGGAGCAGTAATATTTTGTCTTTTAAAATATTGAAATTCCTCATTCCCTTCTTAAACTTATAAATTATAGAAGGATGTAGATTATACGTCACGTAAGCTTTGTTTGATTTATCCCTTTCAGCATCAAATCAGGGGCACTTAATAAAATAAAAATAACCCAGCTGGAGTAGGCTATTTCTAGCCTGTGATAGGAAAGTGACTTTACTATGAGAGAAGAGATTTTTTGTCAAGGTGCTAGTCTTTATTTTTTGGAACAAGAGTAGTTTTTCTCTACCTAATATAATCAATGATTGTCACTTTTACTTACTAACGATATTTTATGCTGAAACATTTAAACAAGCTCATTATTGAAAATAGTTCTGATGAAATGAGTCGAGTTATCATAGTTAAAGTTAAAATCCCTAAAATTTTACTTTTAATGACAATATTTCATGCTGAAGCATTAAAAGAGCTCATTATTTTTAAAAATCCTGAGGAAATACACCGTGTTACCATCATTAAAGTTAAAAACCACTAACATTTTCCCTATTTCATCCGTTCAATTTTTGGAAATGAAGACCAGTAGATGGTTTCTCCCCATGACCTGAATCTGTCTCTATTTGTAACGACCTCTTTCCCTGTCCTCTCATTTCATTGGTCCCTCCCTCCTCGGGGCGCTTCCAATAAGCACTCAATATTTCTGCCCCCTCAGGTGAATCTATGATTTGCTCTTCCCCCCCCCGAATCTCTTGGGCTTATCTCATATCCCTGGCACCCCGGGGGTGCTTTCCGCTCAGGGACATTGCGCTCGCTTCGACGATCGAGATAATCCAAACATTTCGTTCTTCGCCTACGTTTCTCCAAACGTAACATCCCCCCGCTCATTCCTTACCTCCCCTTCAATCCCAAAGAGAATCCGAAAAGGGCGAGCTTGTCTCTCTCT
The DNA here is from genome assembly GCF_921293095.1 of Ischnura elegans. Lineage (NCBI taxonomy): Eukaryota > Metazoa > Arthropoda > Insecta > Odonata > Coenagrionidae > Ischnura > Ischnura elegans. The sequence continues at coordinate 88,311,215 of NC_060249.1, forward strand.
CTCTCTCTCTTTCCGGTCTCCTTTCTCGAACAGCTCTCGGCGCGTTGCAATATCCTCAGCTCCCTCTTAAGACTCGGCGTCTTTCTCTCCGCTCCTCTTTCCTCTCCACGGCGGCAGGCGATTATCATCGAGTGCCAGTCCCATGTTCCTTTCGTGTTTTCTTTGCGGGTCACTCTCTGAAAAGTGCACGGTTCGTGTGCACGTCATTTCGACGCAATTAAGTGAAGTTTTCAACCCGACCCACTCCGACCTCTTGCAAATTTGGCAATATTTGTCACCTTCTCATTTAATGAAAAATACGAATTTGTCGAGTTATACGTTGGAAAAAAAACAGATGAAGAAAAGGGTATCCAATGGCCGTAAATTTCTGCACCACTCGTCATACTAACAAACAAGAGACCATAAAACCCTCCACAAACTCAAATTTCAAAAGAAATCAAAAAATTTTCAATTAATTTATTCAATCTTTGCGTTAAAATTCCAAGAATTGAATGCTCGTACTATAGCTCTCTCTATTTCCCTTACCTAAGGTTTTACCTCGGTTTATAGATGTTTATCGTCCTAGTGCTCATCTATATCAACTAAGGTGCATCCGCTTAATCCGCTTAGATGCATAGACAAATCTAATAAGACAAAAAACAAGAATACAGATTTTAAGCATTTGTTCTTTAATGGAATGCCAGAGATTAGCACTGTGACATAACTTGGATATAGGTACTTTGTGAATTTTGAGACCGAATTCCATTTGCTTTAAACTTTGGTATTAAATTTTTTATGTATTCAAATTATTTTAGAAAAATAAATTTTGCCGTAAATACAGTAATTTCTCTTTCAAGAAGAAATTATTTTTTTTAATACGAAATTTCTGCATGTTGTCTTCAGATTTTCTCGAAGTAGAGATTCCTAGAAGATAGAGTACAACTATTTCCAATCATTTGCTTTTAAAACAAGCCTTACGGAGGTTTTTTTTGGAAAATATACAAGCTTTGCGCACTATATCAAATATCCGTTGCATCGTGTTTGTAAATCTTTTGATGTAGTTTGACTTTTACATTACATGTGGCTCATCATATTGGACGTGCTGGCTTTTCTAGAGGCCTTCCTCATTAACCCTTAAAACGTCATGATGGTGACATAGGATTAAAAAAGTAATAATTCACGAAAGAAAAGGTCTCTTTAACTTATCTTTCGCTTTCAAAATTTATCGTGATCAAGTCTTTAAATTTGCAACTAAAACATGTTAGAGAGCCCATTATTCCCGCTCAACCAATCGCATTATGTCTTCTTTTTTTCGTGATTTGTTACAATTTTAACCACATCATGAAGTTTTAAGGGTAAACGAGGAAGACCTTTGGCAACGTTTTAAATAAACGGCAAAAATTTCTCCATTACCAGATAAAGAAATTGTCTGTAAGAATCAATTTTACATTCCTCTATACCTTTCATTACTTATACATTCCTGATATTGCATTCCCAAGTCTTGTATACTATATCCCTAGATTTTTCTCATCCCTAAACTACTTCCTTCAGTTGCATGACGCTTATCCTCCTTGTGTTCGGTTTTATCTGCTCAAGTCCTTATCTCTCATTATTCCTCAAGTATTCTGGCTACAAACATACTACAAAGAATCATATAACTTATTAATTACAGCTAAAATATTTTGGTTACAAACACTTCAGGAGTTAGATGGAAGATTGGGCTTTCTGATCCCTATATCGCCCAATGAATTCGATTTATTATTATTATTACTGATACAAGTTTTCTCCATTATATTTCTCGAGTACTTTCCTTTTTTGCCGATTATAAGTTTTAAGCAAGCAATATGACACGAAAAAAGAACTGCGCAGTTAGTGGTTGTCCTCTTAATAGCTGTAAGAACATAGCACCCATTAACACTATGAAATTTACCCAGGGAAAAGTTCTCCACTACATTCCCTACGCTATGCAACACCGTAACACTTTCTATACTTATTAGGAGAAAAAAATGGTCCAAAAATCTCCCCAACTCCGCGAGGGCTACGATCCATATCTTTCCATCCTCCCTGGCAGGTGGTGAAGAGGGGTGTGGGGCGATCCGAGCTCATCCTCTCATTCGTCCGATGCCTCTTCAAAATGACGTCAGGGATTTGGAAATTGGATTTGTTTCTACATTGCTCCTCTCCACTCCATCTCGGATCTTCAAGACGTTCTCCGCCCTTTCGGAAGGAGACGCTGCGCCGAGACGAGGAAGTGGAGGAGCGAGGGCCTTTCCAGTTTTTTCGAGGATATGCGTCGCGCAATCACCACGACAGGGCTCTCTCCTCGCGAGCTTACGTGAACGCGTCCTCCGTAGTCTCCACATTCCCCTTTCCATTCTACGTCTATAATTCTTCTCCTAGGCTTTAAATTCTACCTCTATAATTCTTATTCTAGTCTCCACTCCCATCTTTAAATTCTACTTCTATGATTTTTCTCTTAAACACCAGTTACATCTTTCAATTCTACACTTAATATTTCTCCCTTAGTCTCCATTGTCTCCGCTTCCTCTTTTAAAATGCATGTCTATGATTCCTCTCCTAGGCTCAACTTCCACCTTTAAATTCTTCGTTTATGATTCTTATTCTAGTCTCCACTTCCTTTAAATTCTACTTCTATGATTTTTCTCTTAAACTCCAGTTACACCTTTCAATTCTTCGTCTAATATTCCTCCCTTTTTCTTCACTTCCTCTTTTATATTACACGTCTACGATTCCTCTCCTAGTCTCCAATTCCTCCTTGAAATTTGACGTCAATGATTCTTTTTAATTTATGCATATTCTTCCTATTCATCTATCGCTCGTCTTATGTGTGGATAGGTTATAAGGTATAAGATTATGTGTGGATATGTTATAAGGTATAACATTTCACAATTAATTATATTTATCAACTGAGATATGCAGTGGCGCCGACTCCATGGGGCCTGAGGGGGCCCGAGCCCCCTCAAAGATTCGTTTAGGGGGCGGAGCCCCCTCAATAATTCAAGAAAATAATTAAGTTATATTATACTTAGTGAAATCACAAAAATATATTGGTAATTATTTTCCCATGTTTGACGATAGTTACCTTTTAAAATAAATTCAACAATGTGTTAAAACAAATAATTTTAAGGTTAAGCAGGTTAAATGAATCAGGTGGTGTGAATCATGACAGCTTTTCGGCGCTGCGACACACTTTGAATTTAACCTCTTCCCGGGGAAAAACCTCCGATACGGGCCCCCCCAATATTTTTTATAAGTCGGCGCCCCTGGAGATATGTATCTAAGTCAACGAAATGCTGGTCTTCATTTCATGTCAGCGGAAAAATTTCTCCTAGACCAGCAATCGAGCCATGGAGCTTATGCTTTCTTAGTGTTGATAGTGATTGAATTTTACCACCTCTCACACGACACAACTCATGTAGGTATTCCACATCTATCGCTTGGGCACCTCTTCATTTCAATTCAACCGACTCTGCTACCCCTCCACATCGGCTCAGCGGTTTGTAGAATGTTAATTGGTAGCAAGGGCGTACCCAGGATCATAACAAGGGGGGCCAAGCCATGGTCTATGGGGGTGGGGGCAAGTCAAGTTGTGACATTTGAAAAAATAGTTTTATTTTAGTCACATATCTTATACTAATACATATCAATTTTCGTGGGTTTAAAGAAAATTTGTTGAATAATTTCATTTTTATTCAGTACTGCTTTTGCTTAAAGTCTAGCGATTTTTTCTTCTTGGAGCTACCTCCCGATGCCCCTCGTTGGGTACGCCCATGATTGGTGGGCATGAGAAAGGCACTAAAAGCAGTGGCGTAGCGGAGAGAAGAGGTCCGGGGGGTCGAGTCCCCCCACTCCCGAAATATAAAACAATTGCTTTCCTTCGTAAAACAAAACAGAATATTGAAAAATTCTGAATTCTCAAAATATTTCTTTGGCAAATGCAGTTTTTTCGATCATGAAAAGTATTAAATTTAGTTTTTAACCCTCTACTTACAATTAGTACCCTGTTTTAAAAAACAAATCCCCCCTTGGTTTTTGACCCCCTCTCCCTAAATTCCTGGCTACCCCACTGACTACAAACCATATTCCAAGTCAAATCATTGCAATTATGTAGCGATCTGTCATTTCAAAATTACAATTTCTCTCCTAAAGACCACTTTTACTGTGCCCCTTCATCCCTGTCCTAGCGGGCCTACGTGAAAGCGTGTCCTTTCAATCTCCCCCCTCTGGTTAGATGTGTTTTCTTTCTATTCCTTCATATCGCTTACAATATGCCTAATATTCCAAGGAATGCTAATAACTTTAAAATTATTTATTCCATGAGATATGTACCCGTAACTCCTTATAGGTTCGTTCACCAATTTCTCATTTAATGATGAATGTAATTGAGTTTTACAAATTAAGGGAAACGTTTTTATTTATTTTTTTCCTTCAGATCACTTAGTTTGGCATTTTTGACCGCAGCATATCTGCATGGATATCCGAAAGATTGTTCAAGGAAATGTGAATGATATGCGATATAAAATTTTCATTGGTCGTTTTCAGATTGAAAACAAATAGCTGAAAATGATTTCATGTTCACTTATTTTCTCTCAATGAGGAGATTTTTATTTCCTAAGAATCGCAGTTGGAAGAATATGTTTTGTTATAGAAAGGAAATATTATAAGATTTATTGCTTTTCAAATCCTCTCAGGGGATTTATGGCTTGAATTTCTCTGAATTTGATTTAATACTAGAGAAACAAATGAAATTGAATGGCTGCTGCCCATTTGCAATAGGTCTAATCTTTGAGTTTAACCTGGTCATTGCTTTAAAGCATGCCCAGTGCATATCTACTTCAGTATCAACGAAACTATGACATATTAGTCTTGCTCTTGCTCTATGACATATTACTCTTTTAATGTTTTATAATAACAGGAGTTGACTGAAAATATGTTTCAACTAATTTTGGCATTCAACATTGCTACTCGTTGATGGAAACACGTCACAATTATTCAATGAGTGTAGCAATACTATACAACTCCATTTTGAGATATAAATTATAGCCATCTCTAACGTTATTTTGAAGAGAACTTTTGAAATACTTTAGATACTAGGAGTAGTAAAAAGAACTACCACTGCATATTATTTTTGTACGTGCCGTTTCATTTTTACCCCAGTTTTTTCATTCCAAAATTATTCTGCATACTGAAAAGAAGATTCTCTTCCTTAAGCATAATCATTCGAATCTGTCTACGTGCCTAATCATTTTTCTCCGCCCTTACCACTTACGTTTCTTCGCCTTCCATCCTTGCATTGTATTCAGAAACAGGCGATTCCCCATCACTCTCATTTTTGCCTAATGGCAACGTTATCCACTTCCCTCTCCCGCCTCCCCAAAACGCCATCATGGAGCCGTGGCAGCGACAGCCAATCAGCGTTGATGACGACTGGAAGAGATCCACTCGAAGAGTCGTTGAGTCGCGTCGCAGCTAAGGGTTCAGTTGTGTCGCGAGTTCGTCGCTGTTAGGAAGGTTTCCCCCCCACCCAACCAATTCCTTTTATTTCATTCTCCTTGCGTTCCAATTCTTATGTTTTTCGTATCGCTTCTTTTTTTGGTCCAATTCCCCTCCACAGTCACCTTTGCCTTCCCATCAGCACCCTCCCCCATCCCTTAGCTTCTCTCCTCCCCCGTTGAGATACTTCCATCTTACCCTCCCCCCCCCCAACCTATTCTCCACCAAACTTGACAATTACCTTCGTGTCAGAAATCGGGCCAGATGAAAAGGCCCCCAGCGAATTCTTTCGACTCGAGTTCTTTTTTTTCCTTACATCTCCCGATGCTGATGTCGGCGGAGTGGTAGGGGAAGAGTTGAAGAGAGGTTGGGTGGAAGTCGTAAGTCTTGGTGTTTCACACCCGAACAAGTGGGGCTGAATCTTGAGCACAGATTCGAAAAACGGAGGTTTAAGGGAGATGGCAGTGCCTCCGATAATAACTGTAACCCTATTTAGAAAACAACTGTTTTAATGATCATATTCCCAATAAAAATGTGGTAACACAATGTTTATATCATTTATGGTCTTCATTGATGTAATCGGAATAAAAATTTGACAATATACCCCAATACGACTAGGCGAAAATATATTGGCATTTAAAAATCCAATTAAGTGGTACAGGTCCATTCGTATATTTTTCAATCATATCAATTCTTCTCACTACTCAAATTACGTCATTGGTACCTGATTGAGCAACAAAAACTATTGAGTCACTCGAATTTGTTGAACTAGTAATTCTTTATTCTTGAGAGTTAAATTGATTACAACGCACCAAATCATACTCACCACTTCAAATTACATAATTGGACACCATGACCCTTACGAGGAGCTATTGAAGCCGTAGCTATTACAACACGATTTATAGGTCTTACTCAGAGGAAAATTTGTACATACGGTATGTGTAAAAACAGAACAACATTTCTGGTATGGTATGTCTAAAAACAAAACAGTATATTTTAGGCTGTGAATGAAGGTAGTTGTTCTGTACTTATTACTAGTACACTATCTGCAGTGTAAATCGGATCTAATTTCATTTTTTTCAAATGAAATTTAAATATAACATATATTTATAGCAGCTTTTGAAAAAAATATATGTTGTTCCAAGAGATAGAAAATGTTTACTGTGTATTTTTTTTGATTTTTTGCTACTAATAGCTTGACAATTAAAAATAGGTCCAAGATACACCACTCTCCCATAATAAGAGTAAATTCTTGAAAACTATGTTAGGTTTAACACGTTAACGCCCACGGGTGCCATATGGCCCCTGACCCGTGACATCATCTTCATGAATACTGAAGGTATATTTTTGTTAGCTAATGCATGAAGCACCACTTTTTTGCCTTGAACATATTATCATCTAACGTGATAATGAATAGCATTATAATTGGTATTCAGGCTCTTATTCGTAGATGAAATCATAGAGTACGTATATATCATTTGTATTCTCTATATCCACTATGAATTTTCTGATTAAATTTATCATTTCATTTTGATGCTGTAAATGGATTGGATGTCTTTCTTGGTTGAACAATCATGGGGAAAAACTGTAATGTATACCGATTAATATATATTTTCTTACGAGCTAGGCATTTCAATTTTTCAATTTAAAAAATTCATCTGCATTATTTTTGTGGAGTGCAGTTTACTTTTATTGACTAAGTGGAGTGCTAGTTGGTAGCATAACCTAGATATACTTTAATAAATTATTAATTACGATGAAAGACCCCAATGCTATGACGTACTTGGTGACATACCTAAGTTACACGTTATTGTCACCGTTTTAATTACGTATGGATGATATTAAAATGTAAACAGCATTGATTTTAACTTTTCATCAATTGATACTGAATGCAATTTAATCTCTTTGACATGCGAAGTCTTCTTATTTTCTAATATTTTTAATCTTACCTCTAGCTCTATGCTAAACACTAGATATCTTAAAACAAATCTCCTGTTACTGGGTTTGGTTTTGCACTGTGCTGGAATATTAATGTGTCCGCACAAATGGATTTCCCTCTAATTGGTTCGGATTTTTTTTGTTGTATGCCAACGCCAAACGCATTACAACTGATATTAACGTATCAAATGTAGCAATAACTGTTTTTCAAATGGAGAATCAATTTAGGAAGAAGACGTCGATCAATTCTATAATATGGGATATGGTAGTATTTAAGTCATAAAAATGAAATAAAAGATAATCACTATATTTAACCCTTAACCGGTGACGTGCGGTCTGAAAGACCGCTGCGTTTCTAAAATTATGAATATTTTCAAAATTAAGATTTCAAAATCTCTATAACTCTCGTTATCTTCATATTTTTGCATAACAAGGACATCCAACTCTTTAAATTTAACGTTCCTTTTATTAATTTCTGTAAATTTGCAATTGAATTCAATTAGCGGTCTGTGAGACCGCACGTCACTTACTAAGAATGCATCAAGAAAAGGAATAAGTGGGATAAATTTCATGGCTACTTATTACTTAGCCTTCCAACTTTAACATATTAGGTCTTTTTTGAATCCGGCGAAATATTGATACATAAATATAATAATTATAACTCAGGTGTTTTGGCATCAGTTTTTTGATCCAGCTTCAAATCACAATTTTTTATGACAAATTGGTACGTACCTATTTGGAGTGTAAAAATTTTAATATAAGTTTTAGAAAAGTTAAACATTCAAAGAAAAGTTAAACAAAGCAATAAAAATGGCGTAGCAATATTTTATGATTTTTTTATTAATTGCGGTCTCCCAGACCACACGTCACTGGTAGTGTAACAAGAATTGCACGTCACTGGTTAAGGGTTGAATGGCAATGGTCCGACGTCAAAGCTCGAATCTTTTGAATATCACAATCTTTTTATATAGCTGACAGAGTTCGAATTTGATCCTCTAAGCCTCCCTGGAAATCTATTACATAGTGATTCCTCCCTTGCTAATAGCCGTTGCTTGATTTTCATTCCTTTTCACGCGTATTATTACACTGCTCGATTTAGTTAAAAGTATTTCAAATTCTTTAAGAAGCTAATGTGAAAATTAGACCAGATTGAGCAAATTGTGACCTACATTAAATCGAAATATCTTCAGCGATTACCCGGAGTAATTCTTCCCTAATTTTTTTTGGTCTATTTTGAATGGAAGTCATCAGAAACACCCATATACTAACTTTTTATACCCAGGTGTTTTTATAGTGAAATTTAGGTCATGTTATACTATTAATATTTTTCTGATTATAGTTTTGATTGCATTTAAAGTTCCAGGTTTATCGAAACTATATCCATTTATATTTTTATCTGCATAAAAATTGAGTATATCAGCAACTCCCATCATGACTAAATGTAACTTGGTCGAATTTCTTTACTCCTAAACTTGCGATATTGAAGTGAAAATTACATATACTTCCAGTAATAGACAAGCACCAATCTATTTTTTGCTTCGAAATTTCATCATGAATTCCTATTTCCTCTTAACTTCTTGAATATTTCTGTCCCACTGGTGAATGCCCCTTAATAATTGACGCAATTTCTCTGAGAAGATATTCGGAAAACTTAAAGAGGAAATCAAAGAGGAAAGACGTCCCTCACTAAACATTAGCTGACAGTGATTCCGCAGTCATCAAAGCAGCGATTTCAATCTCATGCATATGGAATTCTACTTCGCCATTAGAATTTTATCTCCAAATTTGAGATCTGATTTTATCTTTCAATATTTCACAGTTGACTCGGTCATGATGGTTAATTTATTGCTTTCATTTTGTCATATTTCAGTGAAACAATGGCATTTTCGATGGAATTATCTGACGAATAGAATTTGGAAACCGGTGTGTTTTTCTGTTATTCAGAAAATATGATTAAAAAGGTATTGTAGGCGACCATTTTGGTGAGCGTAATGTACAATCGCCATTAGTTCAAGGATATTTTAGACGTACCTAGTTCATTGTTATTAATGCCATGTACCAGGATTTTTTATTCATTTTGTAGGTTGATGGCACCAATTTAAATAAAGCAAATATTTTTCATTTTCGCATAACCTGCCCTGCAAAGGGTATACGTTTGACAAATTATTTAAGTATTAGCGGCTTTACGCAACTTTATCTCTGGGTTATTCATGATCATTTTATTCCAATAAATATCTGACCACGCGTTTCAAAATAAAAATTTAGTTCTATTGCTCAGACCAGGAATTTCGTATTCTTTGCCATGGAACGTTTTATTTTCATAACGAGGCCATGATATTCGATTCATCCATGACATGTTTATTTCCCGGGCGAGGTTTTTATCATCCTCCGTCCAGTCCGTAGATATTATAGACGGTGCCCCCACGGAAGTGAAGTCAAAATTTATTTCGGAATAACTTTCCCTCTTCGGCTTGGCGTTGAGCTTGTTTAGGAGACCCCTAGCATAAACCAAATATCAATACGTATTTTGGGGTTTTTCCTATTCTCACCCTTTTTGGGAGAGCTATCCTTCTTCTTCCTGCCGCCAGCTTCCCCCCTTTCCACTCTTCCTGTCGCTTCATCCCTTCCTTCCTTTAACCGCATCCCTCTCTCTCTCTCTCCTTTGAAACTCTTCTGCCATATATTTTACCCCCTCTTCCCCTAGTCGTTACCAAAGTTCCTTCCCTCCATCCTGCCCCTCCTTTCTACCACTCGCAGCCATACTTATCTCCGATATTTTTGGTGCTTTAAAAAGCACTATCACGTATCGAATACCGTGTTTTATACCTTGTTAAGACGTCCCGTATACCTCATGAGCATCCTTTGAGGCACCAAGTGTTCGTATCAACAAAAGTGAGCATAGTTAATGGAAATATTCGCATAAATATTCAATTATTACTGCTAAAAATAAATTCATGGGTTTGTAAATTAAATAGGAGTGACAATCTGAGAAAATAGCCTGTATTTTTTGTTAATAGACATCACAGGATAAAATTATTCGGCGATACTAGTTAAGGGCTCAGATATTTAAATGTAGAAATGGTATATTTAACGATACGATGTATCGAATATCGTGTTTGATACCTTATTAAGTTGTCCCGTATGTCTCATGGACATCCTTTGAGGTTATAATCATTGAGCTGTAAGGCACCAAGTGTTAGTACTAACAAAAGTGAGCGTAGGTAAGGGATGATGTAGCTCCATAATTATAGAATTACAACTAAAAAGAATAAGTTAATGGCTATATACGTTATAAAAGTATTAAAATCTGATAAAATGACTCGTGCTTTTAAAAAGACGGCACGCAATAAAATTAATAGGCGATACTGTTCAAGAGTATAGATATTTAAAGGTAAAGATGCCATGGTGCGATGTTTTGAATACCGTGTCTGACCGTTTGTTTGTTACTGTAAGAATAAATATGATAAAATTGAACGTGTACACTATCCCCTTGTTATTCTTGAGGTTAATATGTAAATTTCATTTTATTTGCTCCTAAGAGTGAAAAAACTAGTACGTTAGAAACGATATATTGCATTTTGTACGGATTATGGTTATCTCATATTAATTGCTACTCTGCTGTCACGTTAAAAACCAAAGGATAGTGTTTATTGGAGTACCTATAAATAAAATATATGGTACATTCATCCTTTACGATTTAGCGTTGGCAATCCATTGCGATATTGACGGATTCGCTAGGGTAACCCTAAATTTTCCCTTCTCAACTCCCCTCTCTCCTTATGACGAATTACCTCACACCCTACTATCTCTGGACTCGAGCGAGCTCAGCATATGAATTTAGATTTCTCCTTTCCGCACTTCCCTTCTTCCATATCCCTATCTCTCTCTCTACATGGAACCCTCCCTACCTCGAATCAGCCTAACCCCAAAAACCGCGGCAAAAATACACTGCCTCGTATTTCTTTTCATATTTCATTCGATGATCAAATCCGGTGCCGGTTTCCTTGTTATATTCTTTCGAATATCCTCAGGAGATAACCTCCCTCATCCAAATGCTTCCCATAACTTTTTGAGAACATCAACTTCGCTTTCCCTTAGCCTTCCGCGTGGTGTGAGGGAAAAGGATGAAACTCTTTTTTTTTTTCTTTCTGGGCTGGTAAGCAAAAAAGAAAATAAAAGTACACTTCCACGTTACCATTAGGTGATATCGACAGAGGGAACCATCTTCCTGAGACTTAGCGATTGTAATGGGAGGGAATGGTGATATAAATGATAATCTCAACATTATTTCACTGTTTGCAGCGTCTTAGAAGTGTACGGTATGCTATGTGTGAGATGTGACGCGAATTTAAGGTTATCTGCATTGTTAAGGAAGGGTAGGAATATGAAAGTGGAAGAAATGCCGGCGTCGCGATGAATCCTCTCCACAATTGCTGCTTCAAATTTTATGTAATTTTGTTTATTTGGAGCGATTTTGCAATAGATATTTCACTGTTCTTGTTGAAATTTATATTCACGACTGCAATGTGAAGGGAAGTTTTCATCAATCATCATTTTTCGAATTATTATCCGTTATATAGTCGATATATATCGTGACTCCGTGTGCAGTGTATCTGAATAATTATATCTGCTCACCTATGGTAGCCCATGAGCCCGCAAACTGTTATTGTATTGAAGATTAAGACTTCACTTTGATAAATATACTTCTTTCAAGAATATGATACAGAGCTTTAACTAAACTCTCGCATAAAATCAATATCTATAGTCAGGTTAACATTGAGTGTAGGAAATTAGCGTTTATATATAGTGAAAAAAATTTTATGATAATTCATCACATGTTCAGAAGACTACAGTGGCCAACTAGTGCTCTGCTGCTTGGTTTGAAATGGAAAATTAAAACCCCACTCTCTTACTCTCGAGAAAAAAATGCAATAGTTTGGTTGAAGTGCTACTGCTGGTAACTGGAACCGCTTTCATCGAGTTTTCATCCGAGCAAAACCATTTCCTGAGTGATATGGAAACATCTATTCCTTCCGGAAGTCTTGGAGTAAATTTTGTCGCGGAGCGAGATATGATATTCTCGTCTCCTTTCACCCTTCTCCCGGAAAATTTCCTAGCAGACGTCCATGAACTACTAATTTGACACTTGAGAACTTTCACCGAGGCGAAAAAGACTCGTTCCAATTTCTATTCTAATGCCAAAAATTTTAACGCAAAATGATAAGCAGTTCATCCATCTTCTTGTCAGTTTCGCAGCAAGCCGCCCGTCCTATTCTATCTCAGCCGCCCTACGCATCTTGCCGTCGCGACCCGGGGAGCTCATCCCTTTTTCATCCTATTATCTCCTTTTACCACAACACAGGAAAATATCTCCTCACTTCCTTATCCCCTTCCCCACTCTCTCTCCTTTGCCTCTCCGTCTTCTTCTCTCTTCCAGCATCTATACTTTCCAGAATCAACACACTCTGTTCATATGGAATGCCTGTATTTTTGGAAACTTAGTGAAGACGAAATGTGTTTTCAGAAAATTTTTGAGAGGCGTGATAAATAGATTACCTGGAATTATTCAAGACTTTTTAAGCAGTCTTTTTTCACATTTCTTCCCTCCAAGTACCTAATAATTTTCGTCTCTATTATATATGTCATTAAGTATTTATTGCATACTTTATTATAATTTGTTATTAGTTATATACTTTATTGTGTAGTTTATATGAAGTATATATGAACTTATGTACCATATTAGTATTTATTAATTTATGTGGAGTTACTTACAAAGTTTTTTATATTTCATTATATATGATCCATTCGCCGAGGTCTACTTTATGGTTTTTTTTTATAAACGTGAATAACGTTGTATTAACGTTACGCAAATTTAGAAAGTTTTGTGACAGATTGCGTGAACATAAATATGAAGTCATAAATTTTTACGATTCTCACTCTTTGGTTTGGCCTATGATCTTGGCATATCAATCATACACTTATTAATTGTGATTCCATATACTGCAGATAAAAAATTGTGAATAATTTTCGTCGATTAGAACTTATTTTGGAATGGAAAGGAATTGGCTTGTAATTTAAAAGAAATCTAATATTATCTTTTATCAACGCCGCATTATCAGTAAAAATTTAACTGTTCGAGGCATACATGTACCTGCGCCATCTACTTTGGTGTCCGTATCTTTATAATTTCAAACTCGACCCATTTTTCTAGGACTCCTCCAATGCCCACCCTATCATCTTTCCACTCTATCTTAGTTGATCTGGTATCTTTTCTTCCGCCTATATCTCCCCTCCTTCCCTTCTCCCCCTGATTCTTCATCTACTACGCCCTCCCTTCCTTCGGCTCATCCTTCTTCCATTCTTGATCCTTAAGGTCCGGCTGCTGACAGTTCCGGATGTGGCCGATGATAGATCACAATGCCCCGACCGGAATAGCCGAACGGTTTTTTGGTGCGTCGGAGGGCTAAAGGCAGCGGGGTGGAAGGCAGGGTGGCCAGTGGGATGCTTGCATTATATATACATATATTTTTTTACGCTCACTCCGCCTCCCCTTTTGAAGGCACAGCCTTTCCCTTACTTCCTTTACTCTTTTCCTCATCGAATTCTTCCTCTACTGGGCTTCTCACATCCTATTTCACCGGGAGAAGAAATTCGCCTAGGGATACATAAACAGGATGACCACTCACTTGGAAAACTACGGGTCAAAATGTTATTGGTATAAATTAGGAAAAAAAACGGTAATCACCTCAAATTACCGAGAAAAATTATGAATATGGAACAAAAACTAAATTCTAAAATAAAATTACCAACACTTCTTTAATATCAATCTACTACTAAAGTGTATCCACGTGTTTTAGAGATGTTGATACCTTATTTTGGTAAGTTTGGTAGTGATGCACACTCTCCTACCCATTCATTTTGTTGGAAAGCTGAGGAAGCAGTAGAAATAGCAAGAAAGTTCATTGCTGACTTGGTGAATGCTATAAAGTATTCTATATGCTATGCTGGGATCTGTGCATCGTGACGACATTCATCCGCAATTATTCTTGACTACACGCTCTGAAGTATTACTGCGTCTTATGCATGCTTCTCAGTATTTCGAAATAACACGGTCTAATTCAGCATTTTGAGGTAGTTATTCTTTTGTTTGTATTCGCATAGAGAACAGGATGGGCACTCATTTGAAAAACTGCGGGAACAAAAATGTATCAGGAAAAATTTGGAAAAAAAAACGGGAATAAATTCAAATTCACAGGGCAGAAAATCAGATTGATTACATTTTTATCCTGGAAGTATGACATTTTCTCTACTAGTTTCTATGCACCGTGTCGTCTTACTTGCTTGATTATTCATGGCTGCATACCCTTAAGTATTAATGGCCCTTTTACAAGTTGCTGAAAATTCCAAAATTTCACTATCAAACTCAAGCATTTTGAGATAGTTATTCTTCTGTTCTTGTAAGTATGAGATTCACGGCTTTCTTTGCTTTTATCCTCATCGAATTCTTCCTCTGCTGGGTATCCCATATACTATTTAATCAGGTAAAGAAATCCACCGAGGGTTGCTATAAACAGGATGACCATTCACTCGCAAAAATCGAGAATGCTCTGGGTACAAAAAGTTTCCGGGAAAACTTTTAGAAAAAAAAAGCCGGAATCAATTCAAAATTCCCTGAAAAAATTCAGATTGCTTAAATGTTCATCTTATAAGGAAGCAATATGCTATGCTGTGTTTTGTGCGTCGTGACGACATACTTCCTCGATTATTTATGGCTGTACGCCCTGAAGGGTTACTGCTTCTTATACATGTTCCGAGGATTTTGAAATTTCGCTGTATAAATCACCATTTTGAGAAAATTCTAATTTTGTTTTTGTTGTTATCAGAGTGTTAATAAGTATTTAGTGTAAGCTATATTACCTGAGTAAAATAGATAATACTTCTGCTCATCGGTATTAATAGCCTGACTATGAATGCTAGTAAACTTGGTGAATTATTAAGGAACAATATAGTTTTCCAGGTGGAAACATCCAGAAACTTTATTTCTGTATTCGACATGGTGAATGGACTATTTGGTACCTTCGGCACCGTATTTTATGTTTATCTCGATCGAATGTAGAGATTAAGTGTCACTTCAATGGATGGAGACAACTTACTAGGTAAATTATTTCTGTAGCTAAGTGGCCATTCTGCACTAAGTAGCCTCAAGGCCCTAGTGAAGAAAAGGATTTCAGCTCTCCCCTCTGCTCCAATTGACTTGAAAATAAACATTTACATTAAAGTAACAAACAAATAGACATTTGAACCCCCACCCCAGTTCTATATTTTTTTCATCTCAATCCTCTCCTATCTCACATTTTCAGATCTGCGGTTCTACAGGAAACTTACTATGGTGCACCGAATATTTTTCCTTAACTTTTGGGAAGTGAGTGTAGTAAGAAATTTTTCACTAAGTAGCGATGACACTTTGCGACTTAGCGAGGCAAGTGTAGACTTGTCTTCTAACTGAATTACCTTTTAATTAAATGATTTGATTTTATGGACGCTTTTCGAGCCTTAATGGCAAAGAATACTTATTTTGTACTTATTCATTCTGCACTTTCATTGATTCATTTTTTTGTGTCAATGAATACACCTGAAGTATTGATAATAGAAAATAAATATTGCACCACATATTGAAAACATATTTATCATGCGTTTTATTAATAATTAAGAACTATCGGCTTGAGAATACTGGCCGTAAATAATTCTTGCTCGCGATTTGTTATCCTAGGATATTGAATGTTTCTGAAATTTCAAAATCAGTGACTCTTCAAGAGAAGTAAAAGCTTTTCCTTTGGATTTCATTTTTTGGAAGCTGGTAACCGAAGACTAAGGGTTAGTATGAAGATGGTCATCTGTTATCTCTGCCATAATCAATACTTTTACACTACTACGAGTGGAGGGACTGTAGACCTAAACTGTGATTCTAGGGAAGGAGGGGATATATATTGATGAAGGATTCACTAAGTCCTGTAAAGTAATACCTTTGAATCGCTAACTGCAGAAAGGCATCTTGTCCATGTTGGACGATTTTTCTTTTTTCTTCTTTAGGCTGTTGATAGGTGCAAGACTCAACGTTTTCTGCTAAAAGGAAACATGTTATGGAAACATATTCTCGGTGTTATTAGCATGGCGTGTTTTCTTTTAGCAGGAAACGGTTAGTCTTGCACCAAGCAGCAACTTAAATTAAAATCGTCCAACTTGGACATGATGCCTTTCTGCAATTAGCGATTCATTTTTTTGTTTTTTTTTTCACTCTGCATTCGCTAGACTTCTTTTAAGTCATTATTTTTCGCATAGCACGAAAAAATTATTATAGGTAAAACTCATGCGTAAATCTCATGCTATGGATTTCAGTCTTGTTCCTCACATTATTCCTGTGCTAGCAATACAAAAGCCATTTTGTCTCTTGTCCAACTTTCTCCCGGAAAGCGATGCGAGAAGATGAATTCGGCACTGGGAATAATCGTGGGTCGGTGAGCGGAGACTCGAGAAATGACGACTGTCTCTTTCATTCAATATTTGTTATTCTTCTTACCCTCTCGCGAGGAAACGAGCGTAGCCCACGGTCCTCGATTGAAAAGTCAATCTTAATATCCCCGTGCGGGAGCAATGTCACATCCCAGTCGTAAAGTAGGACCACCTCACGAAGCTATCTCTCCTGCAGCATTGTTAGCGACTCCGGTTTGCGGGCTCGGCAGGGCTGAAAAGGGGGTCCCGCGGGGAAGATCTTTAATTCGAGGGTACAGGGCGTGAAAAAGGGTACGCCCCCGTCTTTCCTACCAACGGGCGCTGCTGAATCACCGACTCCCTTGCACAAGAAACCTATTCATCTTTCTCCTTTCCACCCAATAATTTTCATCCTCGTTTCCATTTTTCTCCAATAGCTTAATTTAAAATGCTCCCTTTTCCATCTCTCCACTGCTAGACATGTACCCAAGTATCGCTGTTTTCGCTTCTCTCGTTTTCACTTTTTCATATCCCTCTCTACGAATTCTTTATTTTTTTGTTTTCTTGTGGTAGAGGACGACTGGAAAATGAAAAAAGACGGTAAAATTACACACAGATTCCAGCTGGTCAGAGGACGTGCGTGGCGTTTATTAGAACGAAATCATGGATCACGTACTCTGAAAATTCCGATAAGTCTGGAATGAAAACCAATCCCCTAGCAGTAGTTTTCGCACGAGAAAGCCATTCATCAGTGTTCTGAAGACCTTTCAAGGCATCATTTGAGGGATAGGATTTTCTTTCTATTATTTATGACATCCTAATTACTTTTAACCCGAGAAAATATATTTAGCCCACGATGAATCGCGATGCTTAATACATATCTAGCATTTATTTTCAAATAATTCCATTATTATTTAGTGTAGTTCCGGCATTTTTTTCGTCGGCACTTTTTCCCCATGCTTTGGAGAGAAATTTCGATGTTTTTTCATAATCGACCAAAGTCAATACATAATTTCATCTCATGCTCTCAAACCCTGTAGTGTTACTTTCAGTCGCGTCTGGCTCGTCCTTCGTGTCGTTTTCCCATTACCATTTGTTACGTCACGTCATACAACATCTGTGGTTGGTAATCCTGCCTGGTAAGCACACCTCTTCACTCGCTCAAAGGGAAAATATTACTCAAATAATACTACACTTACCTATCAATTCTCTGTGCAAAACGTTTTGCTGGTGTATGAGTTTACATGACTTTTTAGTCTGCACACGTACGGACACACAATGATCTATGTTGTGGAGCGAGGTATAAGCTGATCCCGTGCGCGTTGTATGGAAATCATTTTCTTTCCATTTTTGCTGTTCATCATGCCTAAAAATCCTTCTCTGTGTCCATGAATTCCAAATTTTCCCCTTCTCTAGGTACTATCTTTCCCGAGAAACATCAGGTGGCTTACAAGTTACCTATGTAAAACAGTACTATATTTTTTATGGCTAGTATTTTATTATTTTTTTACTCCACCGTTACTTCCCATTGCTGCTGTATTGTCTTCCAGATGCTGTTTGATTTTATTATAGGATTCTGCCTCCATATTAAGGACGGATGATTGGAAATAATTACGATTATGACGTCATCTACCAGCAATGTTTATGCTTGATACTACGCTATGAAACATCCGTTTTGATGGATGGGAAAGAAAAATAGTGCCTAAAAGCGTATACATATGATGTTTCGCAATGGTGTATTCCTTCAACAATTTTCACCTCACCAAAACTATTTGTGCTGCGGAAATTACTATGCATTTTATTTTCTGTCTGCCGGTATATCTGAGATTGAAGTCTCATACGTTGAAATTTTTAGACACATGAAATCAGAAATTAAAAATGATGATACATTGAGAATATTTTAATACCGTCTATGTCAAATCAAAGTGAACGCAATGAATATCAATGAAAAACGTAGGTATTAGGTTACTTAGATATCACAATTGGTTAACTCAAATATTAAAGGGGTAGAGCGATCATAGATAGAAGTCTATCAGATCAACATTTTGTTTTTGAGCTCTGAAAAAAATACCAATTATATCACAATTCATTTATACATTCTGACTGATGCCAAAACGATTTTCTGCGGCTAAGGAGAAGGGGCTCCTTGTTTTTGAAACAATAAAGTGTAGCGGGGGATTTGTGGTAACATATTTGATTTAGAATTTATTTGAATAGTCTTCTTTGCCAAGCCGTCAATGCTTTTGTGTGAGCAAAAGGTATCGGAATTAAAGCCTGTCAAATCAGTTTCAAAGAAAGATTATAATTGTTTCTAAAAAAAATTGTCTTCTTTCATATGAGTCATTATAATGCAGGATATCCAAACAGCCATTCGCCGATCCAGAGAGAGACTATATACACTGTCCCAAGGGTCGTGTGTCATTTTTGATCTCTAATTTTAGTAACTTCCCCTCGAACATCATTCTTAAAAATTGGCATACTTGTGGGGAAAGGTCCTAAGTTTTTTTGATTGCAAGCAAAATTTTACAATTTTGACCTTTTGACCTCACAATGTGGGCCCAAACCAAAATTTTGAATTTGCCTTATGGGGTTTCAATGTTAAAAATTCGAGATAGAAAAAAGGCTGAATTTCATCGACCAAGATGTCAATTCTTAGGTTTTCGGACACGAAAAACCGAAAATAACACTTTTATCCACGAAAATTTAACCGTTGACCCAGTAAGGTCACAGTCAAGGTCATAAGAGTGGCATAAAGAATAGGATACCAACAAAGGTGTCGATCAATGGGTTTTAAAGGGTCCCAAAGTCATTGGTATTGTCCAAATACTCGTCTTATCCACTATTTGGCCTCCAAGGCTACTACTGAGGTCAAAGGTCATAGAGGTAAACTTTGGGCCATCGTGACAACCAACGTGTCGAACCATAAGTTTTAAAGGCTGCTCAAGTCAGTTTTGCAGTTCATTTATCAGTATTGTTGATTTTTTGACCTCCGAAGGTCATAATGGGGGTCAAAGGTCATAAAGGCATGATTTGATAAATCAAGGAAACTTACCCTTGTTGTATACCCTTAAGTATCCAATTTACACTAGATAAATGGTAATTTTGTTCAGCTGTCGAATACGTATGGAAGAGGAGAGTCCCCATCCTGGATCCAGCGCAAGCAGCTGAGGTATTGGTCGCACATCTGTGTACAAATGTACTCAAACCCAGAGAATTGGAGCGACAGCGAGCTATTCCATGTCTACTTTAAGTTCTGACTAACCTCCAACCAAGCTTGACGCCCCTTTTCGGAGAGTTTGGAGCTGCTGCTCAGCACGAGTTTTCCGGAGCTGCGCAATGCCTCCAAGTTGCTCCATAAACCCCCAGCGTCTTGGCCCATTCTCACCATGTGCCCCTCTATCATACTCCTTACATCATCATCGTTAAGAAAGTCCTCAGTGTCATATCACGGTATTTGCTTCTCCAGCTGTGCCACGCCCAACTCCACTTCCTTGCGAAATTTCCCCCATTCATTCACATGCTCTTCCCAACCCTCCTTCCCCCGATCTTATCCTCAATTCATCCCTTTCGCCTTCCATTAACTTAGCCCTTCGTTTCGTTCGCTCAATCCTCACTTAATTGAAAACCCTGATCGACAGAGGCTTAATTCCTCTCAAGCCAAACTTCCGCTCATTTGTGCTGCTTATTCTTCCTTCTGGCCTCGAGGAAGATGGTCTATTCTCGGTCATATGCTGAGAAATGCGTAGGCAGTCTAAGTGGGTAAAGTTTATGCCTCGTTAAATGATGTGTTTTCTTTTAAATACAGTGGTAGTCAGCTTTGATGAATCGACCCATTATTTAACTTCGCCCATTCCTAAAATGCTACTCGCTTTGTTTACTTAGTAAGTCTAAGCATCGCTTCAAAATTCTGAGGCATTATATTGGTTAATTTAATGCAAATTGAAAATGTTCCCTCGTGTCCGCAATCTAGGCAAATTTATTTTGAAAATTATTTATAATTCAAAGCATCATGTACTATTTGATTTAACAATCGTGTGTGAAGACGTTAGTGGAATTGTGAGTAGTTCTAGTACTCTCTGCGGGGAATTGCCAACTTTGAAGCACTGCGACAGTTCTCTGATATACGACTTTTACTACATTCAATTATGCCTTTTTTCCATAATATCATGAAAAAATACGAAAGATGCATTAAAAATAATCACAAGATTATTAAAAAATATATCTACAACGAGGAATTGTGGTCTTTAGTACCCAAAAAGGAATTTCAGCCTAATTTGTCGTACTCTTTTCGAGAAAGTGCCATTATCATAGGCACTCATTAGTCTTTAATGTTTACCACTGCATATAAAACTGAATGGGGTGGTGTTTTGCAATGCAATAAATTAGATGTTAGTCGTGCTCTCATTTTTATTTTTATTCTGTAAAACAATAGATTACCACGTGTCTTTGCTTACATATTTTATTCTGGTAACCATTTTATGACTTTGAAACTGATATAACGTGGTAAGGAATATTTTTTGTTCGCATAGTTTTTATTTCGATAATTTTCTTGAAAAATATAATTTGATATTCCAAAAGTCCCAGAATGGCCACATTTATGAATACACCAAAAATTTTCGAAGTAAATGATTTTTTGCAATTTTCACAAATGTTTGCTATCAGTATGTTACTTTAGCGTGTTTGTTTTTTGTATTCAGAGTTGTCGCACCGAAATTTACACTTCATTGACTCATTTTTTTAGCAAGCACGTATTTCTTGAGCCAGACTAACGGATCTTTCCTCCTTAGAAATACTCCTCCAAAGGCTCGTCAACTTTCATGCATTAGTATTATATTATCATCGATGGAAATATAGGCTGTAGCAAAAATAAGCAGAATTATGGAATAAAATATTAAGCTACATTTGCATGGATGTTTGCAGTTTCATCACACTATGTGAGACACAAAATGTAGGGAAATATTGACGGAAAAGTCTGTAGAGGAAAACCAAGGGACGAGCATCTCGGAAAGATCAAGAAGAATGTGGAGAAGAAGAACCTCAAGGACGTAAAAGAATTTTATTTTGGATAGGGAAAATTAAGAGCTGCAGTGTTACTAACTTAGATTTGAAGTTACACCATCACCTTCATCTTTCCGAATATTTAGGATTACAAAGTATGTTAAGAAATTCAAGTCGTATCCATTAAATATACACATTAGAGATTCTTACTTAAATCATATATTAACGTGTCCATTAAACATATGCATAAAGGAGTCCCTATCTATTTTTATATTCCATAGTGAAAATGTATCACTAAGTAATATCGAAAGTTATTAGTAATTTAAGATAAAATCTGCATTTTATTTGTACCTGCCTTTTGAATCTTCTTCCTATTATGCAGCTTGAATCTCCCTCTGGCGCTTTCACATTCTTTAAATCGGCACCGCTATTTCTTTTTTCCCTTTTTTTCAACTTTTCCTGCATGCAGATTCCCCAGTTCCTTGTTCCTATATTCACCTCTCTCTCTCGCTCGGGCTTGACCCGCAGAGGTGCCCTCACAAATGCCTCCGGCCACCCCTTAAGACCCTTCGGGGGAGACACAAGTCTCAGTGTCGTCGTTGAATCCCAATACTTCTCCCGGGCCCCCATAACAAAACCCTCTCCACGCACCAAGAATGCCTCCCTCCCCTAACATTCGTCTTTACCCCCTTCCGCCGTACCATTCTCAAACACTGGTTCCCCCCTCCACTGTAGCCAAACTACATCCCCCTTTTGTTCCCTCTTTACCTTCCCTTTTCCCCGTAAAAAACGCCCAGTCCAGCCCATTCGCGCAGATTCCCCACCCTTATTCCGCAAGGTATCATTCTGGGCCTTCCGCCCTGTTCAGCATTTCTAAGCCACCGACTCAAAATGATTCCTCTGCCCCCAGGTTTTTTTCCATCCCTCTTCTTCCCTACCTTTCCACCTCTCCCCACTCTTTCGACTCTTTCCCACTCTTCGCTCTTCCATTTTCGTGCACCTTCTTTCCTCCGCTTATGTCATACGGCCGTAGCACTTCTCATGTACGAGTTGGTTTCTGTGTATGATTTATGTAACGTCTTTCTTATTTTCGATGATATTTCTACGTTTTATGCAGTATTTATTATATGACGCTAGAAACTTCTTGCTTTCCTGCCTTCTTCTATTCTGTTCCTTCCTTGTTTTAGTTTCTCTTCATTCTTCCATTCTTGAGTATCACCAATGATATCTCCTTATTATTTGTTTTCCCACAATATTTTCGCGTCCATTAATATTTTCTATTAGTTTATATACTGACCATAAATATCTCCTTTTCGGAATAATTCCCTACTGCTTCGTTTAACCGCTTGTTATGGCTCAATTTTCAAACAAAATCATTCAATTATTATGACACAGTGTGTATGGCGAATCTTTTCCCAATTTATCTATTTTTTCGTAAACAAAAATCATTTCCACGAAATTTCATCCAATGATTCTCATCATTGGATGAAATTTCGTGGAATATATATTCGAGGACATATTTATCTTTTGGAAACTTGGGCCACGAAATCTTCCGAGTAATATATGAGTTTTTCAATTGAATGTCAAGCGATAGTGGTGTTGAAAATGCATAACACGTAAATGTCTTGCTGTAAGCTTTAAGTCTCAAAGTAAATAATCAGATAAAAAGAAAAAGATTTTCATTTTTTATCGATAGATTATGGTAAATGGAATTTTTCTCCTTATTGCGTACCAGTTTTAATTGCTAACAAGCCATAATGATATCTCAGGCAGTAGACAGTTTTTCTTGTGCGTGTAATTGACGGAGCTCTTTCCAAATTCCTAACCATTTTATAAAGGCATAATTCTCTATAATTTTGATACATTCCACATTTTTAATATTAAGAATTTATATTGAACTTTTCAACTGCAGCTAAAATACCATACATACCCCATGCAATGGATAAATATGGCTCTTTTTGTTACATCTCGGAGAAATAGCTGCTATTTTCTGCATACCTCATATTCTTTGGCGGATTAATTAACTCAGCCCTTTTACCATAAAATTCCAGGTATATTAGAGTACAAAAGACTTCGAAAATATCTTATATTAAGGTTATAATAATGATTTGAAATGGAACCGTCGTGAAAAATCTATTTCACGTACTTATACCTTGTTTAGTACTATCGTTGTATCATAAGGTAATGAAATTGTGCTATCATGACTCTGGATAGCAATATGTCCTTAATTAGAATTTTACATTAAAAATACAGCTAAGCCCTCTGGATGGATTTCAAAAACGTGAATATAATCTGGAAAATGCAAGACCTAGATGCACGATTTTTTACGTTTTTACGTCTTTCTTCTGTGGTACTTCTGATGTTTAAAACTTCAATCGCATTTTACAATTTCTTGTTTATGATAAATCATTGCAAATACTATGGAAATTTTTAGGTAAAGAGTTAAAAATATATAATGGTTAACTGTGATAGAATATTGAATTCATACTAATCCAGTTCATAAATTAGTTATAAAATCCTACTTATTCATTTTCTCGTAATTTTTTTAAAGCAAAAACGTAGTATGCTTTAAATTGTTCGTTAGCTACGAAACTCCTAGGTGGTGCTTCTTTAGTGACGTGATTAAATTTGTAAAGTTAAGGAGCTAGTACCAATGGACTGAAAATAACTAACTGAAAATTGGTCATCACGATATTAAAGATTGATTATAGGGTTCGCGTTGACGTATAGGCCTCATCAAATGGACGGATTAGTATTTGAGAATTTAAATTCTCGCTAAATATATTTCCAGCCACTAAACCCAAAAAAAGTGTATGAATAATATTATATGGTTGAAAATGTAACGTGTAGCACCATATTCAGACCACGTTAATTGGAGCTTTAAAATTTTGTATTCTAGACTGGTTTAAAGATTTTTTCCCCATCCTTGTTACACATTTTGTACTTCGTGTCATATTTTACGTGAGTGTCGACTCATTATATTTAATGTGCCTTGCCTTTTCTCTGGTTACAAAAAATCAGTATCTAGTAAATCGTAGTGCTATCAGATATTCAGTTCAACTATTGATACCTATTTTTTGTAAACCTCTAATACTGTACCTAGTCTAAAATGTATACAAAATCAGAGATTAATTTTGAAGTTTTACCTTATACATATCTTAGAATAGGTTGGAATGCTTCGATGCTAATACGATAATTCATACACACTGCATTAAATATCATTTATTCGCTAAGTACCTAGATATATTTAACAATACTTTTATTACATGTAAAAATTAAATTGATGATACCATGAATTACATTAAAAGGCTTATTTAAATGATCATAATAACTATCACTAATTTTATGCGTTTATGCAGCAGAAAAGTGCTACGGATAACAGTTAAATGCATTGAACCCGAAAAAATCTCGTTATTATGATAAATAAATTTGTCAGGGTATATTTTCCGCAAGTGAAGCCGCGAAATGGTTTTCCTCTTGTTTCTTTTTTATTTTACTGCTATCTCTCGTGCAACTCTGGTCTCATCCCATTCTGTATCACTTTGCTCTCCTCTTCTCCATCGACCTTGTTTGCTTACTCTCATTCCATTTTATCCGTTCCTTATTTTATTTCCATCCCTTTTGCTCTCCCACACGGCCTCCTTTTTCTTCAAGGCTCCCTTCCCGCTGCGTACGGGAGCAATTTATCACCCGTGGCGGGCTCGCCTTTCTTCCCGCAGGACGTGGGGGGCGCGGCGGGGACGCGGAGCGGGAAAAGGCGGTGGGAGGGAGGGACTGTGTACGTGAAAACCGGGGTGTGTGAAAGGGGAAGAGAATGAATGCATACGCAATGGCCACGTGGAGTTAGGCACACAAGCGTCTATTTCACGAATATCGGAGTGAGGTCGTTACGAACAGAGATTCTTCATTTGCTTACGTACTTGTAGAGAAAGATATTGAGTTGAAATTATATCCCTGAGAAGTGTATACAATGTGGCCGTCTCGAAGTTTTTAAGTACTTATCTTGCGTTGAAACAATTCCCCTGGGAAGCATATTGAACGTAGTTATCTTGAAAATGTTGTATAAGTAGGTGATTTTACACGTTTTTATTATTGTGAAGCCGGTTTTTTCCGACGAATTGTTTCTTATATGTATCATTAGGCTTCAAAGTGAATGCTACGAACACAAAACCGTTTAAAACACCTCGTTTTTTTATTTCCATGTTTAAAATATTATTTTAAAACCGAAATTCGTGAACTGTGTGTCTTTTTGCTCACCTTTTCTCTGAAACACATGATATTTACCGAGCGTCATCATTTATGTCTTGAATATATGAGCAAATCTACTTGTGCTATGCGTGAAATATTCTATAACAGTGAGAAGCAATTGGAAAATTAGACTGCACATAATATAAAAGCAAGACAGTGCCGTATATGAATGTCGTTTTTCGAAAAACTGCTAATAAGAGGGTTGAACTCCCATGTTACATAATTGTAGAGATGAACTCTTGTGACTCTTACTCCGACCTAAGCGGCCTATGCTACCTGCCACAAATTACTGCAATGATTTTCTCAAGAAGCCGAAGTATAATGAGAATAACACTATATTATCCGATGCCTATTATCCTTTACTTACGATATTTTCTTTGCTAATTACCTGGTGGAAATACTTGCAGAAAAATTTTAAGTTGTGCAATTCTTATTTTAAGTTCACCCTAGCCTACTCTTACTGAGGTATAATGTCATTCTGACCGCGTAATTGCATTATTTTGCATAAACTAGGGGAATGGATTCCACTAACTCATTGATTCGACTTGACTCATCGCAGGAAGATGTGAGGGTGTAGCTCACCCCAGGCTAAGCCACAGGAGTCCAAATCCGTGCACATACAGGATAGATAGGCCAGTCACTTTCCGCGAGCCACTTTGCGTTTCAATGATTTTGTTTAGAATTGTCCCTCTTTATGACCATAATACCCATCAATTTGTAACCAGACGCTCTAGCCCAATTGGCAACCATGCCTCCAGAGAGAAATTAGTAAAAAATAGAGCAGTGTAAATAGGAGTATTTACATAAGACGTTTATACGGCAAGGCCAGTGGACTGGTGATATCAGAACGAGCATGAAATGGGTTGAGAGGGTAATATGGTGAAAAAGGGAGGCAAGAATAGTATAAGGAGGTATGCAGAGAAGGAACTTCTTTGGGCAGAGGTTAGGACGGTCTTGGAGTTGGAGGAGAGACATCAAGGGAAAGGAATAAGGAGATACAAAGTTTTACTCTCCGACCCATCCGAACCTCCTAACCCCTCCCACTTTTCCACACAGAAATAAACTAAGTTTTACTGTGAATAAAAGTGGGTTAGGGAGGAAAGGTAAGGGATGGGAATATAAAAAGGAGTGGAAAGCCTTTTTTGAACTGCATGATGAGTTCCCGGGGAGAGGGAGAGGGTCTTTTCCATGAGGTCGTTCTAACTTTTTCACTAAGCTCCCGAAGTCGTCGGAATTTTCTTCTCTCTCTCTTTACCTTCTTTCACAACTCCCCTTCCTTTTTTTCCCTTTTGGAGACGTTCAATACTCTCCGGAAAAATGACTATAACGGCTGCCATAGCTGTGAGGACAGAAGGAGAAGTTTTCAAGGCTTCAATCGAACTTGTATCAGGGTAACCGTGAAATCTTGGGAAGACTTTTTGGCCTCGCTACCACCGAAACTACTACTGTCTAATAATTCATTCGTGTGAGTGACTCGGGAAATGGCTGGCTATTTCCGTGCACGCCTGCCAGCAATTCTTTATTCACTTTTTTTCATTTCAATTCTTATTTTTATCGGCGGATCATCAACTATGGCTATTCTTTCCGCAATTTTGGTGGAATAAAACAGATACTTTCACGTGGACGTTTGTAAAGAGGTTTTCCTTTATTTTACTGTTATGTTATCGTTCTTTTATATTTAAAAAGCTGTTTGAGTTTTCCACCGGCTGGCATTCTTCAAATCTTATGTAGAGATGAAGAATTTCACCCGTTGAAAAACTCGAACAGCATGTCTTACCAAACGGGAACGTGTTTCTTCGTTCGGAATTTTGGGTAATTAACCTCAACCTATTTCATGCTCCGAGCTCTTCCTTACCCCAATTTTCTCAATTTTTGTCTCGGAAGATAATCACCTATTTACTCAATCCGAGGAGTCAAATGTAAATTTGCTAACAGAATCCTCCGTTTGATGAAATTTGGCTATATGGTTGTCTTTGACCCTGAAATACTGTCTACAAAATCTTCTCCTTTATATGATGCTGAAGTGAAAACTTATAGGGCAAACAAGTGAGCGGCAAAAATTATTGGAAAAGCAGGTACGAGATTTTGAGTGTAATTTTGCACATCGATAGTGAAATAACTGATCTCGAAGTTAACTCTGTCCAAGAATATTTAGTTCCATTCCACCTATACACAAGAGCTTCTAACTTTACGCTGAAATAACGTTTGAGTGATTTTTGAAGCACTTCAGCCAATTACGCATTATACTTAAGGGTTGTTAAAAAATCGAAAAATCCCTGCAGATACACCGAGTGGTTAAAATTTTATGCTAGGTATATTTGATTTTCCCGCTTCATTCATAATGAAGTACATTTTTAATGTAGAGTATATTTACGCATACTTTTATATTTGTCGATAGGTAAATACGATCCAACCTCACTGAAAATATCGAAATATTCGCAATCACTTTAAATAATGTACATTTATACTTGTATAAGAAGTAATACATAAAGTTTATACGCGAAATTTAAGGACCAATATTTGCAGATACTACGTAGCATCTTTATACGTATGGTCGTAACTGCAAGAATTTATGCTGAAAAACTGGGTAAAAACTTAAGTTTCCATCATAGGTTTCCTCGAATTCAGCATTTATGGAATCTATATCTCGTATTATCTACACAAACTCATTATTGAATTAGAATAAAAGAACTGAAAAAATAAAGTGCGTCATGGCCATGGCAAGGAAACGAAACGGCAAGTCGTGGTGCCTGTAGTGAGGGAATTTGCGGAGGTGTTGAGACCCCTTAAGTATGCTCTACCTTTCAGGCGATAGTAAGCTTATTATTCAGTAGTAAACCCTAAGATCCACCGAGCATACCAAAGTGAAGTCTTCTAGATAAACCGCGTTCCTAGATACGTATTTTGATAACAAGACTAGTAAAGTATTATTCCGCTTTTCATTCAAGTTTGCGTACTATTTATTTCTCAAAGTATTTACTGGTTTGGTTCGGTCAATATGTACGACCTATTTATTTTTATAATCGTGAGTGTTTTTAACCAACGGCAACGTTTCATTTTTCATTGGTTCTTCATGATATAGCAACGAAGCAGCATCATCTAAAAGTAACAATTTTTTATCATTTTAATGCAGTATTCTTGGAAAAGATCAAAGATACACATATTATAAGAAGATATAAATAAACCTTAATGAGAGTTAACAATCGGAAAAAAACGTGGGTACCTATGAGAACGGAAATTGATACATTACACTGATAAATAATTGTCAAGGACGGCAGCGGGATGGATGAAAGAATAAAAATGAAATAATAAATAAAATTTTCATCAATTTTAAAATTGCAAAGACATACTCATTATATCTAAGATCACACAGAAATCGGTGAGAGTGCAGTTTCAATGTGTAATCCATAGATTTTCGAGCTGGTAGTGAATTTTTCAGGCAGTCATTGATACTGATACAGCTCCATTGTAATTTTATGTATATAAGGTTTCAAGTCGAGTTTCATTACGAGTGTCGAATCAAATCTATTTTTTAAATATATTTTTCTAATTGCTGCTGAGTGAGTTCTATTTCCGCGTCGAGGAAATTTTCGAAATAACGTTATATAGAGAGAACTATAACCGAATATTATGCTGTAAACTACACTACAAGGAAACCATGGCTTCCGTCAAGCCTTAAAAGTATATATTAAATGCCGACTTATAGTTGACGGCTTACGTCACATTTCTGAACGTTTTTCTTTTAACTCTCTCTGTTGTTATATTGTCCGAGACAAATATTGCAACTCAATTTTAAGCCACTTTCCGATTAGCTATCAAGCTGAAATTTCCAGGATAATTCAAAACCTGTTGACAATACAATATTCTAGCACTTTTATTATGATTAAACTTTATCTCTATTGTTTTTCATAATTTAAAATTAAATATGGAAATTAGTTCCAAAAATGGCCATTAAAATCCAATGGCAGCGCTGGGATCTTTCAAAGGAACGAGAATGATAGAGCGTCATAACGACAAATTTTCATGCATCAATGTTCATTTAAAAAATTCATTGAAAAAAAATACCTATATCCGTCAAAGTACGCTATAAAAATGTTGTTTTTTATAAACATTTCTTTATATATTGGACTATTATATTCCTGAATTGAAATTCTTTATCCGAATTGCGCTCTCCTTCCCTCTTTGTTTTTCGTGTTACTTTTCGGGAACTCGTCCTCTTTCCACCATATCCGGATCCCGTGTATTGGTCTGAAGGTGACTGATTTATCCTCGGCGCGGAAGTGTGCTGGCCCCCATATCCCCGCATCCCACGTTAATGTCCACACCAGCTTTTGCCCCGTGCTTCCTCGGGCAAACAGCGTGTAAGGTGTTGACCTCACGAACGGAGCAGGGAGGGTTTCCGATCGGGTGGACATAAATATTTTTTCCCCTGCCGTAAGCCTAAAGAGGATGGATGATAAAATGCCCCTTCCTTAGCGTTTAATCTCCGGAAATACTGCGCAAGGGATTCTTGGAATCTGTCATGTGTAAAATCGGCAAACATGCCTCACCTTTCATCGACCCTTATTTTTGCCAAAGGCCCTTTGGCTCTTTACCTGGTTGCTGTAGTAAGGATTACCTTGGTAGTAGCCATCCACGAGATAAATAGTGATTCAGGACAAAACTTAATGAGTTAAAAAGGGTATGTGCGACATGAAATTCTTTACTCTATTTATTATTGATATATTTTTTCTCCGTATGGCAATACGTAAGTCTTCTTTTGGTGGTCTACTGCTTTCTACTGACTTACAATGTTTTCATACGTTCAGATTGCATTGTACTCTCCTTAATAGAAATTAAGCTTAATTTTTGCCTGCTGATCTTGATTTGTCAATTTGTTATTTCATTTTCTGATTTTATCCATTTCTTTTCTCAAATCCTCTATGGAAATTTCTCATTCATTCACTCATCATGTCTTCTTTGATCTCGGAAATACTCAACTATTCGGTTTTACTCCGCCATGCTTGATAAATATTTCTTCCACACATTAGATTGCTTAGTGCTCTTTGGGGAAATAAATTTTTTTTCTTATTAGTCCTGCGAGTTTTAGTTATAATTCTCGATACCACTATCGTCTCAACTAGTAATATTAGCAATGAATACACCTTAATTTATGCCAGTCATCGTGAAGTTACATCTAAAACCAAGCATCATAGTCATTTTATTCAACTTAATATCATTCATTATTTCATTCGCTTCGTCATTATTTATGTATTTTCTTCGGAAATGCTTTACTGTACAATTTCTCAAATTTTGTTGCATAATACTTGGCAATAAACAGATTTATTTTCAATCAGTTGATATCATGGTGACATGAAACTCGGGGGCATTATATTAATGAAGGTTTATTTCGTGAATGAGGAGCTACTCATCCTTCCCTATGAAGCCAACAACTCTCTGAATTTGAACCGTGATTGATCTTGTACTACTCCAGGATTTAGGATATTCCACCATAAATGTTCTTTAAAAAATTTCGTTGGTAGTCTCATTTTCTCCCATGGAAATGCCGAACTAAAACTCTAGAAATACAATTTACCTTCTAGTATGATTCTCCAATTTGATTCTTGAAGTATAATCATACTTTCATTTGTATTTATTCAACGCTTTTTATTAAATTTCCTATATATTGCAAAGTAATTTTATGTTTCTCATAATTTATGTGCTCAGTATAATTCAAGTTTGTGTTTACCAGTACATTTTTAATATTTCTTCAGTGTTCAATGGTAACATATCGCTGTACTTTTTTTGCGTTATCAACGCATCCACAAAAGGTCTCCAAAATGTGCTAATTGTAGCATATAAAACATGTAGTATGCTTAAAATGTGTATCGAATACTTCCTGTGACTCATACTTTATATGTCCATAAGCTGCTTTTGCTTTCAGGGCAATGTATCACATTTTCAATGCCACCATATAATGTGCTCTTTTTCACCACACACTTTATCTCTAAGCGAAAGGAAAGAGTCATTATCTTCAGTCAAAAATCCAGGTATCGTTTTGAAGTAACTCTCCATTCAATTACCTCAATTGCTATTCTTTACACATTTTATTTGCCTTCTCTTCGGTTATGTAAAGTTTTTCGGTGTAACCATGAGAACAATATTTTCTTTTAATTGGAATAGACGTGTGTACTTTTGAAAAATATCTTGACAGTCAGTATTTTGCAGCTAATGGCAGTCGTGAAATAATGTGGTATGCAAACTTAATTTTTATTTTAAATGGACTTAATTATGAAATGTAATGTCTGCCTTTCCTAAAAAATGACGTTTATAATGGAAGAAGTAGATTTCAGTTTTCAAATTTTTCTACCTTTTGTGTGGAGATTTTGATTTTTTTCTTTGAACCATGATCAATTTATAAAAAATACATGTTTTTAAATCTTTTTTGGCTCATTTTCCAGATTATTTGAGAGGAGTGTATAGAAAACAACAGAAATATCTAAAATAGGGTGGCTGTTAGATACATGAATTATCAACCTTTCTCATTGGATCCTGTTACCCAGATAAAAAATTTAATCCTACTCAAAACTTGCGCCTGAGAAAATTTTGTTGAAGCTAGCAAGCATCGTATAACCCCACCGTGATCTAAAGTGACTCCAGAAACCTTTCAAATGTGTCTTCCATTATATCCTCTGTGCTTCTGTCGACCTCTCGGGGCTAGTGGTGAAAAGATACTTCATTCCAAGAGTCAACTACAGTGCCAATTCGAGCGTATAATTCCACCAATTACAGCTTTCGTTACCTCACCGTTATCTCTCATCAAAGTAGTTGATTGTACATTAGCGTGAATTTCCCTCGCTACCAGGGAGTTGGTTTCTGCCCCCCAGGCATTTTACAGCACGCATCTACTTTCAGATGCAACGGCACAGTTTTCATGGCCTTATCCCACAAGCCGGAAATGTGAAAAGTTTGCTGAATAATTTCCCCAAAATAATTCACACCCATTGCAGAAAAATGCAAAATTTTGGAATTTTTATTGATTTTTTTACGTTTGAATGTATGCGTTTAACCATGCAATAATGGAAATAGATTGTTTCCTTATTTCCTACAGTTGTTTTTTGTGTGTACATATTTCATTCCGAAGTGATTTCTAATGTAATTCAAGCGCGTGAGGAGCTTTGAATAGGAATAATACATACAAAAAATTGATCCACATGCATAGTTTTTAGGGTTTTATTTTACGTATTGTGAGTTGAGACAGGTAATTTAACTGTTTTGTTAGAATTCCCCCGTGAAAATATATTTTAAAACTCAAATATAGCTACGACAATATCTTCCTTGCTTTCTTGGCTAGGAAACCGGATATTGTCGGCTAAAGATTTCAACTGAGTGGAGTCATAAAACTATAAATTTTCCTCAGTCACCTACCTGATTGCACGTTCTAATTTTTAGATTATTTTAGTACTTTAAATTACTTTTTGTATGACGGATAGTTTGTTTTTCCGTATTTTACTAGAGAATTATTTATTTATACCTACCAGTTAATTTGTCATTCTCAGCAGAAGTATCTTGAATATGAATTTGTTGTGTTTCCTTTACGTAATGGTATTAGGCGTCATGCAAGCATGTTCCTGAAGTCAGAATTCTGCCTGACGGATCCTAAGAGAGTCACGCAGCTATAGAAATATCTAGAGTTGAAAATACATATCACACCATTTGCCTTTCTAATTTGTATTAGTCGCACTAAACAGTATATGTATGTATTTTGCCTCAGGTTTGTTCTTCAACGTTGATGTTGATACCTATTCTACCGTGATTCCGAAAGGTAGACATCTCCTAAGATTAATGCAGCTAAAATTCATAATTGCGCTACTAAAACGTTTCAATGCTGCGATAATTTTGCACTTTTTGAAATCATGTTTGCTCTAATTCTCGTGAAACTTTTAAATACAATTTTTTAAACTTGTAATTACAGCCAAACTCACTGGTGATAAAGCATGGACGATGGATAGCTGAAAGATGGACGCACGAACTGAAATTGATGTTCGGGTTTAAATGTTTCAAAAAGCAGAGAACGTGATTCTCCTTATATTCATTCAATTCAAAATTTTGATTGAATCAATACAAATTTATCTACACTATATTAGGGATAAATATACGAGAAAAGCGAAATTTTCTGTCCATAAACTACTGTTTTCGTTTATACCGAAACAATTGGCCTTGGGAAATGTAAACTAACAATGTTGGCACATAGCTTAAAAACTGTGAAAAGCATATTTATGCTACAACCTTTAATTTTGCGATATTTTTTTTACTTTCCACTACAAGAATTGCACAAATTTGGTATCTGTATATACTTTGTACTTTTATTTAGCCCTGGAAATTCGGAGTTTTGCGTAAAGCGTTGAATCGTTTTGGCCTCTCCATATTTTTTTCCAGATTTCATCCCTCTTTTTCTGGTTTTCATTTCATCTCTATTTATGAGTTGTTAGCCTTAGACTTAATATATTAAATTTTTCTATTTATATACGCATGATAAGGAATGTGATTGACATAACTGAAATTTACGGACATTTTTACTTGTGTTATTTATGACTTTTCCTTTCTGGTAGTTAAGATCCCAGAAAGGAATGCATAAAATTAAAATTTCCCTATTATTATCTTCCCTGAAATTTTTTTTCAAGCCCTTGTTGCGGTACACAAGAAGAGGGTTCCCAGAAAACTTCTCCATTCCATAGGGATAAAAAAAATAAGAAAATTATTTTCGGAGGAAGAAACGCAATTTGTAGGGTGAAGTGTGGATTTCCGGCCTTTCACGGGGAGAATGATGAAGAGAAGATGGGAAAGGGAGACTGAGAAAAAAATATATATATGCGTACATGTATTGATATGACGCTAAAGAAGGCAGGTAGATATGCGAGAACGCTCTTAACGAGTGTGCTATCACTCCAAAGCCTTCTTTTTGAGAGGAGACCAGAATGGCAAGGGAGAGATGGATGGGGTAGCTGTGGGAGGGTTGGGGGCGGAAAAGAAGGTGGTTTAATGATGAGGAGGAGGGTAGCGTACCCGAAAGGGAAGTGGATGGGAGGTGGCGTAGGGCAGTGGGTGTCTTCTCCTAAAAGAGGGTGGTTCTCAGGTCTTCTCGGATGGGGGTGAATGGGAGGGGGGGAAGAGGGTACAAGTCAGGCAGGAGGCAAATGAGGACGCGTTAGAAGGAAATCGCTTTGAGTGGGGATGGTACGGAGAGGGGAAAGGGTGAGGTGATTTTTCAAGGAACGCGATGGGCGGTGGGTTCGGGAGATCTGATCTCATCCGTGCGCGCCTTGGTTGATCGCTGCCGGGTAAGTGAATGAGAGGTGAAAAGAGGGAAGGGAGGAGGAGGAGGAGATCTCTGCAAGCTAACGCCCTGAGAATGAGCGGAGCAAATTTTCGCAGCGTGAGTAATTTTCGTTTGTCGTTTCAATCCCGGCAGACCCTCTGAAATATGTGTGATAAGAAGTCTGATTATGTAAATGATGGATATGGGCGATACCTCGTGGAACTTCATTTTGCAGGGTCATTTTTAAAAACTTTGCATTACAGCGTGGTTATTATTACACGGTATTCAATTGCTAAGTTTTAGGTAAATACTACTTGATATGTGCTATGTGTGTGGTGTATGTCATAACAACGCTTTGTAAATTACATGAATATAAATATTCAGTTTATTGGATAGTAAATTATCATCATGCGTCGTAGTTCATTATTACTGCATCTCTTCAGGCTTACATTTTAAGTATGTTGATATTTGCGCTTCTTAATGCTACATGGTAGCTAAGCTAGTTGTAAAAAAATAGCATCTGATAATCGCAGTGGAATGCAGAAATTTGGTCATAACCCTTCAAGTATTTTTATATTAAGCCCTGGTGATTCCCGCCAGGAATAGACAGGGAATTACGGCATGGCAATATTTATGCAAACCTGCTCTAAACAGCCAGGAGGTAACCGTATGAGATTTAATGCCGCACGATCTGTCATGTAATATGACGGTTATATCACTACAGGACATATTCCATAATCAGATATGCCGAAATTATCCCTCCAAAATTGTTACCTCTCAGGCTACACGGTATAATCAATAATAATATCAAAATTATGGCGTATTAAGGATTCAAGTAATAGCTATTTAACTAGTATGCTGTGTGGCTTATATTTTACTTAGAGAGAATGGTGGTTATTCGAGTAAAAAAGCGTTTGAAATATGGGCATTTCCATGAAAATGTCAACTTTTTCTCACAAATTAAAATTTAGGCTGGAAATATTTTATCTTTATAAATCAACAGCTAATTGATTGAATTTCAAGAAATCAATGCTTGAAATATTATTCACAGCCTTGCTAAAAGTTTTCGAACTATACTTCCATTCAAAGAGCATTGAAGATGCTTAAAATCATTACACTTAGGAAGTTGACCTCGCAGTAATTCCGTCACATGTTAATTATGGGCTTGTTTAGAAGGTATTTCGATAATTAATTTTTTGGATGCACAGTTAAAAGTTTTACAATTTTTTTGTATTTTACAAATCAATCGAAATATCCTATTGCATTATTTTCTCTAAAGGTAATTTCGTCACAAATGGAATTGCCCATATGCCATTGTTGAAGAAACTCTTTTGTGGCTAATCAGAGGCAGAGAGTGATTCGGGAATTTTTATTGAAATGAAACAGGAAATTGTGGTCAGACCGAATCCATCCCTTTTTCGTGGAAATTTAATAATGGAAAGGAATCACAATGAGCCCCCCCCCTCTCTTTATTTCTTATATCTTGCGGCGTCTCTATTCTCGGAATAGGCGAAAACGATTCCGGAAGTCCGAATGAAATCCGATAAGGAAAGTAAAACAATATTTTGCTCCGTCAGGAAGAGAGCGATAACATTTCGGGCACGAAAATAAACGTAACGCTACCGCGTATTCTGGCGTTCGTATTATGGCTAAAAAATAAAACATTTCGTACCTGAGCTTTGTAAATTTCATGAATGTAAATATTTCAGTTTCTTGGATAGCAATTTCTCATCATATATTTACGTTCATTATAGGCGAATCTTTTCAAGCTTATATTTTAAGTTTTCTGTTATTTGATTGCACTCGAAGTAAATGAGTAGAATTAAATAGAAAAAGTCTTCGCTTCGTAAAATTTTAAAAGTCTTTGTTAGCAATTTAAGGTTTAGAAGGACATATCAATTCCCTAAGAGAATACACTAATTGTACCATGAAATACACTAAAATTATACCGTATTCACGTATCAGGTGCTCTTTTCAACAATGCAATTTTATTTATAGTAGTATTATACGATAATGGCATTAGGGAGAGAATATCCTAGAATTATTTTTTATTTAAACTGTTAATCAAATGAAATGTAGGTAATATTACTGCACACGGGTGTTGATGAATTAAAGGCGAGGTAGTGGAGCGCCTTTGAAAACATTACATGCAATGTGAAATCTTTTTG
The DNA here is from genome assembly GCF_921293095.1 of Ischnura elegans. Lineage (NCBI taxonomy): Eukaryota > Metazoa > Arthropoda > Insecta > Odonata > Coenagrionidae > Ischnura > Ischnura elegans. The sequence continues at coordinate 88,348,847 of NC_060249.1, forward strand.
CAACTAAAATTCCAATAACTGTTTTATTTAGCTGTTTACTTTGCACATATGCATCAACCAAAGTCTTCATTCAACCTCATTGTAAAGATAGGAAGAGTGCAGGAAAAAAGGATGTATGTTTTAAAAAATAATCCAGCCGTCATAGACTCGATCATACAAGAAGAATTTTGCACGGGAAGAAAAGTAATGATCGTCGATAAATTGTAAAATGCAAAAAATGTGTACCATATTTTCTGAATTTTACATTTAAAATGTACCTTCCACATAAAAAAATATTTTCCATTGCTCTTTCTAGAACCTAAATCCCTAGCCATCATTATCATTTCTGGATTTGCGTGCCGCTGATAGGCATAATGTAGTGAAATTCATTGCTCATAGAATATGTGCTTAAGAAGTGATATCTTATGAATGAAACGTGAAGTAATGCCTCCATGTAGCGTCTGAAAGAATATTTCATGTCATCACCTTCTTAATGTTTTTTCTCCATACTTTTTTACAAAATATGACATTGGTGTAACATCATCCTGTAATATGACGCAGTTGTTATATCTTCAAAATGTGACATTTGAAGATACAAACTATGTGAAATTCCAATTGTCATTGGTAATAGGCTCCGACGCAAGAACTTAACTTACTTTGAGTTACTTATGAGCTATGAACTCGACAAAAACCCCTACCAGTTTAAAAACACTGTAACCTACCTGAACTCGACTAACTATACACTGGATTTCACTTTTGTATAATTTTCTCTCGATTATAGTTTTAGGAAGATAGAAACGTATATAAATAGTTCTATCACTTATCGAATTCCGTCTAAAATAAATTCCATGGCTGAGACGCGATTAAAGAATAGTTTCGTCGCACTCTTAACACACTGACCAGGGTCATATCATCCCATGTTATGCGACGAAAAGATGTTTCAAACGAGACGTAATGGCTATTAATGAATCAATAGCTAATATGCAAGATATCGTGGCTATTAAATTGCAATGGCATGAAGAACTACGATTTCAGTATGGCCTAAAACTTTAATCAAGAGAAAATTGATCATTTATAAACAAGTTACAAAGCAGGTTGTTTTTTGTCAAGTTTAATTAGGCTACTATTAGTACTTGAAAACTAGTAAATATCATAATATTGACTTCTTAATACCTAAGTCACTCCAAGTCAAGTTATTGCGTCGGTGCCTTCGACCCACTGAAAGTTGGTATTTCATATGGCATTTATTTACAAAAGTTGCAAATTGTTTTATGCCACAGAATTTGAACCTAAATAGGTAATGGTAAAATATAAAAGTGGGAACCACAGAAATTCTGGAGTGAAAGAGGGGATGAAAAGGTGAATCTCTGGCGAACGCGGAGGAGAGTAGAGAGGAAGGAAACAGATAATGACCGAAGGAAATAAAATCGGGAAGACAGATGGCCCTGGAGGGGGTGAGGGGGGAAGCGAGGCTAAAAAGTTACGGGGGTTACAAGAGAAGGAGAAGAATAGACTCAGGGGGGGGGGTGAATGGGGGTGCGTATTGGAAGAATAGGGGCGGTTTGTTGAGGGGTGGTGGTGGTGTGACTGCTGCTGTGCGCATCGGGAAGGATGAACAGGTTGATGGAGGAGGCGGAGAGGGTGGCGGGGGATGAACTCGGAGGCTGCGGGAGAAACGAGAGGATCCTTTACGACTTATGATTAATCAGAGAGCCCCACCGTTGAGGGGCGGGTCTTCCTCCCATCCCCCTCACCAATCTACCCCCATCGAAAGGGAGAACTGCTGGCGGGTGGTTAAGACGGTGAAAGGCATGGTGGGGTGGGGGGTCTGAACGTTATAGGTTGTTGTAGGAGAACTGGGTTACCGCTAGGGAGGAACGTAGATGGCTTAACAGTTCTAGTTTCAGCGCCAGCCAATGATTGCCTATTTTACTGTGGCTATATGAAATTAAGGTAATATTTTTGCGACCAATTCGAGTAGCCGCTGAGAGATTTGATACCAAGGGTTGTGATAATGGGTGACGGTAGAGCTCATCCCAGATGAAGCAGATGCGATAAATTTTCATGCACTCGCTAGTTATTTTCATTAGAGGGGTTGGTTACTTCAGTTTGACACTTTCTCGAAATTAGAGGTTTTTGGAGGTGTCCGACTCAAGATAAGAATTTTAGGTAAAAAACTAAGCCCTCTACCCACTAAGCTGTCATGTTCCCCATTCACCAAAAATAACGACCAGAATAAGTGCGCTCGTTTTGTTGGAAATTCATTATGGTGCAATTTCTGTGCACAATGGAGTTCATTAGCGTGCTTTAGATTGCAAGATTGTGCTAATCACTCGCGTTCTGCTAGTAGCCATAGTTTGTAAATTGTTCCCTTGACTCTTACTAAACAGAAAACTCGCAAGGTTGGCAATGACAGACGCAGGACCTATCGACAGGCCGCAACTGCGAATCGAAGGCTCCAGGCGCAACGTTCATAGATAACCACACGGTTGTACGGCAGAAATATGTTTGAGCAACATCTACATACTTAAAACCGTTAGATTTTACTTGAGCACGCACCCTCACTTAATAGGATACTAAAACTGCAAATAAAAAGATTTAAATAAAAAAAAACCAGGATGAAAATTAGCCATATTTTTTCCTCGGAAATTTTCAAATGTCTTTGTACGTGTTCTGTACTTCAAAATTTCGGAAGAATTAATTTTAAAGTTCCAGATTACCATCATTATTGCTCAGCAATTACAGGATTGGATTGACTCAGCTCTACACTAAAGCCTTCTACCAGTTATGCTTTTCATATTTTCTCTGTTTTCTTTTTATACCCGCGGTAGCTTGATTTCTCATGAAGGCCTTTCCGCATCGTACTCGTCCACTTGCCCTCCAGTTGGCCTATCCTGTCTGTCAAAGGTGCCAAAGAATAAGAGTTCTCATCTTCAAAGATTCCTCTCCTTGAAGAATTAGGAATTTAATTTGCATCTCATTTTACGTAATATTTAATTGAAATGGATGGATTCCTTGATATTCCGATATATTAACCATAGTATATAGGAGGTATGTATTTGTTTCAAAATACACTGTTGGGCAGGCTAATTACTGGGTCCTAACAATATGTTTCGGCAGTGGTACGTGGCCCTAGCCGTGTGTATAGCAGGCGGTATAATTTAAGGGTACTAATCGGCTCCAAGGCACCAAGCATATTTTGAAAAAAAAGGGGGAATTTTCCAAAATTGCGAGATTTTTAACAAATCAAACCTGTAGATAGGTTCTGTTAAGTTTAAAAAATCTAATTTTGAAATTTTCTATTCCATATCTTTTCTTTTATTATATTGAGGCGTAAAAATTTCAATAACTCTAGGAAATACGAGAGCTTATAAGGCTCATCAAATCCCTCATATCTCTGGGCTTTGATAGTCGGGGCCGTCCCTATGATGCAAGTCACCTCCTCAATATTTTGCTCCATTGGGAGAATTTACTTAAGTCGGTTGACTTCTTCAGCGCCTAAAGTGGTTTTAGAAATTATAATTTTGGTCTTCTTGTCCTGTGTGGTCTCAGCGTGACTTATGACCCCCAAAAATTGTATTTTAGAACGTAAATATAATTCAATATTGTCTTATATATGGAATAATTATCTTCCTGTTCAATATTTTTGGAAGTGAACAGGCCCATTTGAGGGATTTCAAGAGCTTTACAAGTCATGCCATTATCTTTCTGCACAGTTTTAAGCTTATACTCTCGGTAATTTTTGTGTGATGGAAAAGGAGGGAAACAAATGACCAAGAGACACCAGTCCATTAGGGTGTTGCTTATTTTTTATTTTTTCTCGGATTTTTGATTTCTACCTCTTAAAATATGCTATGGGGTGCAGAATGGATATGCTAAAAATTTCAGCTGAATTGTTTAACATTTAGAGGTCGCTCAAAGAGCATAAATGCAATAACATTAAATTTTCCCAATTTTTTGAAGTAACATCATTTTCAGGGGTAACGCACGATTTTATGGTCCTTTAGTGCGTAAATTCGCTCCATTTTTACGTCCGCTCAACAGTTTTCCAGGAATACAATACTTTACCGCGAGCTACAGCCGCGCGTCACACCCCTGACGGCGAGCTGGTCGCTCGCGGGCCGCATTCGCGGACAGCGACCGTCATTGCCTTACGCCCCTCGCGCCTTCCCTAGCGAAAGTCGGCGGAAGAAAGGAGGAGTCGTATACTATGTTGGCGTTTTTCATACCGAGTGTTTGCTGTAGTTTATCCTTTAAATTAACTACATCACTGTTCTTCGAACCTAACATAAGAAAAAAAGGAAATTCTCAGGTTTAAAATCCCCAAAAAAAAAGATAGACTGAGAACCTTAAATATGAAAACAGCTAGTTACCTCTATTTACGCTTGTTGAATCAATTGAAAATGCATTATTATATTCGCTAATCTCCATTATTCAACGCAGTCGTGAACAATCTCAGCAGTGGCCCGGCCCGACCACTAGCAATTCCGGTGAGTTATGGAATCCTTAATGTTGTTTTTATTTCATCAATCAGCCATGAGATTTATAGAACCACCTAATGACGTAATATGCAAAATAATGTTTAATTACTTGATTCAACGGATTAGTAAATATTTCCTTTAGTAGACACTAACCCCTGTTACTACAACATAATAGCAGCAAGAACCATTGCTGCTCATCTCGCGCTAATGCCCAAGGCATCATAGATCACTGCAATTTGGGGTGTAATGAGGATTTTCCTACCAATCTATCTTTTACTTGACAACTCCGTTGGCGTATCATCAATAGAATTCGTTTCAGAAACATCCTCACTACTTAAGATTAAAATATCATCATTTCTTAAAAGAATGACGTATCATTAACAACAATGTAATAACATGAAAAGGGAATCGATAGCGATTTAGTTTTACGAGGCCTACTTGGTTTTCTGTGTATACTTTAATTCAGACTTGATACTCGTCATATCTTCTCTTCCTCTCTACTCGTCGCGCCGACTTCTCTGCCGCCTCTCTCTCTATTAAGTGCTTCGTTAAGGATCTCATTATTTGGCAAGCCAAAGGCGCTTTATAGTTGTCCCGGTAAACCAAGTTCACCCCAACCAGCCAGTTTACAATGCATTTCATATTATGCGCATAATATATATGTCTATGATTTGGGTGATTAGTTTTGTTGGTGCAAGCAGAAACTCAAAACTAATAAATGCATGGAAGTTTTTCAGAAAGAAAAATATTTTGAAAACTCTCTCTTTCTATAAATGCTAGCTAAGGATCTGTTGAAGTACGTGTCCCGGTCGCCTCTGTATTTTCAAGAGCACTTTATCCATATCGTTTTGAATAACTTCCAGAGCATTTACCGCGGTAATATCAAAGAAGATTTTTCATTCAATTCCATGTCATTCTTTAGCTGTTTCGTAGATCGCCTTCAAAAATAAATCTTGAATTTTAACAGCTCACTGCACACTGTGCCTCTGTTTAATATATTTCCCGTATTTCTTGAATTATTTGAATTCTCGACATAATACTCCGGAATGGGACCACGGACATCATAGTTAGTCTCATATTTGCATACACTCCTTGTTTCATGGTTAAGTGGTGGTGATAGAACAACTGCAGCACTTCGCGAATCAAAGTCAGCTTATTTTTCACGAAACAAGCAGCGGTAGCTGTTATAGGGACGCCGATGAGGAATACTTCACTAACTTGAGCGCTATAAACAACATTGTATTTATCAATAGCGTTTCGACTTCGAAAATTTACTCTACGCCATTCAAAATCCGACTGCGATGAGGTTAAAGAAAATGTGAAACACGCAAACTTGGGTAAGAAAATATACACAGTTGTCTCTTAACATCATTCTTAATGGTTCCATCTATTATGCGAATTCATCTCAACGAAAAAGTCTCCAGAATTTATTACAATGTAAGACCATACAGGTTTTTAGGCAACTCTTCCTTTCTTCCATCGACTCTCTTTAGGGAAGGCGCGAGGGGGGCGTAATGCCGTGATCAGTTGACCGTGAATGCGGCCCGCGAGCGACCAGCTCGCCGTCAGGGGTGTGACGCGCGGCTGTAGCTCGCGGTAAAGTATTGTATTCCTGGAAAACTGTTGAGCGGACGTAAAAATGGAGCGAATTTACGCACTAAAGGACCATAAAATCGTGCGTTACCCCTGAAAATGATGTTACTTCAAAAAATTGGGAAAATTTAATGTTATTGCATTTATGCTCTTTGAGCGACCTCTAAATGTTAAACAATTCAGCTGAAATTTTTAGCATATCCATTCTGCACCCCATAGCATATTTTAAGAGGTAGAAATCAAAAATCCGAGAAAAAATAAAAAATAAGCAACACCCTACAGTCCATCTTATAATTAAGCATATCATCCATACTCAACTAATGTATAATGAAAAAACGATAAATTGGATATCTTCTATATGCATTGAAAACTAATGCTTACTTAAGTTTCTTGGCATGAATTACAAGGTTTATATATTCATAAAATATGAAAATTTAATTTATATAAACGTTTAATAACATTAATGTTTATTGAAAATTACATTAATACAAACGTTCAATTCCATTAATTTTTAATGGAGAAGCATGCGTAGAAAGTTGGTCGTTTATTATTCTGAAAAAAAAAATTTCCGGTCTCTTTTATGGAGTTTGGTAATACAGGTGGATCCTGTACTTTTTTCCGGTAGCTACTTACACCTGAGTCCTTCCCGATTTCCCCGAATTTCCCCAAATGGTGACTAATCATACAAGGAGAGAAAACTTTGGGTGGGGAAGTAGTAGATATGTTAAGTGCGTTGTAATGAGTAAGCTAGCCCTTTCATTCTGTCTTTATAGGCGGTGCAGGGCGTGAAGGGCCTGTCCCAGGATATCCACGGGAAGAGAATTCTTTGCCACGTTATATACTAAATTTGTACTCTAAAATACTGTTTTCAGGGTTAGTCATGCTAAGGCTACAATTATTTATATGTCTAAAACTAATGCTAACATTAATTTCTTGGCATCCATGGATTACAAAACATCTAATCTGAAAAATACAGCAATTAAAATAATAAAACAAATTGATACTATTGGAGAACAATGCGTAGAAAATGTGTCAATTGGAAATCCTGAGATAATTCTTTCCGGTCAATTTTGTGGAGTTTGGTAATGTAGGTGGATTCTGAACTTACTTCCGGTAGCAACTTATACCTGGGTCTTTCCCGCTTTTCCCAGCTTTCCTGAAAGGGTGGCTAATCTGACGGAGAGAAAACTACGGTAAGGTAAGTAATGGAAAGGTTGAAGGCGTTGGGATGAGTCTGCTAGCCCTTTCATTCTCTCCGTACTGACGGTGCTAAGCGTGAAGCGCCTGGCCCGGGATATCCATGGGCAGTTAAACACAGGAGAGACTGAAGGAAGATGCTTTTCCCCACCCAATGCCAGACGCACTTGGGAGTACTGGGCCGCAGCAGTCATTTCCCCATTACGCGTAAAAGGGCTTGAGGTCACATCCGTCCCCACGCTGCTCCCGCCTACACTGAAAGGGAAAGTAAACAGTCGGACACAAACTCGGGGAGTCATTTGGAAACGGCGTTTTCTCTCCTCTGCCTTACGTGTTCTTTTCACCATTCCGTCTCCACACTCCCTGCCTGTCTGTATGTGTGTTTACGCCCACAATCTTTTCGTCTCCCCTTTTTTCCCTCCCAATATTGCGGGGAAGAAATAAGTCGAAGCGTAGCTGTTGGGGAACGGTGTGATAGGTTGTTGGTCCTTCTAGGTTTTCTATCTCCGATCTTCCTGGAAGGCGAAAGAAAAAAAAGGGTATTCGGTAACGTACCTCTCTTCTCTTGTGCCACATCCTGTTTCTTTACTCTCTTTGGTTCCATTCAGTATTTCCCTACTTTTAGTGCTTACGAGCTTCTTTCTTCCATTGTCCTTCCTTTCCAAAAGGTGTGAGTGGGAAGCGGAGCTCAATGACCTTGTGGTGGGAGTATTTCGCCATTGAGGTTTTGGATCTTTGCAAGAGGGAGACCTTCTTGGAAATGGAAAGAATGGAGTAGAAGAAGCGTCGTGTTGAGTAGGCTAAGTTGAGTATCGAGGTGAAAGTGGTCCAGCAAAGAAATATAGACGCACATTCTTTTGAAGAGGTGGTGGTCCATGCGTGTTGCTTTCTTGAGGAGAGACACCGATATAAGACACGTAGCACCCTAAAAGAACTCTTTCATTGGCCATTTCATGTATCGAAGATATCTTTGGGTTCAAAATAGGGATGATAATGAAGCACTTCGACTTGTCACTAAGCTAAGGTGCCACTAAACTAAGCTAAGGTTTGCCTATTACCCATAATTATTTCACAATTTTTTGGTATTAATGCCTCTTTAAAAGACTTATGCTATTTTCATTTACTCTTTCATCTTCCGTTGGCATTGATTAATAGCGATCATTATGGCTATAAACTATGGCTTACTTTACCATTTCAATGCCAGTGTATTACAGTTAATTGCTGCTGTTGCGATGTTCATCTATTTTCTGAGAGAAAAAATCAATACAAGAATAAATAATGCAAATTCATTATTCTGTTTCTTGATCAAAATGAAGTTTAAATTTTGATTTTTTGTTGCCTTATGTTGTATTTTCATAACTTCTTTTGAGAGGAAGAGAACACTATAACACAAAAAGTGTGTGCATCTAACAGACGTCATCGTTTGTTAGATGCGCAAAACAAAAAATGGTTTCACTCCTTTCCTGTACAAGGAAGTCCAAAACCTGAATGAATTCCTCAGAGAGGCACTGCGCTTGAATTTTTAAGATTTGTTCGAATTGCATCAGGATCATCGCAATGCTACTGGTATCCGAGAAATCTTCTGCCATTCTTTGCAAAGAGTTCTGTCGAACCGTCAGAGTGTTCCATTTCTTTTCTACCCTATGTTGAGGATCCTATCCAGGACTTAATACTATATCCAGGTTCATAAATATTTTATTTGTTTTAAACAATATGCTATTACTTTGGATAATTACTCCATCGAAACGTCGGCACGTATTGCGAACCTGATCCGTACGAAAACCGGAAAAAAAGCCCACTGTAATATTCCGAATAAACATAACATCATTAAAAAAATGAAAATACGACTTCGTTGACTTCCGCTAATTTATTTTTTTGGTACGACATTTTTCGATCCTTAGAGGCCATTTCCAAGTACCTCATGGACAATGCATCTCTATGAATTGAAACATGTCATATCAAATAAATTAATCAGTGGAAATGAACGAAGTTGTCTTTTAATTTGTGAATATCAACTTCCACATAATTGAGCCGGATACCATTGATCGTATAACAGTATTAATTTAATTAATTCTCACAAATTTCATTGCATTTATAAATAAACAAATTAACTGCTTTCGGAGAGTATTTAGCCTGATAGAAGGACGCCTTTAATAAACCCTTGTTCTATCAGAGTCGTTTTCGGGATTTTCTTGCAAAAGGTTACGTTTAAGAATGTGTTTCTTCATGGTTCATAATTGGTTTCTACTCCGTGAAGGAAAATGGATAGAAAAGAGATGAGAATGCTCTGGAGATGGGGATAGGGTCGACGGAAGGGTCAAGGACGGTTCATGACGTCCTCTATGACCTCTATCTCTCTCACTTTCGCTATCTTTCCCTCTTCCTGTCTTTGTCTTCGATTCTTGAGGAATATTCACTCTCATAATCGATTATGAGGTATAAGGCATCATAGTATTCATAGTATCTTTTGCTATTTACGGAGGTTAATTCATTTTGGGCTTCCTTCCTCTTTAGGGATATTCTTTCCAGCCTCATCAAAGAGTCCTGAAGATGTTGGAAAACAATGCAGTTGAAACGTAAATTAAAGTTTCATGTGTTCGAAAGCCTGAGTAGTGTTCATCGTTCTAATCATAACGTCTTTAATATCATTTTTTATTTATACAAATTTCATGATGCAGTTATTAGCGGATATTTAAAAACTGATAAAACTCTGTACGAGTACTTTTCTTTAATAGTTGAACTCCATCTACGTTTCAGTACAATAAATTACCAGTGGCGCCGACTCCATGGGGCCTGAGGGGGCCCGAGCCCCCTCAAAGATCCGTTTGGGGGGGCGGAGAAAGAATGTTTCAAGAAAATAATTAAGTTATCTTATGCTTTGTGAAATCACAAAAATATATTGGTAATTTTTATTTCCCATGTTTGGCAATAGTTACCTTTTAAAATAAATTCAACAATGTGTAAAAACAAATAATTATTAGGTTAAGGCCAGCGGTTCCCAAACGTTTTCTTTCCGCGACCCCGTAAAAATGGTCGTCCAAGTTTAAGTACGTTGTTCACCATATTATTAGTATCTCGCGACCCCTTTCCGAACGGCCTACGACCCCCTTGGGGGTCGCGACCCCCACTTTGGGAACCGCTGGGTGAAGCAGGTTAACTGAATCAGGTGGTGTGAATCATGATAGTGTTTCGGTGCTGCGACACACTTTGAATTTAACCTCTTCCTGGGGCAAGACCTCGGATATGGGCCCCCCCAATATTTTTTATAAGTCGGCGCCCCTGTAAATTACCCTGGAAAAGTCTGCGTTTGAAATGAAGTTTAGGTATATAAAATTTCATCAAAACTTTATTCTTTAGGTATTCTCTGCGTTCGAACTCCAGTATCTTTTGATAATGGTTGTGCTGCGTTTCATCACATTGTTTTGAACTAAGGCTCTAAATTGTATTCAGCATCCATAATTTATATAGAGAGAAAGAAGAAATAAAATCTTCCCAAAACCTTCCTGTAAAAATTACATTTTGGCAGGACCAAACGGCATATATCTGTGAAGCGTTAAATGAATCTGGGCTATATCAATAAAGGGTGAAAATGGTAATGAGAAAAGGTAGAGATGAGAATCCACGGCTACTGTAACGTTCTACTTCAAATTATTGCTGAAAATTTTCCTCCGATATCTTAAAGTGGTAACAATTTATAAACTGTATAGGCAATAATTATGTCACCAAGGTACAGCGGTGCATGTTTTTCGACCAAAGCCCAGTTTACAACTTATTTGGCTGATGCTCAACTCACAATGGGTACTCCGTACGGTGCGAACTTGGCGGTCCTCTATCATGCTGAATGTTGGTGATTGACCACCCCGTGACAAACACCCTAGAGATGGCTCGCAGGGTCTAAGATTACTAAATATAATTCACACTTCATAGTTTTTCGAGCCGCATACCGCTCAGCCGCCTCTGGGGTCGCAGATTGCCAACGCGTTTTATAAATGAAAGTCCATAAATGGTGTAGTTGAAGTAACATTGGGGATTAGCTACATGTAGATAAATTCAGAAGATGCTCTAATTCAGAAATTAAAAATACACAACCTTGGTAAATTTTCACTGGAAATTATTTATTGGTACGACGCGTTTCGACGCTGAGAATTTCCATGACGTCATTCTCAAGTGCTTAAGAAAATTTACCAAGGTTCTGTATTTTTCGTTTCAGCATGGATTTTCACGAAGTTAAAGCCAAATCGATTGATTTCTCCTCTACTTCAGTTTTAAACCTCATACTGACTCCAAGTTTAGTCAAGGTAAGTTGTTGCGAACGAATCTTTGAGGGTGGCGGATACAAGGGGGCCCCCCCTTGCGGGGCCACCCGGATTGCCAAACATTGCAGAACCACAATAGTAACTTCCTTATATCATGAGATGGCATTGTCTGTAATATGTCTGCAATATCTAACGATTTGATCGTTGAATGATTCTTCCTCATAGAATGATTCTCCAAAGTCGTTAGAACATTAATAGCTTTGCTTTGTTTCGCTAATAGTAGGACCCTCTTCGCTTCTATAGCGTTGAGGTGTTTTCCCTGTCCCGTTCCTTCCGCTCCTATCCTTATCCCAGAGGCGTCGTCGGGCTCCTATCGCGGCGGTTCCTCTTTCCATTTTTCCTTCCTCTCCAGCCCCTCCCCGGGTGATCGGGCGTATAAGCCACGGGCTTGGTTCCCGGCCCCGGTGCGTTGTATCCTCGAAGGGTTCGCCCTGAACCCTCATACTCTTTGTCTGCAATATGTGTATAATCACTTTAATTCAACATTTCTGAAGCTCTGCATGTTACTTGATTATTTTTTATTACGATAAAAGTAAAGGTAACTCAAGATATCATTTGCGCCCCACCCTGAGTTTTCTCTGTATCCGCTGCTGGTAGATGAGCGTTCATCCTCAAAAGCGGGGATGGGGGTATTCTGCGAGGTCAAGGTCGGTTCATGACCTCCCTCTTTCGCTACCTTTCTCCAGCCCTCTTGCTTGTCTGCGGCCATCACGGAGGAAAAGGTTGCGGAGGCAGCGCCAATGAAAGGATCGTGCAAAGTGGCCGGGATTAAAACGATTCCCCGAAACCGTCCGCTGTTGTTGTGTGCGAGTGTGTGTGTATATGAGGGCACATGGAAGTGCTATAATTTGCCCTGCTCCTCGCTCGGTCCTCTTGTGGTGAGAGGAAGAATGGCACTCAACCCCGTCCTCCCCGCTCCTTCTTCGCTCGCAATTTCGTGAACATGGACGTGGGAATGTTTTCCTCTCGGTTTTCCGCACAGCATTATACGGCCGATTATCGTCCCTTCTCACGATATTCACTCTTCGAATGTATCTACGGAGAAAATAATCCGAATTAAGGAATGATATTCATTCACCTCTCGGATTTCTCCAAGAAATTGTAGAAGTTGCTGTCCTGCGTAAAGGGCATAGCCGGATAAGAAGGTGAAAAGTCCCTCCTCCGGGATTTTTCCCGTACTTTGGGGTATGCGATTTGGGATCAAATAGGACAAACCTCCTCACATTTCCAGCCCGTTGCATGCCGCCCAGGGCCGGCTAGATCGAAAATACGATTTTCACTCTTTTTTTAATATCTCGGTCAAGAATGCATAATTTTTAATGCGGTTTGCGGTAGTTGAAACGTTATTTAATGGAGCAGATTTCCAATTGTTTTCAAGAACTTTGAGCGGGACAAGAAGATATGGCGTCGATTTGAAAATTTCTAATGCATGTTTTCATAAAATATGCTTGAGAGGGCCAAAAAGAAAAAACGTTTTCTGGAGGTGTTAATACCGTAGGAGCAATACCGTACACCAATTGTGCATTACCGCTTTTTGCGGTACTGCGGTAGGATTTATGATGGTAACAGTGCTGCCACACATCTCAGCACATTTTCCGTCGGAGTTCCTTTTACAATAACATTTTGAAGAATTTATTTAACCATTGCCTATGGTGAGATGAGATTAGAGTTGATAGTTCTATCTCTGTCTTTAGTGGAATGATTATCGTTCACTATTTCACTAGCTATTCAATATTTCACTGTGGCCTTACAAGTGTGACAATTTTCCTCCAAAATTTTTCAAAATGGCTATGGTAGTAACTAAATGTAGTCATAACTGGGAAATGTTAATTTTCATATGTAAATAATATGGCTATTATGGGCAATAAGCTACGGAAGCATGGCTAAGCAATTTAATTTCTTGAAACATGCGCATATAGCTGATAGCGATTAGCGGTAACAATTTCTCGGTCAGAACCTTACAATCTCTCTAATATTGAGATATATAGAAGCATAACATGAAATTAATAATAGAATTAAATTGTGCCGGAGAGTCATAAAAAGTAATGTAGCTACTTTAAGATCAGGTGACGCTGTTAGGATTGCACTTGAAGAAGTATAATGTGGTAACATTCAGTCACCCTGATTTAGAGACATCTACTTCAAATTTAAACTTCAGTTGTAAAAATGTCTTAAATCTAAATAAACACAATAATTTAGCAATCCACAGCAATAATGAGGGGATCTGTTACTCTATGGCTTATTTATAACTTAGTTCAAAGCGTATAATTCCGTGAAACTTCCTCGTCGTTGATTACAAGCATAACTCCGCTTCATAAATATTGACGGCAGGGTAACACGGATAATACCATCCACCCTCCAACTTTGAGGAGGACAGAAAACCATCGCTTTTAGATGGCATGCTGGAAAATAACTGTATAATTTACGGAGGAATAAGTGACGACGCTGAGGGCACAAAAAAAGTCAGAAATGACATAGTCCGGGATGCCATTAATCGTAAATATTGTTCCCTCTCGAGTGACATTCTGGAAAAGGAATAAATGAGCAAGCGGAGGAGCATAACCCTTTGCCCTAGCCGAATCCAAAGCGTCGTTTTCACGCACGGCAGCCAAAGCGGGTCCGGTCACGCGAGAACTGATACGCCTTAATTACAACCAGTTTTTAAAGTCGGAGAGCGGTGGAGTATTGCACACTAAGCTAGGAATCACGCAACTGTTAGTGACGCAAGTGATGCAAGGTTCGTGAGCAAATTTTAACCTCGGAACTGGTGAACTTAAGGGTGGCCGAGCATGTTATGCATTCCCAAAACCTATCCTGACTTAGGCATATCGCTATAGTTCGTTGTCTCGGGGATGACGTTATAGAATCTACTTAGCATAATGAAAGTAAGGAAAACTTTGTAATTCCTCATACATATTTAATGTATGACCTACGTTTCGACGTAGTACGTCATAATCTGGTGCAAGTACGTAGGAGGCGGAGAATAAATAGTAGCATATAAAATTATTTTAAAAATATCTCTCTACTACTAACTGAAGTGAACTTTTGAACTTTTTGAAGTGAATGTAAGAACGGAAATCCCTAATCCCCTCCATGCTCTTAACACTATTCCTCGCCTCCTTGGCCAAACTCCGCCCTAGGAATTGCACCCTCAGATCGTTGTGTTTTTTTAATTAATTTAATTTGTTTGAATAATATTTGCGGATTTGTTCCACTGGAATGTATCGAACGTTCTATTGGAAGTTAAGTGATTTTATTTTGCACAAATTTTCATCTTAAAATTTTTCTTATTAATAATTGAAATTGCTATTAATATCGTTTCTTGCGCAAGAAGTTGCGATAGACACTAGATTTCTCTCGCTACTTATCGAACTATATCAGCTAGAAATAAATTTTAAAGAAGCTTCAGAATCCGATGTATTTTTAATTGTCTACCTATAAAATGTTTGCATAATGCGTACCTATTTTAAGCACCTACCTGACCAATCAATTTTGAATGGAACTCAATCTGCGCGTAGAATTTATTTATTTTATTACCCTGAAAAATTTTTTTGTAATTCTCTCACTTACTATTACGCCAAATTAGTTTCGTCGGTAGTAATTAATGTAATCTGTAGCCTTTCGAGGTTCATCAAATCTTGGATTGGAATTATTAATCTGTCCAAATGGCCATTTAAATTATTTTTAAATTCCAAAGTGATTTATGCTACAAAGTAACTACATCACAGTCATCGATTCTTATGTGCTTTAATCAATGCAGATCTCTAAGTTCAGGTCCAATCTTAAATGGCTCAGTGCGTATTTGTTCATTTATCTGTTTCAGTGAGATATTTTGAGATTCCCTTCCATGTGCCCAATGTTAATTTTAGATGTGCTCGTAATCATTGATGACATTCAGATTCATAGCCGTGGGGAATAGTCAGAGGAATCAACCTCTGGATCTCCGACTGTCCGGACACGTATGTTCAATAATGGCTTTAAAATATGGTTTTCAAGGGTCGTAAAGAAAGTTACGGCCCATATTTCTTATTTTACCAGGTCCGACCGATAATTATGGCGAAGCGGTTTTCGCATCATAGGTTAATTCTGTCAGCTACGAGGCCATAAAAATTGAAAAGTGGCTCAGAAACGGCAGTGAGTACTTTGGCTTTTGAAGTCCATTACTGTCATATTATGATTGATATGACGATTGCTAATAATTCCGTGTCATTATTTTCTTGATCGTCTCAAAACTCTATCCTATTTAAAATCTGTTACTTCAACTACACCAATTTATGCACTTTCCTTTACAAAACGCGTCGGTTATCTGCGACCCCAAAGGCGGCTATGCGGCGAATATGAGTTATGCGGCTAGAATAACTACGAAGTGTAAGTTAATTTTAGAACTTATACAGCGAATTTGCTATTGGAGGTAATATAACGTGACATGTATGAATTACTACTCATTGATTTTGATATATTCCGCGGAAATATTGACATTTGCATTTGTCTGGCTGTCAGGCCTACTTTGATGATTCTTATGTTCAAACTTTGCTGCTCTTTTAAGCGTGTAAATGGACGGCTTGCGTGGCTGAAGCTCATGGAGCAATCATTCGGCACGCGTAACGTAGAGGTCTCGAAAGGAAATTCCACGGTACGTTTAGATAGCACGGTTGAAATAGGAATTGCTGTTAATCTGGGAAAATTATGGGTTTAATTCGAACAAGAGGTCCGCATAGTTTAATGGTCCGTATCCCATAGTAGTTTTTCCTCATGAAAAACTGATATGCCCTATTTATTTAAAGTGATGTATTGTAATTGCAAACTTGGGATCTGGGTACTTCCGCACTCCATAAATCTCTATCAATTGAATATGGGCTTGTGATCGGCACATCGATGCCTAATTCCTTTTAGATGTTTTTAATTCTAGTTTTCGCCAAAATTATAGATGAACATTGTTACACATGGTGCTAAATAATTTAGAAACGATGACATATCAACCCGGGTCAGAAATATTTCCCACCATTTCGCTAAGAGTTAAAGGTAGCAAGACTATAAAACGCGTCGGTAATCTGCGATCCTAGAGGCAACTTTATGCGGCTTGCAAAATTATGAAATTATTTTTAGAAGTTATGCAACGAATGTGCTATTGAAGAGAGAACACAGCTTCATAAGTATAAATTAATTATTGATTTGAATATATCCCGAGGAAATATTGACGTTTGCATTTGTCTCTGTATCAGTCGTGATGTGCAATGCACATCATACATCCTTCAATTTTCTTGAGAAACCATTATACGGAATCGCTCACAGCCTGCGTATCCCTAAGGAAATTAGTTCCTCAGCTCTTGCTCGTGCCTTAAAATTAATATAACTGGAAAATGACTCTTGAAGCATTACGTGTGTAGCATTACGAAGTAGCCGTCGTCCCTCTTGTAGATGAGAATATCGAGTGAGGTTAATTCTCATTCTCCTCGATCTCCAAAGTGAAGCGTATGTTGGGATGGAGTGCGTCCATATTGCTTCAAAAAAAAGTGTTCACGGAATCCCCTGTGGCTAAAAGAAAAAAGTATTAAACATAATAAAAAAAGAATTTTGGGTATGAGAGGATCTGACTCTGGGACACACGCGTCGAACCCCTAAATTTAAGAGTTGGCAATGGCCATTAACGCTTTCTGATCTAGAGCCGCTTCTGAGAGAAATCAAATTTCATGATTTTTCATTTGGATAACTTGAACATTTTTCACTCAGTCATAATTATCGTTATCTAACGATTTAATCGTTGAATCATTCTTCCTCATAGAATGATCCTCCAAGGTCGTTAGAACATTAATTGCGTTACGCTTGGTTTCGCTGTTAGTAGGGCCCGCCCGCCTTTGTGACGGTGCGGGATTCCTCGTCCCCTCCCTTCCTTTCCTATGCTTCCCCTGGAGGCGTCGTCGGGCTCTCATCGCGGCGGCGCCTCCTTCCTTGTTCCTTCCCGTCCTTCCCCTTCTGGGTGCAGAGGAGGAAATCTAGCGCTTACAGTCCCTGCCCCAGGAGTGTATCCCCGCGAACCCGCCCTAGGGTTTCGTTTACATTGTCATAATTATCGTGGCAGCTAAATATATCATCATTAAAATTTACACCACAAAATAATACGTAGTTAAGATATATCCAAAATATAGCTGAAAATTTATACATTTTTTATGTTGTGAAGGATCTAAGGTTTTCCCGGCGAATAGACTGGAAGAAGAGTTCTCGTGTTTCCAGCCGGGTCCAAGTGTTTTTCAGCACCGACGTTTCTAGGGCGAAGTCTGCCATCATCTTCACCCTAAAGATGATGGCAGACTTCGCCCTAGAAACGTCGGTGCTGAAAAACCCTTGGACCCGGCTGGAAACACGAGAACTCTTCCTCCATTTTTGATGTTGCTTAGAAGCAAAATTGGGTTTAAATGGGTTATGGTGGAGACCCCGATAATGCATTGTCTTTCTGTTCATTTTACCTCCCCTCAAACGTAAATTAAGTAGAGTTCCCCCACTGTTGTCTTATAGAAATTGCTTCCTTATACCTTGTCAGTAAGGACGGTCGAGGGTAATAGGTCAATGGTGAGCGTAAGACTAGTTAATTTACGGTGAATGCGGCTCGTCAGCTCCCGGCACAGTATTATTGGGAGTATGCGGCCGTGTTAGACGGTAAAATATTTTATTCCTCGTATGTAAAAACGGACGCAAAAACAGAGTAAATATAGGTTCTCGAGGAACAAAAATGTCCACGTTAGGCTTAGAAATGATGTCACTCGTTCTATTGGAGAAAATTATTTGTTATCACATTCAGTGCTCTTGAGCGACCTCTAAGTTTTAAGACATCAACCTGATTTCTTTTTAGAATATTGATTCTATTCCAAGCACAGATTTTTAAGATGCTGAAATCAAGAATTTACGAAAAATTCCACTATTTATGCCGTATCCCAAAAAAGAGGGGTCATAGATAATAGGAAGAGAGAGAAATGGGAATAAAAATGGGGAAGTAAGGAGAGAAATGAAGTGTGTGGGAAAGAGGGACCAGGAACTACTAGGGGTCTGTTCAGAAGAGAGCAGGGTGGAACGGAATTAGAGCCAGGAGGATGGATAGGAATGACGATTTCCGAAATAAAAGACAGGGTGACTGTGGTGCATGGTGGGTTATGCATTGCTCGAAATTTGGCCTGCGTCTCTTAAGGGGTAGCGGATGCAGGGTAAGCCCTGTGGTGGATAAGGGGAGGGTTGGGACGTTGTAGTGTTTTCTGGGGGGTGAGTAGCAGTTTTAGGGAATAGGCCGGATACCAGATGTGTGCTCCTGCGCCACCAAATGTCCATCCATGACAGCGAATGTTGTTTTGGACGGAGCAGGAAAGCCTTTGGGAAAAGATATGCAGTTGAGAACAGTGAGATTGTGGATTCTGAGAGTTTGCCCGACGGTATTATATTCCATTTTCATCCCAATCTCATGTGGCAAGTTATTGGCCCAAATGCTTGATTACGATTGGGGAGATCGGATAGAATTGTGATGGAAAAATTGAATTTGTGGAAAAGTAGGTATTTGTAATCTCAGAATAGTACACCCCTGAAACAAGCCGAAAATTTTTTAACACTAACTACTATATTTATTTAATTAAGAAGGGTTGGTACGAATGTAAAAATACGAATTTCCAGTCCAATGCAAAATTCATTTAAGGTCGAAACTCTTCGGGTTTAGTTTCTTATTCTTAACAAAAATGGCTTAGTATTGGAATTTTCGTGAGACTATCTTATGGGAAAATAAAAGTTTTAACATTCTATCGTAAGGTTCAATGTATTGTTTTTTTCTTTAAATAGGAATTTTACCATAATCCCTTCATATTTTTTGCTAATATATGCGACATTGAAATTTAATCATTACCTGTCTATTTTCACCCAATTCATCAACTGTTATTCATGATCCTGGCCGTAGCAATTTGATAGGTGGTTTTTAAAAGATATGAGTTTTATCATGGACTAATGTTAATAGGTTTCCTCTCGTAATTTAGATAAGCAAAACACTGTTCGGCTTGAATTACTTGCTTTTAAATAAGATGTGGAAAGCGAAACAGGAGGCGGTAAGACCAACACATTAGTGGAAGAGAGCTGGAAAATACCAAAAGTGGATTACATGCAGCAGCCGAAAAATTTCTTGATAATAGTAAAGTCGTAATGAAAAGAAACATGGATCACGAGGAAAATGTAAGATCTCATTGAAAAAGTTGAATATAAAAAGAATCCGACAACAGAAGTTGGACAGAATAGCTATAAAAGAATAAAAAACGAGAATTGTCTTTAGGTGAGGAAACCTATTGAAGTGTGGGTGACAAATATCTTTGAAGACGGATAAAACTGTTTTGTGCATGCAAAAGTGGTAGCCACAAGTAAGAAATTGAGGAACTAATGCAGGAAAAGGAGCGTTAGATGTAATTTCCATAGGGACAGTAATGGAGGAATATTGACTGAAAGCGAAGACTAAGGGAAGAGATAGAAAGATTACCTTTAAGAGTACCTACATTTTTATACAAAAGAAACGCCTTATGAACGAAAACTATCGGATACAAAAAAAATGTGGATGAAGATGACAAGGGAGCCCTAATTTTAAGATTAGAATTTAATGCGGCAGTAAGAGACTTTCAGATGAGTGAAGCATCTGGAATTAACGATATTCCAGTAGTGTTAATAATAAATGCAGTAGAAAACACGTTGAACCTGCTGTACAAAATTATAAGTGAAATGTATTCAACACATGAGATATCGAAGGAATTCGAGAGGAACGTTATGACGCCAAGTCCTAAGAGGGAAAGAGCGGAGAACTGTAATCATTTTAGAAAATAAGCTTAAGAACACATCCGTCGAATATACTGACAAGAATCGCCTATGAAAAATCAGAACGAAGACCAATACCTGGATGGGGATCGTTTTGGATTCAGAAAAAATAATGGCAACAGGGAAGCTATCTTGGCTCATAGGCTGCTCATAGATAAGAGGATGGAAAGGAACGTGCCAACGTTCGTTGAGTTTGTTGACTTAGAGAAGGCGTTTGACAACGTGGATTTTCCGAGTGAAATATCTGAGACAGGTTTTTTTAAACTTCAAGTCAATAGGTAGATATCAGCGTAAAATAAGCCCAAATAAAATTAAGTAATCAGTATGCAGCAGAATGCGGCACAGCATTATCGGCCATACCTTGAGTCACAATGGCCTGATTCAGACAAACGTCAAAGAATAAGTAGATGGCAAGAAGAGTAGAGGAAGACCTGGAATAAAAATTATGGAACAGGTTAAAGAAGATGTGAAAGAGAGTAAATGCTTAGTTTTTTGTATACGTGTAAATAAGGTTATCTGAGAGGAAAACTACTTGGAGAGCTGCGTCAAATCAATCTTAGAATTTTCCAGTAATGATGGCAATGATGGTATTAGGGTACCAAAATATAAATGCCATTCTTCATGGAACTGGAATTCCTGTTATTCCTTGCTATTTTAATAAGAACTGCGCTGCACTCATAACCTTCTGCCGGTGGAAAATGGTTTTTCATATGCATACGGCATCGCTCTTTCTTTTCTTTAGAAGTCCATTGATGGTTATGCACTGATTGAATCAAAATTTGCAGGAAATGAAGCATACTCTAGAAACATACACTTTAGATATATATCTTTCAAATCGATAGGGTCTTTAATTTTTATCTTGAATAAATTCAAAAGCACTCTTGGCGTTGAATCAACTCTTTCATAATAAAATCTCCATCCTGATCCCTTACGAAGAAAATGCATAATAGCTTTCACTGCTCCACTTCCTGTCAATTGTGATTAGGCCTTTCCATCGGTCTACCCTCCCACCCTAAGCCCATTTTGCAGTGATTCTATTTTACGCCAACCTAATGGAATCCGCGCGGAATATTTCCTGCGGAAAACCTTATAGCCGGAGGATTATGCAAATGGCACTTATCATGCCTGCAAAAGCGAGAATGGGGAAGAAGGAGGAAGGGGAGAGGGGTTAGATTTGAAACCTTCGGGTCATAATAATGGGAGCAAAGATGTTGCTAAACGTGGCGTGACCTGAATGGCTGGCAATTGTGCCGGTTCGATAAGGAGTGTTGGAAGTGAAAGATTCAGAAGAAGGCCCTGAATGAGAGGAGGACTAAAAGTTTTGGGTCGCATAGCGCGATGTGGAAAATTAAAAAAAAGTTTCCCCCAAAAAAATTCCCCAATCGTGGAACGTGCCATTATCGGAATCAAACCGAAATAAACGATACGGCATCGACCCGAATCCATGAATTATGGATACGTCACCCCCTCCACTCCCGTGTGTAACCAAATAGGGTTGGGAGTCCCTCCTTAAGGCTCATCCAACCACCCTCAAGGGTGGCCCACTCACTTTATTGGCTTATCGGCCAATCAAGTTTCCCCGATTATTCCATTATAGGAAGTCCTCGAGTGAACACCGCGCTGTTAGCGTGTGACTGGAGTTAAGGGTGAAGCTAAAGGTTGAGGAAAAAATAATAGAGGTAAGGGGTATGCGTGCGATCGAGGCAAAAAGGAGGAAGGGGTAAAAGAATATAGGATATGGTACTGAAGCGGGATCCTCCGTTTAATATTGAGGGAAAGAAAGGAAAGATTCTTTAGGGAGGAAGTAAAAGGAGGATAGTGAAAGTGAGATCGGTGAAGAAACCGGCATGTATTTTAGTGCCAACAAATCGTGAGGAGTTGTCCAAGGAAGGAATGAAGTTCGGTGAACCGTGAGTTAAAGGAGGAGTTTAGGTCCTATCGGTTGTGATGGAATTATGGGAAGGATGAGGAGAAAGCTTATTCTCTCTAAGGGCAACCCAATGAGACTGCATTCATACTCTCAATCTTCCAGGACTTTCACATTGTCCAAAAAATCTCAAGGTACGGAATTTTGCAAACCAATACAACTCCAAACTAGCAAATGAATAAATGGTCAAACCCATCAAATTCATGCAGTATCTAGTCCAAAACTTAGGGTAAACATTGCGGATATTTGTCAAAAATCTAAGTGTAGACCTAAATGAGTAACTCGTATATTCTCCGCTATTAACTTCCTGAGTTAAATGTCACTTTAAGTACAATCATTATAAAGCATCAAAAATGATAGTTCAGGCGAGTGAGAGAGATAACTATCTATACTGCAGTATGCATAATTTTGTCAATAATGGGATATAGATTCTTTTTGGGGTACAAAATGAGAAGCATTAAAATTTTTGGCTTTATTTATTGCTTCAATCAGCGTTGGAAACGTTCTCAAATTACAGATGTTAATGAGCTTGGAGAAATTTCTGTATCATGCTTTAGTCGTGCTAGAAAAGAGAATACAATAGCATGTACCTACTTCTCCCTTATAATCATCGCTTAGGTTCAAAATGCATAGGTCGGAAGGTGATAAGAGCGATTTCAGTTGCGAGGTCCGAATCAAAACTTAGATGACATATCCAAAACCAGGCTGATTTTGTCAGTTATAATCAATGATAATGGTAATCGAAGATACCGTACTGCCCAAAAATCATTAACCGAGTACTAAACGTGTTTCGATTGTTATACAATTATCCTCAGGTACTAATAGAAACTAACAAAAAATTCAAATTCCATCAGATATCTTCAAAAATAGTGTGGGGATGCGTGTATAGAATCAGAAGTAAGTACGTGGAGGGGAAGGAAAGAGGAAAGGGGAGGTTGAAATAGGGGAGAGGGTGTTTAGGAGGAGGCACAGAAACAAAGTTGAGATAATACATCATATAAAATATCAAAAAACCAAAAACTCCGAACGTGCGTCGTGTCACAAGGGAAAAGTTAAGGAATAGGGGTTACATCAGCAGGAGATTACATAGAAAATATAGAATAGACAAATAAGCTCATTTTTGTTCAGTAAGACAATTTTTTTTCCGTTACTTTTTCACAATTTCCCACCTTTCGGCTGCAGCCAATCTTTGTCGCTTTTCTTGTAATCGACTGATTTTCACGTTAAAATTGTATTTATGGTTTTCTTCCATTAGGAGCTTAGCAAAATAGGACTTAGGGTCATGGTCGTCGAAGCACTTTTTGTGTTCACACACACGAGTAGGACTAGGTAGGATTATCAACTCTTCTACACCATATACATAAACCCATACGCTAGCAAGGCGTAATCGTCTGCATCTGGATTCTTAGCTTCACAGTTTTAGTCTTGGTTATGGCAATTTGCTTTTTCTAGGGGAATTATTTTCAAATCCACTAATTTTTCTAGGGAAATACTTTTCAAATCCATTAATGTATGTGTAGAATGAAAAAAAATCCCCAGTGTCTTACACTATATTCTGCAAGATCAAGGATTCAGTCAAGGATGGTATTTGCTAAAGGAAAGAATAAAAAAGATAAGTTTGAATTAGAAAGAAGGCAAAGAAGTGAATCAGTATTCAAAATAAGGCAAAATAAAAATTAAAGGTATGAAAAGTTCTTTCTGTACACAGTTTTAATGCGGATGTATGTTTATGCGCCCCACAATCACCTCGTATATTTGCCCAATGAAGAAATTTGCGCCTACTATCGACGCAAAATGGGTATAGCGCACCAATTTCGAGCATTTTTATGAAATTCTACCGAAGCTCCAAAGGGTCTTATCATATGTCGTTTTATTCATTTTTTTTTCGACTACTACAATGAATCATTGTTTAAACGTAAACGTTAAGCTAATGCGGTCGAATGATTGAAGAATAACACGCGAAAAACGATGAGAAAGGCAAAACGGTCGTCTTCTACGTCTCGTCACGAACAAAATATTTGATTGGTGCATTGTATTGTATTTTTATTGAGATAACGGCATATTCACATTGCAAAAGCTTTTCAAAATTAAATTTAACCCATTTTTTGATTTTTTTAATGGCCGAAAGATAGATTTCAATTACCGAAATTTAGAAACGTACATGAATGTCGAAATTACTTATGCTATATGGAAAAAAATGTTTCCAAACTTTTCATGCAAGTAAATGTGTCTATTGATTCTTTTACTTAAAGTACACCACAAAAACGAAAACTCGCTCCGCGGCAATGCACACTACCAGCAAGGAGATTTTCGTAATTTTCCCATGACGAGATGATGTAGACGACTATTTCGCCGTTCCCATTGTTTTTCGCGTGTTCTTCTTCGCACTTTCGACCGTTGAAGCTAAACTTTTACGTTTAAACAATGTTCAATAATTTATTTTTGTAGTTGAATAAACAATGAGTAAAATTATACAAGACATGACCCTATGGAGCCTTGGCAGTTTTTCATGACAACGCTTGAGGTTCAGCGTTCTGCCTTTCTTATGTCGATAGTAGTTTTCAAGCACACACCCGCTCAAGCTTGCGTAGATTTTTCCTACAGGAGAGACCATGCTCGTTTAAATAATTAGAAACAACGATAAAATAAACAGAATCAATATCATACTCTCACACCTCCCAACTTTGCTCTGGGGAATATATTTCTGCGATGACCTCATGCACTGAAATACTCAGGTTTTCTTTGCTTTATTTTTTATCCTCCAAAGAGTCTCAAAATTTCACTGATCGAAATGCATTGCAAACGGAGCGTACAAATGAAACGTGGATGCAGTGTATGGTGCATTTAAGTGGGAGGTTGGGGTACCACAGCTGCACCGAGCAGTCGATAATCGTGCCATCCGGGTCGCTGCTGTTAGCATCGTTAAATCCGGTAACCACCACCCTCTCATGCACCCGCTGCCAACCACCTTCTCTCTCCCTTCCCCCACTTCAATTTCCTACCCTACCCCTACTTCACTCTCTCCAATTCTTCCCAGTTGTATTGAGGATCACCAAACTGTCCCCCACCCTCTCCTACGCTCCACCCCGGAATCTTTATTGCTCCCCTCTCCGCCTTTACCGGAGCGTAAATTTAGGCGAGAGTCACAATGAGATTTCGTTTCCCTAGATGGCTCTCCCAATTCCTCTTCTTCCTCATTCCTCGACCTCTTCCCCACTAGTTTCTCTGTATCCTACCCAGGCGTAAAGTACGCGTTTTCCCCTTATTCATTCTTCGCTACTTACTCCTTTTTCTTCCTTCTATTTTTCCTTATTCTTCTTTACTTATTATTTTCACAAATGGTACAGAGATTTTATTGGTACAGAGTTAAATTTACCTTACATCCACATGATATAAGATGAATCAACGTTAATACATGCACAAGTCGCCTATAATGATGCGTTATAATTAATTCCTCGTTAATATAACAAGGTTGGTATTCAATTGAGCAAATAACAATGTTCTTAATGTAAGTTTTTACAAAAAACAAGGTAAAGTGAGAAATTTGATCACATAGAAATGTTATTTTTTCTATATTCATAATCATTTTTATATCAACAAAGAATGATGCGAAGAACAGCAATTAATCCCAAATAATAATAATAATAGTAGATTTGATTACAGTCCAAAACAGAAAAACAATCTTCACAAAAAATTTGCTAGGTTTTTTTTGTATCCAAGGAAAGCATTAGGTAGCATCTTAGAACATTCTTTGGTGAGGTTAATATCCCAGAATTTATAGCTGCTTATATTTTTTACAGAACAATGTAAACAATTATAATTAAAAAGTGATTTTATAAAAGTATCTTCAACGAACCAAGTAAAATACAATAAATACCAAAGAAAATTTTCATACAAACAATCAAATATATTATTTACACTTCTGTCTTTCTCTCGAGGAATTGTTTTGTGTAAATACCTTTAGAATGTCTTAAAACATATTTTATGTTTACATGATCGAATTTAGAATCACCCTCCAAAAAACTAACATGCACCATTCTAAGTATTTTCTATTATTTGTGTTAGGGGTTGTTACTTTCTCCGTAGAAATAACAAGCTAGGTTGTAGGATAAAGGAAGCAAAAACTATGATTTTACGATTAGGTATAATTATATTTGGCTTACTTGTAGCAGTATTATTCTTAATTATCGTTGAAATTAGCAAACCATATTATCTGTTATTGAGCCATGAAGCGATCGCCGACATCACCGCACAATCAGTTCTTAAAAATTCGTAGCTGCTTAAGCTAAACAGACTTAAAGGATGAACAATAACACAAGAGAACACAAAGGCTTAGCAAGAGCTATAAACCTAACGATGCGTTTTGGCACGTTAAGAACACTTAGTTAAAGTATTATATACGACGCGTGTTTTTAAAGTAAGTACCTGGTGATGGTGGTTGATGGCATACAAAAGCTGGTCCCAAAATACGATAAATGCCTCAATAGTAATGGGAATTATGTAGAAAAGTAGAGTAAAGTATGGCCTTTCAAGTGAATAAATTATTTTTGGAAAAAATTTACTTGTTGTTTTTTATGTCAAAACGGTGCTTACTTTAAAAACACGCCACGTATATGCCAAATCACGTTCAATTCTCTTCACTTTTTCCACTCGTCCATTGGAAAACATTTTTTATATGTCCCGTAGGCTAGTACTCAAGCTATCGCTATCCACTAATTAGGAACCAATGTTTTAAATATCCTCTTAGCTTAAATGTTACACAGCCTCATCGAGTAAACGGATGGTAAAATTATCAGCGAAGGGTTAAAATTTTAAAAAAACTGTAATGAGATTAGGTCCAAAAGTAATTGTATTGCACCATCGGATAATACGGAAAATATTGGATACATTGAAAATATATTTGGAAAAATACTCTTGGAAATACCCAAGAAAACTTCTCGCGATGTAAGACGTCAGCTATTGTTAAATTGATATAAAAACAAATTCTTAAATTTCTTTCTGAATTACAAATTAGCCTTTTTCATTTTTGATTGTTTGCAGAATTCATAGGTAACACAAACCTTTATTGGGTGCTCACCTTATAGCATTAAGCTATTAGGTATCACAAACCTTTATTGGGTGCTCATCTTATAGCACTAAGCTATTTAGATAGCTCATAGGATTCCATAAATACTTTTAATCCTTCGAAGGAATGGAGTTACTCGTAATGCGCGACTCTAAGCCATCTGCAAAAATACCTACTCTTCACATTACTCAAAATTAGAATCGTCCTTTACCCCCTTAAACTTACTTGGCTGTTATAAAGGGCAAATTGGTTAGGCAAGATGTTCCTCGCCTTAAAGAGAAGAAAACATTTCTCCTTAACATTTGTGTCCACTGAGTACATTCTCATATTCCATTTAATTTGTGCGTCGAGGATGTCATTTCCCCCTACACTTAACTATTTGTAAAACACGGCAGGACCTGTACTTTCTGGTCGTAACCTCATGACGAAATTACACTCAAGCATATATCACCAATTTCGTCTTACATTTGTTCATCTACCTTTACGTTCTATTTCTTTACGACCCACGCCATAAAAAGACTCCCCTAAAAGGGAGAGGATATTAATTAACTTACTTACCATAATCGTACATTCATCTGTTTTGTCCGCGGCACCGTAACACGGGAAAACTTTTCGTGGGCGATATCTTCTAATTCCTTGGTCCGTAGTGGTAGATTTTGCAGTGTGGACTTCCCAGCAACCCACGAATATTACTAAAGAGAATCCTCAAGTCGGCCTCTAAATGTGCTGTCACGCACCGCGTATTTAAATGGGTTTGCGGAAGTCGCTGACGGACAAAAGTGATGAAAAGTGAGGGGGAAATTAAGGTTTGAATTAGAGTGCAAACTGAAATTTATGTACATACGATAACGTGATCTATCAAATTCATAACTTTTGTATGATATTTATCGCAATAACAAACATTATGCTACAAAATATTGGAAAAAAGTGGATCGCATTGCATTCATCTCCGCGCCCAGGACATTTTTGAAAACCGATCAAAATACGAATCGAAGTGGCAACAAAAATCAACCTTCTATGCAAGGGCGGATCCAGGATTTTTCCTGGGGGGGAAGGACCAAGGGCAAACAGTCCTCTCATATTCGAGATTAAATAAACATTACAAAACAATTATCGCACGAAACATTCTCTTTTTTTAGTCTGAAAGGTATTAATATGAAATTACATGACTGAGGATTTGTAGTACACAAAACAAAACAAATTAAATCATAGCCGTA
This sequence comes from Ischnura elegans, assembly GCF_921293095.1. Taxonomy (NCBI): domain Eukaryota; kingdom Metazoa; phylum Arthropoda; class Insecta; order Odonata; family Coenagrionidae; genus Ischnura; species Ischnura elegans. Next base: position 88,377,448 of record NC_060249.1, read on the forward strand.
TTAAAAATATTGTCTATTTTTTAAGCGTCTGGTGGGCACGTGCTCCCGTGTTCCCTCCCTAAATCCGCCTTTGCTTCTGCCTGGTGGAATGGGGTCTCCCCTATGTAGTCCCCTAGCTGCAACCTATCGGCTTCAAGGAGGCTCCCTTAATCCGAGACGGCTATAGCGTTGGCGTTAAAACGGGAGGAATGACAGCGCCCGGTGGTTGTCTACAACTTCCCCAGAGGAATGCATGAACATGAGCCATTCTCATCCACGCCTCGTCGGCCAACAAAACTACTCCCTCTTACCCTCGTTTCGCTTCCCCTGTTTGATTGCGTCTTTTACTATTTCGTCCTCCCGCCGCTAGGGGGTAACATTTCCCGCCCTCGCGTAAATCCCTGACCGTTAAAAAGAGGAATGAAATAATCTTTCCTCACCGTTGGAGACATGAACGGGCGCTCTTGGACCTCAAGGGGATTTTTTCGTTTCCTCCTCCACCCAAACCTCCTTGTTAACCTCTCCCAGTTGGGGATAGTGAATACACTTCGCTTCTTCACAGGGAAACTTAGTCTACGGGCATGTGTTAACCAGTTTTGTAGGCGGCCGCTGCTTATCTCTGTCTGTCACATTCTTTCCAATCGAGTCCCTGATTCCTGGACAAACTAGGGGCGAAGTATACACTAACTTCCTGGAAATTTCAAAGCATGCTATCTTCAAGGAACAGTGCTCACTACTGCTGAAAAGTGAACTTTCCCCAGTTATTTCTGTATTTAATTTGAATATCCGTCAATTCCTCAAGATGCTGAAGAGATAATGATATTTTTCCGATGGTTAAGTCCAGATACTAACTCATTTTGAACCAATAACAGACAAGTAACAGTTTTAAGTGCACCATCATAAGGAGTAAAGCATACACAGACATCCAGAAAATTTCAAAACATACTATTTTCAGGGAAAAATGCTCACTACGGCTCAAGAATTAACTTTCCTCGGTAATTTCTGAATTAAATTTGAACATCCGTGTATTCCTCATGAGGCCATGGATAAAGCTAGCTTTTCCGATGGTTAAATTCAACTAAATTTAAACTAACAAAGCTAACCGTAGTTAAACCAATAGTAGACAAATTACAATTAATTACAAATTAATTTATAAGTGCACCGTCATAGATCAGACAATCATATATAACAAAAATACGAAGTAAGGAAATAAAACTTTGTAAGGTTATTTACTTACTTCCAATATGGAGAGGTTTCACAAAGTAAAGCCTGAAGTTATTAATTAAATAACAAAAATATTTCGTCTACCTCTGTTTCATTTATTTTCGTAGCAATTTTTGGATAAAAGTGTATGAGTTAATTTGAAACGTTGACCATTGCTTAATATCATGACGTTTTCACGTAGAGTGATTTAATTAACGAAAATATTATTTTGATAGAAAAACATACATAATGCCCGACATTTTCTATTTTCGTTGTCATCTGATTTACAAAAGGAAAAAGTCTCTCTTCAGTATAACAAAAAATGAAAGAGTTGGCAAAAGGTGGGGTGAGTTTAGTGTGAGGTGGTGGTAGTGCTGAGGAGAGGGGTGATGTAAGAGAAGGAGGAAGGAGGACACAAAATTCTCTTGCCATAAAGTAGTTGAAGGATTTTTATGCCCACTCTCACTTTTATTTACCTTTCCGTGACGACGTAACCACCTTTTCCCTCCCACCCCCACCCCTTAGGGGTACGAAGGGGGCGAGGCCTCGTTGTTAAGGGACTCCCGGGGCCAGAGGCTCCTCGCCAACTCACATTCACCACCCATAGAGGACGCTAGGCAGGGATTCATTGGACAGTTGATTCTGGCCTCTTGTTTACGCGGTCGGAACTGCGGTGGTGATATTGAGTTTAAGGTAAGGCATGAAATCGTTTAAGACTTGACGTGGTGGAAATGCGACACATCCATAATAAATTATAAATTACAAATCGAGTAACATAGGATAATAATTAGGAAAAATACAGAGGGGTAGGTGCACTTGGTAAGGAGATCAATGCTCTATGAAAATTCCGGGGGAAACAATGGATGCTGCTCCACTTTAGAAACCTGGCTACCTCTTAGCATCTTTTTCTTTTTGCTATCTTTTCTATAAATTGATTAGTAACCATAAAGATCACTATATTCATCTATATTTCATGAGTAGAGAATGTTCCAAGGCTAAGTTGCTTTTAGTGCGGTTATTAAAAGTAAAAAATTAACCCCCAGCCAGAAAACCATATGAGGCAGTAATAAGCAAAGGCAACAACCAAAATTTAGAGTTAACGACGTCACATGATAAGGGAAAGCATACTCGGTTTGGTATCAAGGAGATGTTAGAGGTAGTTTAGACATGTGTAGCCAACGGGAATTAATGCAAATACGTAGGAAAAACTCCATTTTGTTTAAACTTAAAACTCACCATTTTACACAAAATTTTGCTTTTGCCACTTTGCCCTTTGCTTTCACGGCTCGAAATGATAATTTACGCACTTCCACATCATACCCCACTACCGCTCTTGTTCTCGACATTGTTAGTCATTTTCATGGGAAACCATCACCTATGTAATTTTCATCCTTGAAAATTATGCAGAATGTCGAAACAATGGTCGGCAGTGGAGTTTTATAATAAAGTGTGGAAATTATAATTTTTAACTTATATTTTAGCATTTGCTTGAGGGATTCCCTTCGTAGCTATACGTTTCAAATCAAGTTTCGGTTTCTAAATTTTATCAGACTGCAATAAAAATAATTTAAAACTTTGTGTACATTTGGTTGTAAAAAACTAATACTGCACAGTTTACCCTTTTTTACACAGAAATCAAAACTTGCTTGCATTCTATCCACGTTATGGAATAGATACTGACCCACGGTTAGAATTTTTCCAACTTTTTTGGATTGAAATTGGAGTCCTTTTCGTTCAACTTACCTATTTTGGCTTCAATTACATTTTCATTCTCTTCTATCTCCGGAATTATTTGAATGATTTTGGGGCTACCTTTATTTTAAAACCGAGTTTTTAGCTATATTTCACAATGCAAAATTTTTTATCAACAATAGTTTTCTCTTTATGGAAAGTTGCATGGTGCATTTTCCTATGCATAGAATATGATCACTAATGGAGCCCAGGTGAAAATACGGGTAATTGAATGTGTACACCAAAATGTAGAAAATTGGCCATTTTTATTTTAAACCTTTATTTATTTAGGCTCAACTACTCATAAAACTACACATAGCAACTTTTATCAATGGTAACTATAAGAATGAAAATGAAACTATATTTACAAGTATGAATTAAAATTAAATACAGTAGCGTAAACTGAATCCAAAGTAAAAAATATAACATCGAATGTGAGTGAACGAGTTAAAATATATCTCCTAATTAATTGACTTTTTTTCTTTTTTTTTGGCCTAAACTTTTCACCTTTGTTTGTGTCTTGGAGTTTTGATCTATAAGAATGTAAGGCAAAAATTATGGCCAAGTTTTGTTCTAATTTTTCACCTTCATCAAGGCTATAAGTGAATATGATTACATTGATTTTATAAATAAAGGCACGAAGGGTTTATTTAAGTATACTGGCATTAGCCACGGTGATAATATAACGGAGTCACCCTCTATGACCCAATTATAATTATTTCTATGTAATTATTTTTTTATTATTCTCTATATATTTATTTTTATCTCCGTCAAGGCGTAGATTTTTTATCTGTTGATTTTTCGCAATGTTTTATTTGCAATAATAAATTAAAAATCAAAAATATACCAAAACGTAAGCCAAAAAGTTTTCATTTAATTCTGGAACACCGAGAGACACTAATCAACGTCTCCTATTTAATTTACTTTCTAATAGTGAGGGAGGCAGAGTTATTTTAGCTTGTGGCTTTTAGTTGCGATTCAACCCATCCTTTACATTGGTTTCCCGCTATCACTTTCTCGGTGGAATCTCCCTATAAAGCGATGCAGGATAGACAACCCACACACGAATTTGAGTAAGTTGATATACTAGTATGGGGTGGTTTCTCAAGCGGTCATCCTTATATCCTCCTGATGATTTGGGTGTATGAAACTGTACCCATGGCGACGCTGTTTGTACGAAGTCCACTCTTGGTGTATTAGATCGTTGTCCAAACTGCGCCCCCGTGGCGTAGCATCGTAGAAGTCGAGGAGCGTTCATTGTTTTATTGTGGTTTATGGTCTGTGGAAGCAGGGAAATAAAATTCTGCAGAAGATAGTGTTGACGAAGATTATTTTATTTCCCAAGCATTACGATCTTCCTGTTGACATGAGATCATGTCCACTTATAGCAAAGGCGGTTATTAAATTCTTCTCAGAACTCACTGCAATATAGCCCATTTCGTCTTCATTGATTGTCTCGCAAGGTTAAAGATTTTTTTTCCGATGTTCTCGTTTCTTCTCTGCTCAAAATACAGGTATCTCTGAAATTTTAATTTATATCATCGTGAAAATTCCCGTGATTTTATCAAAATAATCCCTGTATGTTTTATACGATTTGTTTTTCATACATGTAACGTATTCCTTTTTAGGCTAATTACAAAACTCACTAGGAGTAAAAGTTGTACTCAGACCCAAATATGCCTGCTATGATAAGGGCATCGGTTACATGCACTATCTTTCTCTTTTATTGTTTAGTATGCACACCTATTTTACTTTACATTTACAACTTTGTGAGTTTACAAAGTCAAGTAATATACTATAAAGTGACCCACATTATAAGTATGACTCTCAATAAAAGATTTTGAGAAATGTCATTGGGAACACATTCTAAACAATACATACTTAATGGGGTTATGTATTTCCTCTTAAACTCTCTTGTAAATAATGAAAGACGGATTGCAATTTTTCAGAGGTTCCCCTATCTCTAATTAAAATCTTAAATGCAGACTTGCGCTCTATACAATGCAATCTAATCAACTGCTACAGTTTATATTTTTTACCACGATTCACAAAGTTCTTCACACGCCAATAATTACCCCATTCTGTCCTCACTAGTATCGCAGAAACAAATATACCATTATCTCTTTAGCGTGTTCATTTCATTCTAACTATACTATTCTGGTAATTATAAATTATTAAAATGTTTTATGGCTTTAAAGGAAGACATGTTTACTCTATCTATTATATATTTTGTTAACGAATTTTTTATTCATATTCTATCCAAAATAACGCCCTCCTGACGCCGTCAACTGCCCTGTTCTCAGACTCACAAATGTTTTTTCATTAATTTAAGTTCAACCTGGGGATGCAATATAAGACGATGATTATAGTGAGTAGGATCAGGGACCCACCTGGTTTTTGTCGTGTCAGTCCCTTATTATATGTGATGAAAACCACGGAAGGAGGAACAAAGCCAAAATAAGATAAATGAATAACCTTTTGCCTTGAAACTGGGAGGGAACATCATAAAGAAGGCCAATAAAAAAGCGGAAAATGAAATATAACCTTATATTTATTTGTTTTTTCTCATTTTATATTACTTTTTTTCTTGCCATGAAGAAGGGTGCAAATATTCTCTTCTGTGACACACCTCTGGTTCACCCTCTTGGTCCATAGTCTCCAAGAAAATCGATAATATCCCTCATCTCTCTTTCTATCCGTCCTTTTTATTGTCACCGGGGTCCCCTGCGGCGTCTATACCTTCCATTCTCCTCCACGACGTTCTAAGCTCCCCACCAACCCAGTAACATTCGCTTTTTTCCTCCACTAATCTCGCTCGCTACAGTGGTCTTCGTTTCGCGACCCCCTCTCAATTCCTCGCACAATAGTTTTACTATCGCCTCTCTCTTTTTTATTCCTCCAATATTTTTTTATTTTCTTTTTAAGTGACGAGGCTTAAGCGCCAAATCTTCCCTCTGCCTCTCTTCTTCGTCCAACAGCTCTCTTTATCCTTCTCACTCTTCTGTTTCTCCCCATTTCTTTTCTTTTTTTTTTTGTAATGACAAGTATTTTCTCATAACCAATTTTACACTCTCCCAAAACCGTTGGGCATCGATTTTTCAATTTATCAATAACAAGCAAAATTCGCATCATTCCGCATTCATATTTTTTAAAGGGGGGGTAAACACCTTAGACTTGATGATTCTTTAGTAAGAATATCTTCCGTGTTGCTGAAACAATTATTTGTAGCAGGTCAAGGGGGATATCTAGTTTGACAGATGTTTGAATGCGATTCAAATATAAGGAATACCACCTAGGGAAGTTTAACTTCGGCCTTCAAAAATAAAACCAAAATTCTACCGTATATTTCATCCGCCAGGAAATCAGTAAGGCTTCGGATAAAAAAATCTATTTATGAGTATCAACGACGCGACGTGCAGTAAAGTTAAGAAAAAAGAAATTTAAAAAAGCTAATGTGGGACATTTCTCGTTTCCATCAGAATTTGCTTAAAAGTGTGAACAAATGAATTTTACTCTCTATTTCATGGAAACTTAAATCAATATTTGCGATAAATTTTTCGTGTCAATTTATTAATTTCCAAGCATAATGCGTATCATCGTCACTTGCTAATTTAAGAGTAACTTTGGCAAACGGCAACCGCTTCTTCACCACTCATTCGTAGTGGTTCAGTTGTGTAGATACTGAATTTTCATATTTCAATCAGTTTAAAAAGGTGCATCAAAAATCAATTGACTAGTGAGGGAAGATAGACTAATGGTTATGTGACAAATTTGAACCCAGTGGCGAAGCGAGGGGGGAGGTCAGAGGGGTCCGAAACCCCCCCCCCCCCCTGAAATATAAAAACACAATTTCTTCCCTTTATAAAATAAAACAAAATATTGAAAATCGTAAATTTACAAATGTAACTGTTTCCATTATGAAAAGTGTTAGGATTAGTTTAAAACCCTCTACTTACTACCCTGTTTTTTTTTTAATTTTCCACTCTGGTTTTGGACGCCCCCGTAAGAAATTCCTGGTTACGCCACTGTTTGAACCTATCAATTATTTATGTGATCACCAAACTGAAGTACTTGATTAAGTTCCCTTGAAATTATTTGAATGCCCCTCAATTTTTTTATTCAAGAGCAGGAATTTTTATCGGTATGACGCTCTGTATATTCCTCAAATGACCTTTGTAGTGTATTGCCATAATACTTCTGGCTATAGATTATCCTCTCATGACACTCGGCTCATGAAAGAAATAAAGTCCTGTGGAGTTTTAATGTCATCCGAGCTATTTTATGAGCTTATTCAGCAAGGGCCATCTAGTTCCGCCGTGTATTGTATAAGCCAGAGGGAGAATATTTCCTGCTCTTTTTTCAAGGCATTCGAGCTTCCACGCTGACGAGTGAATCTTGAAATGGAGGTTGGAGGAATCTCCTACTTTTATCAGTACTATGATGCGAGGCATAAGACAAATAGCATGCATTCCACTGTCTTTTGCACATGTGCATTCACCAGAGCCATCTATTGGGGGATTCTACGTCATGGTTGTGTATTGGGAAATATTTTGACTTGAAGTATTGAGCATTGGATTGAAAAAAGCATGAAAAATGTACCATATTCTTGACGTTTGTACCTTAACTTGCTAAGGATGACTATGATATTAAATAAAATTTTAATGCCAAACGCATAGTAAATGAGGCCAGTGGCGCAGGGAGGGGGGGTTTTGGGGGATAACCCCTCCCCCCCCCAGAGCTCAGAGAAATTTTTAAGTTTTATCCATTTTACTGAATTGGATTGATATTACTAATAGAATAGTGTAAGGATTAATAAATTACGCCACAGAAAGCAGTAAAAATCACCATTTTGAACCATTTATTTTAAAGTTCCGCAATTTATCAATCTTGCACCTACCGCTTATCCTGGTGGGTATTCCATACCCCCACAAACCCCGGTATAAGTTGAACCTAAACCCCCCCAGCCTTAATTCCTTGCTGCGCCCCTGAATGAGGCCACCAGATGGAAATATAATCTAAATTTGGCCAATGGGAGAGCACCGATTACGCAAGTTTACGTTTTTTGCGAGACAACAAGTTAATAATAATCCATTTTTGGCAAATGTAAATAAGAAATCAATGTATTTTATTTCTTATCCATTCCCTGCGGAGTTCTTGACTTTCGTCAAAAGTTTTCCTCTTTTTCAATTCTCCATCATATTCGCATATGGAATTGTGTTTCTCATTTTATTGCATATCCCATAAAATCAAGCGCAACGCTATACCTTTGGTTCTTTTATCACGAAGCCAGGTGAGATATCCGTAGTCTCCCGCAGCAGTTGCGCTTGTAAGTAGAGGTATTGGATGGTAGTCATAAAACTTCTGAATGGTGATTTATGAAAAGTGCCATGCCTTCCATGGTGTAGTCGATCGATTTTTCACTCAGAATCAGCAGCCCTACCTCATTTCCACATCTGCTCTTCTTTTCAGTTTTTATGTCCCTGGTTTTCACTGCCTGTGCATTCAAGAGTGGTGTTTGATTAATGCACAAGTATAGTACATTCCTGTAGTCGTAACTTTATTCCCGTGTTGGTACACTATTATCCAGCGGAGAAATCAGGATCAAAATTAGGGGGGGGGGCAAGCCGTGGTCGTATAAGAAGTAACATTTTAGCTCAGACAATTTTAATGAAACAAAAATTTTAAGAATATTATGTCAACGCTATAATAGTTTTAAAAATTATTGTTTGGAAAAATTATGATTTCTAATTTAGTTCCGTGTCTTACACTAATATCATTTTTCTTGAAAAGAATTTTTTTCAAAACTTTCGTTTTGAAATAAATTTATTATCGCTTCTAGGGGGAGCAGCTTCCCCGCCTCCCGCCGCTCCTACACCCATGCTTCTACCTATTATATGTATAATTTGACTTAAATATGTGGTAGATAGTTTAGAAGATGGAAAGACGGCAGTATTTGAATGAATTATTCCAATTTAACATAGAATGATCCCAATGGGTCACAGGTATTAATAGGTTTTGTAGATTTTGATTGCAATTGGTCGAGGGATAGAAAATCACCTTATATTAATACCTTGGGAACGATCAAGAAAAGTTGTAAAATTTGCGCCAGCGAAGTTCTCACAATTTTGTTGTTGCTTCTTATAAACATTAATATCATAATACTGTTTTAATTATTTTGTCCTGGTAAATTTAATTTATCATGGTATATTACCATTGTCCTTATCAAAATGCATTCAAAGACCATTGAGCTTTTTGAGTCACGCGTATGCCCATAAATTTCTATTTTAATGACAGGTTTTTTGATTCACAAATACCGCTATATTTTGGCGGAAAAGCGTTCTTGTATTTTTATTCGTAGTTTCGCACGATAGTTTATCGTTTTTTCGCTGACCTGAAGAACCGACTGAAGCGCTGGTGGAAATATATTCTTAAAACCGCTGAGTAAATCTCGAATTAAACGGCGCTTGATATCAAAATATTGGCATTAATTTGTAAGGGTTCTCTTGTATTATGTTAAAATAATGTATTCATGAGACCTATTCTTCGCTGCATTAGATAAACCGTAACCGTTTGCTGCGATCTGGAGTCTCATCTCTCGTAATATTTTAACCTTCCATACCCACTGTTCGCGCCATGGATCGCGAAGGGAGTCGCTACGCTACGCTAAATTTGACTGAATCGCCACTCACTTGTTTTGTTGTGCAGCCGTGTGTGATTGCTGAACGCTGTTGTTTCGCGATCGTTGACCATTAATGGAGCATTAGCCATACCGTCGTCGTGATAACAGGGTCTCGAGCCGACGCTGCCCAGAGGAAGCCATCGACGGGAGCCCGAAAATCAATGGAAATGTGATTTGGAAAGTTTGGGACTCCCGGTGTAGAAAATACAGTCCACTAATTAGTATTACCGTATCGTGTACACCCACCTTGCTTAGAGAGCCAAAATTGCACTCTAGTAGCAGAAAACAATAGTATCAATTCAATAGATCCCTAGTTGGATCTAGGTTTGAAGGAAAACAAGGACAATCGGCCGGTAATATGTGCAAATCAATATTAAAATGGACCTATCCTTCGCTGAGTTCCATATATCATAACCCTGTGATATAATCTGGAGTTTCGTCTCTCGCTATATTTTAACCTTGCTTGGAGAGTCTACATTGGCAGAAAAAATATATCAAGTTCCCTGTTTGGACTTGGGCTTGAAGGAAAACGAATAGGCCGATACAATGTGCAACTCGATATTCAAGGGACCTATCCTTCTCAGAGTTACATTAATCGCAACCCTTCGATGCCGATTTTTCTTGGAGAGCCAATATTGCGCTCTGAAAGCAGAAAACAATAATATCAAGTTCCCTAGTTTGGGACCTCGGCTTGAAGGAAAACGAAGACAATAGGCCGATACAAGGTGCAAATCAATATTCAAGGGACCTATCCTTCACTGAGTTACATTGATGGCAACCCTGTCCCTTTAACCTTTCATTCCGACCTTTTTTGGAGAGCCAACATTGCACTCCAGAAGCAGAAAACAATAATATCAAGTTCCCTAGTTTGGGGCCTGGGCTTGAAGGAAAACGAAGACAATCGTCCGATTCCCACCTGAACATCACTCAGCATCCCGAAAGATTTTCTGCCATTCCTTCTCCATACCAACCAAGACGATGGCTCCTTGAGTCCCGACGTATCCCCTTCTCAACTCATCCTACTAGTACCCCCCCCCTCCCAGATTCCTCACTCCACTTCCTATTCTACCAGCCCGACCTCCCTTCCTTAGACTGAAGAATCCGTCCATAAAAATCTTCCTAGCTTTTATTCAACCCCGTTCTCCCTTTTGCATTCTTCCCCACCATTTCATGGGATGGCCATGAAAGCAGGAGCACTAACTTTACTTCTCCTTCCCTTGTCTTATGCTTATTCCCTCTACCTCTCCTGCATTCTTACCCGTCCTCTTTACTTGCCTTCTCTCGTCGTCTTCCCATACCGCGCCATCCCACCCGCTACGCGCGCCCTCCCTTTTCTCATGATCACCCGAAAAAGGAAATGTGTATTTTATTCTCGTATCTCAAGCCCTCACCCGCTGCCACCCACCTTCTTAAAATCTCCAGCCCTCTCCAGCCCCTCCGTTTGCCTACCCTTCCCTTCGGCGCGTCGGAATATGAGTCACATCCCTTGCAATTGGTCATGAATTTTCTCTCCTCAGGAAGACTTTTTAAGCGCCGATACGAAATGCTTTTGGCACTCCTGAGCTTTAAGGAGAATAAAAATAATGAAAAAAAAGGGAAGAGGATGATGGAATACGTAGTGAGGAGGGGTAGGAGGGTTGGATTTTTTTCCTAGAATGGGGTTGAAGATTTCATTTCTTTTTCTCTTTTTATTCAAGGGTTGGGTTGGAATCAGGCGGACATCGTTTTCTTGGCGTATTTTTTTTCTTCGGCTTAGGGGTAGGAGGATAGGAGGGGGGCGGGGAAGTTAAATCCGCTTCCCACGATAGACGGGAAAACTACGCACTTTTGCCTATCGGCCTCGAGGGCTCATCCCCCTTAATCTCTTTAGTTTATAGGTCGTATATCTTTTTTACGGAACGCTTTCCGTGAGAGGCTGCTTTTTTTCTCTCCCACGGCCTGCTTCCAAGGCAGTTTTTCATCCTTCGGGAAGAGTGGTTTGAATCCTGGCGAAATGAGGCTACGAGGGCATAGAACAAGTGAGCGATGGGGAATTCCATGAAGCAAGACAGAAGGGGAAGGCTCTTTTCATGTTTTATGTGTTTTCTATATAGTGCTCCATATATTTCGCCTGAACGCCTGATGCCCTAAGGCAGTTCTACTAAGGGTATTACAGGAGTTTGGCAGGGACGTTTTAGCCCCGGCAAATCAGTTTCTCTTCATTGCTTCTCTCTGTATGATAAGGTTGAGGAGAGCATAAATAAAGTGATGTTCTATCATGCCTCTCTCATCTCCAAGCCTCAAATGCCCCTTGAGGTATTCACTACTGCCATAACATTCGTATCATGAATCTGTGCTCTTAATTTCGGAAAGAATTCCATGGCAGCTTTCAAATCATTTGAAAGGCATGAACATCTCTCCGTATGATTTCATTGAAGGTTATGGTCGACGTTTTGCATTTACATTACATAGGTTATTTAAATGTTTTTACTATCATTTTTTATATTTAAAATAACTATTTTTCAACCTTACAAATCCTTAGAGTCAGATGTAGCAGTTAGCGTTTGAAAAAATATATTTAACAGGAATTGAATACATCCTATAATCTTAGCATTTTCGTCCTTTAGTCATTAAAACAGCTGCGTGATAATTTTGATAGCAAAATTAAATTTAACACTAATGGAATTCGTTCTTTTTTATTTTTATATGAATTTGATTTCGAATGAGATATCCACATAGAATTACTTTATCCGTATAACTATCTTGAGTTATCAATTTTTTATTTACTATTGTGACTGGAGGCAAAATTTATATGTTATTTGGATAAAAAACTCATATAATGCTATTCGATAACGTCGTCCAAATAATGCTTCTGTTTAAATTAAATATTTTCTTTTGATTTTATTGCAGTTTATCTGCATTTTTCCACGCTTGATAGTCTATTGTCAATCGTCGTCATTCACCCTAACTTTTCCAAAAAGTAAACTTTTTCCTTAAATTATGGATGTTTAATCCTTAGATATGCAAAACTTGGCATATTTATTCACGTGTTTTTATATATACAAACTCGTAGCGATTGAGAGTCAAGGAAACGTCCAGAAATTATCAGCAAGTGAGTTTGCTGGTTGAGTGATTTTCTCGGGAGCAATTTTTGAACCCTTTCAAAATGGTTCCAATAATAAAAAGTATAAATATGATGCATTGCTCGCGAGACATTCGAATTCAAAAAATATAAAATGATGAACCAGGTTTTGGGAATATTTCCAGATGAGAAACTGCCTTATCCCTTGGCGTGCGGATATAAGGATTGAGAACCTATATCTTTCGAGTTTTCCCATGTCAATATTTTATGTCTGTAGCTTGAAATATTATGTTCTTGGGGATATGTTATGAATGTATACAATTCCGTTTCAATCCAGTGCGTTTTTTTATGAAAAAATGGAATAAATTGTCGTCTTTAAACGTTTATCAAACGCAAAAAAGCCTTTGTCGTTTCCATTTCCGAGATGGAATTTGACTTAATCGTTTTACTTTACTATACAACTTGTTGTCTAATACATATTCAATAAGCAGGAAATTCAAGCCGCAATCTTCACATTTTCATCCATTTACTATTAAAACTGCGAAATGATCGTCAAGAAAAGTAAAAAAATAATTTTATTATATCGTTATCGTTTTATCGGATATCATGTGCTGTCTTCTAAATTTAGCCCTGATTGTTTGTTCTACCTTTGATGAAAATATTCCTGATGACAAAATTTCCGCCAGGGACTAAAAATCTTGGGCTGCATATCTTTCCCATTCACTAATTTTTTTAAACCAAGCATTTAAGCGTCACGCACCTAATGAATGCTGGTTGTGTTCGCAATGATATAGAATCGTTGCATGTACTCATTTCCATTAGTTTACCAAACCAAACTTTAGTACCACTTCGCGGAAATATCATACAATCATTTTATTTACTTTTTGATTTCCAAAAAAAAATATTGCGCTCCTAGTTATGAAAGTCAAACCTATACACACGAGTTATTTATTTCCGCATCTTTGGTGCTCTCTTTAATATTTTTTTTACCAACATTAGATCATAAACGGGATCAATATATCCTTGAATCAAATAATTTTTTTATTGTTCCGATTTCCATTATCATTTTGATGCCACATTGTTCCCTTAGAATATTAGGAAATAACTAAAAGACAACTGCGTTGGTAAACTTTTTTTCCTGGATTTATTTTACATGCGTGGAAGTCTCCATTCCAAGGTTTGGAAGAGAGGAATTCTTTTTATCACGGAGGAGGATTGAACCAATCTGTGGTACCGTCATTTTGTCAAAACAATATCTTGCAAAAGGCGATGATTACAACTAAAATTTCCGTCAGTGAAATGCATATCATGACTTATTTTGATAGATAATTTTGTCCATGACAGCGAATCGCGGTTCATCAAATGCCCGTTCTATGTGATGAATTTGTCCCTAAACAAACAGTTTCAATTTGATAAGCTTCTGGTTTCAAATTAAAACTGTTTGTCAAATTAAAGCTTTACTTCCACTAGTATTTTCTATAGTAACGCTCCCATTATTTTATTATATATTATCAACTTAAGATAAATTATAATGAATTGAACTATATGTACTAACATTCCAGGCATGCTGCGAGACGATTTTTCTCTTGAAGGCCGCAGGAACCATTGCCTAGAGCTGCAACCGGAGGCGCACCCTGCAAATGCAAGTCCTGCAATTACCAACAACAACTCTTCAACACCGCCATTTATCATTAATTCTCAAGTGAGTGCCTCGTAATTGCAGTAATTTAAATGGGAAAACTTATTATGACATGTCATTAGAGTATGATTAGATCAAAGGTTGAAGAAAGGCTCTGATTGCTGAGCGATGCCAGAACTCTAATTTTTTAAATATTGTTCTCCACTAGGATCGTCACGGTCTGCAACAAGTGATATATTTTTTTACCTTTTTGAACTAGTATTTTTGTTTAAGGCCTAAAGAGAAACCCAGAAAGCCTAGCCCATCCGAAAATGCACATTCGAAGAGGGCATTCACTTGTGAGAGATATCGTTAAGGTATATTTCTTTATAGCCCGCAGTTATTTCTTTTAATAACTAAGTTGACGCGGACTTATATCACTATGTATAATTTTTTAAAGTAAGCTCTATCATCGATAAATACTCTGTGTAAATAGATCTAAACCTTTCCAACATTTTTCTCCCTGCGTCTACAAAATGAAAACTTTTAACTGAATACGTTCTCCATTGTGAATTTTTCATATTTTAGCCTCAAATAAAACATGGGTCCATTCTACTAATCCTGAAAATTTTACACAGATAAGGAATGTTATTTGCAGGTAATGCGTCTCAAAAATAACAATGTATAAGACCAGTCGATCAGGAGTGAACTCCAAGGAACGTGAGAGTTCGTCTCCCGCGAGCTACGAGATCAGAAAAGTTGCAAACAGTTGTGGAAAGGACGTTAAATCAGAGATAGGGACGCGTGCTATCTTTCTTTTATTTATTCCTCGTCACATCGACTCCCAACTCGCACATAAATTTAGAGCTATATACGAAAGGTATGCGCCGGGGCGCACGCAAGGTAGGTATCGGCGATGAGAGAGATTCGTATGCCACGCTACCGCGATTCTCCCAAGGTCTCTTCCTACTTTTCCTTCCCCTTGGCTTTCTTCCCCTTGCACCCCGAAAAGAAAGAAAGACCCTGTGTGCGTGGAGGAAATGCCTCATATTCCCCACGCTCCGATGACTGCCTGGAGCCCCCAATGTGCCGAACGTAAAACAGACTTGGCTCGAGTTTTTGGAACGAATGTTCCCGAGGAGGAGGAGTTGGGCGGGAGGTTCGCCGGGGGAAAAGGAGGTGGGAATTGTCGGTATAAGATGGAGTAGGTGGTCTTCGCGGCAGGGCGTTTCGCTGTATATACATATGTGTGTGCACCAGCCCATAGAAGGCCTTTTCCCCGTCCTTCGGGAGGACTTCTGCATGAGGGAGATATCGGAGCGAAGTGTAGGAAGAAAGTTTTTCGTTGAGGTCGGTGTGCGTCGGTGTCCTTTTTCTCATGGATGGCGGAGGTTTTGGGGGGTGGTGGTGTTGGTGTATAACGGCCAATCCCAACCCCCTCCTCCTCAACGCACCCCCTTATCCTGTGAGTAAAGCCAAAAACCTCCCCTATCCCACCCCCCCTTACACGTCACCAAGCTCACCCCCGCAGAGAGAGATCCTCCTCCCTTCTCGCTACTACTACACCCCCTGCCATTCACTCAAGACTTCACTTTCACCCCCGCCTCCCCTCATGCGGACTTTTATACCCCTTGCACACACACACACCACCACCCCCGAATATCGCATGAAGGGGTGGCAGGGTGGCCCATCCCCACTCGTATAATAACGCAGCCTTCGCGGTTGAGGCTTTTATAGGTCGCCTGCTGACAGGGAGAGCCTGAGGATCGTAAACCTCCGCCACACTAATAACTCGCTTCTGCAGCCCTCTCTCTATCTTTCTCTCTCTCAACACCCAGCCCGTCCTGACGATGCTGCCTCCTCACACCGCGGCCCCATTCGACTCCGACCACGCTCCCATCCCACTGTCCTCGGCTCGCCCCTGCCAAACTCCCGAAAAGGACATTGGCAGGGGGTCGCGTGCTCGTAAATGCAAGCGTCGGAGCAGAATATGGGGGTGGGATGGGAATGGAATGGGTGGGGGTGGAGGGGTGGAAACGTGGATGTCATTGAGGACGAAGAGATGGTAGGAGGAGGGGGAGTCCGGATGGTTATGATACGGGAGGAAGGGAGCGGGGGTTGTATGTCCTATCTAACTCGACTACTAGAGGGTGGTGTTGGGTTGAATACGGTGGTACGTGGTGGTATGGTTGTGTGTATGTGTTGCCTTGGCAATGAAGAATTGGTTGCGGGAGGGAGAGGTGAAAATAATGCACGGCCTGGAGCACGAGTTAGAGGATTCTCAAGTCCGCAGCTGAAATTTTTGTCTCTCCGGACGCGTTATCATTAGATTTCAAATTTGGCCACTCGCGGCGCACTATCTTGGCCACTGATCGCTGTACACTTTTCACGAGAAACTAATGGAATTTAGTGAAGCGTTCTCGGGATCACCACCGGGTCAGGAACTGCATAACTGCCGACGTTTCACTCACAGCCCTGAAGACCATGGCCGAGTCGCGCATCGAAACGTCGGCAGTTATGCAGTTCCCGACCCGGAGGCGATCCCGAGAACTCTTCACTAGGTCTATTCGCCGGGAAAGCGCGAAATCTTTCTTCAAAATGGAATCGTACGTAAATAAGCCAATAAATCTTGTAAACCACACATTTAACGCAGTGCGAGACGGTTGTCATAAAAAAAACACCACTTCCATCACGGGTAATGGTAAAAGTCACGGGGAACGAAATACCGCTGACTAGTGGCGCCCCCGAATAAAATACGCGCGAAAAGGCAGCAGATATAACGATTACCCGCCATATTCTTTGGCCCTCTTTAATTTAGTTGATAGTGGGTGAATTCACTTTGTGGAACAAATGCATATTAATCACAAGTTGTGCTTTATATGCGTTAGTTAAGGCCAAGAATACGTCGAACCGGCTTGCCGAGTATTAAATCAGCGTAGAAAGTCAAATTACCCTTTATTATTACACCTTTAATGGAGCCTGGAGGATAGTTCTCCGAAGGCGTCGTGAGTATCAGTTAGTTCTCATCGAGTTACTCGCGCCATTTTCAAACTCAGAATCTCCCCGATCCTTTGCTCTCTTCACCTTTCCATGTGTCACATCATTCCCACATCAACCTTCAAAAAATTTCGGCCCCCTTTTTCCCTCCTTCCAACCCATTCCTGTCCTTCCGCCGCAACCCGCAACTCTTACTTGTCCTCGGCAGTTCGTCGTATCTCACTCACCGGGAAAACTGGCCGATGACAGATAACCTCTTCCCCTCACTCCCTTTTCGCTCGTCTCTTGTCTCATTTTGTCACCCTTGGGTGCGATCCTCTCGTTGCACTTAAAAGATACCTCGCGCCCCCTTGAAACGCTTTAACTCTAGGCCATACCCAGGAAACATAACACAGAAATGTTATGAGGAGGGTGATTTTTAGCATTTGAGCATGCATAGTCGTGTTTATAGGGTTCGGAAGGAGAGGGCTGCCATCGAGTTCGAATTTGGGCCCGTGGAGTCCGGAAATTTTGTAAAATAAGCATGTTAAAATGAAAAAAGGATCTAAGTCTTCAAATTCCCTTCCTATTTCCATGTATTTAAACCATATGTAATTTCAATCGTGAAGACTGAAAATGCATGTCTACAAGGTTGATCTCTTGGTGCCCAAGGTACCCTATATAAACGAGTTTTACGTCGTGTAGAGCATTTTATAGAGCGTCACATACCCAATCAGATGCATCAACTTGAGATCAGACTGTGTGATTTCCAATCCACCGCAAACAGATATTAATGAGACTTGGAGGATTTGCTCTAGTCTTAGACTCATTGATCAAATAATAGCAGATATCTTTCAGAATAACATGGAGAGCATTATGTTTAGAATTACACATTATTTCTAGGCTCGACAGATGATAAACGGCTGCATTATAGAGATGAATTGGCGAACGGATAGGAGTAAAAATTCAGTTTTCGCTCGAGCAATGAATGGCAATTACGAATACTAGGTCACCTTCAAATCATCTCATCAACGCACACTTATCGTTTAGGACATATATAAATTAATGATGAATGTTTTCCACAACACACCTCTTGTAGCGGCTTACGGAGTCGTATGTAGATTTAGATGATGGTTCTTTGAAGCACCTTGGAAGTTTAAATAACATCTTTGGCAGCTGTACAGAGGAGATAAGAAGCGGAATATTCCAACGCTGCCCAGAATTTGGGAGAGAGTTGATAACTCCAGGTGGTCCCAATTTCAGCGAAATATTTGTTAAATGATTTCTGTGGACTGTGGTTTGAGATAAGTCTTTAACACCCACTGTACAGACGGAAGGAGAAAATCATGCCTAAGAATGTTGTTGTTGATTTATCGAAAATAAGGAACGAATTGGAAAAAAGTAGCATAATAATATAAGAAATGTTGGGATACAGCAGCCACGAGTAGATGAAAAGGAGTGTATAAGAATGGGTTGGGTTAAGAGCCAGTTCAAATCTGTTGATAGTTTTACATAAAAGAGCGTGGGACATTGAGGATTATATTGTTTAAATAAACTCTGATACACAATTACAATGACGGTTACTCTATCATTTGTTGGTCTGTCATACTTTAATCACGCACATTCAATTCTCTACCTCTCTATCAATCGCGAGTAAAGTAAAGAGCCTGGGCTGATTTTACAGTTGTCTAGACTATTCTTTAGAGATCTTGGAGTCGCTGGAGGATATTAATCGCAAATAACTTATTAAATTTATCAAATTGTACTTAGCACTCGGTAGTTACTTTAAACTTCGTATGGGTGGCATTTGAAATGAGTAAATAGCATATTGTTAGATATTATCTGCTCAATTTGCGTACATAATCAACCAGCTACATCCGTTACGTGCATCCAGTGGATCAATTTATAATTCTTAAACGTACAATGTGTAAGTTCTTATCATTTCTAGATGCATAGAAGCTATGTAGTCAAAGAATGTTTTGGTGAAAATAACTCTTTCCTTATTTATCTGATACTTTTCCATTCGACATAATAGCTTATGCATAATACATTCAACATAATATTGGTGACTAAATTCTTACGCTTACTTCTGATTTTGGGATAAAATATTTTGGAAATTGTAAAATAGTATTAAATTTGGTGCACACTTCCATTTAGGCCAAATCAATTAGTTTATGTCAAATTAATGCAGTGCAAGTAATGAAGCTGAAATAAAAATAATATACAGTTTCATGATAACCAATTGACTAACCAACTAGATTCATCGAGCTACAATTTTCTACGAGACTTATTGTAAAAGAACTTATTTAACAGTCTCGGAGCATTATTTTTGAATTTTTAATCAAGCCCTAGCGGTGTTTTCATCTCTTCAGATTTCACAGAGTCCCCCGAAGGACGTGATGTGAATGAAAAAGTTCGGAAGGCTGAAAGACCTTGCTCAGCTTCCACGGATGGTTGTTTGCCCTATATCTTCGTGCACGCAGGTCCCTGGCGTCCCTGACTTTTCTTGGACCAGTGCGTCCAATCCTTCCCACGCAACCCTCCCCCCACCACTCTCTCACACTCTTCTTTCCTTTTCACGCATCAGATAGCATTCTCTTCCACCAGACTTACACACTCCCCTCCTGACTGGCGTCTCACCTCTAACCTCACCGCAGGGATCTTCGGCGCTCCTTTTTGGGTCTCCCTCATAATTTCCTCCTCTTGCCGTAAAATAGAAAAAAAAGGAATAGATGAGATTTAACTAGTGATTCCACCTAGAGAGGCATTTACGGAAGAGTTGCGCAAGAAAAACAGTACTTTTTCCAAATGTTTTCAGGCTAGTGGATTATAAAAATATATCCCTGTTGATGAACAGGTAAACGACTTGCCCCTATTGCCGTAAAATAGAAAAAAGGAGTCGGTAAGATTTAACCAGTGATCTCTCCTATGGAGGCAGTTATGGAAGAATTGGGCATGAAAAATAATATTTTTGCCAAATGCTTTCAAGCTAGTGGATTATAAAACTATATCCTTGTAGATGAACAGGTAAACGACTTCCCCCTCTTGTCGTAAAACAGAAAAAATAATAGATTAGATAAAGCAGGTGATCCGACCTGAGGAGGCATTTATTAGAGAACTGCTTAAAAATTCAAAAATTATAGTTTTTCCAAATGCTTTCTTGCTAGTGCGGTTACAAAGCTGTATTATTGTTGGTGAGAAAGTCAGCGAAAGGTTAGAAGTGACAGGTGTTCTAAAAAGTTTCCTTTACATCAAAGAAAACTTTTACGCTCCTTCTGAAACTTGTTGGCAAAAGTTTTGGAATTTGAAAATGAATATGCCTTACTCGTATGGAGATAAGTATGTTCAAGGCTTCTTGCTGATGGCTGAGGAATCTGTCCAAATATTAGCGAATTCTGTGGTAACTTTTTACTGCTTTAATTCATTTACAACTCTCTTGGTTTTAAGGAAGATCATCTAGTCGTTAAACTCATAATCGTAAACTCATTTCGTGAATAATGTTTTTTTAGTTTATCAGTCTGCACCCTGAATTAGATGCTCTCACACACATGTATTGTACTTAATCAACGAATAAAACTCAGAGCACACGACGTACACCTTCAAAATATTCAGTGAACAGAAGAACCTAATTATAGAATAATATATAAAAGACAGTTGTCAGGTAAATGAGTTTCTTTCGTGAGCCCTTGCCGAAACGAACTCAGAAGAGAATTGATTGGTTTGTTAATGTGCGTCGAGAGCTAGCGATCGCATCAAAATTTATGGAATATTGCTTTTTAAAAAGTAATTCATTCCAACCTGAGTTTTAATGCCACCGTATCGTCTTTTAGTCCAGATTCAAACCTGAGGATGATGTACTGTTGTTGAAAACGGGGTCAAAATGACTATTTATCATGTTAAACTGTGTTGAATTGCTAATTATTTGTCTTTATTTTAAAAAGAAAAAACTTTCCAATTCATTCACTATGTGATTACTGTTCATCTTCAGTCATCAATCACTCTCTGATCATGGCAGCCAGAAGTCTATACTCTGGCTTGAATAAGTCCGTCACAGCTAACTCCGCCTAAGTAGTAGGACTGTCCTTCCACTTCAAGCAAAAATTAAAACTTCGAGGCTTCGTTATAAAGCATATATATTGAGGAAATTCTTAAATTTATTGAAATCAATCCTTAAAACATAGATTACAAACAATTTGAATTCAGATCCATGAAACACCTTTACTTCATCGTGAATTTTAACTTTAAGAGACTAATATTTTTGTCAAAAATAAGTTCACCCTTTCAGATCAAGCAATTCTATCGAAAGAATCAGCCAAGATTTTCTGTCGAGTGTGGCTGAAAGATTGTAAGGGGTGAGGATCACATGACTTCCGCGATTTTCTTTGACTCAAATGTTTGTTTACGCAGAAAGTGGAGTCTCTCATATATACCGACATTCTGATTGTGAAACTGGCCTCCGAACCATATAGTTTTCTGTCACTCCGACCATCCAAAACTTATGAAACTCCACAGTTATACTCCATTTTTAACCTTCCTTCCCATCCTCCTCCAACAGTATCCTTTTCCTCTTCTTCATCAGGATTGTTTCTCACTATAATAGAAAATCGAAAGTTTGAGAAAAATCGTAACGTTAAAATAGCCACTAATTAATCTTAGTTCATTTGAAGTGCACTTTTCGAGTCTTCTTCTCCTGAGGATATATTTATGTTGTTTGCTATTGAAGATTAAAGAAAAAATATAAAAATCAGAGACCCCTCGTAAAGTCAAGTTTCACTTAATTCCAATAAACTAATGCAAGAAAGGGTATTTCTTGATTTGCTTCAGTAATCATCAGCAGGAAGAAGAGGTAAATATTTAATAGATGACCCACCGTGAGCTAAGCTAAGGGTGGCCGCGCTTTGACTAGTGTGTTCTCCTCTGCGTTGATAATTGACAAAGACAATCGAAAAATGATAGGTATTTATCTTTTAAACGTTAATTGACATTCTGAATTCCCGTCTTTGAACACATTCACTTAATACAATCAGCAGCGCAGCTCAGTTACACAATTTTTATTAAAAGGGCTTCCGCTAATCACAATAGTGTTACCATTGCATAGATTTAAATTTTTTGAAATAACCACCTTTATTATCACGACACCTTACCCTCGTCGTGATAGACTTTCAATTGAATTTTTTAACATATCATTGTTCACAATGAAAAGACTTCTCGATAGACAAAATGGCCATTACTCGTCCTCCAAATTCAAACCTTCAGTCACGAATAAATCAAACCGTATAAACAAAAATCGGTATTTGGTTATTCCAACATATAGTAATGGCTTAAACTTCACGTTCTGCGGGAGTGCAGGTTCCCTTTTACCATCTCCACCGACGAATCGTTTTTACCCTGACGCAAAACCACCCTCCCCATACTATTCCCCACCCCCTCCTATCCTTCCCCACCCACTTGGGGTTGGCCTTGCCTCCTCCTTCATCAGGATCATCATCATCATTCTTTGCTTCCTCTTTCCTTCCCAATACCCCACCCCCTTCTTCCTCCCTCCCCCCCTCCCTCATTTCCCCTCTCCTAGCGGCGCATTTTCATTTTTTTCACTTACCCCACCCACTATCTCTTTCCTTCCGGTCCCTGACCATGCATCCTCTCCACTTCTCTCCATTCTCCTCGTTCCTCGCCCCCTCATACGTTCACCTCCCTCTTCCTATCTCGTTTTTTCTCTCCTCTCAATTCTTGGCTCCTCACTTTGCCGTCACAGAAGGGTCCTCGCTTCTAATGGTTGGCATAAACTGCAGGCGTCGCCGACTTCTCTGTTCTACGTCTTCGACTCGAGAGTTTCTATCTGGTTCGTCCAAATTTACGCAGCCGCTTATTTTACGTGGAGTTCCTTCTTTCCAACGAAATTTTGAAGCTGATACCAGAGGGAAATGTCCTTAAATATTGATCTCTTCTGATATTTGGCTCTAAAATTCATGTTTAATTTTCGAATTGAATGAGAAATTTTTATCCAGTGCTGTCATACGAAATAGGGTATCATGCTTTTTCTTTGGTAGTTATTATCTACTTTTTGTTATTTTATCAAGATATTTTAAGTTTTAACTATCTGAGTTCCTTTTTACCTCACACAGACCTTTGGATAAGAGGAAGTTGTTAATAAAATCATTGCTCTTTTTCATTTTTTAATCTCTACTAGAAAATAAATTTATAAATTTAATTTTAGAGGGCAATATATTAGATTTCTATTGCTGTAATGATCCCACGGATTAGTACTTATAATAATTAGAGTTTTCGTGAAAGATATTGAATAGAAAATTTCGTTAGCCATTTCATCATAATGTGTCGATATCCCGAGATTCGGGTTACTCCTCAGCCCATGTCGAAATAACAAATTTTGGCTTTCCTCAATGCCCATTTTCTATATCATGTCATAAATATAATAACCATATTTTTACCTCATAAAACCTCCCTAATGTTGTGCATCAACATCTTATTTTACACTAATGTAGCATAGAATACACATTAATGACCTTACTTCTTTATATTGTTTCTTTCTTCATACTACGACGATGTCTGCAAATGTTTACTTTAGAATTAGTTCTCATTCTCGCCATTTTCCGTCTAGAACTTCTTTGGAATACGACAAGAAGAGACAATATTACTCCGTTTCTTTTTGTTTTCTTTGATCTATGCAATTATCTTTCCTTTAATGAAACATCTTTGATTTTTTCACGTGCAGTGTGAAGCAAGATATTTTCTCTCCATTTTTTTATTTATATACAAATCAACTAATTATTGAATTCTCTCCAAATTGCTATCGTTCAAAATTTTGAGACGTCCACAACAGCCGCGTTCGTTTAAATTTTCAGAATGCTAAATTTTTTTCGTGCCTTATATATTATCTTCTCTTACCCTATTCGTAATCTTCATTTCTCGCGGTCCAATTCCATTCTTGCGATCGTGTTTCCCTGATTCTTTATTGATGTGTATTCTGCCTCGGCTTATTCTTCATGTATACCTTTTATGCCTTTAGTTTCCACCATTTCACGATGCTTAGGAGATGATTACTTGTCTCTGAGTTTGCTTCTCCGCGAGTTTTAGCTCTCTTCTCCTCAAGACTTCCCGAAAATTACTCTCATCATGAAAAACTTTCGTTCCACATAAACGTTTTATGAATTCAGTTCTTGGTGGACCTTCGTTCTCGCGTTACTGTAGTGGTAGTGGAGTGGAGATGGCGCATGTAATGTTAGGAGCGTATTTTCGTGTCTTGAGTGGCTAATATTCCTCGCTCGTGAGCGGCAACATTCTCCATTCATAAGTCTCCTTTTCATTCCATCCTCCACACGCTCTGCAGGATGATCCCATTTCACCGAGGTTACTCCAAGGGTGAAGATGAAAAAGGTTTAATATAAAAGCTATAAAAACAGTCTCAAATGTTACACGACGGCGTGTCCTAAAATGTACAGTAATGCTACCATAATACTTGGACGGTGTTTTATAAGATACTTTAATACCCCTCTCCAATTCACATCAAGTTTTAAAGCAGAAATTTGTGTTTTCCGGAGATGAAATTCATCACTCGTGTTCGCTTACGAACAAAGCTTTAGGGATGGTAAATAACAATGCTACTTTGTCATTGTTAAAATCTTTCGTGTTAACTCTGCGTTGTTATAAATGAGGGAGTTTTTTGAATAACTACGCATAGTATTGTGGCATGGAATACTATGTTACACCCTGATTTGCTCTTATCCTTTGACTGAAAACTGAAATATATATTTAATAAGTCGCAAGGTGAACAAAAATGAAAATCGTACCAGTTACACTACATTAGGTATAGTTCAATATTCCTTCTTTGTTTATGCCTTCGTATATCTTTTTGGTTTTTAGGATCAGGGAGAATAAAAAAGTGAATTATAAACGATTTCATTTTTTCCTGGTGAATACTTCTGACGAATATTTCCAGGCTAAATAAAAGCATTAACCTGGCTGCAAACCCGAGAATTAATCATCAAAAAGTGAATTGCCTTGAAAAGATTCGGAAAGGGTTGTTTATATATTCACACTAGTTATTTTGACTCCTAATTTGATGTTTATGGCTTTGATTCTTTCTAAATTTGAAATTAATTTGTCATTCATTATAAGTAGCTTTAAAGTAAAACAAATCTCCCTCTACTTCCTATTTAATTGCACTGAAAAAACACTTTGGATATGAGAATCGTAGGTTTGGGTGTCACACCCAAACCTGAGATGAAGGAAAGGACTTGCCCATACATTTGGATGTGTCACCCAAAGGGAATGGATGATGAGGAGTTGGTTGTTCCAACTACTCCTTTGTTTGCTGCATCCAAAGAAGATGGACGAGTACTTTGGGTGTGAGAACCAAAGCGTTGGGTGGCTCATCAGAACAACGTTTGGATCCCGAATGAAAAGTTTAGATCACCTGCCCAAACGATTGCGCCCTACCCATTTCTACCTCCTTTTCAATCCCATTACACCTTAGTATCGTTCTTTTTCTACCCATTTTGAAATATGCCACTAGGACAGTGCGACTAAAAATGGAAATGCGATGAGAAAACCTGGCTCGGTGGTTGTCATAATATCTATTATCACATAATTCAACATAGGTATTGTAACGTGCGTGGGTGGAAAAATAAATATGCCTACTTGTAAAACACTAGAAAGAACATTTATTCCCAATATATAAACACACAGTTACATTTAAGTCACTCCAAATACACAATTTTTCTCAATTGCTTCTTGTTCATTCTTCTCTCCTCGTCAATAACTTCCGTTGCCAACGCTCTCGATGATTACTCCGCAAGGCTCTCGATGAAACCACCGTTATAATATCATAAAAAATGCACAAAACATAGTGTATTAATATCATTATCAACTGTTATGCCTGTAACTTACAATATCACTAAAATACTATCATAACACAATAAAAATACCATCGGGAAATACAAGAAACGTGAGACAATTTAACCTCAATAGCAGAAATAAAGTTCAATATTAATAAGCATAGCAGGACTGCCGACAAAGTATGATCTGAGAGTTTGAACTTTGTTTTAATAAGAACATAGAGATAACAATGGGAATCAGAAGAACTCATAAGCAAAGGGTGATAGTGTGGGCCTGAGAATTAATGCATCATGGCGGTGAGAATTAACACAAAATGGCCGTGAGAATTAACAATAAATCTCAATTTCAGCGCAACTTATCAGCAAACATGAATATAGACTCCAAGTCCAGCCTTCGATAAGATATTCGCCGTCCCCTCGTCTACAATCTCGAGCAGCAAGAGCAGCGAAGCACACGCGGCAGCAGAGTCCCAACAAATTCGCCCGTTTTGCCCACAACAAGTCCACACGTTTCATTGCCTTCCACGGCTGAACACGGAACTGTGGGTGCTAGAGAGCTTCATAAAATTGCCACCAGAGCGCGCAACAATATATTTAGATTTCGCACCTAAACCATCAGAGTGCACAAACCATAACTTTGGTTCTTCCATCCAAAGGACGTTTACTGGACGTGTTTGGTGTGACACTCTTTGCCTTTGGTTCTCACATCCAAAGAATTAGTTCTGACGCCGTATCATTCTTGATGGCGCATCCAAACCTCCCCGCCCAAAAGGGTTTAGGGTGTAGCATCCAAACCTGTTCTCTCAGTGTGTGTTTTCATCGATAAAACAAAAAAATCATCTATTGCGAGTTTTCATTTCCCTGCACCTGAAAATATTGTGACCCCATCAAAAGCTCATTGAGTGACTGAAAAAGTGCATTTGCGCTTATCTGCTCTTGTCATGATTCCTTGTTCTATTGAAACAGCTCGGTAAGCCTAAACCCAATCATTCAGGAATGCCTGAATTAAGTTCGAAGACCAATCAATTTCTAACAAATATAAAAATACTTAGGCCATGTTAAAATATAATTATTTATCTTTTTACAATTGACTACACATCTTTAAGTCGGAAATTTCTCTCATCCGGAGACGTTACTCGACTTCAACTATGAAAAAATTATTTAAGAAGGGTGAATACTATACTACGATGACATTGTACAGCTTCACCTAAAATATCTGCGTTTTTTATACGTAGGAATATTTTGCCAGTAACAACGCATGATACTGTTGCATGATGCACCATGACTGGCACCATTCTTAACTACGACCTCTGAGCGTAATATTACGTCATCTGAAATCCATCGATTTTTGCTTCGGGCGTCATAATACGCCATCCATCTTTTGAAAAATCATAGTTCGCCATTTTTTAACAAGCTTATGCTAACTTTCTAAATAGGTAAATAAAAACTAAAGCAAAATTCACTCTTTAAAATGATACCAAACACCCATTACTTGCATCAAAGGTTGGTAGCTAAGAAATAACATAGAAGCATTGAAAGTGGCGAGCACTGGCGTGCAAATTTACAGTACCTACTATGGTCAGCACGGTAAGTGTCAACCGTATCTAACCCAGAGCTGCTTCTGGGAGAAATTAAATTTCAGGACCTCTCATTTTAAGAATAAGGAAATTTTATACTCATTCATAATTATTGTGGCAGCTACATTATTTGCCATAAAAATATGAGGCACAAAATAACACGTAGCTTAAATATTTCCTGAATAGAGCAGAAAAGCTAGACACTTTGGATGTTATTTAGAGGCAACATTGAGTTATAATAGGTTAATTACTCATATACTTTGACTCAGGGCTGAAATATAGGTTTAGACCATGATTCCTTTGTCGTAGTGCAAAATTCGCTCTTGCTTCCCATTACTGGAGTCGGCTGTTCAGAGAACGGGAGACTTAAAACAATTCAAATTTATAGCGGCCGGTGCGTTGAACCTACCCGCGGACAACAGCCATCAACAGGTGATCTCCTCCTCGCACCAGGTGCAATGCTGACGTCTGCCCATTAACTTTTTCCATGGTTTACGAACGGCACCGGCGTTAAACGACTAAAATCCTCTTTGATGGCCCCAATGCCACCTTCGGAAGCAGAGAGAAATCGATCTCTTCAGCCTTTCTCATCCATTACTGCACGCACCCATAGCTACCATATCATATAAATATATATATACTCTGGGATTGCTTTTCGGCAAGCGTATAAGACTTTGATGGTCAACCAGTTTTAGGCTATCGTGCCGAACGCGTAATTGGTGCCTTATCGCGTTGCGTCCGTGGAGTGGATGATTTTTTTTTCATTCCGCAGGCCGCGGTTCGCTCGTTTTGGAAGCTGGAGTGGGAGAGAGATTTTACGATATAGGTGCAAGTGATGTTGGTCGTTAGCCTCGAACAAACAGCCAATATTCCCGTAGAAGCTTCGAAGTCTTCATTAAAACGGTCCGTTTATTGCTTCAGCCAAATTGCGGCGGCTTATCATGTGCAGCGAGGTGTGGGTTCGGCTACAAGGCTAATTTTTAGAGATCGTACATTGGAATTATGGGTATTGATAACGTTTTTTTTCGTATTTCTGTCATTAGAATTGCTCCCGTGGATTTTGAAAAAGCGTAAGGACGATATAAAACTTTAATACTTGGTTGATATTAAATACCGACATGTACGTTTTCTGAATAAATCCGGTGAGAGTGATTTCAAATACCTTTTAATGGCAATTGGGAGTCAATTAGAATTCTAAATGTGTATCTCAAAAGTAAATGACTCTTCGTAAATTTTGGCCTTCTTTAAAACCTTTGCCGGCAGAAATCACAATATAGCGCTTGTATGCGGTGTGTAGTTTAACTTTTCTTATGGATAGAATGTGAAGTTCTACTATTTAAGATATAAAAGTATCTTATAGATAAAGAGTGTGAAGGATTTCTTGCTTTCCCGGTGAATCTTGCTGATGAACTCTTCTCGGGGAATCAGCCGGGTCAGGATGGACATTGCTGCCAACGTTTCGATAGCCTTCTCTGCCATCGTCATCAGTGCGAATAATGAACTTGGTTAGTGCCGGGTTTTTGTACACAGTGGGAACGAAACCCTAGGGCTTGGCTCGCGGGGATACACTCCTGGGGCAGGGACTGTAAGCGCGAGCTTTTCTCCTCTGCACCCAGAAGGGGAAGGACGGGAAGGAAAAAGGAAGGAGGCGCCGCCGCGATGTGAGCCCGACGACGCAACCGGGGAGGGGATAGGGAAGGAAGGGAAGGGACGAGGACTCCCGCACCGTCACAAGGCGGGCGGACCCTACTATAAGCGAAACCAAGCATACGCAATTAATATACTAACGACCTTGGAGGATTATTCTATGAGGAAGAATAATCCAACGATCAAATCGTTAGATGGGTTTTTATACACAGTTGGGGCGCTCAAGTCTTCTCTGATTAGTCCGTTTCTGGTGTCACAATACTGCCTTAACCGACCACTGTATTAAATGCGATCATGCCATTCAGTTCAATGAAACCAAAATCCTCTGCAAGGCAAATGTATATTGGGATCGACTTACCAAAGAAGCGATTGAAATAAAACTCGCAAAGAATAAAATGAATAGAGACGCGGGTTTCCCCGAGCAAATCATGGAATCCCATCATCAAACGAATGAGTAAGCTTAGAGGAAGAAGGATACCAAAAATGGACCAGTCAGAGAAGACTTGACCACCCCAACTGTGTATATAAACCTGGCACTAACTAGGTCCATCATTCGCCCTGATGATGATGGAAGAGAAGGCTATCGAAACGTTGGCTGCAATGTCCATCCTGACCCGGCTGCTTTCCCGAGAAGAGTTCATCAATAAAGTATTTATTTAGTAAGTTTTATATCTACCGTAAATAACTCAGCCATTGATATTTCTCAAAGAAATTGATTTTCATGCATTTTTCTACATCGCTCACTTTGTTGATGGTATTCCATTAATTATCATTCTATCAAGTATGACACGTTTATGACCCCTCCTTTAACTCTCGAGCGGGCGCGTTTGCGTATAAAGTACGCCAATCTTCGAAAACTAAGAATTTCAACATAGTGCGTATATTATGGTCTAGAATGGCCTCGTGTATTCTTATATTGTACTTTTACTGTCCATACATCGAGTTTTCAAAGCTCGAAGTATTTTAGCTAATTTATTTTTATATCGGCGAGAGGAACCGACACCCGTGGCTTACAAAGTACGCCGCGCGACTTATCTTAGCGACCTCGCGCTATGCTTTTCTTGAAAGGCCTCGTGTATACTTAAAATGTCATTTTATCTGTCTATAGCGTGAGTTTTTAAATCACAAACTTTTGTAGCATTTTTTTAAATCGGTCAGAAGAACTCGGCAACCGTGGCGTATAAATTGCGCCGCGCGACCGCCCGTGCATCACCTGTACCACCTGTGTACCTTTATATCTGCATAACCTATAAATGTACAAGCTTGAACTAGTTTCTACAAATAACTATGAATTTTAACAAAAATCGAGTGTTATCATATAAATGCATATATCGTGGATAAAGTACGCCATGCGCCCGGTCGTGTAAAAATATCAGGAGCGCCCGCTCAAGGGTTAATTATATCTTTCATTTTTCACCAAGCCACTTTCTCTTTTATCTCTCCAATTTTATCTCTCTATCAATCTCTCCACGGGTGTTGTGTGAGTGATGTTCATAATAATGATTAATATGAGTAAATCTCTTTTCTTAATCGTGGAGCGCGTTTCATCCAGAAAATGTTTATCTATTAATTATATTTTTAGTGAATATTTTAAGGAACCTAATTGTGGACATAATATTTATTACCTTTTCACAGAATTAAATTCCTCTTTCAAATCTACTTGATTTTCCCCAATCTGTTGATTGCTTGTGAATCGGGTTTCCAAGAAATGGTTCATTAAAGGAATGAAACTGATTCTATTAGTTTCAGACCAAAACCCGATCAGCCTACAAATAAATTCAGATTTGAGAAAATGTACTTTCCTCTTCATCAGAAGTGACAGTAATCGACTGCAACTCGAAGGCATACGATGTTTTATGTTGCTTCATGCGTGTACAGTAAGGCTCTCCCAATAAAGGAACCAGCCGATCGACACAGAAAGGGAGGAGTGGCAGTAAATCACTGAGGATAGACCCCACGACGACAGAGCATAAAGCTAAAATTCAAGCATAAGATAGCGTCTCAAACAAGCAACGTGACGAGCAGAACATGTCCCAAGCAGACATGTTCCTGGAGAAAGCATGCCTGGAGAAAGCTGGGTATTTTACTCGGTGCGTTAATGCATAGACATTTCTACGGGAATACTTAAGGACGTCTAATTTCAATAGAATGTTAACGTAGCCGATCATAAATTCTTATGAATTTGCTTCGATTTTCGGCTGTGACCATTACTCTGTGAATTGTCCCATTTATTATATACAGATCGAGTATTACCTTCAATGGGAACTATGGTAATTTCAAAGTTAATACTATCTATGAATCCTGGAATATATATGTGCAATTAGTAGGAAATGACCTCATTTAGGTTAGTATAGAATGAAACGTTTGTTATATGACAAATCCAATCTTTAACGTGATTGGAGGAAGAATGACATTTGTAAATTTTAATATTCTAATGTTTTGTGCAAAGAAAACATTTTACTTATTCTCCCAATATTTTTTACACTTTTGCAGTGCACATAATTTAGAGTAATATCTGGGAGGATGAAGTTGTTTCACATGAAGTCACTATTTTGAAAATCAATTGAGATTTTTTACGATATATCTCCAACAATATGGGATATGATTTTCTTTTTAAAGTGAGAGGATGCGGCTGGTGTGACTGTAATAAATGGTACAGGGTATACGGAAGAAACTGAAAATGAAACCAACGACCACCTCCCTCATGGTAGAGAAAACAGTAGTGAAGAGATAAAAAAAAAGAATAAGGAGGCTTCCCCGTGTATGTGAAGGGAAACAACGCAGAATAAGCCACAATGGTGGGAAGGGAAACATGCATTTGGCAATGATTTTCTTTTTCAGAGGGATCCAATTCTAAGACAACCCAAAACCTCGGAACAAGCGGGTATGGGGAGGGTGGCGGCTATGACTGTGTAATGCTTTCTGCAAAGGACCAAGCAGCAAGAGGAAACAGGGGAGGTGGAACGCATGTCCTGAATGGCAATGAGCGAGTTGGGAGGCCCTAACCCTGTGGTATGCCCCTGAGGGCCCTTGCCATGCAGGCGTAACGGAGGCGTTCAGTATGCTGCTTAGGAACGGAGATTGGTAGGTATTGGGTGCATGGATGACGGTGATTACGCAATGATTTCGCTCTTCTTTTTCGTAGAGCCTGTGTTTCCCATGATGGAATCTCCTCTGGGGAAGCGGTCATTGATATATATGCTATATTTAAGCTAATTCACTGTTTTAAATTGTTTAAAACCATGTATTTTCAGAATTAGGGTAATTTTCTGTAGAAATACTGGTTAATAACTATATCATTATAGGAATGTATGCAGAAATTTAAAATATCCTGGGTCGATTGTTTAAAATATACTCAAATTAAACCGATCTTATCATCGCAATAAGCAGTGATCAGAGTTACTTGGGCCACATGCTACGTAGTCGACTTGAGATAGCTATGGGCTTCAATGTCATGGTGACATGACACGAATTATTCCTATAAAAAATGTCAATAGAATCTTTGTGCAATAGTTTCGAAATTTTCATTTTTCATGGGTACAGCGTCGATAATTGTAGTCTTCAACAGCTGTCTAGCATCAAAATTTTCTTATAGTCTGCATGTTTCGGTCGGATGAAAATATTCGTCCCCCAATGTTTCACGATAAAGCCGAGGTGACAATTTTAAATTACCAAATTTATCAAGGAATACAATTCCTTTCATTATGTACAGATTTTAGACTTATAATTACGTCTTTAAGTAGGTGAAAGAGTCCCTCACTAATGAAAAATTAATTAAAATAACTTTTTCATTCCACATATGCTTAATGCACAACTGTTCTACGGCCTATGTTTCGAAGAACATAACCATTAGGCACATTGGACATAGAAGATATTGTACAGTTACACATACGTTGTTGTGTTTACACAAATTTTTTTTTATAGTCACAATTTTTTTACCTGTAATGGAATAATAAGTGTGTATAGTATATCCTTAAAATAGTTGACCAGTATCCTAAGTGAAATGAATAATGAAATAATTTTGCTAAAAACTAAGGTAAAATTTTATAATGTTAGATATCGATATGTCCTTGAGAGGAGTTTTACTCTACATACCAAGAAAGTTAATGAATGACAGTGTAAGTTATAAAATAATAAAAAGACCGGTCCAGTTGCGAGGGATTTCTTCCTAAAATAACAACGGGCCTCTTATTAGATTTTTAGAAAAATAATTTGAGTATCCTAAAAATGCGAGTATCATATCTTGCACAGCATCAAGTTGCAAATCTGGAGATTTATGATCGGTTCTTAATCCGCTAAACTGGAAATAAAGGTTAGCCCACAACGACGAAGTAAAAAAACCTTTTCATGAAAAGGGATTCGGAAAGAATAGGGTTTAAAAATTAGCTGTGAATAGGATTACATTCATCATTAGTGCTTTTTAAGTACACCTGGGATCCCCTTAGCTTAAGACGCAGCCAAACGTCTTTTTGTGTCTTGAAAAAATATTTTCCATGAAATGAGTTACCTTATTTATTATCATGACGATGAACGAAGCCGAAATCATCAAACTGAACGTGAATTAATAATTGAAAGTATTTTTCAAAATTTGCTGCGAATATAATTTACCCTAAAAGCTCCGAAAACAAATTCATAGATACTGTCCAAATATTTTCATAATGCGTAGACTCTTAAGTTGAATCGGTATTCCGAAGCTAGGTAATATAAGATGCATAAATGGTTTACATACCAAATTAATGGGGTTTTGAATCTGTAGACTAAGGACCTATTCTTAATCCGTTAAAGTGAAAAAATGTCACTTTCAAGGAAAATATTATTTAACCCTAAAATACCGAATCGCAGGGATCCACACGTACTTTTGAAAGCGTCTCATTTATCTTGGCCTTCACTTCGTTTCATTTGAAGCGCTCAGTCGCATCCCCTTATCTCTCCCGCCTCGTGGCTTGACGTCGTGGAGTCTTTGGTTCAACGCAGAGAATTGCTTGCTGACGGTGCGATGGAGTTTGGCCGAGGGGGGGAGGAGGGTATTGAAGGGGTCGTGTTACACGCCGAATGCCCGAAGGAATTAATGTCCCCTCCCTCCTCAGCCGATGCCTATGTACACGCGGTGTCGTTCCACAAGCGAATGCGCTCTCGGAGGATGCGTCGCAAAGTGATTTACTGGCCGTATCTAAATTAGATAAGGAATAGCGCGCAACCCTCAGGTGCCTGAACTTGTAACGTTAGGACAATATCTTAAATGCCCTGCGTATATTGATCGTAAAAGTTGCCATATATTTAGCGCGAAGCACCATGAGAATCGTAGTAGTATTCTCACTGTGGTTTGGAGGTGATACTACCAGTTAAGTAACTACAGCACTCACAAGACTAAAACACTTACTTCGAGTGAAATGGTCGCATTCTTTTGAGTATAATCGAAAATCATAATTGAAAATTGGTTGAAGTTCGTCTAATTAAGCCGTGTTTGCTACCACTTCGACTGTAATCTACGTGCATGTACCACGCAATACTTGTCGGTCTCAGTATTAGAGGTTATTTTCTGTTTTTGCCTACGATAACCATTCATTATCACTATGTAACTCTATTTCCGTAACCTTTCTAAAAGTTATTAAGGTAGGTTTTTTATATATGGCCGCATTCATTAGTAATGCTTCATTCACACAATACTTGAAGTTAAATTTTCGTTTCCGCATGAATTATTTATAGCTAACGATTCATTTTTAAATTTACAAATAAGATTTGAAAGTCTTCAGGTTTCTGTGGTTTTTATTTGCGACTTCTACTTCCTCATATAGGGTAGTGAAAAGGCCGGAAATAGCCTAT
Source organism: Ischnura elegans (assembly GCF_921293095.1). Lineage (NCBI taxonomy): Eukaryota > Metazoa > Arthropoda > Insecta > Odonata > Coenagrionidae > Ischnura > Ischnura elegans. The sequence goes on from NC_060249.1 coordinate 88,412,597, forward strand.
CAACTGAATATTAGGACATATTTAGTTGTTCCTTTCTGTTTGTTGTCGAAAATCTGAGCCATACTCGAGAGAGTACAGAAAGGGAATATGTTCGGTGCATAGTAAAATCTCCTTGTTGTTTTATGGCAGTAAGTTAATTCGCTCTCGAGGAGTCCGCTTTATTCGAGTGGACCGCAGGAGACGGCAGCGTGGCTGTGTCGGCAGAATGACGAGGCATGGGGAGCCGAAGAATATTGTGGAGATGGGGGCGCAGGTGTGATGTGGTTTGGTGCCCGGCGAGGGTTTTTCCAGAGGGGGCAAGAGCGGAAAGAATCTGTCGAAAATACTGCGGTAACGGTGCACACTGGGGTCACTGGACCGATAACAATGAAGTGCTGCTTGCCATGGGCCGCCCAGTTGAAGCCCGTTTGGGAACTCAAATGGACGACTCTCATATATTTTAAATGCGCAAAATTAGATCAAAGTAAGGTGTATTTTGAGGTAAAAAATTATTATTGAGATCTAAGTAATTCATCTTTCAAGTCGCAGCCTCATCCGAAGCGTATGAGCTGAGAAAATAATTCAAATTTTCGCAATGTTCCATATATTTAACTCATTTCCACCCATAAAAATGTCTACTGGCGATTTCGAATACATTTAGGTGCTTTGCTGCTACGGTCTTATTAAGTAATCCTTTTAAATATTTCGGCAATGCTTTCATCAAACAGTTTTCTCAGAATGACTCATGGCCACAGGGTCGGTAACGGTGCCAAAATCTAATGTCATCTATTTTCTACCAGCGTAAAAAAGGAATAAATCTTAAGGGAAAGCTTAGTTTTGGATGAAAGAAATATAAAATCATATTGAATTTTCAATTTTCTTCTACTTTTACTTCTATTAAACTTGCATCTTGTTTACAGACAGAAGACGTTCATAATGAAATACTAATCTGCATCTATCTCTTTCAACGAGTGGGATTATTTCTATCAGCTTCAAAAATAAACTAATGGATGGACTAGATAGACAAAACCTTAATCAGCATACATGTAACAATTTTAAAACAAAATAATACCTACGCAGTTTTATACCAATTACCTAATTTGCAAAGTAGGGTGTATCCATATGGTGGGCGGAAATGAGTTTAGACGGAGAGCTCTTGTGGAAGTCCTTCTCATGATGGACAGATGCGAAGCTTCTTAGTTTGACCTGGCGGGGGTCTGTAAGAGTTCCATTTTATGCAGTCCTTTAGAATATCGACTGGAGGAGCGTTTCCATTAGTCTATTTTACGTCACGGGTAAAGTCTTTATAATGTTAAAACGTTCTACACTACAGGCACATACTTTTACATTAAGATTAAATTTTGAAGCATTTTTATCATGTCTATTTACTCATTATATTCGTTAAACATTTGTCATGTTTGTTATTTCATATTTTCATATATTCACTTTTTCGGCTCAACTATATGTGACCAGGTACGACTAAAGTGACAATGTTACAGACCTATCGAAAGTGTTGGTGGGACGTGGTGGCCGATTTTTGGACTGGAAGAGTCTATTCCCAAGTACGCACGGAATCGTAGATACGGCCATTTGAAATTCCTATTCGCACCCGTCTTTTTCAAAAAGGGTATTAATACCTACCTGCTTGCGAGGAAACCAATTGATGGATTAGATTACTAGAGCCTTAAGTAGCATATTTGTGACTATTCGAAAACAAAATTTTATATCAAAAGCCTCATTTTTCCAGCACGGTAAGGTGTAGCAACATGGCCGTCTTTGGCCATTTTAGGCCATGAGTGTGGGTGGTCGTCTGTTGTTGATTGTTAAAACTCCCGATGTAAAGGCCTCATTGCGCTGTTTTCGGGGATAATTGAGATAAATAAGTAAATAAGATTGGTTTGACGCAGCTCTCCACTCAATTCTCCGCACATAAGTTTTTCACACCTGGGTCATTCTCCCACAATCGTACAAAATTATTTCCATGGACTTCCATAAAAAAAACCAAAACTGGTAAATCAAAAATGAAGTGGCATATAATTTCATGTACCCTTTTAATAATTTTAGTGACAAATTAGCAAAGAAAAAAATTATATTCCCCAGATTAATTGTCCACAGACTATGATTCGTCATGTCCGTGAACAGTTCCACATAGATTTTCGAATAGGTGTTTATTGTATAAACAACCTTTTCTAAATAATTTATTATTAAATCTATGATCAAACAGTCAAATTAATGGGAAATAATGAATCTTGAGATTGAGATTGCGTTTTTCGTCAGAAGCCGATGATTTAATGTTTAAAATTATACCTCAATTATCCCTGCTGGTGCAGTATAAACGTATCATACACGGAATGAGAGAAGAAGACCTTTCTGTAATAATAAGGTAATATGCACGTGTTTCATGTTCCCTTTATCCAGTCCTGTGACCCTTTTTGCGCTTGTGGAGAACATCAGAATGGAAAGAAAACAGGAGAGCGATGGGACTTTCTATTTTGAATCCAACTGGAAAATAATAATTGGCCAAGGTTGATTGTTACATTATCGACAGGCGTCAGAAATTGAAAGGATAAAAAAGTGAACGTTTATTGACTAATTCATCCACCTCACAGCTCCATCAATCAGAGAATTGTTTGTTCTCAGTCGTTGGGATATAACTTTCTCCACCTGATCAATCACTCCATTACCGAATGAGACTAAAACATCACTTTAATTTCTTACTTTTCTGTGTTTAAAAAATGTTACGAACACCTTTTAAACTTATTTTTTCCTTACTTCATCCATGTTATACCAATGCTCATTGTTTTTTTCTTTTTTCATATATATTAGAGTTTTTCAATATTTTTATGTTGTAAAATAATTACCAAAATAACACAAAATATAAATTTCAAATATAAACGTTTTTATCGCGAACGAAAAAGAATACTAGTAAATTTTACTCAAATCAATTTTTCAATGGACTTTCATTTAACGAAATTTATTACTATAGCTACATTTTATTCTCGTTCCTATGAATCTACTCCTTTTTCCTACCGTACCCTTCTATATGAGTATAATAGTTAATATTATACCCCCAAAAATGTAACGGGCACATATCGCATACATAGTTCCTGGTTAAGATATGCATAGTAGGGCGGATCGCAAAAATCGATTTTTTTTCAAATCCATCTGGCCCAATGAAAAAAAGTTGTGGGACCGATCAAAAATAAGGCCTGAAAATTTTGAGACCTGTACGTGAACCCCTGACCCTCGCTCAAATGCAATTTAGGGGGGCAAGGCCGAAATTCGAAAAATATAATATTTTATGGTCATTCCCTATAGATTCTGCCGAGTTACTGCCCTTCTAGGGCAAAAATTTCGTGCATTTTGACGTATCTGCCACCGTTTAGCCACAAAATACCTAATTTGAGTCCGCGTCCGCGAAGAAAATATTCCAACGCCCACGCAGCGTCGCGGATACCAGAGCCGCAGGCCGATCCCTTCCCCTCCACGCTCGCTTCTCCCCCTCCCACGCCTCTAACACAGCAAAATTCATCCCGCGCATGCTGCTAGGAGGTCGTTTATCTTTCATAATATAAATCAGAAGATGGTAGACGGTAAAAAACGATGCGTAGTGAGACGACTTATCCCTTCTTTGGCGCCTCGTCGGCGTTAAACAAATCGATGTTACCAACTTTTAGACAAGTAATGAAATAATTTTAGACCTGCGCGCGCAGGAAAGGAGACTACGGTCTTGAAGACGCCTCTCGAGTGGCTATGAAGGTTTGGGAACTTACGTTATGCACTTCTATTCCGGTATTGTCCGACAGCTGTGACTAAATGGATGAATAAGGGTGAAGGCCGCCGGTGTACCCTCCCCGCTCCCCTCTCGAACGCCCCAGATGCAACAAAACTCACACCAAGTGCGTCTTTCTTCATAAGTCTTACTAATATTTGATTTATCAGCATCGTCCAGTGAGGAGCAATCACGAAGGAATTAATCAATTACCTGCTTTCCAGTCTGTATTTCTTATGTTATTGTCATTCCTTGTCTTTTGCTGCTGTCAACAAAGTTTTGGTAAATTCTTTCGCGAATCTCTCGTCCGTATGTATAATAAAAGGAATATTGAAATTTAAATTTGAACTTTCATCAATAGATTTTTAAATTCCACAGCGCTATGCTCGGATATAGCCGAAGGAACCGGAGTCTCTCTCCAATATATCATCAGCGGGTAGTACTTTACGTCGATATTAAAATCCAGCAATTAAAAAATATCTCGGATTAGTCGCCAAACGCATCCTTGCGGAAACGCATATTGGGTCCCTAGATTACCCTCCCAACGTTTATGTCGCAAATCCAAGTCAACATAGTGCAATTAGCAAATAGACCACTGTAAGGGATGAAATACGATTTGATGCTTTCCCGGCGAATGATGTGGGTAAACTCTTTTTGGAGTTCAACAAAATTTATCTCTTAGGATGAGCCCCCAGTCGGAGCTTGAAATGTTGGCCATTATGGAAAAATTAACCCGGTGGGAATCCCGAGAAGAGTCTACCCACACTGCAAGGGATGTTGGAATTATGCTTATAGCAAAGGGATGATGCCTCCTTTTTGGGCGGTATTCGCTTGGTACCATCATAATCAAATCCTTTTTAATTCTGTGTATCTAATTTTCACTCGGAAAGGAATCGATAATCGCAGATTTTATAACTTTTGCTAATCCTCCGACGGGGGAGGCAAACCTCCAAAAGTGGGACCCTGTTTCTTCAACTAACACCACACATTCCCCTATAAACTTGTATTGATAAGTCCTCTTCCCTTTTTTCATCAGACAAGAGTATAGTCTTTCATTCCAATAAAATGAGACCCTTTGATGACACCTCTCTTTTCTTATTCACAGTAATTAGCATCTTTTTCTGTCTACGTAAGTAATTCCGGTACACTAGCTTTGATATATCTTACGAAGTTATGACTTTTGCGTCAGCTAAAGTTGCGGGAACGATCATTGCTGTTGCTTGGTTCTTGCATATACCTCTATCACAGTTGGCAGACGCATTTTCCCCGAAGAATTTCCAATTTGAGGTTATAGTCCTTAATGTTTATTTCATGAGGAAAGTAGAGATACAAATCGGCTAATTTCTCGCCATTTTAATTTTCTTCGGATGAATTGATGAAGAAAACTTTTGATACTATTTTCCCGTGCAAGAATTGACGATGATGACTCAACGCTCGCCTACGATTCCCTTTTTTCCCAAGTTGTCGAGTTTCTTTAGGGTTCAATCCAGCAGCCATCATCTTTCTTTTCGTCAGATTGTCTCTCAAAATACTTCTCATTGGGGGAACCTTATGCTCCTCCATGCACTTACACGCAAAAATATAGCATAATTTAAAATGTTCCTTTAAAATTGTTTGAGTCTTATACTTCAATAAAACCCTACTTTTGGCCTATTAGTAGTATTAGATTTTCCGTAAGTCTTAGTACTTCCTGTGGTACCGCAAAATCTATTTAGTCACATTCATAATGGAAGAGAAGCTCGTCACCATAGTTCGCACACCTTCATAGCCACTCGAGAGGCGTCTTCATAGACTGTAGTCTCCTTTCCTGCGTGCGCAGGTCTAAAAGTATTTCATCACTTCTCTAAAAGTTGGTAACATCGATTTGTTTAACGCCGACGAGGCGCCAAATAAGGGACAAGTCGTCTCACTACGCATCGTTTTTTACCGTCTACCATCTTCTGATTTATATTATGAAAGATAAACGACCTCCTAGCAGCATGCGCGGGATGAATTTTGCTGTGTTAGAGGCGTGGGAGGGGGAGAAGCGAGCGTGGAGGGGAAGGGATCGGCCTGCGGCTCTGGTATCCGCGACGCTGCGTGGGCGTTGGAATATTTTCTTCGCGGACGCGGACTCAAATTAGGTATTTTGTGGCTAAACGGTGGCAGATACGTCAAAATGCACGAAATTTTTGCCCTAGAAGGGCAGTAACTCGGCAGAATCTATAGAGAATGACCATAAAATATTATATTTTTCGAATTTTGGCCTTGCCCCCCTAAATTGCATTTGAGCGAGGGTCAGGGGTTCACGTACAGGTCTCAAAATTTTCAGGCCTTATTTTTGATCGGTCCCACAACTTTTTTTCATTGGGCCAGATGGATTTGAAAAAAATCGATTTTTGCGATCCGCCCTAATGTATAGTTCTTGGCGTCCGCGATAAACGATTTTTTTCGGCGTACCTCCGACTGAAGTGAAGTTTCCAACGTAGGCATCTCCGACTGGTTCGTCGCGTACCCCCAAGGGGTACGAGTACCACCGGTAGGGAACCGCTGCTTTAAATGATCGCAGTTCCATCGGATTTTGGTGGTCATTTTTTGAACTGTCCATATTTAATTTTAAATTATGATTAACAATCTAGATACACTTATATTCATAATCAGTGTTAGAATACTGCATTTTCATTTGGTTCTGAGTTACCCTGAAATTTTCAGCGTGATATCTAATCGGAAAGTTCATTAAAATTCAGTTGCAAAATTTGAACCGGACAAGATGACTAACGACAGAGTGAGTTTAAAAATATAATGCGCTTGCTGGAAGTGTATTTTACTAATGTGGTTATTTTCCTCATTTTTATGATTCTACCATGACATGTTCATGTCTAAAAAAATTAAATGGAACGTTTTGGTGGGATAGCAATGGCTTTCGCTATGATAGATTGTGATGCAGCCTAGAAAGAACCTTGTTTGACCCTCGTATGGCCCGATAACTCACCATGAAGCAGTGTGGCCAAGCGACGAAGAAAGAATCCTATATCTGCACGTGAATGCGCATACAAGCGTGGTGTGGCATAAATAAACAATGAGCCGCGTCTTATTTTTAGAGCGAACTCGTTTTTACTACTGTTCCGGGAATCTCCTTTTTAGTGGGCTCATCGGTGACCATGGAGCACCAGTCCCGATTTCGATGTTTGTGAAAGAATGAGATAGGACACCCCAAGGGGTCGCCCGCCCCCCTGCGGTTTATTTTTTATGTCAACTCGCCCGAGGATATTGACTCTGAGGAGGTTTAGGACGGGGTGTAGAGGGAAGAAGGCGAACGCGATATTTAGCTACCGTATATGTAGGGTAGTTTGGGGAGATTTGATGGAAACCAATAATTTTTTTCTTGCGTTTGTGGATGGACGAGGAAAAATGGAGGAATGGGGCTGTTTTGCATTCCATCGGTGGAGATCGGATATTGGGGTCTATACGCCATGGGTGCAAGCTCCTCTGCCAAAATTTTATATTTAATAATGAATTCCTCCTCTATCCATCCCGGGGAGAACTGATTTTATTCTTGAAATACATCAGAAACGACGGGAGAAAACCCATGAAGGACAAAATGACATGTTTGTCCACAGGAAAGGGAAAGTGTATCCGGGAGAAATTTGGATTTTTACACTCGCTTTACATAGCTTTGGTGACGAGCGTATCCATCGTAATATGGAGTTATTGTTGGCCGTGAATTTTCTTTAGACCCTGCGGTAGTAATATTGCTTGCTATAGAAGTCGTTGCCCTGTCAGGGAATCCTACACATAAAGGAAATGTTATAAAGATTGAAGGGTGAAAGGAAAGCGAAAGGGGAATATTTTTAGGCCCTAGTCAGTGCGCGAAGGGCGAACCATCCTTTGTTCCTATCCTATACCCTTTCCCTTTTGCATTTATGAACATAAGTGTGAATAACGGCCTTCGGCGTTCGTTATTACATAATGGCTGGAAAGACATTTCACCTTTTTATGCGCTCTAAAATTCGGGTTATGCATCGAAAACAATAAATCACTCTCGTGAATAAATATTTTTCATGTCTCTTCCCTTTTAAACTTTACTGTCCATCCCACTCCAGACCCGTCCTGTTATTTTTTTTAAGACCGACATTAAAGACATCATCTTTATTTACTTCTTCCAAAGTTCGAAGCCGAGAAGAAAGGACTCTCGAAGCTAGTTTTATTTTCATAATTCCACTGTCAATCCTTTTTTATTATTTTCATTACGATATGCATATATACCAACGTGGACGGGTGATTTTCGTTTGAGTGCGGCGCTGGGTGCCAGCCAGAGTCCCCGCGGGTATTTTACGAGCCGTGATTAAAAACAGTTGGGATCCAGTTGGGAGAGTTTTGGGAGGGTGAAATACTGATTCGAAAGGAGGACATAAACCGTTCCGGCTTTTAACGATCCGTAAGCTCATTTCGTCCTTTGGAATCCGTAGATTTTTTCCCCTCAGGAGACCCGTTCCAGGGGCAAGAGCAGTTTAACTACCGCGGCATCTTAATATGAAAATTTACCCCTTGGAAATCATCTCTCTTTCTCTCTCCTGTGATACTTCCTTGCCCTCTTTCGACCCTTAAGGGAGGGGTTAAATCCAGGGTCCACCACTGCCGGGGTAAGTGTAAGCAGAGTACTCCACAAGGCTGCGCAGTGGCCGAAAGCTCGTGCCAGAATTGAAACCAATTAGCATCACATTGTAGTGTACACTTTTGCTATTTCAAATCATCAAATAAGCACAAGTTGCAAGGACAGTCGAAACGTAGTCCATCGTTATTACTCACGACGAAAAATCGGGAGCAACCCCGCGTACGACCTAACGCCACTATTTGCATTACATGACTCCGTTTTTGTGCATATTTGCGTCATCAACAAGACATGTTGCCCTTGACTTGACTTGTTGTTGTTGAAGAATGACTTATCCTACGATAAGCCCCACGATATGCAATAATGATAAACAAGCAAATATCTTAGTCGTTTTCCAGGTATTTTTATGACGTCACGCACTCCTTCCGAGCGGGTCACCGCTTCTCTTATATTCCCCTCGTCAACGCATGTGTCCGGCTTGGTTCGTTACACTCCACAACCTAATGAACGCTTACTACCCTCAATGGGTGATTCTCCTTCAAAAAGTAAACGAATCTCAACTCTAGTGACATCACCAGCTTTTGGTGAGTAGGAGGAAACTTTATTTATATTTATTTATGAGCGTTTATTTATATTTATAACTTTAAGGAAATTACCAAATGAGGGCCAATTTTTCTTTTTATTGTAATGATCCGCTTTCTTCCAACTACCCATTTATTTTAATCAACCGCAATTTCGTGTCTGAGTGAATAACCCTATTTGAAGTTTCCGGCTCTACTTTTGAGTCGTTGAACTAGAAAATAATTTTCACTCCGTACATTCCTCGCGTTTTTTCATCGATCACCGACCATAATTTCAACACTATTCGACTTGATAGTAAAACACTGAGATAAGGGTAAGGTCGGGCGGCGTGAAGTGAAGTTTCTTTTCCGATCATATAACTATTTTTAATTGATTATCACATAAAGAAATCAGACCGGTCAAGTGGGAGTGATGCGTCCTCTTAAATCTAGGATACGCCACTCTCTTATTACGAGTATTCATCATTCAGGGGAACTGAAGAAAGTGGAAAAAATAAGGCTACTCAAATTCTCGTTCAGGCTGGCTTCCAACTAGATCCATATCTGTTCACCCTGCACTCCCATCCCTTTTAATCCTTTCCCTAACCCCATCCTTTCGTACCGCGTAGCTCGTTCTTTATGGGTCCGCTTGGATTAAGCCATTGCGGTGCGTGCACGAACTACTACGCATCGGGGTCCGTCTTTCAAATTGGCCAGAGTGCACTCGTGGGGGCCAGTGAAGTGGCCGTGTTGCGGGCGACGATTCGCATTTGTCGCACGCATCCCAAACGGGTCGTTCTAATGCAAGGTCGATTCGCTCGACTACACGGAGTGAAACTCAATCAGGCGACCCCTGAATCACCGCCGGTGACATCCCTGATAAGGTTCCACGTGCCTCCATGTTGCTCTAGCGGAATTAGCCATATTTAACGAATGGGCTTCTAGGCCAATTATTTAATAATAATGTGTTTATCGAGAGGGCTGGCCATTAAAATATCTAGTTCATCGCCAACGTTTTACATACTAGTTTTGGTTGGAACTTTATTGGTAAATTATTCCTAGTTTAAAAAAAAACAATTATTTTTTCACGAATTACTTGTCCAAAATATTGGGAATTTCCTGTAATTCATATAGAATCTTGGTTACCTCTTGCATTTCCCGAAAACTCAATACGAAGTAAGAAGACCAAGAGGTTAAGAATAAATGCTCTAACTCTACGTGAATGGATGTAAAATCAACGAATATCTTAAATGAGCAATGGCCTGCGTCTTATTTTAGGGTAGATTCGTTACCCATTCATTTGTGCATTATTGTTTTGTTTTTGGCTGAATGGGTAGTTTTTTTATTACAAGTTATACGATGAATTTTCTATGCTTTAGTACGACAAATAAATAAATTTTGGCAGAAAGTTGGCAAAGGTGTAAATCATTTTATTGGCTAAACCTACGATAAGTTAAAAACAACAACAGGAATTATTCGTGGTTACTTGTAAACACTAAATGGTAGGATTACAGGTTTTTTCGAAACTCGGATTCTCATAATTTTTTGGGAATAAGTGAATGATATTTCCCCAAGTACGAATTTTAGAAATTGACAAAGGTTTTAACTGTGCAGAATAAAATCATCCCCACCCCAGATTTTTAGTGCCAGCTTAGAAGTAATTAATTGTATTTAAAATAATAAGGCATTAGATGAGCCCGTATGTTGATTCCTTTGATTTTACGTATGAATCTTCTGTTAAAGTAATAAAATCAAGGGGAAATTAAAATACTACATTTGAGTAATAAAAATCGTTTTTTGTAAGAAAGAAGATATGCATTTTGTTGATTTGCTACTGATTTTTAAGGATATTTTATGTTTTTTCTATGGTTAGAGTTTGGATTTGGTTTAAGAACGAGGCTTTATAATTATGGAAGTTCCAACCGCCTCCCGAATACGAGTCTATTTATCTGAAGAGTCATTTGACTCATTTTATGCATTTTTTCTTTATTGATAGCATTTAAAATGTTGTAACCATTATTCCATTCTTTTTGTTACATGAAATACAATTACATTTTATTTCAAGGATGAATTTCGCCAAAGCAACTTTTTCTTAGAAACCTATTGCCATATAATCGGATGTAGTTAGAAAAATGGCGGAAGTTCAGGACTACTGCATGCTTAGGTATCAAAATTCATTTATTTTACGTAGGATGAAGTCTTTGTTAGGAAAAATTTTCCATACGAGGAGTAAGACAAATACAATAATGATACAAAGCCTTAATGCGTGGAGGGTAAGAATTTTGTTCCATTCACAGAATTTAAGTCTTAGATGGCAAAGAGTTCTTCAAAGAGCCCCATAAGTCTGTTAGCTACTTCCTGAAATCGAACCTTGTAAATTTGTAACGAGAACAGCACCATCCGATCCGATCCGATGGTGCTAAATTTTAAAATAATACAAATTACCCTATGACCATCAATTAATTTCTCTTACTTTGAAGCCGAAGGAAAGTGAACTAAATTCTATTTTCCTATTTTTTGCGTGTGCACGTCTTTCTTTTCAAGCCATGGTGTTATATATCACGTATATTTACTTTATTCGTTTTATTTCCTCGGGCGTGTATAGAGTGAACACTAGACCATTTAAAATCATTTTTATAGAAGCACTACTCACTTGAAAGAACGATTATACCAAATTCTTGCGTTGATTCTTCCACTGATATAGCTTAGTGTGTGTATCACTTAAATTTTTTTCCATTTATCCTGTAATCCTATTAATTGCAGCAACCAATTCTAGAGAACTCTCGGCGGGTTTAACTTAAACCTTTGTTCCTTGAGGAAGAAAAACCTCGTACCATTGTAATCCGCCGCTGCGTACGCACTCGCTCCCAACTAATGTAATTGAATTTCCAGGGCACCCTCCACTTCACACGGCCACCCTTTATGCTCAACACCCAGCCTCACCCCTCAAGCGAGTCCGATTAAAAGGCATTCCAACCGTCTCCCCCTAAGACGCGCCCTCATTGCTCAAAGCGTCTTGAAATTCCGACTTGTATTTGTAATGGTTATCCTGCGTGAAAAACGACGCACGATGTTGGATATAATAGATGATGTGTCGTATGTAGCGTACATGGAGCGTAGTCCATGTTAGTGGAAGTAAATGTTAACCCTCTGGTGCAAGTTGGTGATGGTTAACCTTAATCAGCACGCAAGAAAATTCATAGATTTTTACCTCATTTTGCTAGTAGTAACTTTTGTGCACTGTTACAAATTTAGTACAGTAAAACAGGTTAATGACTCTACTATAACTCGGATTAATCTTACTCCTTTGAACCTGTTGAAGAGATACACACTATATCCGCTACAATCAAAGAACTCGAACAACTCAATCAAACATCTTATAAGGATTTATCTCTCACTGAAAGATAAATAATTTATAAGTGCCGTTTTTTTATGAATCGGTACGCCCAATTGCTAAACCGGTAGGTTATGGGGACAGAGTAGACTTAAAAACATTTATCGAAAAGTTACTTTCTCATTATTTCGGTAAAGGGATTACGGGAAACTCCTACGCAATAATTCCTGAACTCTCTCAGGTGATTAATTCAAGGTCGGCAAATAATCGATCCAATATTATTTTACAATTGCAATGGATGAGGAAAATTTTATAGTAATGAAAAAATGATTGCACTCTAAGCCCCAGTTATGAGAAATATCCTTCGTTTGTGTGAGTCAAGAACCTTTTTTCAGCATTGTCAGCCAGATGTGAATATTTGCCATGCTTGATACGCATGCATGTTCTCAATCTATCACAATTAGGGGGATTACTAGCCATAAATTTCGAATTTAGGTTACATCAGAAAACTCTCTTTAAAATTGGAACATTAGGTCCCTGGATGATCTCGTACTATTCAATGAATATTTGAAATAATTTATCACTCGGGCCTAAAAGAGAGCCATACCATCTATGTGATAACGAATGAGTTTATCAATAAAAAATAAATTGTGTTAAATTCTCATAAAATTCATTTTCCTAAATACTCACTCCTTATCGCAAGTTCATCATGACCTAGCACCTAAAAATATATATTCACACGAGATTTCCAGTGGACGACCTTCCACTAAGCTGTCACTCCAATCCGACACGCGACCACCACCTTCACTTCCAGGCTCGGAGCCCTTACTAGACCTCTTTTTTATTTTATCCCTCCCTCCGAACGCCCTTAACGCAAACCCTATTCTGTCCCACCTTCACCAAGAAGAAGGGTTCGACGTCTCAACTGACTCCTTCCTCGCATAATTGGATGGGACCGGGAGACGGATGAGTGCCGGGGTCACACAATGGGCGTATTGGGGAGGGAGGGGAGAAAGGGTTGGCGCGAAAGGGATGGCGAGTTTAAGGGAAATAAGGGATTCAGGGGCGAGGGAAAGCACATTGGTGTGCGTGCCCGCTAAGAGATGGCGCTGGAGTGAGTCGTGAGGATTTCGGTTTTGCTGTCCGGATTGAATGGGTTTAGAATTTCGAATGTCCCATCCTTCTACCTCCCTCTCTATTGGTTTGGTATCCCTTATATCTCACCCCCCTCCTCCCCCCCACACACAGACACATATTACCCTACCAATCTGCCTCCTCCGCACATTCCCTCAATAAGGAAATGTCGCCTGAAGGAAGCGTCGTGTGCCTTGTCCGAAACGTTGTAGGTGGAGATAATGGTAGGGACTCTGTTAAGAGGGTAGGGGTTTGAGGGTAAAAGGGTTCTGGTTTAGGATAAGAGAGGTATCGCGGCAGCAGGATATAGGAAGAGGAGTAGCGAGAGGATTCGTGGATTGAATGCCTTTTGGGAATGGAATGGGATGGAGATTTCGGGAGAGGTTCTCAGCGATGCATGGGTTCCAGGAGAACGAATTAAGGATGGATGGGAGGAGTGTAATGGCTGCTCTGGGCATAAGCAGAGGGGCATTGAAGGCGATGCCCCGAGGCAATTGAGAGGAAAAGAGGTGGATTGTGTATGGAAGTTTTGAGTGGGGTGGGGATGTTTTGACTATTTTAGGACGCGAATCGAAAGGGAATGACGGTGAAGTGAGAGGTAGAGCGCTTTTGAAGGACCGAATCATAATCCATCTGCCCCTCTCCCTTATCGGGAACGATCCTCTCCTATATTCATGCGGATTGCATGATTGAGAGGTCTCAAGTTTGTGGATTGTTCTGTGTCCAGCAGGTTCATGCAAGCCCAGTGATTATATGACGTAATTGTGGCATGCCATCTACTTTCGTGATTTTCCAACGTGACCATGCACTTTCCAAGTAGGCTTCCGCGGAGATTATGACGATAGTCAGCGATTCTTCCGGGTTTCCTTCCGGGTTACAAACCCGGAAAAATCGCTACCTATGGCCCTGCACTGATAAACCCTTTCGAACCCAGAGCTTCTTCTGGGAGAAATTACATTTCAAGACTACTCATTTTAAAAATGTGAAAATTTTCTACTGAATCATAATAATTGTAACCGCTACATACTTCACCATTAAAATCTAAATAGCACAAAATAACAACTAGTTTGAATCTTTCCTGAATAGAGCTGAAAATTAATACATATTTAATGTTACTTGGAAGCAACATTTGTTAATAGAGGATTGAACAATTCATCAGAGGCTACATATGGGGCATGTTTCTCTACGAAAGCGAGGCTTGAAAATTGACAGCAGCAGAGAAGTAAAGAGTGAAAGCATTAGAAATGTGGTGCTACCTAAGAATTATGAAGTTAAAATGGGTCGACCAAGACATGAGGAAGTACTTAGAAGTTTGGAGAAAATAGAATTCTCCTGCAAACCTTTTGGAGAAGACAGGCCAACTTAGTTAGCCATATAGTGAGATATGATGGCCTAATGAAAACAATCGTAGAATTACACGTGGAAGGAAAGAAGGGCTACGGATAGCCCCGAATAATTTGCATACAATACGTTATAAAAATGTAAAAGGAAAGAAATATGGCACTATGAAAGGCTAGCGGATAGGGGAGAGGAATGGAGAACTGCGTCTAACCAATCTTAGGACTGTTGACAAGCAATGATGTTGATGCATGATGATGATGATGCACTACAGTTACCCTTAGCAAAACCTGGCCCTCGTTTGACCGAATCCATGGTCATAATCAGGTATTAATACATTTTCTGTCCTATGTTGTGCATTTTAGCAAAGGAGCAAATTCTGATAAGGCGTTCAAACATTAACATTCAGGCTTTGCATTAAATCGATGGTACTTGGAATCATCATATATCAAATAGTAAAGATTAATACATTAACTTCACATATTTTTGATAAAATTATGGTTACCGTGGGTCATGGACTCAATAAAATTACTCATTATGCTCGAATGGTTTTGAAGTCCTCTTTACTAGTCTTAACATACCTCGTTTAACATGTTATATAACCAAACAGCTTTGCAATAGGTAGCAATGAAATTATTTTTTGGTTCCAAAATATCTGTACGCAAGATGTAATTTTAAGAATCTGTGGATCACGCCTTTTATATCATTTCTGTTTTCCACCCTGAGAGAATCCTAATGAAACCAGATAAATATTTTTCTATTGCCTAACTCTCACCTTCTACTCCACCAGATATTTTTGTAACTACGTATTGTAAATTATAATTGTGACAGATTTACATTTATAAATAAAATTCAAACTATAAACATCAATCATTTTTACCTAGCCACAATTTTGTGGAGATAATATTATAAATTACCATGGAGACTTAAATAAAGGATTTCTCTCTAAAAATCTAAAGCTTGTATTTCAGCTGAGATTGTACCTATGTACTAAATCACTTATAAGAATCCATAATAGCGCGTGCGGAAAATTTCCGGGTACAGAAAGCAGTTCAAACTACTGAAATTTTTACTCTGATAAACAAACGAAGGAAATGTGATTTCTTGTCCACCTTCCCCTTAGGGCAATGTCCCCTGTGACCCATCTCCATTTCTCTTTCCTCTCCATGTACAGTATTTTCTTTATCTTTCGTTCGTGATAGCTCGTGGGCAAGAGTTTTCATAACAAAGAGGGGGAAAAGCAAGGCACGCAAAGATTCCATCCGGCATTCATCGAGAGTTGTTGTTCAGCTAACCCTGCTGTGATCACATTTCCAAACTTAAAATATTCCTCCCGAATAATATTTGTTTTTCCGATACCAATCTTTTTCTCTCGTTTCATTACAGCCAATAATTTTTGTGACAAAAAAATCTGGAAGTGAGGAAGCATTAGGAGAAAATGGTCGTGTAGTAAATTGTTTGATTTATAAATGTACCTATCATTTTTTATCTTCTCAATCGCTTAATATGAAAAGTAAGCCTACCCGACATCTTAATAAATAACCAGTGCATTAAACTTCAAATCGTTTTGAGGAAAGATACCAATGCACATGCATTTTTTTCTTATTAGCTGGTATAAGAAATTTATCCTCTGAGTATAGATCAACCGTAAGGCATAAGAGTAAGAAGGAATTACAACCCATTTCAGGTAATATTCGTGTAAAATCAAGCATTTTTAAGATGGCCAGTACATTTTCTCACAAGAGAGTCAATGCCACTATATTTTTTAGTGCGCTGATTCTTAATTTAAGCTCAAAACCATTTCCCGACAAACAGATACTATTACTTATATTACTATTTCTAATTAGGAAAGTCACTTGTAATTGTTGATTTAGTAATTTAAATGAAATAAAAATTGTTTTGGAAGGGGAATAACCATTTTATGTCATTCTATAACCAGTGGAGTAGCCAGGATTTTGAAATGAGGGGTTTTACCTGGGTATGTGGAAAACACCCCAAAGAAAAAGGGGGTCCTCACCCGGCAAAATTTGGGATTTTTGATGTTGAAAACGTAATTTTTAGGACACAAAAAATATTATATGTAATATGGGTAGTATTGAATATTTAAATTTAATTTTGTACAAGTATTTATTGAGGACATCTTACTCGTTTTTGGCACCTCTTTTAAAGCGTCAAGGGGGTGGGAGGGTTGCAACCCGGAAAAAACCATGCAGTGAGCCACTGTGAGGTTCGTAGCCCTTTGATGCATTATTTTAGGAAACGCTCAAATACTGAGGATAAAAGCGGAATTACAGTCACCAAGGAAGTATTTAGTTGTGAAAAATAATTCGTCTTGAAGAAAAAATCGAAACTGTTTCGGAATGGGAATAACCATTTAATATTATTTTATAATAATTCTTTAATAGCCCAGCTTTGATATATTTTGAACGCTTAAATGTCGAAAAATAACAGCGGATTTCAGGCACGATGGATACAATCAGCCGTGAAAAATGATTTTTCTTGACGTGGATTCAAACCCAGATATCCCGATAGCTGGTCCGGTCTGTTAACATTTATTCTGCAAAAATATATTGAAATTTATTATCCGGGCAATGCGAGATTCTTATTCCAATCCCAATTTGAAATGGATTTGAAGGCTTCTTCCCTTAGAGCAGATAGTTTTCCACTTTTTATATGAAATTATGAGCGAGTCGCCACTTGCACCAATCTTTTCCCGAACTAATTTGTGTTTAAAATGTTTGGTTTATTTTCAAGCGCCTTACCATTGCAACAGCCTCATTCTCCACAGGTCATTCTTAGGTTTCGAGTTTATGTGAAAATTATATCAAATTATTGAAAATTAATTATTATTGATGAATCCAAAATCGTAACAAATGGCCTTGCAAATGAATTCGTAAGGCGTCACCTTTCCAGTAGGTTCACATATTGCGCCGATTCTTCGTGAGAGACATTTCCAGAAAGAAGCGCTTTACTCCGGATCCGGAATTTATGTGCCCGGCCCGCGTCATATTTAATTTACTTCCGGGTGGTGCGTTGTAGAACAGGAATGAAAATAATAAAAAAAACTGCAACGAAACGAGGTATGGCGAAAATAAAAATTGACGGTTCGCCAGCCAGCCTCGCTCATCGAACAAACCTCATCGTCGAATGGAGCAGGCGGATGGAGCGGCTCCATTCATTTAGTTTTAGTTTCCGTTTCGCCCGCAATCGTAAAAGTGTCGCTGGCGCACCGCTTGTGTTTATCGCTACACGGGGTACGTGAGATACGGCGTTGGGAGGAGAGGGCGGGGAATGATGGGACGGGTGTTTCGCGGGAATGGGGAGGTTGCCGGGCTACCAGAGTTGTGTGACCTGTGTTGCCCTCCCACCCGCTCCCCGTTGCGAGGGTAGCAGGTGACAGTGCAGTGCTTTATAGCCCTCGCAGCTATTCTACACATCCCACGTCTAACCTCCCTCCCCCCTTCTAGTAACCTCTGCCCCAACCCACCCCGGCGTTTCCTTACCGTGTTTACCCCATCCTGCCGCCACACGCTATCTCCCTTTTAGCCATTCCTGCCACGCTTCGCCTTCGGGCCCTTTTACATTCCCATCCGCGCATCCCAGAACACAAGTCCTCCTCCCGTCCTATGCCTCCCACCCGTTTTCCCGCCCATGCTGTCAGCTCGTGTCACGCTCATAACCGAAGGAAAAGACGCATTTCTCCTCTCTTTTGTTCGAACCCGCGTGTTTGCTCCCGCTAATATTTTTTTTCTTCTCCTCCTCCGCCGTTCATTTCTCCCCGAACTCACGCCTTTCGCGGAAGAATAAAGCAGGGAGAATAACCATTCCCGTATCCGAGAAAATCCGTGGAGAGAGCCCCTATGCAGGGCACAATACGGCGAAATATGTGGAATATTCCCGCCCAAACCTTTCCTCCCCCCCTCTTGCTGTCGTAAAACGGAAGATACTCCAAATATCCGTCTTTATCGCCTGGTGTTTTTGCGGGGTGAATTTTTGGTTTTTGTTTTTGACGAAATGTGTCATCGCAGAAACGCACTCTCCAGAGTACTGCTCGAACGTCCTTTTTCTGAAAGTATCCTTGCTTTGAGACACTTTTTTATAAGTATTTAGACTTCGTAAAGCAAAAGTTTTCTGTGATATTGGTTGACGATACCATTTTAGCGAATTCCCATTTGATAAATTTTACACTAATTTGAGGTTTCAAATTTATACACGCATATATATGTGTGATATAGATACTGCAAGACTAAATTATTGGCACTATGTAACCTGAGATGTTTGCTTTTGTAATGTTGATGCATATAGAGAAATTAGATTCAACATCTTTCATACTTCGATGTCACAATAGAAATGGTTGATCTTTTAGCATGCATCAGTCACCGTAAGTCATTACTGAATTGACTTATGTACTAGTTAATCACCTCATTAGTAATTTGTTTCGAAGAGTTATCCTTGTTTAACTGCTGGTGAGGAAGATGTTTTTGATTGATAAATGATTGATAGTGAAGAGAGTGGAGAGAACCCCAATTGGGGAGGTTTGTAGATCTTACTCGAGAATTAAGTTCTATTAAACTTAAAGAGAAGTAAATTGGAGTTAGAAGGTCCAAGCAGTAAAGATTTGATTGAAAAGATGGGGCTTTTCACAGCGTAAGATCCTCCATATTAGATTATGATTTTTACCACTGTAGCTAATGTCATAACGATTGAATTCCTGAATCCTTGAGGACCATGGGCCAGTTGAACAACGAAACGTTGAAACGAGAAATCTCCATTGCCATTCTTCCCCATCAAAAACAGACGTAGCACCATGGCAAGTCCTAGGTACATTAATGGATCGTATGTTACCTGGTTAGCTTGAGCATCACCAATCACAAAATTCGTGGGGCCGAAGAACATTGTTGAAAATTTAAAGAATATCAGTGTAGATTACGGGATAAAAGCTAGCGAAGAGAAAAGAAAAAATGGAAATTATGCCAGCGTATATACCTTTCAATTGTAATTATCTTTTTCTCCATATCAAAGATGTTTAATGTTGCGAATATGAGTATTAGTGGCCTGAAATTTTTGATTACTCTTAATTCTACGAGAAATCGAATTCTGTGGTTCTATTTCAAGCTTCGGGACTTCACTTCATGACGGCAATAATTTTAAGTGTCATGTGTTCTAGCACTTGTGCGAACGTGTGTTTCATCTAGAGGAGCGAACGAAAACGATGCGATGGGCTATTGGGAAAAATGCGCTACAACGGAGCGCTTTAACCACTCATTCGAGTTTCGGGTCATTTTCTCTGGCTATTACTTAGCTCTGACCAAAACTAGAGAAAAAAAGGCTCCACCGAGAGCCTAAACGATGGCGTATATCACCTAGAAGGGACATGAACGTGTTGCAGTTGCGGTGTGGAAGCCTTCCTGCGGATACTGGTTGTACATCAATTTCCGAGAAGCTATAACTCATCTGTATTTTTCACACGCCCTCTACCCCCTGTCAATGTGTCATTTCTCCCTCCACGTGTGCACAGTATCACAGTGGTTCCATTTTAATAATTATCTATCATAAGTTTTCTACAATTCTGCCATTCACAATTAGTTTTTGTTCGTCTCTCACCTAAATATTTCCAACTAAAATTATATAACACTAATTTTATATATTTTAACCTAGAGCGTATATTTTAAAATCTCCCGCTGGTAGTACTTGTACGCAAAATTGGCCATAGCCGCTCACTTGTGATAAAAGGACAACGTGCATCACATTCTATTTATGAAGCTATATCATATTTAAGTTCTCTCTGAAGCTTTGGTCTCCGACCATAAGTGATCAACCCTCCAGAAAGAACATAATCGTTGTTAATATAGCATATTATTACATCATATTTGTTAATTTTCAACGTTATAGTTTATGGTCTCTTTAATTTTTCCCTTTTGGGAAGCCTGGAGAATATACAGGTTTCATATTCGAATCGTAAGTGTTTTTCAAGAGGTTAGCTACAATATCTATCAAGAAGGACCTTGTAGATCTAAATAACTAATTTTATTTCATTCTAAATATCATTGGTAAACTCCTGATTACTCCTTGCTGGCATAAGATAATCACTACCCATTTCCTTTGCGTTGCATACGTTACGCTACGCTAAAACTTTCACAATCAAGTAGGAAATGTAAAATCGTTCTTAAAGGATGCATTGTTTATGCGAACTATGTGGGAGACTCCAATCATCATTAACTCCTTATTCAGCCGTCAGGAGGAACAATACTCTTTGGAAAATATCTACATTTTCATTTTTTTTACAAATATAACCTGAGTTTGGAATTGGCGTTATCATATCACAAGAAATTTTTGCGCATAGTAGATAAGCTCCTTTATCCAGCGGAAAATCAACAAAGCAATTGGACCTCGCAGGAAGACATTAAATATAATAACGGAAGAATTTAACGAAACGGATAACAAGTTAATGACGAAATTTTTTCATGCCTTGGTCATCCACTATTCACATAGTTTAAGGTAGAGGAACTCTATTGCCTCAATAGTGAAACAAATATAGGAAGTGTACCGCACTTCTTTTTGATAATTATAATGCTGGTAATTTTGAATCTACATCGTCATTAAATGTGTGAATCGTCCTATCGTACTTCATGGTAATGGATTCTGTACATTGTGGTTTCTTTTACTTTAGGAAAAAATGTCCGTAAGAGGAATAAGAAATGAAAAACGATATAAATAGCCAATAATTTCAATTTAACATAAATAAATTAAAATTTGATTCCGGCCACATTGGTTGTGAAATGTTAAACCGTTTACCCAGCAAACACAAATTCAATGCTAGCAAGCAGAATGACCATGTGAGCTGTCATCACAATTTGGCAACGTTACGAACATTTTAAAACCAATTATTCGTCAATTTCTTTATGGAAAAAATTCTACGTGATCCTTTAGTTTAGGAGTCATGACACCACAACTGAAAATAGCATTCCTTGATTCATCAGCAATGATACAATAAAGGCAGCAAAAACTCATTGTCCTATCCAAAAGAATACAAATAAAACCACTAGCGAGAGAAAATTTTACCTTTTGCGGTGAGAAAGCCTTATTTATAAGCTTACTTTATTGCTATATTCCTGCTATCACTTTGTTGGAGTTTACACTTCCAGTAAAACACAATCAAAGAATTGTATGCTGCGCGACTTTAGTGGAGAAATTAATATCATTTTATAGAATTGTGTGTAAAAGAATAAACGCCTCCATGTGAAAAACAAAATATTTTGTAATAAAATTTCCACACTAAAAAAACGTTTCTCGAATTATCTTTGACTCTTGACTTATCTCTGCTCTTCTGACGTTAGGCAATTGCCGCAGTCTTTCATATGATGAATAATAGTATCTTGCGAGAGCGAATTGCTTCTTTATGTTTGAAAAATCAATTTCCAAAAATCAAGCTGATTCATGCAATGATGACCCAATGAAACATTTCCTCGACGACTAAAGATTACTTTTCAACTGAGTTAATTGAAATTTACGAAGAAAACCGAGTGGATGGATGGAAGGAGGTAATTCTGTCTCCCGCCGCAGTTCAATTTGATTTCCCAACCGTCGTAATATTTTTCTCCCTCGTTTAACATCTCAAAATCTTTTAATATTCTCTGAATTTTCAATGATCTATCTTCCGAGAGTCCCTCCAATTTTCTCTCCCACCCTCCACAGCTCCTCCATCAGCCTCTCCATTTTAAAAAGGCAAGTTCCTTCCTCCGTTTTTTTCATCTCTCATCATCTCATTCCATTCCTGTCCGGTGTGAACTGCGACTCCTCGTAACATTCTTTTTCTCTCCCCTTCACACTTCCCGAACCCCATCCCCTCTAACCTCTCTCCGACCCCCCCTCTCCTTTCCCTGCCATCCAATCTTCCCTTGACAAACCTATCTCCCTTCCTGCACTTCCTTTCCCCCCCCTTGCAACACGTTGGCCCCTAGGTTACAGAAATTAGATTCCCGACTCTTACCGCGGTTGTCCCGAGTAATTTTCCTTCTTGCTGGGATTGGGTTGGCTTGGTGGTTAGACTCTTGGCTTCCCATCCTATAGGTCCGGATTCAGATCCCGGCGATGGCGGCAATTTTTTGCATATAATATGCCAATGCAGTACGAAAACCGTACCGTATGAAAACACATTGCGTAATAATCGGAAAAACAATGAATATGGAACATTATGGTATTTGGAGGAGACACCGACAGCTGAGGTCACATGCACCATGACGAAGGGGTTGCATTTACTGCTGCTTTATTGCTTTGTTGAGGGCATTTTAAAAACGGCACTCCGCCCGTCGGATGGGACGTTAAGCCTTGTTCCCTTGGCGACTCCTCTGTTACAGAAACGAAGTTCCCAAATTTTATCTCGGTTGTCCCAAGTAGTCGCTTTATCATACTCTTCTGCGATCGCGTCGGCGTGGTGGCTGTAGTGTTGGCATCCCATCCTGTGGGTACGGGTTCAAATCCTAGCGATGGAATTTTTCGCGTTAAGTCCACCTACTGCTTAAATTATTTGTAGACCCTCTTTATTATATTTATTATATTGCCCTCTGTCCGTCGGATGAGAAATTAAGCCATTGTCACCTTGGCGCCTTTTGTTGGGAGCAGGCCAACGCCAACTCCGGGTTTCCTTCCACCTTTCTTTCCCTACTCTTTCCTCATGGCCCATATGACCTCAGCCAGGGGCGCAGCTAGGAATTAAGGCTGGGGGGGTTTAGGTGCAACTAACACCGGGGTGTGTGGGGGTATGGTATACCCACCAGGATACTCGGTAGGTGCGTGATTATTAAATTGCAGAATTTTAAAGATAAATGATTCAAAATGGTGAGTTTCACGGCATTCCCGAGGGATATTTCATTTATCTTTGCACTATTCTTTTAGTATTATTACTCCAATTAAGTAAAATGTGTTAAACTTAAAAATTTCTCTGAGCTCTGGGGGCTGACCTCGCTGCGCCACTGACCTCAGCTGCCAAAGCTTCCTCCAAATACCATGCTGTTCCATATTCATCGTTTTTCCGATTATTTAGCATTGTGTTTTCATACGGTTTCCGTACTGCATTAGAATAAGTAACTGCCTAAAACTTGCCCAAGAGCCATTCAGATGAACTGATTGTTCTCAAATATTCCTTTAATCGATTGAAATGGGTGGGCTGAATTTGATAAACGCTGGTTCAAAAATTACAAAATACATAGATGGTATGCATTGATAGCAGAATTCAAATGAGTAATTCAGTGTGCTTTCATCAAGGATTGTAAACTTGCGGGTTAGTACTGGAGAGCATAGAAAATATTATTAGCTCTGTTTTGACTAGAGTATACAGCATAATTTCATGGGGCATCAAATTAGTTTTCTGTTTTGAAGTCTACGTAGTTCCGTTTTTACCTTACCAAACTCTTGCGGTAACTGGATGCGATTTCCCGATTTATGCGGGAATTATCCCGATATCCCGATTCCCGATTTTGTTCCCGACGGCTTTTGTTCCTATCTACTAGGTCCTTTCCCCTTACTTTTTCCCGGCCGCTAATGCCCAGGCCATCCTTCACACCTTTACCTCACCCGCCCGCCATGCGACGACAGCTCTGTGGGGTGGGGGACGTATTCTTCCCGCCATCAAGCGATTGTAATTAGATGGGAAATTAATTCAGTGGGGTCTCCCCCAACGAGGAAAAAAATTGTCTGCGACCTCAAAAAGGGGCTCGCCATCACACTTTTTATCAGACATTTTCCCCTTTGAGACGTCACTGCACCACGCTACCCTTTCTCAAAATTCACCCATCTAGGGCGTGGATAAAAATGAATTTTTGGCATATGGTACTGCTATTTTTCCGGCTTGATGGTGCTGACCAGAACTGGAAATGGTTTTGCTAAATGCATCGTTCACGAATATTACAAAAGAGGATCCTCCAGTCTGTATAAATATGTTGTCACCCACCGCGCATTTAAAATGGTTTACCAAAGTCGCCACTCGCGTCGCTGACGGACAAATCGATCCGAATTTCACGGGGAAATAATTAGAAGTGGTAACCGAAATTTGTGTACATGATGATATGATCTATCAAATTCATAACTGTTCAATGCATGGGCGTACCCATCGAGGGCCCCACCCCTCCCCCTTAGAAGCAAAAATCGCAAATATCTTTAGGGAGAATAATATTTTTTCAAGCAAATAGTTTTAATAACTAACATAGAGCTGTTACATTTTCCTTAAAATGTTGCTTTCATATACTTACCTTTTCCATGCTTAAATCTTACCTATGACTAGAACAACCATGGCTTGCCCCCCCCCCCTAGTTTTGATCTCTTGGTTCAATGCTCTTCCTCGCAATTACATACATAATAATTCAAAATATTGGGAAAAAAGTGGATCGCATTGCTCCCATCACTTCGCCGCGGACATTGTTAAAAACCGATTAAAATGCAACCAAAGTGACAACAATAATCACCCTTCTATGGAATGGATTTGGGCCTCATCTATGCAGTCTCCATGCTCATGGCACTGCTATTTATTTTCGCTAAATGGTCCTGAAAATGATTTTGCTAAATGCATCGGTACTTGAGCAGCACTTGCCATTTTAGGGTATTTTTACCGCTACAATGAAAGAGCATGTGGTGAGGATGCTATTAACATTAAGTAGAACATTTCTCGAATAAATGTGAGCATCAGTATAATTTAAGAGTAAAATTCAAATTGATTCAACATTCAAGAATGATTATACCTAAATCGGATAAGCAATTCCCTCTTTATATTTACCGATGTGTTGCATAAACTTATTAGGATTACGGTGCAAAATAAATGCAAAAATATTAATTAATATTTCACATTTCTGGAAGCGTCTAAAGTTAAGTTTTAATAACGGCAAATTGCGTGACCATGCGTGAAATTTACATTCTGATGGCCGAGCTGAATGTCTGGGGAAATAATTTTTGTAAAATTTTCTTCGTCATCGTCGATTGATTGATGGAAGAGATACCTACCACAATAAATGTATAAATAAAATTATTGGCGGCAGGATCAGTGCAAAATCGTTTGATAACGCATTACTTTTCACTTTTCGCATTAACCGCATCCGCAAAACCACAATGTTTGCTGTAGAGTATTGTCCTTGCGGCCACAGGAAACGATATCAACTACCGTAAATAGATTTTAAAAAGTCGTTACTCACATTACTGACGGTTGAGCAATACTATTTTCAAGGAGTAACTATACTTATACTTACCATTTCAGAAGCATTGGCATCACAACGACAAATTATATAAATGCTTAAATTGAATAATATCAAAAAACAGCACCAACTGAATATAGTTATTCAGAATTACCACTAATAATTAAGTTTTAATGTGGCAGAAATGTGCTATGGATTTAATATCCATCAATGGGGAATATTCCTTCCATTAAAAATGGCAGCATGAGCACAAGTACGATTTTAGGAAGCTGAATCACCAATAATGGAACAAATAGCTTGTTTTAATGATCATACAATAATAATTCTACTTATCATTAATTTAATATTAGGTTATGTAATATTATCATCATCCTGAAATAAAAAATTAAATGGAAACTTCTTCGATGGACAAACTACCGAAACTGCATGAACGGTTTTAGCATTATTTGTACTAATTATAATGGACATAGCATCTCTACGTTTATTATATCTAATTGATGAAGTAAATGAATCTTCGATTACTATAAGTACTGTTGGTCACTGATGACACTGAAGATATGAATGTTCAGATTTTAATCATATTGAATTTGATTCATATATAGAATCAGAAAGAGATTTAGGAAAAGGAATATTCCGATTTTTAGACGTCGAAAACCGAGTGGTTTTACCTATACAAGCACAAGTTCATATTTTAGTTACAACCGCATATGTTCTACATTCATGAACAGCACAATCTCTAGGAGTTAAGGTTGATGCTACACCAGGACATATCAACCAAACAATTTTTTTTTATTATCCGACCTGGCTTATTTATTTTATGAGAAAATTTCAAGAAGTAATAGTGATAATTAGGTCTGTCATCCGTAACTTAATTTCTAGAAGATGTAATTTATGTAATTCATTGCATTCCGGTGCTATTACTCGTGAGAGCAAATATACCTTTGCAAATAAACATAAACGCCTCGTTGCGAATATTTTTGTGAACCGATTAAATTGCGCTCTAAGTGCCAAAATAAATAAAGTAAGGAATGGAATGGGGCTTTCTCCATGCAAGGGTGAAGCCACGGGGGGGTTTCCGGTTTACGACCCCCCTCTTGGGTCTTTTACTTCTTCCAATTTACATAAGTACTTTACATTTTAAAAATACCCTTACAAAATTACTGTTTTTGAGTCCAAAAAATCACGTATTCAGCATCTAAATTCGCATATCTTTCGGGGGAGGACCCCCGGACCCCTTTGCTCTGGGATGCTTTCTATGCAACCTGGTACGGCCGCAAAATCTCCGTTGGATCTCCCCTATTTCATAATCCAGGCTACGCCACCGTCTCCATGCATTCTCTTTGCTCAGTACTTTCCTCACTTCCCTTACGTAACACTGAGCAACGTCTTTTTACCAATGAAATTCTCATTATTATTTTTTATTCCTCCCTCATCTTCCCGAACCGCGGTGACCTCCTTCCCTCGTTCCGCCACCCCGTTTTCATAATTAACTACATCCCAAGACCCCGGGAAAAATCAAACTCCATTTCCGCCCGAACGGCGTTGACATCCCTCTTTCCCCTTTGGCTTTCCACTCGCCTTTTTTTTAATATTATTTTTCCCTTTAACAGTCTCTATCGGGCGGGAGTGGGGAGAGGAAAAGTTTTTTAATTGCCTTCCTTCGCCACTTCCTTCCAAACTACTTCTTATTCAGTCGCCCCATCCTCTCATAAGCCATCCACCGTAGCACATTCCGTGGGCTTTTTTATAGTCACACGCTGCACAATAAAATGATATCGCTCAGGAGTTCGTTTATTTTTTCCCTCCCCCCTTTCATTCAACTTCCCAATTCTCGCGTCTCGTCCTTAATTGCGGGTGATATTATTCGCACCGAGCATTTTTTTTTTCGTCCTATTATTATTTTTTTAATTCTCCCATTCTTTTCCAGAGGTGGGGAGCTAATGTTCACTCTGTCTTTTTTTCTCATCGGGCCATTTTCCGGTGAGCGGGGAATAATGCAGTCCGTCACGTCGTTAGGACCTCTTTTAGCTTGAAGGAATTTCGAAATTTGCAAAAATTATAAAAGATTATGCCGATGGGGAATTTATTTTTATTTTCAAATTTACGTGTTATCGCAACGGAGCCTCCTTACTTAATGAATATATTTTTAGCAATTGCATGATTGTTTTGGAAATATAAATAATTATTTCAGTCCAACGTGCAAATACTTATAGTTATCCTCAATGTTTCATCCCGGCACAGGCAAAATAGTCCTCAATTAATGCTTGCTCAAGGAATCATAAAGTCTCAAAATAAAGGTCTCGTGTTCCGGTATAGCGATTTTCTTCTGAATAGTATATCCTCATTGGCATTTGAAATCCTTGAGGAAGGAAGAACTATATCTTACTCATTCACCTTCAGTGAAATAAAACAGCAAAATGTGTCGAATATTTACTACAAACAAGTAATAGGGCATATTTTAAAATGTACTGTACATTGGAGCCGAATACTTCTAACGCGGTTAAAAAATAATTAAAATCGTCCAAAGTAGCTAATATTAATTAGGATATTTTCATAATATGATTTCACACTTGACAGAGAAGAAACAGAATTAATCGTATTTGAAAATATCGTGGCTACGATATACATATTTGAAGTAGCTAGCTTTGCCAAGTACGGCTAAAGCATTAATGTGGGTATAGCAACAAATGCGAACAGAAATAGGAATTTTGGGAGGGAGAAATACTGGGATAATTGAGTTCAGTACGTTTTCCAGGAATAATTCAATCTAAAAGCCACATAAATGGCCAATGTTTTGGATACAAACTTTGGATCCTTTCACAAGCAATTATGTTATTTTTAATGACATTCTACTAATAATAATTATATAACATAGCATTTCAGTCATAAGTCAAATATAAAAGCCACTTAATTGGCCAATATTTTTAATACAAACTTCATTTTGAAAGCAATCATATCATTGTTAATGACTTTCTAGTAATAAAAATAATATAACATAACTTTTATTTTCGTAAGCTTTTGGTCCATGAATAAATAACTGTACATCATTTTTTACAATTCAGAATCGATTAATGTCTAAAATAAATTAAAAAAGAATACAAATTCAAACAAATGCTCCTTGTGTCGAGCAGCGACACTCTGGAGACAATTTAATTTAACAATAATGCCAAGCACGCAACATTTTGTACAAAAAATTACACTGTGATGCAGCAAAAACCATTCCATATTATATGTATTACAGAGAATAAAGATCTGTGATTTTACAGAATCTGAGCTCAATTAGCATATATAACAGAATATCTTGTTACACCTGCTTACTTGAATAGGAAATCATAAAAGCATTCTTCCTAAAACATATTGCTGATGTTTTGTGCCATCCTTAATTTTCAGAAATCGCCTCTCTCACGTGTTGGAAAATTGATTTTACAGTCTTTTTCCCCAGCGGGGAGCATTAATCTTTCCTTATTCCCCTCCAAATACCCTCCCGCAAGCGGAATTCCCTCTTTTTTGCCCCAGATCTGAATTCACGCGGTTAAAAGCCCGCACGTGCACCAGAATCTCCGGATATTACCGACCATTGCCTCTCATCCCTCACCAACGCCGTCCCATCGAAAAAACTATTTATCTAGAAATCCGGCGTATTGGGATGGAAATGGTCCGAGGTCGAAGTTCAACTGTGTTTCAACGGCTCTTTATGTGCCTATTTACTTGTATTGCTTCTTCACAGATAAGTATGAAAGAGGCCAATTAGTATTTTTTGTATATTTCCAAGGAAATTCAGCTCATTACCCGGCTTTGTCATGGAAATACTGTATGAGGGTCCATTATATTTAGGTTTTGCAAATATTACTTTGGTGCTATTTTATGTTAGTCATGGATAAATTTGGCTCAAATTTACTACCATATCAAAGAAATATACTTATTTTGAGCGCAATTATTTTAATAAATAAATGACATCCCAAAAATGATGGTGGAAATTTACAAAATTGTTGCAACATAGTTTTATATTTCCTTGCTTAACATGCTTTTATTGGACAGTTCTGCATTTAAGAAGCGGTTAAGTGAGTCGCATATGTCGCATATTTCAAGTCTCATAAGGAAAATTATCTTAGAGCATTAAGTTAATAATGTGAAAACAATTGATTCGGCTTTAGTATTGTAAAACTCCATGTTGAAATGTAAAATAAACAACCTTGATAACTTTTCACTGGAAATTTTTGTAGGCACGTCGCGTTTCAACGCCGAGGTGTCCAACGTTATCCTTTTTATGACTTTATGCTCTAATTTTTTACTTTGGTTTTTTCCGGCCCTGTGATTTCAGCCAAGATTACTGATTTTCATTGTACGCAAATCTACAAGTACTAGCCAATGACGCCTCAGCGTTGAAACGCGTCGTACCAATAAAAATTTCCAGTGAAAAGTTACCAAGGTCGTTTATATTTAAATTTAACAATGTGTGTAAATTAGGTGAAAAGCTGGAGAATAGGTGTCAAAATCTGTTGGAGATTACTGTTTTCTTTATTTAATCAATGCATGATGGGGATCATGTATTGTTTCTACGTTTTGCGCCCTCTTCTTGTTATTATATATTTGAATCATCGCGCTCATCGAGTCTTGAGATAGGTCTTGCGGTAGCGAAGATTTGTGGTAAATGAGGAGGAAATGACTTTGCGCCCGTAAATCCTCCACACAAATGTTGTGCAGCAAACACACCTGCCAATACACTGATCGCCGTGTGATCGTGGGCGCACGTTTCGCCCCCATCATTTGCCCCATCATGCACCCACTTCACTCTTTGGCGGCGAAGGAAACAGATGGCAGAGCGTGAAGGGGTGGGCGGGAGGAAGGGTGTTGAGCGGGGAGGCGGTTTAGAGGCAACGTGTAAAGTGTGCGGACATTAAGCGTCACTAGAGGAGATTGATACGAGCCATTTGGAAGGGGAGTGGGTCGTCAAGCAACCGACACATCCCTCTCTCAATAAGGGGATGGATTGGGGCTGAGGATTGGACGCATCCTACCGCAGCAGGACTTGGCGATAAATCTATATATCGGGAATATTACGATATGTAACAATTTATCTGTTAACCCATTAGTGCATAAAGTTATTTTTGTCAAATATTCATTTCGAAAGTAAATTTTCCGGTTAATAAGGTTCATTTTAACTTGTTTCTGCAGTTTTAAATTTTTTTTAAATCGATAGTTTAAGTAATACAGCCCTTCCGATGTATCGTACGGTCAGTTTTCAGTGTTCATTACAGATTCAAAATAGTACGGAAAAACTTGATAATATAGAAAATAAAAAGATCAACCTTCAGAAGAAAAATGAGATAAAAGTTATCATAGTACTGAGCAAAATACTACAGTAAAAAATAATTTACTTACCCCGTGCGGGTGACTGAAAATTCTTTCAATGCCATGTCGCACAAAAATGCTTCTCAAGTCGATAAATTCAAGGAGTCAACTAAAACATTACCCGGGCGGTGAAAACAGACATCCATATGAACTTAACATAGTATCAAAATGTAGCGCAAGTCAATTAGAGCCCAGAAAAAAATTAAATTGGCGCTTCCTATACATCGGACGCTGTGCACTAATGGGTTAAAGTCAACGTTTTGTGGAGAGATATCGTGGAAAAACATATCGAATTATAAAAAAATATCGTACTTGCAACTAATTTTATTTTCACAGCTCACAACACTTGTTTCGATTGCAATGCAATAATCATTAGATATTGTAGTCAGCAGTGCCTGATGATGATTCTATAGAAATGGTATTGTTTTTCGATAAAATATGTTGAATATTTCACGATTACAAAAATCAAAATATTGCGCCCGATAAAAATATATCGATGATAATAAATACGGTACATAATTTCAGACTACATTGTCCCAAAAAAAAATTCGCCGCGCGATAAATTATCATGATATATCATTCAATGAGTATCGATGGTTTATTAGCCATATTATTGGGATTATAAAGTGTACTTTTCTGTCGCATTCGTTTAATTTCGAAGTCTCAACAAATTTTTTAACTTTTAAAAAATTGGCAAAAAAGACCCAATGTTATTCTCTGCGCTCTTTAATTATCTATTGTTCGTGCTGAATGTAGTGATGCATTGTTCTTATGTGATTCAATGATTTTCCACCGGTCACGTATTACACCTGCCCTAAATGAGCTCTCGCCATGACAAATTATCAATATTTCCTTTGATTTTCCGAACATTGTAAAATTCACGTTCATTACAATAGCTGACTGCATCCGGTTTAGCCGTAAATGGCGCTCTTTTTTATTATTGGCTCAGAATAAACGCAATATTCATTAATAATTTTTCCACTGATTTATGTATGGTCTGTGGGATTTTTATGCGTGTGCTTTCAATTGCAATTCTGATTTCTTCCGTTCAGCATTAATATTTGAGATGAAAGAACGCATTAACCCTATTATTCACGCATAAGAGCATCAAAATTCATCACTATTCGCAACAACCGAGAACGTGACATGCAGTCGATTCACGTTCAAATTACGCCCGAAGGGGCAGTTAGCTGGCCCGTGACGGTCATTCTTGTAAGTGTCTCCTTCCTTGCCTCTCTAATTCCCCACTTGAGGGCAGTTAGTGTTTTTGCATCGCACAGAATTGTATTGACCGTAAACGCGATCAGACCAGTCTTCTTGACTTTTATAATTTCTTAGGGCCTGCTTTGTCGTAACCAATCCCAACATGTGTCTGATTTCGTCGTAGACATGGGTAAATCCTTAAGACTTTAAGCAGGAAAAAACCACGATTAATTCCGGAGTGAAGTTCAGTAAATTACGATAATTGATAGTTTAATCTGCCTTGCCTTCCAATCACTGAATTTTCAATAGCCTGCAGAGAATTCTGGTAAGCACCCTTATGTTAATGAGACCAAAATCTACTTAAATAGGTGTCTCTACTGCACAAAAAGGTTTCCCAAAGCTTTTAATTTCAACCTATTTATTCATTGTTACGTGAAAAAAGTGTGACAAACTTTTTAAATGCTTAGTTTAATCAGTTGATTAGCAATTTGATTAGTACTCAATGCTTGTCTAAACTTTTCAAACGTTATGCTTTAATGACTTTATGCTTTAATTTTTTACTTTGATTTTTCGGGCTCTATGATTTCAGCCAAGATTACTGCTTTTTTGTGTACGTAATTCTAAAAACTTGTTGGACATTAATTAATTCAGATGAGCCTTTCTAGTCATATAATTACTATTTATTTATTTTATTTAGACTTGTTAAGTATTATCGTGATAGATCTCATTGCATTAAAAGTATTTTCAATTAGAAGCGTCCAACAAAACAGTAATTGGAAACCGAACGAGCGTCTGGAGGTAATTACAATTTCATGCGAGACTTGTTAAATATCTGTGTATAAAAATAGATATATTTCTCGCTTGTATATAAACTCATAATTGTCAATTATGCTAAATAAGCTGTTTTTTTTTGTTCTTTAAATTTTCTCCAGCTTTTCACATTTTTTGCCGTTTTTCAATCCAGATAAATCTGAAAATTTATTTTCTATTTTATGGAATACTTTCGAGAAGCAAATGCACGCATGTGAATTAGATTTCTATTACCAGAATCTCTGCGTGTATATTATTTTCCACGTTTTTCCTGGGAACGCA
Source organism: Ischnura elegans (assembly GCF_921293095.1). Lineage (NCBI taxonomy): Eukaryota > Metazoa > Arthropoda > Insecta > Odonata > Coenagrionidae > Ischnura > Ischnura elegans. The sequence continues at coordinate 88,446,132 of NC_060249.1, forward strand.
AATATATATTCTCGATTAATTCCCTGAGCAAAATTTCAGGATGCCTCGTGGCAAGATAACACGAAGCGGTCTATTTCCTAACAAATTCTTGCCATCAGTATCCTCCCATGTTTCATTTGCCTCCCTCTCCCACTCCACGAAAGGGTCCATTGAGAATTGGAAAAACATATTACCACGCGGCGAGGAGGAGATACGGCTCGCAAAGGGCGCATTCAACCCCCGAGGTATCGGCGGGTAAAAAGTGTTCCTCTCCGCGTGGGTAAATAAGCGGGTCTAATGGGGAAACCTCGCTGGATTGGGAGGGCCTCGGTGTAGCAGCGTTCGAGGGAGGAGAACGCCCATAGCTGCCCCCTTCTGGGCGTCAGGAGGACATCCATTTGAATCGTTTTTGTTTTTTTTTTTTTTCTCTTGTTTTATTTTTGGCTCGTTTATCTCGGGAGGAACTATTGTGGCTGATGGGAATCCAGGCGGGCGCCGAGCGTTTTTCAATTTTTTTCTGCCCTCGCGCCCTCTGTTCCATCGTCGTCGTTGGGAACGCCTTTTGTTTATTTGTTTCGTCATTTTTTTTCATTCCATCCCATAGCAGCATGAGTATTGCGGACGTTAATATTTTTCTTGCGGACTCATGATCCTTGCATTACGCTGCCGCTTTTCTGGATAATTGTGACCGCGTTTATGGGAGTTGGGGAAAATGTATTCTTTTCCGTTACGGAAATTACCTCTTTCAACCGACCACAGAGTCACCACGAAGTAGTACAAATCACACCACGTCAATGAGATCATAATTAGTAGTTGTATTGCGGTAAACGATCAAAATAAAATAATAAATATATAAGTAATACATTATCAACTTGAAAATTACAACTATATTCCTTATTTACCCATATAAAATAAAATTTGAGGACTATTAAAGGATTTATTAATGTTATCCACTTATTTTGAGGGTGTCCAAGGCAATAGTAACCCATTCAAGACATATAATATTGTTTCTCCCTGAGTTCTTTTTTAAGCAGTCTAAAATTATTTTTCTCAGCCACATAGGTATTTTCATTTTACATACCATCATGTCACTTTTCAAGCTGGTGTCAATATACCATGGTAAGAAGATTATACTTTGGAATTGGATGACGGTTAGGTCTTGTGATGAATTTAACTGGGTAGAAATAGTCTCAAACTCAGCATGTGCAAGTTTTATTAATAATCTTTCAAAATGTAAGCACACGTGTGGTGATCCATTATCTCTATTTAATTCATTTCATTTGTAAAAATTTCTGTTCTTTTCTCCATTTATTTTAATGACTAGTACCGAAATAATGATATAGACAATTTTTCACTGAGTAGTACTTAATTACTTTTCCCGGAATAGAGTTATAGTATTGATTTTATTATCAATTTTAATGTGAGTTCTCATTTATTAAGCGATTAATTATCATAATGGTACTCAGGTGTTCCATTTTTTAGGGAAATATTTTTGCTCGAGACATAATGAAAAATTTAGTCCTTTGAGATTCGCAAATTATAATTCATAAATTCAAGGGTCGACCGACACGAGTAAATGCGTTCCACTCATTATCTGGTTTATGCAGGTTTATGTCAAATGCTGAATGATCTTCCTTAATTAAAAAATTGATGTGAAATCAAGGATATTAAAAGACATCGAATTCTATGAATTTCGTGGAATCCATGAGAATGTTGAATTACGTTGATACCGTGATGAAAAGCTCGGAGGAGACGCTGAGAAAAAGTTTTATCTCTCAATTAATTTTCCAGCGATGCTTATTTTACAGATATCCAAAAGTCACTGCATTGACTTTAAGTTACAACCTCTACTTTATCTCCTGCTCAGTTTCAGATTTATGAAGCCTTCATCTCTTTCTTCGAACACGTTCTGACCTCGAAGCTACTTGAGAATCGACTTATGAGTGTTGCCAGGAAGAAGCTTGCCGGATCATCCGTCGAATTATTATCGCCACCGGCATCTTATGCCGGCAACTTTTCATTACTGGATTCATTTCACAATCTGTGATATATCTAGGCGTAGTATTGAATTTATGTTTCAGGCGCGTCGGAAGACATTATTTTTCTATCAAATGATGGTTGCTCAGACAAATACAAGAATAAAGTTTTTTATTGTTTTCGATGTTCGACTTCTTTCAATCACCTGCATGATCAATTTGCCACTATGAGTGGGAAAAATAATTCGGGTTGATTAATGCAGGTTGAAGCATGGCATAAGTGAGTGAGGTTTTACAATACCGAACTGCAAATAAATTGATAAATGAATTTGGTGTAAATTATGGTATGGTATTTGTAGAAGGCGACCAAAAGCGGAGGTCGTTTGCGCTATGCCGGAAGGGTTCGTAAAGGATGGAGAAAAACCCGGCGTCGAAATTGCCTATTCTTAACAAAAGGCACCAAGGAGACCACGGCTTAACGTCCCAACCGACGACTTGAGTGTTGCTCTTGAAATGTCCTCCACACCAGGGGCGCAGCTAGGAATTAAGGCTAGGGGGGGTTTCAGGCGCAACTAATACTGGGGTTCTTGGGGGACTGCATACCCACTAGGGTAAGCGGGAATTTCGGAGGCCCTCCGCCAGGAAAAAATTAAGATAAACGGTTCAAAATGGTGATTTTTACGGCCTTCTGAGGGATATTATATTAATCCTCACACTATTCTATAAGCAATATTAATCCAATTAAGTAAAATAGATTTGACTTAAAAATTTCTATGAGCTCTGGGGGGGGGGGGTTTTATCCCCCAAAACCCCTCCCCTCGCCGCACCACTGCTCCACACAACATTCAAGCAGGGATCGGGCAGAGTCTGAAAATTCTATCTCATCGCCGAAATTTGAACTCGACCCCACTAGGTGGAAAGCGAGGACTCTAGCCACCAAACCAACTCGATCTTCTGGTGTAAATAATCAACATTAGCTTCTTCTAAAACGAGAGTATAAGTGTCAATAGGAAGAAAGAGAGGAACTCATAATAGCATGAGCACGAGTAAATGGGAGGGATTCGAGGGCATTTTTATGAATGTGCCTCGTCATTATTTAACCAACTACCCTCATTCTTCGTTCCCTATCATTATAAATATGTTCTCTGAATTTATTCGGATTCACTTCAACGGAATTCACTTGCCTTTTTACGACGGGCCCTGCGCAACGCCCAAGATCTCATCAATTGGCCGCGCCGGAGGAGCGTTTAATTTGCTGTACCGGTGACCATGTCACCTTAACCAGCCAGTTTACAATTGAATAAATATTTTGCGCCATTGAATATGTTGTGCGTGTAGTGTTGTGTTTGTGTTAGCGGAAACTTATATCTAGACATTGTTTTTGACAGGAACAATTAATACAATTGAGAAAAATTTATTTATTTAATTTTAAAATGAATTTTGAACATTTTTTGTACTTGCTTTTATTATTTTTTTTTTAACATTTATATTTTTTTGTAGGTTTTTTTTATAACCTCTGTTAGCTGCCTAGTTACATTTTCTCCGTCCATACAAAGAATGCAAAATTTATTTTTTCACGTAAAATAGGAAAAGCTAATGAGAATATCGCTGTTCAACATTGTACAGGAAACGATAGCAAAAAGTGAGATCTGTTGTGTACGGCTTTCCAGTGTGGAAACGCAGACGGAAAAGTGGACGAGAAAAGACCGGAGGCGTTCGAGAAATGAGTACGGGATGAAAAGAAAATAAACGATGGAGCTTTACACAAGTCGGATGTGGAGGGGAAACTTCTAATGGAGAAACGAAGGACACAGGTAATCTGTGCAGAGTGACTCCTACAGGGCACCCTGTTAAGGGGAAATATGTTTAGCAAGCGCGGAAGGGAAGCCTTAGGTTATTCTTAAATTGCTCCATGGAACAATGATATGTAATTTACATTAACCGTTAGAACTCTTTTAATAGATAATATAATTTGTTTGTAGCAGGTAGATTCAAAGCGAGACCAAGGTGTAAAGAGATTGTAATTCGTATCGAACTCTTATGAGTCCTTCGTGATGGAAATGAAGTTTCATTTAAAATACTAACAATAAGTGGTTATCTCTGCCGTGGCTTGAGTAAGCAAGATATAACCCTGTATTTGACCGTTTTTGTAAATAAGCACTATGTATGATTATAATTACTTATTGATGATGCAACGCCCTTTTAGTAGGAAAATCTTTTTACAATCGCTAAATATTCATAACTTATTCTGGCTTTTCTCTCACCTTCAGTCATGATAATGCTTATCCCGTAAGGGTGTCAGTACATCTGATATGTGACATTCATGCAGTTCAATATACGTAAATATTTTGTGCGCTATTCTTCCCTAAATTTTATATGAAGAGTGATTCATATATAAATTAGGTTAGAATTAATGAAATCTCTAAAAGTAGTTTATTTTTAGGATTCTAACGGAATTTTTAATTTTCTAATCAAATTTGCTGTTGAAAATTAAAGTAAGACAATAATTTAGAAGCCAAAAATATTTATATTTAAGATTAGTACTACGGATTGACATTATATATGCCTTTGTTACCGTGGAAATATTCCAATCCAAATTTTTGCGCAAAGGTAATGAGCAATTTTGTAACTGGTAACTGATTGCGGGCCAAAACCTAACTTTGAGACTGATTTTTTTCTGAATTACTTAGATAAGTGTTGGCTGAAAAATCAACCTGTTAGGTTTTTAAGAAGAGGCATCATCAATTCAAGAGTTTTAATGCCTTTAATGGATACCGGAATGATTTTCTCCTTTCCGCTGTAATCAATAGAAAGGAAACAAATGAAGTGTAAAATGAAATATATCATTAAATATATCTTTTTTGCTTCATCGCCATACTGTACATTCGTCCATACGTTTGCGGCTTATAAATGCTCATCCAGTGTCAAATGTTCTCGTCGATAGGTTTTGTGATAGCAGGAACCCTAAGCTACATACTTTATAGGTTAACCCAAAATAATTCATTCTGGAGATTGACTTGTCCTTCTCATGACCTTTTCTAACTTAAATCCACACCTAAAATATTTTCTACCTGTAACTTGAAAGATTTGGACCTTTACATCACTCTAAAGAATCACCATCGCGGTGCGTGATTCAAATGAAATGGGTGCGGGGTCATCGCAAGTCATGGGCCGAGTTTCACCCGAGGAATAAAGTATAGAGGGATGACACCATCGGTCATCCAATTGTCGGACCACTCACATTGCGAGCTGTAATGAATCCGTCTCGGCGCCATCCAATGAAATGAACTCCTACCACGGATGCGTTTTTGAGTCAAGGTACATTCGTCGAAGGAAAAGATGGATCATGCAAGGCTTATTCTTTTTTATGTCGCATTAACTATTTTTGAATGTGTCGATGAAATGATGGAATTTTGTCTATCCATGAGCAGAAATCAAACAGGAAATGCTCTTTATCAGCTAGAGATAAAGAAACATAGAGCATATTTAATGCATTTTGTAACATAATTAGGGGTTTTTAGTTTAGTTAGGTAGGTATATCAGATCTACACCGAGTTATTACGTTCTGAATTCTTAAAGTAGCGAGAAGTCGATATATCCCTCGAAATATTTATAACTATATGGTCAAAATGGGCTGTGAATTGAAGAATAGTGTAAGGAATGGGAGAGGGGATGGCCAGAATGATTCTCAAATGCTCCATGTAAACCTAACTTAACCGATAGAATACTTAAGTTACGATAATAATCCAATTAATATACTCCCTTTCAGATTTTTGTATCCTTATCGACTTAACGAGTTTTTCTTCTGTTCTCTTTCTGCCATTGTTTTGTCACAATATCCTGTATAAAACTACGTATTTCCATATGAAATTTCCGGAAATTATATCTGAGATATATTTTTTGAGGCCACCATTCGATGAAGTAGAATTTGAAGAGTATATTTGAAGTTTCCAGAAAATGGCATGTACATCATTACACGTGCCATGAGCCTTAATGCATTTGGTCTCCTTTCAATTTTGGAAGCTTCCAGCCCGCCTTGACCCACTTTTCATGTTGCCATCCCCCTAATATCCTTGTTCAGGCGCAGCAAGCCTTGCTCCCGTATATTGCTGGGGGTGTGGTTGCATTACATGCGTCTCTTCGCGTGCAATCACCCGCTCGCTCTGGATTCGGCGGTAATGCAGGAGCTTCCTCGCTTGGGTCCGCCCCTTCTGCCACCGTTCCGCTGAATCCAAAAAGCTTCCGTAAGCATCCCACCGCTCGGCTCAATTTCCCTTGCCGAACATAGTAATCTGCTGACTTGTACCATCCGTTGAGTACACTAAAATGTCAAGCATCACGCACGTTTTGAACATGATAATTTTTGCAAAATTTTCTAAGTTTTTGATGCACGTTATTCTTTGGGTGAACGAGTGGAAAGGAAACGTATGTCGTTAAGCATTCTGATGCGTCATTGCTATGGATTTACTCCTATCTCAATGAAAAAATTCGAATTTCAATGGCTTCGTAAGTTTGAATGTCAGAAGTGAAGGGTCTGCGTATGTCCTGTTCATAGTATATAGATGAGTGGGTGTTGTATTTGATTTTTTTAGGCACAGATGAAGATTGACCTATGCGTTATGAATGAAGGGACTTAATAATTGGGAATTTACGGAAGTTTAGTTCCCATGAAGACTTACGCTGTTTGACTGCAGCACGCTGACAATGATTTTGGAATTGAAACAGTCATTTCTGTGGGTGGATTGGCTCTATCAGAATAGAATCGTGGCTATCTTTTTCTGAAATATTCAAATTGGCAATGAGTCAATACAGCCCTAAATACTTTAACGAGTGTAATGAAAACTTATAGTAGTCCAGAAAAGCAGGGGAAGACCATCATAATTCACTTTATAAAATTACTTAACTTACCTTAGCTGTTGGAAACCGTTCAAACCTTAAAAATAATGATTTCATTAAAATACTCTCGTTAATAGATTACGATTAAGTTGAACACTTTCATTCAAACCATGTGGCCTCATTTTCACATCCCGGGTGAAGCCTTAGGACACTGCTGATTTAACATCCTCGAAGTGTAAGGTGGCAAAGAAAAAAATATATATACACCCGCCCCACCCTGACAGTAGGGTATCACAAGCCTGTGCCGTTCTCTGGGGTGAGTTCTACAATTGCGAATCTAAATCAACCTTCGGCCAATGATAGAATGAATGTCAGAGTTTCCAACCTTGAAATAATATGAAATTAAATTTATTTGAATGACTCCAGCCACTATTCGCATTGCATTGCAAAGGAAGCCTTGCCGTCTCCTTGACAAAGTTGGAGAGAAACCAGGACTTGTTGTCTTTGTGTCTGTTCGATTGAGAGATGTTGTCTGCCAAAGTCCGGAGTTCCATTTCTTTGCAAGCAATAGACACTATGCCGGCCATTCTGCTTGTAACGTGTTCACTTCCCCTCGATTCCTTACTGTTACGTTCATGAACTTTCTAAGATTGGATCGGGAAACAAAACTTTCATTTTTATGGAAATTTCGATGTACTCTCTTCCAAGTTTACTTCATCGCCAAACGCTCACAAAAAAATTTAATTTTCAGGCTATATTTTCTGCTTATTGCAATTTAAATCCACATGTTTTATTAGGGTACTAGTCTAAAATCATAAGAAATTTAGAATAATGCAAATCTAAATATGCCATTCTCGCATAGATATTTATATATTTTTCGCAATACCATAATAATTATAGTAAAAACAAATTATAGGCACATTACCGCACTACTTTTTGAGTTAACCAGGAATGAACGCTATGATTGGAGTCAATTCACGTTAGTTTCATGAAAATTTCGCGTCGGCTGGATCAAAACACTTCTTGTTAGAATTAAATTATCCACATTTCTCGTTCAATATATCGTTTTACTATTTGATGTCCGTGGACGTCGTCTTTGATAGCAAAAATTTTATAAATATAATAGGTGGGAATTATTCAAATCCGCAGTCGCGAACCAACTTCCATCTAGAATCATTTACTGAATTTTTATCGCGTTACCAGCAATAAATCACGTGTCGAAATCCAACTTCAACTGTGAGTAATCTTCCCGCGGATTATACCATCTCGTGACAAAATGCACTGTCATACTGCCCTCGTTTTGGATGACGTCATCTGTCTCCTCAACCGCATCACAATGGTTTCGTCCTCTACTGTATGCCTTCCCATTTTACTATTTTTTGTCTAAATTCATTGGGAATCTCTCTCTATCTACGCGATATTTTTTGCCAAGTCGATCGAGAGATATCAAGGAGTAATCGATGTTGTGGCGTCGATTTACTGCCTCGTTTGTTGGAATACGTTTTCTTCCTCCCAGAAACCCTGTTTACTGCATTCCCCACCACAGAATTTCTCATACATTGCCTCTGAGTAAAGGATTGAAAAGATATTTTCACCCAATATTGAAATGGAAAATAAAAGATATGAAGTGATCCCCTACCGTTCCCCTTCCAACAGATCCGGATCGGAGAAGTTCACTGATTGGCTCACTTTGTCAAATAATTGTCCGATTTTTAGAGGAGATTTGCTATAAATAGTTTATGTCATGAAGAAGAAGTAGGAGTTTGGTGGCGTAATGGGTGGAGCGCCGTGTTCAAAATGCGTGCAAAGCCTTCGGACACCCTTCAAAATGAGGGGTTGTCCAGGGAAAATAATTTGCATGAATGTGTGATGTGTTGAAGCTACTTTGGCTTAGTCGAGGGAGAGCTATACCTAGCCTTACCTATTTCAAACAAAAATTTCTAACATAGTTACTTTCGGGTTGCGTCACTGAGCGAGTGAGTTTTTTATTATGTTATTCCCAAACCACCGAATGCAGCTTATACTGGCCATTTTATATCGGGGAATTCAACTTTGACAATTAAACGTACACGAACATCTTACCCCTGGATATGGGAACTTACCCAGACGCGACTCGAGCCCACAACCTCTTATTTGATAGGCGAGGACTTCAACCCGCCGCCACCGAGCCCGGCTAGTTAAGACGAGGTATCAGGATTTGAATAAAATCTATTTTTTAATATTTAATTAACTCACTCTATCCAGTTTGTGCTCAGCTCTAGGTTTCAGCGCATCCACCTTCGGATGTGCGGCATTAACCCTCCCGTGGATGCGTGAAATAAAATGATGAAATAAATATACGATAAGCTCATACTACAAAGCCTAGAATTCCAATTGCAATTATGGCATACATTATTCTTAATACTCCAAATGTTTCCTTTTTACCTCTTTCTTGAGCAATAATATGTGAAATTATACCAAATCCTGGTAAAATTAAAATATACACTTCTCCATAATAAATGGGTTTTTCTGTGTCGCCCTTAGCGTATGGTAGCTTCACAGCCACCTTTAATGCGTACCCTGAATGCGGTGAGCTCTACCTTAACCTATTCCAGCAAATCTTCGGGTTGGAACGCTGAGTGTGTGAGTGTGGGTCTGGAGGAGAGAGTATTTTAATTATATCTATTTTTGAGTATTTAATTTGATAACTTAATCCATTTTCCATGATAGTAGACAGGCATGACGGTATTAGGTTTCAACGTTGTACTCAGCTTATGGTAACAGAGCAGCCGCCTTTGAATATTCAGTATTATAATACATTTTACGCCTGGCATTAAAGCTCCCGTGGCTTGTATGGACCTCTACCTGAGTATTTTATTTTCTAAATTTAATGAGAATCCATAATAAATGGGTTTTTCTGTGTCGCCCTCAGAGTATGGTAACTTCGCAGCCACCTTTAGCTCTCCGTTTACATTCTATATGTGTTTAAAACACAAGCTTTCTCCAAATACTGTTCTTTCCGCCTTCTCCTGCCGTACATTTTCACGCACTACCACGACGTTCTTGATCCATTTCTTACGTCCCAACCAAAAAGGGTACGGGTGTCTGTGAGTATTAAGTTCACGGATTCCCAAAAGTTCTCATCCCATCGCCCGGTCCAAGGATTTATCGGCGGCTTTGAGTGGCCGAGGAAAAGGTTCATTGATGACCATCTCCTTTTTTTTCTCTCTCCACTCCTATCTCTCCAAGGGACCACTGGCTCTCTCAACCGGCCGAGTGGTCTCAAGATTCCGGATTGATTCTCTTTCCCGATGTTTTACTTGGCAAGAAAAAAATCTGGAGCTGAAAAGAGTGCTGAAGTAAGGACATGCGAATGCCCTGTGACAATGAAATGGTTTCTTGCGTTTTTTTCGCTCCCTCCTCTTCCAACTGGCCAGTCATGTTTTTCATCGAGTCGAACGCCATTCTTTTTTGTTTCCGATCTAAGTATCCAGGGTATCCAGGGGAGTCCTTTACCTTGGGCAGATGGATTCTTGTAAATAAAATCCTCTGGTTTTGATTAAGTGAACTTTTGCTCGATCTCTATTTGGTTACTCCAGTTGCCATCACGAGACAAGGTGCGTTGTAATCATGGAGAGAATGGTTGTGATTAAAATCAGTGCCTCTCACCGTAAACATGTGCGCAAAAGTGTGTATTACGACGTCAATTACAATAAATTCACTAAGTTTTCAGTCCCTATTTTTTGTTTTGATTCTAAGGATTTAACCGTAATTATAAATAAAATCTAAATGCTTTTGACCGCTATAATAAACAAAATTTTATTGCCAGTAAAATGTACTAAATCGTTAATAAATAATGCTCAAAGTACCAATAGTAAATTTCCATAAATAATATGTTGATTGAATCTTTCACCGAAGCTTTCCGTTTTGAAGGAGCAAACTTCTTATTTTTATGCAAAAAACATAATTTTTCCGAAGTTTCCCTTGCTTCATATTTAATAATGTTAAACCTGCAACAGTATTTCATGTCTCAGCATTTTGAAATCCTTCTCTCGTGATTTACGATTAATGCTTGCTGGAATGCTATCTCCATTCCTTGAGAAGAACGTTTCGAGAAGTCGATGGACTCAAGAGATTGCTGCATCTTACTGCACTCTGGCCCTGATTCAAGCACCTACCCCGCAACGCTTATCTTCATTGAGATTGATTCCACTCCGCTCAAACGACCATGGCCCTGGCGAGGAAATGGCATCGCGGGGAGGGGGGAGGGAGAGAAACGAACCAAACGCGACGAATTACACCGCGTTGACTTGGCACGTCCCGAGAGTCACCCCAAAAAATGCGACTCGTCCTTAAAGAGAAGAATGGTGGCATTGGAGGGAAGAAATTGCGCGTCCTTCTTTTCCCCTACCTCCTCCTTACACACCCACACTCCCTACGTTGCAAATTAGCGTGAACTCCTCCTCCTATCTCGTCCGGCCTCATTTTTCTCCTTCTTGGAGTTTGTACCCTCATTCGGCCTCACCCATCGGAACGCACCCAGGAGGGAGAGGGGATCGAAACTCAGTGGCAAAGGGATATAAGGGAGTAGGGGCGGTGTGGGGTGATTGGGGGCCCTCGGCAGGGTCTCATGATAGGGCCCTCCTTATGGGGGATTTGGGGGTCCTCTCTCCGGAAAATTTTAGGAAATTGCATTCCGGAATGGATTTTAACCCTATTCCTGCCTTAAAAATCTAAATAAAATCTAATAAAAAATAGCAGTTTCGTAAGAAAAATAGTATGAAAAGTGAGAATTTCACAGCTTCTAAATTTAAATATGTATTATAGTTCTATAATCTAATACAGTGAATTTCTTCCTGGAAACCGAATGGAAATCTTAAAAAACTCTAACATTACCTTTCCCAATTACCCTTTTTAAAAAGCATCAGGTTCTTTTTTACCTTCTGACACCTTTATTTTATTTATTTTTAATACAATGTTTTTACACTGAGTATGTTGTAAATAATGAAACTAATGAAAACGTAAAACTTCATAATTGGAAAAAATTGGCTCAGGTAATCGGAGACTTTTTTCTAACACCTATACGCTTCAAGATATACGCGAGCGTTAGGCCCCTCAAGCTCGGGGCCCTCGACGATTGCCCACCAGCCGTCCTGGGGGCCCTATCCACTAAGGTGATATCTCGGATAGTTCGTGATTGGTTCTCGGAAAGGCGTTATAATTTCGGAATGAGCTATCCACTAAGGTCCATCCGAACTTTTCGTCACGGAAACTAGTCCGAGAGCGGCCAAAATGACAAAGGTTCTTGGATAATGATTTTCCGTTTCTTGGAATCAAAAAGTGATGTGCCAGTTAGTAAGTTATGGAATATTTTTACCACGAAAGTGACGCTGCAGAAGCTGGTAAAAAATCACAAGTAATTTCCAATACCGGCACGGTATGTGTACTAAACATTATGGGAAGAGGATGGTTATATACGGAGTTAGGAATTAAATAAGGTTACAGGTGAAACCATTAGGTAGCGTCAATACCTTGAAAGGAATTAACGCTTTCAATAAAGCAATAAAAATAGCATAGTGGATAGCATAAAAGTGTTTCCGGGTGACGGAAACGGAAAGTTCGATTCCGAAATCTCGGGAACGAGGAGACGTAGTTACGGAATAGGGCTCCTGGCCAGAACAACGCCACCGCAGGCCGCCCCTATATGGAAGAGGAGGAGGGATTGTTGAGCGGATAGTGCTGGGGAGGAGACCATAGATTGTGGATGGAGAGAGTTTTAGGGAATGGATGCGGAGAGTAACATCGCAGAGGAGGAGATAGAAGAGGTAGTTAAAAGAGGGCCCCACCGTCTTTGCCGCGCGGATATCACTTCTTTTGTTCGCCAAATGTTCAGCCGGTAGATGGCTCCGGAGTGGTGGGGTGGCCATTTTTCAACCCACACTCTCCAATTCGAGGATGCCTTCTTCTTCTCTTTTTTTATTTCATTTTCCACCGAAAAGCGTACCCTTTTCCATCTCCCACATGGCTTCTAGATTTCTTCCTATTCTTCTTCTTCCTCCTCCAGCAGCTACTTCCCTTTTTGCCGTTCAATCCTAAGTCTAATTTTCCTTCATTTTCGTATTTTTTCTTCTCCGACACCCCTCCTCTTTTGCCGCGCTCTCACACACTCACCCGGGCACTCTATAGTATTCCTTCCGCCATTTTGTCTCCACGTCCATCCATCCGTCTCCACAATACACTCGGCCATTTACTCCCTTTTTCCGATAGATGGAGTTGTCAGCGGTGAAGTGGGTAGGAACGAGAATCTCTGGCCCGATCGCGATGTCACAGCTCTTTTCTACGAGCTGAAAAATTATCTCCGTTGGGTGGAGGCTCGAAGAGCTGCTGATCTCAGTCAAGAGGATCTCACTTCGCTTCTGAGCCATTCATAACGAGAAGATTCACGACGCGGCGGCACGTATCTAATTGGAAAAACGCCTTCGGAAAACAGTTTCCCAGCCAGTTTAAAAAATGTGCTAAAAAACTGAGGATCAGGCTATTTTCACTGGGGGACTTAGGTTCGATCAATTGTCACCGAAGGTAAACTTCAAAGTATTCTGTGATCACACTTTTAAGCCTAATTAGATGGTTCGTTTTTTTATCGTGGTCGTGACTATTTCATTTCTGTCATGTGCTTTCACGTCAGCCCAATTGTTGGAGTTTACCAATTTAGGATAAATGGAAAGAAATTTAAAGATACGCTTTACGCTCAAAAGTAAAATAAGAGTTGGTAAAATCCCATGGCTAAGAAATTAAGGAAAAATCTAACATAACAGTAAAACTTTACTCTTATTTCAAAATTTTAGGAAAAATATGAAGGAAAAGAAATTTTTTTCGCATCGAAGTTTTTTCAAAACATATATAGGTAGTTCGCCGTTCATTCAATATTAAATACATTCGTAAGGATATCCGTAGGTTATCATAAATTATCAATTCGATTTAATGTAAGTAAATTTCTTATTTTCAACTGACGATCTTTACTGAATCAAATTATTATACAAAATTGCAACTTTATTTAAAAAAATAATTATGTTACAACTTATAGTACTGATATTTATGAGTTAAGTAATGCTCCCTTCCATTGCTACTCTTTCAATAAATATCTTGCAATTAGGAATTGCATCAATAGGTATTGATTTCATGAGATATTACGAATAAATTTCATCTTATTTCATCACTGTTGTGTAGTATGGATCTTAGCGGCAAATTTTACGCGGAGAAGGTTTCAATAATATTAAAACTCTGTAATCAAATCATGATACCGTTGATAATTACAGTAATCCTATAACTTCTCAGTTACATACGTACAACGGTGTGATAGTAAATCACCTCACATACTAGCAAAATTTAAACAACTGTACATTGAGTTAATTCTAAAACCCTCAGTCATGCGACAAACTTTGATGTCCATTCTTTTACCTTTGTCAACGTTTTCCTTCGTTTTTACCTTAAAAATCGTGAATATTAACCTCATTTTGTCTCCCTTTGTCCTCACAAATACCACCACTCCACGTTGAAATCTCATTCACTTCGTAGAGGAAAAAAAAATATGTCCGTATAAAAGTGTCCTCTTTTCCATATATCCGGCATCAAGTCACCCTATCCCGAGCCTATCACTATTCCCTTCTCTCCCCCTGACCTCTAAACCACTCCCACCAGTTACAGTAATTCACTTTGCAAGAGGAGTAAGAAAAAAAAGGAGAGAAAAGAATGTTGAGTCCTGCGGATTCATTCCTTGCCGCTGCGCAAGGAAATATAAAAGGGAGCGCCTTTTTTTTCAGGCCCTTAAAGAAAAAAAGAAGAGTCAGTTCTGCCATACGTCTTCCGCGAACGGTGGCCCCAAATGATGAGAGAGGCTTCAACCCTTAATGGGGCATGTCTTATAACTCAACTCACCCCCTCGCCCTCAGCCCATCTTACCCGTATCTTTTCCTCTCCGTCCCCATTCTCCTTCTGCTATCGCATTCTTCATTCCCTATATACTCCTCCTCCTCTATTTCTCATTTCCATTCATCTTCTTCTCTCTTCTTCCGAAAGGTTGCTTCTGATTTCTCGCCTTCCATGCCCTCGCTTATCATTCTCGTCCCGGTCATTTTTTTATCATTTCAACTGAAGCCAGTATTTCAATTTATTCAGATGGGGAAATACCTAATGTAAATGTTTCACGTTTGAGCTAATATCCTCCTTATTAGGAGATGAATGGTAAATTAGTAGGAAAAAAGTGTGGAGCTTCTAGCTCAATAAAAATATTATTAAGTGTGAAGGGTGAAATATTTTAACTAACCATTCTTTGCTGATAGATGCTGCCGATTTGTATGTAGTCTTCGATGCCATTTCGGCTTTTCCTAAAAACCCAAAATATCACACAAGTATTCGATAATAAAGACTTTGATTAGGTATAATTTCCTTGGATAGAAGAGAGAACAGGAGTATTGCGTATATGCAGATACTATGAATGATTAGAAAATTCAGTTTATGATAAATCTATCAGTGATGGGGGATCTATCAATCTATCTATCAATGGTGCATAGCAGGATGGTAAGGAATAGAACCAAATTTTATCGAAGAATATGAATAGGACACAAAAAAACAAACGGGGAGTGAATACACAGGACAGTTTAGACGGAAAATACAGAGATAAATAGCTCCGAAATTTACTATTCCTGAGATGAATTTTCCTAGTGGAATAATGAATAAGATACAAAATATTCTTCTTATCGAGTTTATGTCAAGATTAAAAATATGTACTTTGGCAGATGAGAAAATTGTAGCATTGAGGAGCATCGAAAGGATTATAAAATGTGAGGAACTAACGAAGAAAACGTGTTCACAAGAAATGGGATGAAGGAGGCTGTGGAGGAACGTAAGGAGCAGAGCCGTATTTTACCTCAGAATAACTAGGCTTCAGCCTGAGGCCTCAAGATCAAGAGGGGCCTACATTCTCGACTTTTTTTATTTATTATCCGCGTCACATTTTTTATGAAGACTAGCACCATTCACAACATGTTTCATTTGACATATTGATATACATCTCAACAATGATGCATTTTGCTACCCTTCATGTAATTTATAAACTTAACCGTCGAGCGGGCGCGCTGGCGCATAAAGTACGCCAAACTTCGAAAACCAAGGATTGATTGTCTATTTTCAAATCTTAAAGTATTGTAGCTCATTTAGTTTTAGACTGGCAAGAGGAACCGACACCCGTGGCGTAGAAAGTATGCCGCTCGACCGGCCGTTTACCTCGTGCTTTGCTTTTCTTGAATGGCCTCTTGTATTCTTATAATGTCATTTTAACTGTCTATAGCGTGAGTTTTTAAAGCACCAAGTATTGCAGCAATTTTTTCTCTATCGGCAAGAGGAACCCAACACCCGTGGCGTATAAATTACCCCGCGCGACCGGGCGTGTACCACCTGTGTACCTTAATAAGTATATGTATCACCTATAAATGTACAAGCTTGAACTAATTTCTACAAATAAATATGAATTTTAACAAAAATCGAGTGTCATCATATAAATGCATATATCGTGGACAAGGTACGCCATGCGCCCGGTGGTGTGAAAATATCAGGCGCGCCCGCTCGAGGGTTAAAAATGGGAGGTGAAAGAGCCTCATAAGTTGAGTAACCTAGAGCCTCTTTCCATCTAAATCCATCCCTGGTTAGGAAAGATAGTTTTTGATCGGATCAAATTTTGTTCATTAGTTTTGCAGGCATAAAGCTAATTATTGGAAAATAATTTGCTCGTAAAAATAGGTTTGCATTAGAAATCCTGCGATGTGATGTTGTGAAAAATTTTACCACAGTATTTGGCATCACGGTATTAAGTTCTTAACGGTTTCCCATGCTAGATATCCAGCAAAAGAACCATTTTTTGTTGTATTGACAACGAAATAAATATCACCTTACTTGCATAATGATTGTTATTCTTATATAACTAATAACTTCAGGCTTTACTTTGTGAAACCTCTCCATATTGGAAGTAAGGAAATAAAACTTTGTAAGGTTCACTGTTACAAAGTTTTATTTCCTTACTTCCAATGTTATTCTTATATTCACACAATTCCCATTCAAATTTTCCTATTAACAACTAATACTTCATTCAAGGGGATTGAGATAGGTCTTGCAAATACATGCTGTCCTGATTTTTGTTAATACTAAGAACATTTTTTTTGGTATTTTGTGAAGCGACTTCTAAAATGGACATGCAATTCCGAAAATTCCTCGAGGAAAATATTACTTACGTTTTTCTTAAAGGTAAGCATAATTCTACGAATACGCACCGAGTGCTTTAGCGATCCAATAAAAACATTTTATTCCTCGAATAACTAATAGATGTTTGAATGCCTTCCAAGAGTACCTGATTGTAGTGGTTTACAGAATTCGGGTGATAGTTTCTTTCGACGTGGTGAAGGTAACTTACTTTTACCGCGGTGAATTTTTTATTATAAACAAAGCTATTTCCATGTGCGGGTTGATCTAAAATGGTACATATTCATCTGATCCATAAGCTCAACGTACCGAGCAGTCCTTTAAGAGTAAAAATATGAAAAAATGTGCTGTTGTAAGTACTACAGTTACAAATAATAATTTTATGTCACAGCATTTAGTCTTTAAAAATCCTATGAGAACATTCAAGATATCGAAACTAATTTGTCATACCTCAGGATACTCAGACCACTTTCGATAATCAAAAAAATGAGAGAGACGATAGAACAGATTCAGAATGACGGTTTTTTCACCATTTTAATAGACTAAAACGGCAGCGTTTGAACTTACTAGTAGATTAGTTGACTTGTAGAGAAGTCAACTAACTTGTGTACTCCTTATTGCATGTTCATGAATTCTCCTAGCATTTCTAACAGTATGTTTTGCATGTTCTTTTTTTTAATTCAATGAAAAGCGCTATGGGCTTTTTTTTTCGCGACCAAGATTTGTGGAAAATAGTACTTATTTTATATCGTAGGATTTAGCCTTCAAAAATTGCATGATAGATACCTTTAGCCTATGAGGAGATTCAAGATATTTTAACCAGTGACTCATAACTCAGATTACTATTATATTCGGTCATACCTGATAAAAATGCGATATCATTATTTATTATGATTAAATAAATACATTCGTAATAAATCACTATGTTCACGCGTTCAGTTCGCAATTTGCTTGCTTGGTGGGATTCATAAATTTGCGTCGCTTGTCCGATGTTTGCTCTGTCCAACGTCACCGCCAAAGTAGGAGGACTGACCGATTCATGGGGAGGTTGAGAAACCCTCAATGGAAAATACCCAAGTCTCCATTTCGACAAAGGAGCAGGAGAAGGGTGATGCAAGCGTTTTGTGTGTCGAGGAGATGAGATATAAGTGTACCCATAACGCACCCACACTAACGCGCAGCATTCGATTGCCTCCATCTAGATGGAAGAGTGTGTCTTGTGTGCTCGGGGGGTAAAGAAAGAAGTTCGTTGGATGGAATGAGACGTCGTGAGTTATGAATATGGTGTCGGGCAGCCATTTTTGCGAAGTCTATTGAAGCGCCCACTACTGTTACACACACATTGGCCCTCGCTCAGAGTAAATGTATATAAGGGCACTAAAAGTGGCTGAGTTCTATGGTTCACTCTATGCCTGGCCATTTCGTCGTTAAAGTTATAGGGTGGATATAGACCGCCTGATCTTAAAAATAATATATATTTCTCATATTTAAAAAAAATGTTTGACTACTTATTTCCAAATCGCCTTTCGATGAATAAATGTGGAAATTACGGCCACCCTACTGCTCTGTAACAAGTTTAGGTCATCATTACCCTAGCTTTTGTATTATCATGTGAGTTATAACATGATGGATAAACTTTTAGGGCGAATTGCTTCAAGACAGGTTTCATTAAAATCCTCATTCTTTTATTTCTTTGGTCGTATTATAATAGAAATAAAATTTCTATTCCAAAAGTAATGGTTGTGAACAAACACTTTCGTTTGAGTCAGCCGATAAAGCTGATCGGCTGACTCAAACGATAGTATTTGCCCATTACGAGATCGCGGATTTGCCATTTCAATCATCGCGATTCGTCAAAAACTGTTAAGGGCGTACAGACAGCGTTACCCAGATGTTAAGGGAATTAGACTGGGAGTCGCTGGAGACTCGGAGGCTGCGCGCTAGGCTTAGATTGCGTGAACAATTGAGAATGGATATCTTTAAGAGCGACACGGAGAACATAATTTTTAAGTCCCACTATATTTTCAGGTCCGGCAGAAGCGATAAATTAAGAGAGATGTTTTGCCGAACGGAGAGAATTCGGGGGAAAATTCGAGTGAATTTTCCCCCGAACCATAAAGGACTTTAATAAATGCTAGTCGTAATTTCCTTAGAGCACTTCCTTTTTATTTGTAAATGGCTGGTGTCCTAACATCCCCTGCCACACACCTTTTAGTCGGCTTGCGGGGTATTACGTAGGTGTAGATATAGATGAATTTTTCATCCATGCGCGGTAACTAAGTATATCTCTTTTTACACGCTTTTTCTATCTTCTTCACCGATGTAATCTTGTAATTGATGTTTAACCCTCTTCCCGTCATCGGATCGGCTTGAAACTTTTGCATGATTTCTTATTTCTGATGACAACACAATATTTAATAACCAGAAATTTTATGCTTTGTTCCATTTTTTCTTATTAATTATCTAAATTTCCTTATGGAAAATACCTTTAAATTTTCTAAATAGATAGATCCACAAACTTTATATTTTGTTTGGAAGCCCATCCGTACGCCATTTCTTGTTTTTGATCACTGCTTGAAACACAGAAACACGAAGAATGCACCCGACGTGGTCCCGGACTTTCGGGCTACTGTCATTTCGCAATACCGTGCAAGTTGACGTGCGAGTCACAGGCGAGCTGCTGCTTGTGGCATGGTTGGGGGGGGGGGGGGGGGGGCGAGAGGCGAATAAAAACAATTTTTTTTTTAGTAACTCGGTTGCGAGTTACTGACCGAATCGCAAATAATAGTGGCTCGTAGGATGCGGTCACAAGGTGGGAGTAGCTGCGTTGCAATCTTCCTGGGTAAATAGTTTTCCATGCCGGAACGAGTTATGTCACTTTCATGGCAAGCAGTTGGTTTTCTAAGGCTATTATCGTAGGAGAAGGTATAAATTGAGCGTTGGCGAGTAACTCGTACATGGCACAGCCAAGGTAATTGCCACTTGTCCATTCTTCAACGTAGGCACTGCAACCAGTTGCAACGTTTATTCCTTTTTCACGGGTATGCATAAAAATAAAATTTTCCGTGGAGGTTACGGGGTAGCAGGGAGGGATTGTGAGGAATCAGGGTCAAGTGAGGAAAGATAAGTCGGGGAAAAGAAGTGATAAAATTCACTGTGATCTTGAGAAGTGTTATGCTTCTTTTGGGTTAGAAGAGTTGAAATAGCTTCTCAAGTTCACGCTGAGGGAAGGTGGATGTCGAAAAGTGGAAATTTTTGAGTCAAATTATAAACTATACACATAGAAAATGAAGATATAAACAGCTAAGGAAGAAATTCACCGCAAAACATTCTTTGACTAGGCACAATTTTGAACCCAGATCTCTCATTTTCCCGTTTCCCATTCAACAAGTTTCACTGGCAACTGCTATAACTGCACTGCACTCGTGTAACAGGTAGGATATAAAACAGAAATCGGAAGATCCGGATATTATACGCATTAATTTCAATGATTCATCTGTACTCAATTTCTTTCTCTGGTGTATAAAATACTGCGATTTTTAAAGGACCGTTACAGAAGATTATGAATTAAGGACTCAGACGTTTAGGAAAACGCTTGGCTCTTCTTTCTTACGATATCAAATGAAAGTTAGCTAAATATGTAAGTTCAGGTGCGACAATCAAGCATTACTTATGTAACAAGTCTTTTTTTAAGAAAAGGAGATGAAGGCTAAAAAAATTTAATTCTTAAAAATGATTAATTAATTTGAAAAACATGACATTCAAAATCAAATTGCTTTCAATAATTTGAATTGAAAAAAGAAAAGTGACTACTGTTTCCCGTATCTTATAAAAGTCTCAACTGTTAAGAAAACCAAAGCCTTCTTTGTACAAATCGTAAATTACCTGTCTGTAGTTGTAAAATATTTGAAAATAAATTAATTTTATGCTCCTTATAGTATTTCCATCCGTGATAACTTATTATTTACATGGAAGATGTGAAAATTTTATTTTATCATAGAATTAATGAAATTAAATGGGGAAAATAGTTGTTCATTGCCGTAGTATGTTAACGTTTTTCTAAAATTATTGCTAGCACGAATTATCAAACGATAGTTTTTTTTTGGCAAAACGAGGAATCCCTGAATGACATTGACATTTTTTTCTTATACATCAGTCCCCATGCATTGATTTTTATGTAAATATACGGCTATGTATTGTGAACTCGCGTGTGGTAATAAGTAACATGTTGTGAAAGAAATGGACGCACGAAATCAGCCTGTTCATCCATATATTTTCATATTTTTTCACGCTTTAAATATACATTCATAATTTTCCATGAGACTTTCCTTTAGTGATACACTCCCTTTTCAAGGAGTAGTTGCTTTTACTTATTCATTCACAACTACACCAATGACTCACTCTCTTTACGTGCTACCATTTTAGCTTTCGTAGTCGAAACCCTTTCACGCTGGGTTCTCCGAAGCTTTTCTCGGAACAGAATCCACGCTTTATGTTTCGCTGGAACAGCCAGGATCCGGCAGTAATGTTATTTTTTTCGAATTTAGAGTTCCCGTGACAGTTCAGTCCTAAAGAGCTAAGGGGAGAGAAATATCCTGTCCTCCTCCACTCCCAGACAGACAAGCTGAGGAACGAAAGTGGAAGTGCGAGGACTTGCTTTGTTGAGTAGTGGTATCTTAGATGTTTTTTTTATCCGCGCGCGTAATTTTTTTCGCAGCGTCGTGGATGGAAAACGCTTGGATATGGCCACGTTTATATTTTCATGTGTGTGTGTGTGTCTGCATGTACGTGGGGGGCTTGTGAGGCTGAGAGGAGCTAAAATGCCCTGAAAAGAAAAAAATAAATTGGAGATGGGAAGAGAAGGCACTCACGCACTTGAAAGAAGGATGAGAAAGGTCGCAACACTGTATTTTTCGGGGGTCGAGGGCTGTGGAAATATTTGGAGATAAAAATGTCTAGTTACGATCCTTTTTCAGTTAGGAAAACTGCTCCAGTTTATTGGAAATGCTATTTTTCCCTGCGATGAGTCTTTTGTGTGAGTGTGTTTGTGTATGTGAGCCGTGTGTGTTCGAGGGATGGGTTTATGCGTGAGAACGTGGGTTGTGTTTCCCATCATGCATGCTGGTGTCTTTTAGGAAGGAACCCCTCCTTTTTATGCGAGCGTATATTTCTCTTTCATTGCTTTTTTTTTGATTTCATGATAAAGACGTTTGGTTGCTTTTACCAGTTTTTAAAATATAATGCTGTTCCTTTTTTCTCAGAAAGATGAACCGTGGACAGAAGAATGTGAATGCTTGATTGGGGGCAAAGAACAACGCATTTTAAGATGGAGTGAAGGCAGATCGGTGGCGTTCTTGCTGAGCATGTATCTCTATGGCCTGGAAAATTTTTATGTTTTTAATATGCATGCTTTACGATGATAATATTCCCTTCTGCAGAGAAATATATCTTATTGCCTTTACTTTTAAAACCCCAATATTCAATCTGTTTTATTACGAATTCGTTATTTTCTCTTTTCGGTGATTTTGGAGGGAACAGTTTAACTTGAATTCTGTCGCAATTTCTAAAACATTGTATCCTCTCGTTACATGGAGAGGGGTGGATCCAGGATTTTTTCCTGAGGGAGGCATAGAGGTCTGACAGGTCTTCGCATATTTGAGATTAAAAACAAAATACAATAATTACTGTATAAAATATTCTCTTTATTTTGACGTGAAAGAAATTAATATTAAATTAAATGACTGAGGCCCCGTAATGCACAAAATAAAACGATGTATTCATAACCGTATTAAAATATGTCCATTTTTTAAGCGTCTGGGGGAGCGCACGCGCACAGACGCTTAAATTACGCTTAAATTAAAAGACGCTTTTAATTATCTGCCTACTATGAAATAACTTTAAAGTACTCTATGTTGTAGCATTATAAATTTACAAAAAATGTTACAATCGAATTTCTCTCAACTCGTATTAAGAGAAAGTCGAAGTTACCAGCACGTGTCATGATAGTCCCATCCTATTCCTGAGACCTTCCTTAAGCCACAGCCTCTGACGCAACGTCACCCCAGGCGATATGTAGGTAGGTTGTTTCGTTCCCATATCGGAATCCGTATATCCCCCATGTTATACTAAAATCCTCTATATCCTTGGAATACGTCCTGTCATTTCCTTAATATGTTTCATGCCTATCACCTCATAATCTGCGGGAAACAGATGGTAGTTCTCGTGAATTGTGATTGTTGTTTGTCATTGATTTTTGTTATCTATGACTCAGTGTTGCATTTAATTTCTGTTTTTATATCTGCATATTATGATAGTCTGGTAGCGTATCTAACATATAATATCACGCTGATTTCAGTACAACTAAGCTCTTTCTATGGTCTACCTTCTATGAATGAGAGCCATGGATGAATCAAATTTTGTAACTACTCCTCGTTAGAGCTTACACTATTTTATAGTGGACAGGCAACAATACGACATAAATTTTAGGACATAAATCGAATATAATGAACTAGAATATAAAATTTACAAAAATATAACAAGAATTTGCAAGAACAAACTTACTTAGATGGCATAATAATTTGGGAATTTATAAATGGCACTTTGGGGGAAGTGTACGCCTTGTATTTGTTGGGGAGGTAATGGCAAATAACAGTGCATATGAGAGAATTGACCCACAGGGTAGATTTTATTACGAGTTCAGGACTATGAGATCCAAATTCTCCTTCTTGTCTCCTTATTCATTCAAAGCCCTGTCTTCGCTGTCATGGCCAACGCTGCAACCCTCCTCATCTCCTTGACCCATCCTTCAAGACCAAGGCTCATTCAATGCCTTTCAGGGAAATCCAGCACACGTTCACTCCTTCATTCGCACCCTATCCAACCCTTAGCGATGAGAGGTACCCTTCAGTGGCTCCCGATTTCGACAATCTCTACGAAGATGGAGTGAGAAGGGGTATTCCAGAGATATTTCCCTAAAACTATCACCTAGAATTATTGTATTAAAAGGCCTTGAGCTTGTGATCTATTACTTTCAAAATTAATTATCCACATAATTTTAATGTCCCGTCCGGGGATTTCACGCGAGCTTTTGCGGAGCTAAAGGGCTAATTTACACGTCAATCTTGTCACACTGGTCAATCGATGAACCTCACGGAGGAGATATAGGTTTATAAATACTTGCTCATATAAGCAGTGAATCATTGATGTATATGGATTCATTCATTCCTGTGATTATTTAGGCTTCAATATGCTGTCATGCTCCAGGTACTGTGGACCCTTAAGGATTCAGGGAATGATGTTTATCAAACCTCGATTAAAATTTTGATATGCATAGAACATTTTTTGTATTTATTTTAACTTAAATGATCGGTCGAAGTTATTAAATACCTACAGCACTTTTTGGCAACCTGCAAAGTATTCTTATGTTGAGTATTTGATTAAGGCTATAATAATAAGATAAATCAATAAGCCAGTATTTGCATGGCATGCATTCATTTTTTTTGGAGGGAATTTGATTGTTAGTTTTCCAAATGCGGGATGTTTCTCCAGTTTGTAATATATTTTCCAAATGCCTTTTACTTTAAATAATGACAACGCTAATAATAGTAATAATAACAATAATAATAATTTCGTCTATACTAATCAGCCATTCTCCAACTTTGAGTCCATGATATAAATGTTTGCATGAAGAGACACTATCATTTCATCTACAATCCTTAAATTAGTCCGATAGCTCATTTTCCTTTGGTCCATTTACAGTCCTAACTCACAGTTAAGTTGATGGACACCCACATACACATGCAGAAATCATGGTAGAAAAATTACCCCGGAGGGATTCGAAGCCACGATCCCTGGATTAGGAGGCGGGGACTTAAATCCGCCACCAACTATGCCTGTGAACAAAATAAATGCTCTCTCCTGAATCGCAGATTCAAATCAAAATAATACTTGCTGCACATAGCTCCGATCCTCTATGCAGCGCTTTCGATTTAAAATACGCCGGCATTATTAATAGCAGAGGTCAAAAGAATACTTACTTGAAATTAATAAGAATACTTTTAATTCAATGAAGAGGTGATGTGGTGACTATAGCAACGATTCCTTATGAGCTTATTCTGCTATACATTTTAATAAAAGGACTTGTGGTACGTATTGTATTGAAGGTAGTGGAGGGAAATTTTCTATCGCTCCCAATCAAGGTGATTGAGAAGTCAATTTTTTGCTCATTTCGGAAGGGACGTGTACAAATTGATTTGACTGTCAGCGTCCGTGCATGCAAATTCGAGGGGAGAGTGCATCAAAAAGGGAAAGTGATGTATTTTTCCAGCCGTTCATTTCTCTGTACGTGATGGGAAGTACTCTTGGCGCGTGATTGGCTACATGACTGGGGTCCGAGTGCTTTGCGGAGTTCATCAAGTGGCAGCGTGGATTTGACAAGTGGACAGGTCATGAAAAAAAAGGGTTGAAATCCGTGCGGCAAGTATTTGAAAACGCTCGCATGTCCATGATGATAAATTGGAGGAGGATGTAAAATAAAAACTGAAACTCGTTTGCGTCCATACAATGTACCGGTTTTCAAATACGCTTGAGCGCAATTGAAATTCTCACACGTAATGTTTAAGGCGTCTATATTTGCTGATAAAAACGTTGCTCATCTTTGAATCCATGAAATAATTGTGTGCACAAATATAAAATATCATTTCATGTAAAAGCCTTTTTTATTGAGGCCTTATTTTTGTTTAGCCCATATTTTCCCCTGGAAATATACTTTACAAAGGAGATCCAACTAAAAATACATATTGAGTAGAAAATTGTTCAAACACGACCATTAATAGTGTAGAAATCTATCATGGTAATAGTAAAATAGTGTTGTCTGATCATCATGAAAATAGTCAAATAGTGTTGTTTTGTTTACCCTGCGTATCACATGAAGAAAAGTGGCTAGGGTTTTTCACCGCCACGTATCTAAACGTTTCCAGCAGCGACTTGCTGTTCATTCTCAGGGGATCTTCTGAATACGTTTTTCAAAATTTGACGCACCCCATCCATAGTCAGGTGTAACCTAATTGGTCCCTGTGTTTTGTGATTTCCCGCCATTTTTGTGGCATATGAAGGATTTCATTATTGGTCTCAAAGCATTGCTGATTCGGAAACCAGTGTCTCTGTTGATGTCAAATTTTGAGAAACGGCGATCAGAAGATCCCCTGAGGACGAACAGGAAGTCGCTGCTCGAAACGACAGGAGACATGGAGAATATTTACCGGTGGAAAACCCGAGAAACTTTTCTGCAGTAAAATAGTCTGTTTAAATGAGTACTGTTCAAATGTAACGTATGCGAGTGTTTTGCGTTAGAATGAGTTTTTTTAAAATGAATTTCCATTTAGTTCTTCGTTAGGGAAAATAAAAACGAAAAGAAAACTTTCTATATTATTTTGGCCTGTTATGAAATCCACCATACATTAATTAAAAGTGGACCGGTATCTGAAAAGTAAAATTTTGAGAGAATTGCGAATAATCGAGTGAACTGCGGATAATTTGACTTGCCACATTTCGTTTGGTGTAATTCTTTTATTTTCAATAATGGAAGGCTTCACAGAGAAAATCCTGAGGATCTTTTTATGCATTGAACCGCATTAGAAACCATTTGATATTATATACTTATTTCCGAATGGTTATTCAGACGTGTACATTATTCGCCAAACAGAACTAAATACGGAATGAGATAATGAAACGAAAACACAAATTTTATTTAAGATAAAATTCTGTGGAAATATATTTAGAGGATAAATCATTTATTCAATTATATCACAATTCGTTCAAATTACAAACCTTGCAGAGATTTGATTCCTCAAATATAACTCAAAGCTTACATATCTCACTCCAAATTTATATTAATATGATACTCACGAGGAAAATAAGCAATAAAAAAGAAGCAGCTATTGAGTACTTACCTGACCGTTATAATGTGCTGATCTCGCACCAACTCGTTTCATGCATTATTTTAGTTTACATTTTTAATGATGTTGGTGTTGGTGCGTGCCTTGATTATAGTGAATATAAAAATTTTCCTACTAATTTGATTTTATAAGATACAAAATTGCTTTAAACAGGTATTTTATCATGTTTTAATGGGATCCCTTGTGATATCAATAAAATACTTTAACTCCTTATAAAGGTAAAATTTAGCTAGAATATGCACAGCTAGTAAGATTCTCTCGCTGACATTATAATTATGATTAGAAAAAGTATTAATTCCATAGGAATATTCAGGTGGAAAGGATGACGAAATATAAGCTCTGCTTCAGCCGAAGCTATGTCCAAAAGCCCTTTTCACTTTGCACAACATTCACTTTTCTCGGTATCTATGATTTATTTTCCTTGAAAACGAACAACCTCGCCTCGGTAGAGTTTTATTTCGGAGAAGCCCACTTAAAATCCTCAAGATTCGAACTCGAGACCTTCGGTTGGTGTTAACTTCGACCGAGGTGTCGGCGGGATTTATTGTTCGCCTGCTATTTAGGGGGCCGATTGATTAGAAAAGACTAGAATGTTGAATCAAATACCTAGCTGATTTCATAAAATTAAATTTTTGTATCGTCCATCGTCATGATGTCGCACGGCGACGAAACTGGTCGATATTAATGTTATTTATGCGAAAATTTTGAGGACAATGTAAATGTAGACATGTATTGTTTTTTGCTGATTTGGTGCGATGCAAATGGAGACATGTTTCGTGTAAAAATTGGTTTTTGAGGGCTTTTCCACAATGTTTTTGGACTTAGTATTTCATGTTTTGTATTTTGGTTTTTTTATATTTTTTGTGTTTTATGAAACCTATCAATCATGCTGGTACTATGCATTTTATATTTTTGTCTTTATATACTTCCTGATTTTATGTTACCACCCAATTTCATGGTCGACTTGTAACAATTTATGTAATAATAATAATAATTTGTTTTTGATTCAACATAAAGCCATTTCACGAAGTTACACCTCAAAGTATCAATAAACTAAATAATTTTTACTGTCATAAAATTTATTAGCTACAATTACAAAGTGTTGCCATCCCGTTTGGGAAAGTTAGAAAAAAAAAATGAGGTGATGGAGAGAAAATTAAGCGTGAAAAGAGGCATGAGGAAATGATTTTCCAGGGTGCGGGGTTGTTAGAAGCGGAGGGGGATGGAGAGGAAATCCGTACGAAAGAAAAAGGCCTGGCTAATCAAGTGGACGTGGCGTGTGGTCGCGATGATCCGCCCACATTCCCCAACCGATCCCCTGTCCTCCGCAGGCCCTTGCAGAAAACAAAGATCCCCACCCGCTCCCCCATTCCGTTTCGGTTGAATTCCCCCCTCCCCCACGCGCCGTTCAATTTGAAATCGTCCCGCCAACTCTACTCACCCCACCTACCTCGAGCTCTCCGAACTAAATCCCGACCCGTCCAGCGAGCTCATCAAGGTCCTGGGAATTAATTAACAAAAACAAAAGCAAAACAGGGAGAGGGATACAGGCATTGCCACGCAGTGATATCTTTCTAATAGTGATGTCAGAAATAGGTACTATTAGCCTTTATCCACTATGCAGGTTGATGATACTAAACTATAGATGAAGACAGAAGTTATGGTTAGTAGGCGATATGTAAAAGCATCTTGATGACATTTTTTTACTTCATTTATTGGAGATATGTGATTTATGATTTGGTTTCACACTAGGTGAAGTTTTCCATCACCCGGTATAAAACCCGAAAAATCTTCCATACATTGTTCGCCAGAGAATCGTCGGACATTACTTCATTATATGAAAGTCTATGGGTAGACTTTCCCTTATTATGTGACGTAGTTAAATCTAGATTTTGATTGTTGTCAGTAACACCCCTTTGCTTCTCATTGCCTCATATGTACACTGATTCTGCTGCATAACGTGGATTACTTCGAACTACCTGAGTGTTGTCTATCAGCCGCTCCCTCCCCGTGACTTAAAATTTTCAGCGCAGCGGGTCGTATGACAAGAGAATTTATTTTATTTTTCTTTCATTTTTCGACATAAATTTGTATAGAGCCCCTCGTTCTTCGTGTATATTGTCATATCATTTCTCCTATAAATTCATTTTTCTCTTGTAATCGCTCTAAGTGTACAGGTTTTGATTTTCCAGAAATTATAATGATATGCTGTTCTTGAAATAAATGTTCCAAACTAATTGTATTTCGAGGTGTAACCCATAAGATCCTACCTTTGTGAACGTGGCAACTAGCAAAATGTCTTCCCTTGCTTTTGGTGAAATGGCTGGAATGATTTAACAGGGATTCAACTTCTTAGGGCAAGGGACTACGGCGTTCACACGTTATCTGCTGTATGTCAGTAAAACGTGAACTAGAGGATAAAAAAGGGTACACTTGCGCATGATATCATCCGTATGCATAAGGGGCTTTCGGTTCATTTGCCGAAGTTGACTCACTTTCAGTGTAATTCTAAGAGGAGCAGGTTAAATGCTGTCTTCTTGTTCGAATCTACGCTGAAGTGAAGTTTTTCAAATTATCTTTTTTATGTTCCTACCCGCTTCTGAGGATAAACTTAGTTTCATTGGGTTTTATCATTGGCGGAGGACCTTAACCAAGTATTATTGGGGAAATAAATACGATATCGGTTGGGATAGAATCAGAAATGATGATAGCTGCAATATAGTTTCTTACGATAAAATTTCGATGCTGGTCCTCATACAATGCGCACTAAATTGATAGTAGCGCATCTTCTATACTCACTACAGATTTACGGCATACTCAGAACATTAGTTAGGACTCATTTCCTGCCACTGATAAAATTTTTATGGGCACTCAAGTGAACCAATAATCTATCCAATTGATTGCTACACGCTCAATTTCACTCGACTTGTTGGATGACGAACGGCCTCTTTCAGTCGATATTTTATCGTAAAAGATGTTATGCCTCTCGGAAAAATGATCAGAAAATATTTGTGCCAAATAGTAAATGTACAACCGAATGTCAATAACGGTAGCCATGCATTTCATTATATCTGCCGTCACACGTTCTATCATTTTTTTATTTGATTTTGTAGCCAATTCTTAGTAACCACAATGAGCACGGTAAGAGCTGATGGAAGAATTAATGGTGTAATTTTACTAAGGCGTGTAAAATGTAACGCGAAAATAAAAAAAATCCTCATTAAGACTTTTACTTATAATTTTTAAACGAAATGATGCCAAACTTGCCGCTCACTTCCTAAGAGTTGGTGACGTAATTAGATTTCTGGTTAATCGACTCGTTCATTAAGAACCTGATATTGAGGTAATAGGACGCTCACAGGATTTTAAGCAGGAATAAACCATGTCAGAGTGATGCGCAAGGCATCAGAGTAGCTTTGAAGTGGTGTCCTACCTGACATATGTTCGTACCGTCATACGCTTATCTGCGGAAAGCCGTCATTTTTTCTTATCTAGTAGCTCGAGAAATAGGCAAAGGATCGGAAAGCGGAAAAATATATGATTATTTATTTTTCAAACTCTGTCTAAATCGATATTAAACCAAATTTTTTAAAGAAGCTCATTAGATAACAACCTAATGTACAGCCGTTGATTATAAAATATGCCTTAAGATGATACTGCTACGGTGTTTTTATTTCATTCACTCATTGATCTTTTAAAGTTCATTAACATCTACATAATACCCCGCAAGCCGCCTAAAATGCGTGTGGCAGGGGGTGTAAGGACACCAGCTAAAAAAAAACTTAGTTCTCTAACGAAGTTGGGACTAGCGTTTATTTAAGTCCTTTATGGTTCGGGGGAAAAACGAATTCCCATATCTATCCGTTCGGCAAAACATCTCTCTTAATTTATCGCTTCTATTGGACCTGGAAATATAGTGTGGCTCTAATACTATGTTCTCCAAAGTTGCACAGTTCAAAGCTGTAGCACTGTGTTGTGTGATATTTTTGGCTGGAAAATTGGCACAGAAGTAACACGCAACTAAGGACGAAATTTTATTTCATTGAGGTGTTTTGTATTCGCGTGCAACCATCTCAACAAATTAAAACCGCAGTTAATCTTAATACGCATTGCAATCAATTTTTTTAGAACTAAATAAATTGCAACTAATGTAGTTAAATACTTCGTGTGAAAGAAAAAACTTCCGGCAGAGTTAAATTATCTCGTTCCTAAAGTGGCTTCGTTGAGAAGGTCATTTGATCTATCAGGAAAGGGTAGAGAGAGAAGGATTGACAGAAACACGGCATCACCATTACCCTACTCTGAACGATAGGAGCCAAGGGGACCATTAAATTACTTTCATTATAAGCTAATTACCTCATTCCTAAAGTAGCGTCAAATGGGTGAAGTAGTGAAGCCCTCACCTCTCGATAGAGCGTTTTTGAGTTCCAATCCGATGAATGCGACAGTAGAAATCCTCTTCTAACACTAACTCGATGCAAAATTCTGTCAGAAATCGCTGTTGGCTCCGGAATTCCAACAGTTCACCATACATTGGATGATTTCTTGCGTAAAATGAAGTTATTTACCTCCTTCAGTATGGAAAAATGATAAGAATTAAAATCATGAAATTAATCAATTATATATTTAAGGAATATTTTTATTTGCTGTTGATTTTAATGTGAGTGGGTGAGGAGCCAAGGGGCACAAGTGATTTTTCTTCTAAACAGAGTTAAGTGCAGAAATTGTTGGAATACACAAACAAAAACATGGTGGCCAAGTAATTCAACAAACCCTTTCTTCTGTGCTAACATCGAGTGGAAAATCAAATGCACTACTAAGTACCTTATTGATCTCGTTTGTTTTCTTGACCCAATTTCTGTACCTAACTCTGTTTAGAAAAAAAACCACTTGTACCCCTCAGCTTCTCACCCCCTCATATGCTAAATATCATTCAAGTTTCAAGTTTTTAATTCAGTCGTCCATGAATTCAATGAACTCGATATAACGAAAGCCATTAGTGGTTCCTTGCGATCGAAGTATCGAAAAGTTTGCAAAATATTACCTACTTCTGAAGGAGAATATTTTTCATCCATTCAATTTACCAAATTATATTTTACGCATATACATTTTTTATTGGTAGATTATATAAGACAACAAGTTCATTATGTTCAACAGAAATTTTTTGGCGTGAATTCCAGAATAATTGCTCGATTCTGCTTGGATCAAAATCCTACTACCTTACATCTTCAAAGCTACTTAAGAAATCACTTTCAATTTTCCTCATGAATAGATTAGTAGTGCACACGATAAGTATGTAATATCTGTCAGCATAAAAATCCATGAAACAGCTCCAGTAACCCCCAAATCGTAAAAATAATTATTTTCTACTTGGTGGAATAGCGCTGTTTTGGAATTCACGGCTACGATTAATACCTCACGAGATTCATATAAAGTAGGAGAGCATGCTCCCTAATTAATCCGCTAAATTGGTTTCCTTTTTCAAATTCCGAAATATATTTCTTTCGACCGGGCAAATAATTGCCCGAAAATCGACTCGAATTTTTGCTGACGTTAGCCGGCTAATTGATGGTGAGCGGTCGGAATGATAAAGGTTTATCGGAGGATGGAATGATGAGGGGCGAAATGAAAGTGGGAAGCCCTGAGGTATATTAGAGGTCGAGAGATGCCGGGGTGTGCGCTCAAAGTCTCCGGGAAAAAAGGGACCACCCCATGCGAAAGAAAAGATTGTGAAAAGGGGGGAAGGAGGGAAAGGAAGGATAAATGGGAAGGAAAAGGCTAAGCCGAGCCAATTTCGCCGGGGCCTCTCGCTTGTTAGTCCGGTTCAAGTGCTTCCATTTCCTCCCGGACCCATTTGCTCTTATCCTCTCCTCGCCTCCTCCGTTCCACGTCCAGCATCCGCGCTGGACCACGCTACTGGGCTCCCTCCCTCCTCTTTTTCACGGTTGCATTTACTTTGACTAACCATTTCCTTCCTGTTTTTTTTCTTCTTCTCCTCCCGCTCCTTATCAGGAGGAGAGCACCACACTTCCCCACGTCGTTCGGTCCGCTCCGCCCAGGAGAGGAGTCTCGGACGAGCAGACCTAAACAATGGAGGATCGCTTCTTCTGCTGCCTGCCTTCGGATCGTCGTCACTCTTGCGATAAGTGTCCTTCCTGAGTCGTTCGGATGGTAAGATACCGATGGTAGAGCAAGAGTGTCGGCCTTTTGTCTCTCTTTCGTTTCTCGCCCGTCGGAAGATTTCGTTCAAGCCTCCACATTCTATTTTCGCGTTCTACCTTCGAGCCAAGGGATTATTAACTTTATACTAAAGTCATAACGGATGGTAGCAATGGGTATTGGTGCAGCGAAGGAGGGGTTTGGGAGATTAACCCCACCCCAAGAACTCTGACAAATTTTTAAGTTTAATCCATTTCACGTAATTGGATTAATATTACTTAGAGAATAGTGTAAGGATTCATTAAATATCCCTCAGAAAGCCGTAAAAGTCACCACTTTGAACAATTTATCTTAAACATTTTCGGGAGCAGTGTCCCCGTACCTCCTGCTTACCCTGGCGGGTACTCCATACTCCCCAACCCACGAGTATTAGCTGCGCCTAATTGCGCCATTGTCCTATTTCTTAACTGAGCCCCTGACAATGGGTAGATGTTTTCTCAAGGCAACGTTGCTGTTGTGATATACTCGCTAACATTTCTTGCTCGTCAGCATCACGTAAATATTGCTGCTGAATCTAATATGAAAAAGGATTCATTTGGTGTTTTTACCCCTAATATTTAAATTAAAAACTTTGTAATTACTTATTTAATATTTCATTATGTTGTGTCAGTTCCATGAAGTAACGCCCGAGGCAACAAATGATTCTTATCTAAAGTGAGTGAACATATTTTTTTTCGTGCACGATTTTATCAGAACATTTTGGTTTTTAATAGAATCCGGATAAAAATTTTAACCTTATCACCTTAACATTCACTGATATTGAACCTGATTAAAAATAATGTTGCATGCAAATCTTGGCGAATGCAGGAATGCACGTAGTGAACCTATATTTTTTCCGTATATGAATGTCAGTTTGACAATTTTACCACGTAAAAGAACTATTCAACCTCATCAGGTATGGAAATGGTTAAGTAAAACTGATTCAAAGTAAAAGAGGGTCAAATTGACTTGAGGGATAAAACCGTACAAAATCACCCAAGGATATAATGTACGGTGAAGTTAGTTGACATTACTTGAGGGAATCAGGAAAAACCCGGATTTTGAGTGGTTGTCTTGGCAGCGTTGACTGTGCTTGTTCTGAATTAACTCATAAAAAGGGTTAAGAGGACATGTCACTCACAAGAGACCGACATTTTTTCGTGACACGAACTATTTCTTTAACACTTACGGTGTATTCTCGAAAACATCCGATCACCTAGAGTTGTCAACAACTCTATCTCTAATTTGAATATTTTGTCTTAGTATTTCCTGGGATCTATTTTTTATATTTGAGATTAAGTCAAGTATTGATCTTCCCTACACAGCTGGTGGACAAGGATTGAAGCATAAGAAAGAAATGACTACTTTTATGGCGAAGTTATTTTGAGATAAAATCATACTACTACTACTTGAAGAAAAGATGGCACTACATCATTGGACTTACAGATCTCCAAAAATTCCTACTTCTACCGAATTCAGCTCTTTCTTACAATCTCTTTGTTTAGCCTTGAT
Source organism: Ischnura elegans (assembly GCF_921293095.1). NCBI lineage: Eukaryota > Metazoa > Arthropoda > Insecta > Odonata > Coenagrionidae > Ischnura > Ischnura elegans. Next base: position 88,480,819 of record NC_060249.1, read on the forward strand.
ACTACATAAGGCCATATCAAGCCCGTCACAGCTCTTAGCTCACTTTGGTCCACTCTCACTAATCACCATGAGCTCGAAAGGTCATTCGAACGAACCTTCATCCTGGTCCATTTCCGAAACTGTGGTGTTTCTTTGTTTCCGAGAGCAATCGAACTACGTATTTAGAATGCAGGGTCGTGCATTCTGAAGTATCTTATTTACTTTTGTAGGTAAATTATCGTCTAAAACTCACCGCGGTTGGTAACAATGGGTAGATTTTTCCTTTAAGTAACTTAGCTGTTGTGATACGCTCGTTAGTATTTCGTACTCGTCAACATCACGTAAGTATTGCTGCTGAACATAACATGAGGAAGGAGTTGTTGGATGTTTATTTTTCTTGCCTTTACCTTCCTCTAATGATAGTAATAATTTAAACAGCTGTAGTAATTTCCCACCCTTTTCTAATCTTTCTCGACTTGTTTCAATGCTGACGCATCATTTTCAAAAGCTTCCTTGTCAATGATGCGTAAGCATTGAAACCGTTCGAGACAGATTTATAATAGAGTGAAAATTACTTCAGCTGTTTCAATTAATACTATTCCTGGACTTTTACAAAGTAAACTCGTCGAAAATCAGTCTGATTCCTCTAATAATAAACTCCCAGAAAAATTGAGAAAATATTTTTTGATTGAGGGATTTAATCCTGGATTTTGTAATACATGTGGGAGAGGTCTGAGACTAGCAAAAAGACTACCCTCCCGCTATCTGTCATCGAAGGGATTCCTTAGATTGTTTCTTTGGATTATTTCCTTGTTCCATCCTATGCCAACTTTCCCCAAATCAGCTGTTTTGTGGAGAAACGAGAGTATCGTGGTAAAATATTTTCATAGCTATACGTCTCCCTTTGGCATGGTAAAATTAATATGATATAAACAGACTTTAAGCAAATCTGTGTCTTGTCAGAGGCACAAAATTCTATATCTATTCAAAATTCTACGTGCAAATTAAGATTAATGCTGCCACCTGCTTACTTTCCTCCAATTTCTACTTGGACAATATCAAGGAAATAAATTCATCCAAAAATGTAACTTTTTTATAGTATTGTTGCTAGTTTATTTCATAGCACTTTGTAGTACTGGGTTCAAATATGCCGGTGATCCACTGTGTCAACGGGCTTAGGAAATTAGCAGATCTGAACATCAGCGAGGGTTGGTGAAGGGGAAGGGTTGGGCCATTGAGGTGAGGCCAAAGCTTTCGCCGGCTGCATTTCCTTCGCTGAGAGCGGAGGTGAAGGGACCGCTCCTATTTTCGTCCGCTTGCGGAATTCGACTCACCGGCATTCAACGGCACTTTACAACCCTTTCCTTTTCGTTTCCTCACTATACCATTCCCCTCCTAATTTCATACACTCCCTCCTCTTCCTCTTGGGCGAGTTCCTTCACACACTCAGAAGGGCACAGGAAAGATCGGCTGGACATTTAGAGCGGAAAATTTCCTAACAGTGCCCTACTTTTGTTTCTTGGGCCGTCCCTTTCCACTCAGGGTCGAAACTAGGGCATTATAGAGGCTTGATCTGAGAACTCTTAGGTTAGTTACTTATATAGTTAACTAATCTATGTATAACTGTATTAGCCACATAATTTGATATACTATGTGAAGGAATATATACTTCTTTTTGCTGGTTATTTTTCCCAAATGACTTTTATTCGTGGCGAAAATATTGCATTTCTCCTATTTCTTCATATCTTCTAGACTTCCTTTGAAATGATAAGAATAATATAATATTATCTCAACAGGTCGCTGACCCATAACTATTTTGTAGCCTGTAAGGGACATACAAATAATACGTGCGAATCCAGATGAGGTCAGCCACGTGTTCATTGATCTCCACCTTCTCTGGAGGAAATAGATATAGAACATGGGCTATGGGAATAGTTTTAAATTATTCTATTAATTTTTTTTTATAGTTTAAAAAGTGTATACCCTATGCTTTCAATTTCTTTCGATCATTTTGGGGGTTAATGCCTAGAATAACAAACTTATCCTCCAATATTTAGGGAGTGGAAGAGACAGCAACAGCCATGAATCAAACTAGATCTGTGCCTATGTTTTAGTGGCTGCCCTTAACAAGTTTATTTACGTACATAGCCATATTCTGTGAATGACAATAATTAGTACTTTCGTCTCTAAAAAAAAGTTTTATTCTTCATTTGCGAGAGGATAATACATATTATTCTAGGACAGAGCGGTGCATCGTGATGTGGGATATTTAAAACATTTCTGCGGAAAATGCAAATTTCGGTTATTTCATCATGAATGATCACATTTCCTCCTAATAATCAATATTAGTGGTATTGCACAGTTAAATGTAACGAAATTCTATTCTTTAAATTATTTTTTTCAGCCAATCTTTAATTTATTCAATTCATTAGTGATTCTCTTGCTCATTAATTTATGTTTAGACTAAAGCCGTTTTGAACTTGCAATGAAGCTCGGCATATTCCCTGATTTATCACACTTTGTATTAGCGGAGCTGTTTTGCGTAGAAACGAGAGTATCGTGGTAAAATTAACATTATTAAAATAGCTAACAAATAAAAATATTATTCGTTAACCATTATCGCGCTCCTTCATTCATTTTTAGACTAAATCCGTTTTGAACTTACGACGTTGCTCGGCATATGCCCTTATTTATCACTCTTTCAAATAGCTGAGATGTTTTGCGGAGAAACGAGAGTATCGTGGTAAAATTACTTTCACTTATCTCCCTATCGGCGGACGACAACGCCCGCCTCCTCTTAATGCTCCCACTCTATCCGACTACTCTCGGCGAAAAAGGATATATATTTTTCCCCCAGCCTCAAATAGAGTCGTTTATCCGACCGTCGTCTTTCCCTCGCCCCACCCACACATTCGACTCTCTTTTTTTTCCGTTTCTACAATGTCCCAATCACCTCTTTCCATTACGCCCATGGTCCCATTTCCCGGTAGCAGAACTCTCCCTGTCCGAGAGAATGTTTCGAAACACTCCTAGCAAACAGGGAACAAGTTCCTGGACGAGATGGTAGGGTGGAGGAGGATGTTATGGAGAGAAAGATGGGATAAGGGTAGGGAAACGGACAGTTCCCACGTCTTTTCCTCCCCCACCACACACTATACTTGCGCGTTTTTCCGAGTGTACGTGGCCATGAGGACGGGAGTATATCGGGTCCAAACCCGCGATTACTCTCCCCTTAAAAGACATCTCCTCTCCACTTTGCCCCGTGACCATCCATTCTCCTCCTACTTTCCGCTTCCCTCGCCACTCTTGCGTCCGTGGGCACCGCCTTCCGATTTGGGACACGCTTTACTCCAGGATCCATCCTTCTCTCTCTCTCTCTCTTTACAGATCCCCACTTTTCACATATACGCGCACGGGGCTTTTTTCTTCCTTCACCATAACCTTTCCATTTACCTCTCCCCACTGTTGGTGCGGCTTGCTACTTCAACTGTCGGGCTGAACCGTACTCCTCAGGCTTCTTTGATTTTACTTCCTTCACTCTCTACTTGATATTTTACCCTAATTATTTATTTCTCGTTCCCACACTACTTATTTTTCCATTCCGTTTTCAGTACTGTATCTAGTGGATGTGGAGGGGTTCCGTTTGATTTAGGCGTGTGAGCCAACAGTAAAAATTCGAGTGTATAGCGTTTATGTCATCTAGATGTGTAGAACAATTAGTCGCGAAGGCGTGCATAGAGAATGTAAATGTGTTCATGAGAATGAACGCGAAATATCAAGTTTTTGACCTCAAAGCGCATCCATTGCGGCTATATCGGTGCTCAAACTCTCCTTGGGACATGCCTTAATTACAAGCAATGACGATTTCTTTTCTTTTACTCACAATCACTGTGCCTTTTGGAAAATATCCGAGTCGAAAAATATGGAAAAATGACGGCAAAATAAGCACATAACATACACGAAATATTCTGGAACCATGTCAGCAGTCGCATAAATTGTACAAAATCTCCAATGGGCTTCTTCGAGAAACTAAGTTATGCATCGATCATTATTTAAAGAGCTCGCGCAGCTCGTAATTGCTAGATCGTACCATCTGAAAAATACAGGTATTTGTAACCAATTAATTCTTTTGCAATCGCTCAGTATAAATCTAGGATAAGCACCGTACAGTTATGCCATACTAATTTACGTCTTAAGAGATAGTTATAACCTTGTGCCTTGATCGCAGTGAGGAAACGGAATCTTTATAAAGTAGCAGCGGGAGACATCCAATGCAGTTGACCGGCTCTCTATGGATTTCAATTGTTTTTCCAACGCATTTCAGTCTTCTTTATTAATTGGTATTCACTTTTGTTTGTTTCTTATTGATGTGAGGGCTATTTTTTTCAACCTCCGATGGGTTATGAACAGAAGACGAAGTGATTGATTGAAAATCATTTCATTGACAAACATATAGCACAATTGTGGTGTCCTTGCGACATAATGGCCGCAGCGATTTAGGAATTGGTCGAGCCTATGGGCAAGCTTTACTATACCGTCTTCATAAGATGTTGCCACCAATTACTTCCAATGAATTTTGCCGTTGTCCTGAAGCTCATCGCCCCTTTGAAAAAGCTTCCCTCTAATTGTAAGCCACATCTTCATTTCAGCGTAAAGATGGAAGCATGCGGCACTAGATCGGTATTGCACGGCGGGTGATCGTAAATGTCCCATTGAAATTGCTCAAGGAGCAGTTCGGCTGCATAAGTAGTGAGATGATGGGCGTTTTCATTGATCAGAATACTTCCAAGAGTCAGAATACTTCCATTACTCTTCTTTTGTTTTGAATGGCAGTGGACGTAATGTTTCACAATGCTTCACACTCAAGCCACATAGAAAGATTCTCTTTAATCTGCATAAAGGCATGTCAATTCTGAAGCCATTCGGCGAGTTTACTGGCTGCCGCTCCATAGTACACACTTGGTGGGATAATTAATTGAGGCAGTGTAGTTAATAAGATTGCCACTTACCTTAAACTAACATCTTACGGTCAGAAATCACTTGAGCGTGTGGTGCGGAGGACACGTAGTTGCCCTATCCTCGCAGTACCCGCCTGTCGCTTGTATGGTGTTTTTTTCGAGCGATCAGAGGTTGAAAAATAAACTGCCCTCTTATAATTCATGGCAAAAGACGACTCATGCTCAAGACGGCTTGTCCGCGGCGAGCGGGCAGGAGGGGCCTGGTCGGCAACCCGTCTGTCCGCGCCGCGACGCTAGGCTGCGTCTAGCTTGCCTAAAGGCGCACATCCACACAAATTATTGTTAATCAGTGCCTTGCCAGTCATAGATAAATTTCGTCCATTTTGTCGTAACAACGACTCTATTGAGATTGGCTGAGAAACGGTGGCTGTTGGGTGGAGAGAGATCATGTGAGAGAAGTATTTCCTCACAAGAGGTGAGTCTGGGAGGATGATGATCAGGTATTTTATAGCTTTTGGCACGGTTCGCACAAATCTGAGAAGTTATGTAATGTCAGGGAAATTAGGCTATGGTCAGGGTCATTTTTATAATTGTTAATAATTCCTGGGAACGTCCAAAAAAGTCATTTTCATTTATTTATTTTTGAACCCCCTCCCCATCAATTTCCTCAGAATGAGGGCTTAGGGTCGACATAGAGATCTTAACTGTTATGAACTTCATAATGAGCCAATTTCACAAATTTTTAATAGGACATATTTCCTCGAATTTTATTAATTTTTTCGATCCGCCCTACTATGCAGCTGGTAACTATATTCACTTTTCACCTGCTTTGGTCTTCTTTTCGTAAGAAAATTAATGTTACTCTTAAAATGAGTTATTACGATATAAAAATAGAAATTAATTTCAAATGAAAGTATTTAATAAACGTTCGGGAGTCTAATTCGAGGAAACTTTCTTCTGTCACAAATGGCCACCCGCCTTTGAACGCCGATATCCAAAAATAAATATTGACATTGATCCTTGTGTCGATAACATCTACCAATGAATTTTATGGACAACTGTGGCGCATGGATTTCAAATTAGGGCTTTTTTAATGAATTTTGAAGACCGTGAACATGGTTGAATGTCAAAAACATTTTTTGTCATGCATGTTGTTTTGTCATCTGAAATCCTACCTGATATATGGTATCAACCATAAAGAGAGGTATTAGCGTATGTAACGAAAATATTTTGGCTTATAATAGTTGTGATGTAATCTAATACACTTCTTACCTGTAATTTAATCTATCTACCGTCATCAACGATGTATAAAATAATTTTTCGAACAATAATATCTTGCTTCGCTAATTGACGTAAAGTTTGTAGGTAAATTTCTAAATTTGAATTGGAAATTACTAACTAAATAAGCTCTAAAGCTGCGAAACGTCAAATAATTAACATTCAAAACCTTCTCTAGTTATATACGAAGATAAATGTGGCAAGTATTTTCCTTGACAAGCCATCATTGCTGATTTAAGTTTCATGCACTGTGCCAAAGGGTTGAGAACCCTACCGCGCGATTCCGTAAGTAAACCAACCCAGAATTTCACCCTACCCCTATCCTTTAATCACACCGTCTCCACACCACTCCATTGCCAAGTGTAACACCTTAATCAAAGATACTGTTTGTTTGCTTCATTTTCGCATCCCCTCCCTCCCTCTCTCTCTCCAAACCACCAATAACCCATCTCCTTCCTCAAGGGGTTCATTTCGTTCCCCGCATTCTTCGGAAAGCTGATTGCTTTGGTGGAGCCCAAGCGCTGCTTCCCATCTTCCGAACTCTCCGAAGAGAGGAGAAGTCTCAATTACCGCAATAACTGGAAGGAGGAAGATTGTATGTGTGCGAGGGAGAGAGAGAGAGAGAGAGGATGAACAGCGTGGAAGGGAAAGCGGGAAGGGATGGCAGTCAGGGCCAAAGTTGGCAGAGCATTGTGTTCCTTCTTCCGCGGCGATTAGAGCCGGAAGAATTGGAATGGTGGGAGAGAGTGTGAGAGGAGATGTAAGCTGGAGGAGAGAGGATGAGGAGGGTTCGCTGTACGAGGATTCTCTCATTGGAAGGGGAAAGTGGGAAAGGAATATAGTCGGGCGGACAAGTTGAGCAGCTTGTTGAAGGAATTATATTGGCATTCTTCCATGCAATTTTCTCTTTCCAATGAAATTTTCGGGGCCGCTCCACTACTACTACACCGTCTCATTCTTTCGTTCTCTCTATCTCTTGCCGAAAACACCTCCCCTTTCTCCACTTCCTCCAGCAATCCCCCCATACTCCTCCCCTTCAACACGCACATTAATTTCCTCAGCCATACTCGTCGCGGTCTCTTCTTTCTCCCTCATCCGCTTTATATCACCTCTTTCCTTTTTTCTGCTTTCGCCAAATTTCCTATTTTAATCACTTTCTCTCTCATCCATGCTCCGCCGCATTACTTCGATATCTTTGTTTATTTTCCAACTCTTAGAGCTAGGAGAATCAAGGATTTTCTTTCTGAACCGGATGGTAAATAACCTCATAAAGATATGAGTTATAAGGATCCATGTATTTAGAATATTTTAAACGAGATGAAACTAAATGTTTTTCCACATTATTGCATCAAAATATTAATTTTCATCTAAAACATCCATTAATTATTATGCCTCATGGCATTAAAATGGTTAAAAAAATAAAAGAAACTGATCAAGAAATCACGTGAGAATAAAATTATTTTCTAACTGATTTTTAACTGTTTTACTTAAAAAATAAAATGTTTACTCCAGACGTTGTTTTAAATCATTCGCTTTTATTAAAAATTACTTTAATAAAAAATTTGCTAAAAATTTACTGAAAGAGAGGTATGAAGGATTGCCAAGTAGCTATCAGAGGTGGAGTGGTTTCATTTGTTTTGAAAGTGTTATACAGGTTTTGTGCGGGATTTTTCTAATTTAATGGGTAATAGCTGTTGAAAATGGTGAAAAAAAATGTTTGCAGACAATTGTTTACAATAAAATATGTTTCATCAAAATTTGCAAATGCAATCACATTGCAATTGGAGAAAACATGCAGTATTTTCCCAGTTGTTGCCAAGAATAATGCAGCTGCAAACCAACGTTTTCAAAAAGTTCCAAAATCCTAATTTAATATCTACCTTTAAGTCTGCAGGCTTTTCTCTCCAGTCAAAGTACGTACATACTGAACAACGCGCGTTTTGCTCGTCCCATAATTAGAGTTATTTTAGCCCTTCCCCTTTTGATGAGTCACTAATTTATGAAAATATCATGCAATATGGATCAAAAGATTTTTATGGTAACAGCATATCACTCAATTGAAATTAAATCGGAAATTTAGAAGAACATTCTTATCCAAATATGACCAAAGGAAATATATCTATGAAAACAAATGGAAGAGAGAATGAGACAATTAGATGTAGACAAGCATGAAAAAGTTATGTTTCCATAATTAATCAATATGAATACGCCATCTAAAATAATCGAGAAATTATTTTCTACACTAATATGTCATTGTGTTCATAGTTTACAACAACTTATTTATTTTTATGAATTCATTGGAATTGGAAAAAATGCGTTTTCTATCACTCTCTAGGAGCCCAGCAAACATTTAGATTTATAAATATTAAAGATAGTAGATTAACATAAGATACTCTCGGGCATCCTATTATGAAAATGAAATGACTTTGATGAGAACTCGTAAATTAACCGCGAAATAATTTGATATACATTGAGTAAGGAAAGATAACGAAATTATTCATACTTTCCCTTTTCAAGCATAATATTTTTCTTAATTACAACATGTTTTGCAAAACGGTACTGAAAATATTTTCCTTGAAACCAATTCCTTATCAAAACCTTTATACAGTATTTGCCTTAACAGGGTCAACTACAAATTTACAAAATTCATTTTTTATCAAATTTTCTCATTCGTTAATCAAGCTGAGGACACAAAAATTAACCCTCTTGTCAACATCTAATCTTTTCTTTATGATTGAGGTGCTTTTTTTGAGAATAACATGTTGTTGTTTTCCTCTTGAGAAATCTCAAAAATAATTATTAACTTCCTATAAAACAGCGGTTTATAAATTAATCATACACTGTATGCTAAATTACGCGTCTCTTTTCTTGTATGACAACGTTCTCAGGCAAATTTGATATTTGAACTATCAGAAATAAGGGCTTATATATTAAACTAGCTGACCCGGCGAACTTCGTACCACCTAACAATCAGTGAACTTAAAGTTTAGTTAAACCATTCTTAACCAAGAGCGGCTTTATCGTTTTTAATCGTATTTGATTTTTTATAATAAAATAAGGATACAAATTCAATAAAACTACGTAAATAAGTATCAAAATTGCTTGTCAGAAAGACATTTTCTTTATGAACCTACATAGGGTGGATCGGAGCACGTTTACGCAGATTTTTTTTAATGAATTTTCTTACGTTTTGACTTAAGAAATTTTGGGCACTGCGGTTTTATAATTCAGTTAATGAAATAAAATTACACACATTCAGTTGTTGGCTATTTGTGTTATTAAATGTAAAAAAATGTTTTTAGGTCTAAGTCTGTTGCGTAAACTAGGCCTGTTCACGGGGCAGGTTAACGAAACGCTAGACCGACGCTTGATTGGTGCTCAAAATCGTGTAAGAAAAGCCCCTATGAAGCAGCATTCGTATCAAATGACTCTATGCGCGCCCGTTATAGTATCTCCTTTTGGAAAAAATGCACTGCGTAAACGTGCTGCATGCGTGAACGCACCACTGTGTGCCCTACACATTCGGGTTAAATTTCTTGCGTCAAGCACCTTCTGATAAAAAACACTTTTTGTTTTGTTATCAGGTGCAAGATAAAGTGGATGAAGCTAAATAAATATAGCAAAGCGAAGCAGTGACGCAGCGAGGGGTTTTTTTGGGGGATAAAACCCCACAAGAGCTCAGAAAATTTTTTATAAAAACTTTTGTTACTAATATTAGGGGGACGGATGAGTCACGAACAAAACATATTTAACTATTCACACAGCCGCAAAACCCACCATTTTGGACAATTTATCTTAAAAAATGCCTGGGAGAGGGCCTCCACATCTTTCGCTTACCTTGGCGGATTTTCTATACCCTACAGACCCGCCAGTATTAGCTGCGCCTAAAACCTTCAGATAGATAGTTGGCAATTTCGTCTTCGTTTGTTACACAGTTAAAAGATTCGAATTCATACAGAGTACCAACTATTTGATCCTGATTCACTTCGTTGGAGCCATCCACATCTTCCTTCTAGGTCGTCAAAATTGCTCGCTCAATCAACCGTTTTTGATTTTTATTGTGACCAATCATATTCTGGAACACTTGGTTGATGAGCTCACCTTCCGATGAAACTAATTTGCAAACATTCCGTGGAAGTGAAATCAAACTTCTCGATTCGTATACAGGAACACGGACATTACCGATTGTTATCAATTGCTTGGAGATATATTTATAAACACGGTAATGAAGTGTCAACTCCAGCTGGGCTTACAATTAGCTCTAATTAAATTTTTACACACAATTTCAATATTTTGAATATATTTAGTAATTGAAACGTTATATTGTTACGAAGTTCGGTCATTAAATTGGTAAAAACAAAAAAAATTAATTTGTAGTTTTGACCGAATTGTTGTTGTGTTACTCACCCCTAAAAAGTAGAATAAGAAAAATATCTCTAGGAAAAAGGTGAATTTTTTTTGTGAACTTTCCTATTTTTTTAATGTTCTATATGCTATCCGGGGCTTAGACGAATCCAAAGAACCTAATATCATTAAAATCAGAGGCCTTTCTCGAGTTACAAGTGTTCTAACTGACACGATTTTCGACTTTTTTTTATATGTATAGATTTTGTTTCATCATTGTTTCGCTTCTCGTCATATCGTCAACATATTTATTTTGATTAATCGTGATTTCATAAAATTTTAATAGCAAAGCTACAGTTGTTTTTTTTTGCTATTTAAGGCTGTCAACTGCATAGATGGGAGAAAAAGTGGGAGCAGAATAATTACAATTAAATAACACTACTCGATATATTTAGATGTAGTTGGTAGAGTACTGTTAAGCTACATAGATTTTTCTATAAATCCATTTTATTTTTAACATACATATATAACTCTTCAACCGTGGCAATTGGCCCGGTAAAAAATATTTTTCCGTGAATTTATTCATATTGATCTCCTACTCATATTTTTTTCGGTTACCCGATATCAATCTTTCTTTCTTTAAACTTTGAGAGTACACTGAAGCTTTTCACCGATTTTAACGGCAATTCATTAATTGAACAACGTATAATAACTTACATGTTGTGAAAAAAATTTCATAACGCTATTTTTCTAGCCCTTACAGCTTTTGAGAGATAAATATTTTCTGATATTAGCTCTAGCATCACTCAATTTTCTTGACATAACTCTTTTACCTTCCACTTTCACCAAAAAAAGTCCAGTATATCAGAATCGCCAATTATCACGCTCCGCATCTTCCAAAAAGTATTCTCACCTCTTATCCATTAATCACATATCCAATCGCCGCTGTTCCGAACAAACCTTCAACTTTCAGCGAGGGGTTACCATCGGATCCCCTATTTGGTGAAGGGAGAAAAAAATTTTTTTAGGGAGAGATGGAAGTTGGTGAGAAAAAACTACTTGTCAATTTGAAACAATGAAACCATTTACTTTCCTCCAGTGATTGTAAAAAACAATTGCGAAAAGGCCGGATTTTTGTGGGGTGCTCGGCCAGTGTGTGCATGGAATCAGCAGGAAACTGATATTTGCCGACTGGAGGAAGAATAAAGAGAACTCTCATCGAGTTGCGTACACCCATTTCAAATTAAACGCTCTCGCAACCCTTCAGGATCTTTCATCCATCAAAACGCATGTCCCCCCCCCCCTCACCTATCTTCCCTCTGTCCACCCCTTTCATTAACCGATTTTCATCCATAACTCATCCTCCGAGCAATTTTTCTGTTTGCACCTACCCTTATGCCCGATGCATACCTCTTATCACTTGCTATCGGGAAATTCTTCACAACATATCCTTAGCTAGAATATGTCTTCAATATACACCACCGGCAGCTGACGTATAAGGTTACAATATACACCTACATAATTCCCCGCAAGCCGCCTAAAAGGCATGTGACAAGGGGTGGTAGGACACCAGCTGTTTACAAATAAAAAGGAAGTGCTCTAAGGAAATTACGTATAGCCTACATTGAAATCCCTTATGGTTCGAGGGAAAAACGAATTCCCATATCTATGGGTTCGGCAAAACATCGCTCTTAATTTATCGCTTCTGTCGGATCTCGAAATATAGTGCGGCTCTAATATTATGTTCTCCGTGCCGCTCTTAAAGATATCCCTTCTCAATTGTTCAAGCAATCTAAGCCTAGAGCGCAGCCTCCGAGTCTCCAGCGGCTCCCAGCCTAATTCGCTTAACATCTGGGTACCGCTGCCTGTACGCCCGTAGCGGTTTTTAACAAACCGCGCAGCCCTCCTTTGTACAAATATACTTCTCTGTGACGGACTTTCTTTCATATTTAATGGTTTTAAACCCACTGAAAACTTTTCGTTAAAACTTTCGCAGGTGCTCGTCATGGTAATTAAAAACTTTTTGGGTTATTTCGCCGCGTCAATTTTCGTGTGACCCAAACTTTGAAACGTTGGGGCCACCCGAATATTGACGGGGCGACGTAGCCCAAAAATTTTTAAACAACCACGGCTAAAAACTATCTCAAATGTGTGTGTTGTTCCCACTGAATATGTAAATTGCAGTGGGAGGTAATCAGGTTAAAATACGAATAAAATGGTTATAACTTTTATCGTATTTTTTAAATTCATCTCGCTTTTTCTTGTACACTTTTGAAATATTACGTATCATCATAGAGTAAGTATACTCTGTGGTATTATTCAATGCTTAGATACGAAGAGTTTGTTTATTTTCTCAAAAAATGACGTATTATAGGTCCATTGGAAAATTCCAGTGCCTTAGAGGATGATAGATTCATAGATAGGTTCATGTTCACAGACCATCGCACTGAGTTGTGAGTCTTTGCAAATATTTTTTCTGAGGATTCATTTACTTTATTGCAGATTCAAATCTGATGCTCGAAACTAATGTCTCATTACCTTCTTCATTACGAGCAAAATGCCTGCAGTCTTATACTGGTATTTATTTTGTTAAATAATTATTTATTCGTTCAGAGCGTACGCTTGAAATGAATGAATAGACATTATTTAGGTGTGGACGCTTAAAGGAGCGTATGAATCATTCCATTATTTCTTATTCCTTTTTTCATTAACTTGAAGTGCTCTCGCATTCTTGTTTATTAATTAAACTTCTGTTAATATTAAGAAACTAGGATAAAGGGCCAATACTTGTCGTAATTTTCAGTAATATACGCTAAATTATTTTTGCCAGGAGATCTATATGACTGTATTTCTGTCATCTTCATTAATTGGTAAAGTTAGTTGTAATATGTAATCAGCGCATTAGTCTCGTAAAATAATATTTTACTTGTGGAGTCAAAATCTATTTAATTTACTCCTGCACTTCTGACCAAACAATATGAATTTTGCAGCCTAATACCTGCACGAAGATTTGAATTCCTCAGCACCGTTTGGGTGCATGAAAATATGACGACTTATCTCAAATTGGCTTAAACACCAAAAACAAAAAAGCAAACACAGAACATTAAACACCGAAACTCAAGATTTCTCAATGAGACACCAAAAAGTAGAAAAAATAGGAAATGAGAAAGAAAAAAGTAATTTCTATGATAGCTTAAAGTCTTAAACATGCTTCAGAGGAATAAAATTACTATGTATTGTCTAATTTTAAACTCATTGGTTACAAATTTTAAATGAATCCTGAGCTGGGGCTGATATAGGTTTTTTTAGGGGTGCATAACGGACACGCAAATGATCTTTTCATATTTGAGGCTAAAAAAATGGCACACAGCGATTACTTTACGAAATATTCCCCATATTTTAACATGAAATTAATTGCTCAATATGCAATTAAATGATTGAGGCTCCGCAGTACACAAAACAAAACGAACGTATTGATAACCATATTTTAAATCTTGTCTATTGTTTAAGATTCTGGGGGGGAGTCCCCCCTGCCCCCCTAAATCCTCCTATGATCCTGAGTATACCAATTTGTATTAAAATGAAGTGAACCTCGTGAATAAATATTTGTCAGAGTATGCGTGTTTTCTCGTATACAATGACTTGTACGTCCCCCTCTTTGTTTACTTTCCTTTACTGGTGGAAACTTTAATTCAAAAAGGTTCATTTTTGTGCTACGTGGGTTTAAAATGCAAATATTTTTCTCGTTACCCCACTGCCAAAGAGACCAAGATTGAGCACGCCGCTAAGCACGGCTCCAGGCAATGTTTGGATAATTCTTTTCCCAGTTCGATTTCATCACGAAGAAAGTGTTTTACTTGCTGTAGTGAGTTTTCCACTTCATAGTATTAATTCTAGTTTAAATAAGAATTTACTTATGCCAGCCCAAGTCTATATATGTTTCTCCTCTTCCGTACAAAAGTTAAGTGTATTGTACGGTATTATTTTGGTTAATTCACAAATAATTTTATTCCATCGCTTGAACTAGCGGTTGTATATGCGAATTGCGTCGTTAGTACGATGAATCAAGCGTATGACCAAACTTAGTCATTTATTGTTAATCTTTGATGCAAACAGTAAATTATTGAGTAAAATGAATTGTTTTTTACAATTTTTCTGGCACCATACTTACCAAATAGGTATTAAACTTTTTCAGTGAGTAGTAATAGACTTTTCTTCGATGGATCGCAGTTTTAATTCAAGAATTTCAGGCAATTAGCAATTTGCTTTTTTTGTGGAAACAAAAGCCATAGTTTAAATATGAAAGGTAGCACTAAAATTCTTTTGAAGACGTAATACGGTGAAGTCGTCAATGAATGGCAAAAGTTTTTATTTTTACGTAATAGATTAGTTGATCCTACTGCAAAAACTTCCTCTCTAACCTCTTCAGTTACTTCGGAATCCAGGTGGAATAATTGCTTTCCGGCTTCAAAATAATATTAACTTCCTCATTAATCGCCACATGTCATAAAAGTGCGGCCGAAAAGAAAGAAAAAAAGAGGTATATAACAAATTAATTTCGAAATCTCCTCACTTTACTCATCTCATGATAGTAGGGGTAGTAACTATATCGATTGGCATGTCAATCTTCCTTAAGTGCTACACGAGCAAGCCAATGCGGATCTTCCCCAAAACACTTCTTGCTCTCCTTATCGTATCTCCGCCGCACCTCTCACATTAACTGTACGATCACTTCAGGTTTCTTCAAGGTCTACCTATTTCCTTCTCATATTGTTTGCGTTTTGTGTTTTAATCTTACTTCATCCCCAACAATACATATAAATATCATGATACAAAAATATTTTTTTGATAAAAATGTGTTAAATTATGGATTGATCACCCATCATTACACCACAATGTTCTTAATAACCTTCGCCAGCCTCAACTGTCAAAAGGTAAGCCATTTTTATGTAGATAGGAGGAAAATCCGTCAAATAGTAAAATAAGTTATTTGATAGTCATCAGAACCGTGGTGAAGTTAACGATCAAACTTTTTTCGCCATATTGGTGATGTAGTAATGACGATATTTCATTTTAGACACCTTGCTGTCATTTTGCGTGGAATGTAGTGGAATTACCAAAGCAATAAATCTAAATTAGAGTATCTATATTCTTTTTCATCATCCAAGTATGGTAAGCACTTTTAGGCTACTCTTAACCCTTCCAGTTTCATTTGAGGGCGCCATTGAACTCAGGCTGTTACGTAAAATACCAAAGGAATTTTCCGTGGAATGATAGAACCGATTACTAGGTACTGAATCAACTCGTTTACATCTGTTTTTCCGTGGGAAATATTTAAATATACCAAAAATATTAAATTAGAAGTTAAGTTGGAACAGAAAATAATTATTGAAAGTTGGTGATAGATTAAGTATCTCGGTCTGTAGATACATGAACACGAGGTCCGAAATTCAGGTGTTAAGAAAAGGAGCGGGTCTTAATGGAGGAACCAACGATATCTGAATCATATACCATATTTTGTGGTTTTCTGATGGTTGGTGGACTATATACATACATTATATTGTGATTACTTACATTCAAACTGTATTAAATCAGACGTAAGGGGATCGGGTTGATGTGGTGGCTTCCCACCCAACGGGCTCGGGTTCAAATCCCGGCGGTGGCAGAGATTTTCAGGGACTGCCCGATCCCTGCTTGAATGCTGTGTGGAGGACATTTCTAGTGCAGCACTCCGTCCGTCGGATGGGACGTTAAGCCGTAGTCCCCTTGTCGCCTTTCGTTAAGTTCCTTACCTGCCCCATCCCTCATGGCGCAAATGACCTCAGCTGTCGGTCGCCTCCTCCAATACCATACCATCAGATGTAACTTGGGAAGAGTGCTCTAGCCTAATAGCCTAATATAATTCTCGCCGAGAAAAAAAAAACAAATCTTGTACCCCCAAACAAAGTGGTCGAAGTGCAGGGTGACCCACAAAAAGATCTTTCCCCCTTACTCTGAATATGTAAAACTTACACGCTGGTGGCTCAGTTCAAGGTGAGCTCTAATCTCATCTATCTAAACCAACTTTCGGGTTGATTCACTGAGTGCGAGTAAAAGAGGGGTAACTTAACAGGTTTTAGAAGTAAGTCTTAGAAGAGACACAGAAGTAATTTCGGTATACTAAATAAATATTTGAATTTCCGTGTCCACCTGAAACGTGCCTAAAAAACTAAAATCACTAGTGTGCAAAAAAGATTTGATCAAGTTCCGATAAAAAAAGCTGTGTGTGTGCTAAAAATGATACTGCCATCGTGAAATTGGGAATAGATGGGAATGTACCCTTGAAATTGATATTGTATTTTACTTAAGCCTCTCATACCCTGGGTTACCTCGTTACGGATCCATTATTTTCCACTCCAACACCGCCTCGTGGGCAAATTTGTTTAACCGCGATGCTTCGCACGGTTTCCCGTGTCCTGCCACCACCACGGACGATGGATGGCAGAGGGTGCCACTCGAAGCCCTTGTCACCGGCCCCTCTCCCGTTGGCCAACTCCCTCCAACCCCCTCCTCAAACACTTGAGCGTCATTTCACCCATCAGCCCCTCTGGTCGCCATAAAAAACCACGTGCATTTCAAACACTCCTCACCCCACTCAGAGCAACTACCCACGGCTTGAAACATCCCTCTCTCGCTTTGCATATCGTGTACACATTGTTGAGTTCATTTTTGACGGACCGCGTGTCATCCTGCTCGCTCTCGTGGCGAGAAGATAGGCATAAGAGCGTGTGAGAGGCAGCTTAGCACTCGAAAACTACTGATAAAAATCTAATAATTTCCATAGTAGACACCTAATAGATGAAAAATTTACTGCTTCGAATGACGCTCTGAAATGGAGTGAAATTTTCGGAAGTGCTTTACTCAAGATGGAAATTAAAAGTTAGTTAAATTGCCTATGTAAATTTAGCTAATTTCAAACCAGCCACGGGAATTTCTGTAAAATATACATAATTTGACGTGAGAAAACATTCCCCTGCAGTATTTTGTGTGAACCTATCGATAGTGGTACGAAGAATAAAATTCGACCTGGAGGACTAAAGTGCATTATTTAAAGCGCCTAAAAATTTCAAGCAATGCATTTGGCACCAGTATCTCCAATTTTTCTCGCTCTCGATAATTTTGAGCTGTTATGATACAGGATCAGTAATCAAGCTGTAGGGATTGATAGTTCTCGGTTGTTATATAAACTACTGGGCTATACCCGATTCTCAATTAATTCTACGCCGCAGTTTTCATGTCAAGGTCATAATTTATGCTTTTACTTCAATCATTTGCTCTTGGAGACATCATTATATAGCTAAGTGATTTTTCCCGTAAGATCTCTATCCTCACAAATATCATAAAACAAACAATATTTTCCGAACATGTAAATTATGAAATCTCATTAATGGTCGCGCCGAAGGCGCGAATACTTGGGCTGTACCGGTGAGTCAACCTCACCACAACCAGCCTTTTGACATGAGCAGTTTAAGTGGCATTTTGTAAAAAAAAGTGACTGTGTTAAAATGTTGTTTGTGTGATGCTGCAGAAGAAAAACTATAAACGCAACGAAAAGAGTGTGAATTGTGTGAAAATATGAAGTGTTTGTAGAAACAAATAAAACATAATACTTAATAGGTGGAATATTTCGATTATCATTCCGAGGTAATACATTTTCAGGCATCTAGTAATGTAACCACATTGCTATATTTGCGAAAATTGCGCTTAGAAATATCCACAGAAAGTTTGTTTTAAATGCCGACCTAGTTTTCAACTCTTCAGAAGTCATTCTCAGGGTTACCATGTTTCTTTTCGAGCCTCCTTATATACATTGTTAGGATGCAGACTGAGTTGAGAAAGACAATTACCAGTAATAATGGACTTCTTTAGAGGTCTTCACCGTGGCGGGGACCGAAAGTGAAAGTATTCTAAGCATGAGTGCGTCGGTTTCACTGTAAATATTCAAATTTGAGACTGTGGTTAGAAAAGTCCTCCCAAGCTTTTCCTTATTCTCGATTTCATAGTATTGTTTCAGTGTTACCGATGAAGGAAGAAAAAAATGGAATAGCTTACGGTATGGGAATGGGTATGACTTATGAGAAAGCAGCCTTACAGCCTTACGCAATGATTTTAAATCAGTGTAGTTCGTTAAGAACGCATTGAATTTTGATCCCACCTATAGTGAGTACCAATACATTTGACATGTGGTTTGCTAGAAACAAAACTAACTGAGTATACTAATTTAGGTACATTAAGTACAAATCCAAAATAAAATTTAAAAAGTGGCCTTGTTATCTGTGAATTTTTACTGTGTGAGTTTCAACTACAAAATCGAAGATATAATGTGACCATTAGATGTGATTAAACGTCTGAAAGCCGCACTGAATGGCCAAAAGTGACGACACTGCAGATTATTACAGGGAAGGGAGAGTTTCGAAATATTCACTGAGGCACTAGTGCCAGTTTGATTGATATGCCTACCTTTTGACACCGGTCATTGTCCGTCCCTTACGCTTTGGAATGTCTGTCCTGGATGAAAAGAGAGGGGGGGAAGGGTGGCAGAATCCAGGGTCAGAGATGATTTAAAACTGGTCCATGTGCTTTATGCAGGATCACTGCGAAACCCTTTTAACTCTCGGAGTGGGGTGAAATTGAAACCTTGTGGTTGCTGTCACTCCGCGGTTTTAGCTTTGGGCTGACGAGTTTTAGGAGATTTTCAAGCGAAAAATGATTCCTGAGAATCGGGACGGGAGGTCAGAATGTGACTGCCTCGATACGGTATCTTGCGATATGATCGATGGATTTTTCTTCCTCATAGGAAAACGCACTAAAATCGCTGGCACATAAATTGCTTATGCTTGATTTCGCTAATAGTAGGACCCGCCCGCCTTTGTGACGGTGCGGGATTCCTCGTCCCTTCCCTTCCTTCCCTATCCTCTCCCAGGAGGCGTCGTCGGGCTCCTATCGCGGCGGCGCCTCCTTCCTTGTTCCTTCCCGTCCTTCCCTTCTGGTTGCAGAGGAGAAAAGCTCACGCTTACAGTCCCTGCCCAAGGAGTGTAACCTTGCCAGCCCGCCCTGGAGTCTCGTTTCCACTGCCTCGATACGGCTTGCAAACCCTGCATAAAAATCCTTACGCTCTGTAGCAGATACTCCCGCATTCTGGGCGCACTGGAGAGCGATTAGAGGACTAGATTCAACGGTGATAGACGAGATGTTGTGAAAGATGTTACGAGTATTAATAAAGATAAGCTTATGCAATGTCCGCAGACCATGTATAGGAAAATCCTACCTTTTAAAAACAAGTGTACCATGTAATATTTTAAATCCTGCCACATGAACGGTGGTGAAATATACGAACAGCACGATACTACAATAATTGCCCTGAGAAAAAATTCCCCTGGACCGGGAATCGAATCGCGAACCTTTGGCTTTCAGCGCGTACCACTACGCAATCCAGGTTCCTTAATGCACATAAGTAGCCATTATTTGAACCAACCAAATGTATTTGGCGGAAAGTCGAAGGTCCGTGGTTCGATTCCCCGTCCAGGGTATTTTTCCCATGTAATTCATGTACGCCAGTGTACAAGATGATGACGCAGTAGCGTTGAAAAACACGCTGTGTTCAAGCCCAAATGGACATTGCAAAGTCTTTTCTTCATTAATCCTGATTAGAGGACTGCTGAAAAAATGTGCAACCCTCAAGAGTCCTTACAATATAAAAACTTATAATCTCATAACTATGTTAATGACGGATTAATGCACTGGGTACTAGCTGTTCGGATTTTACTGGAAGGCATTACAGTAAATACTTGAGCGGAGAGGATTTTACTCGATGAAATTCTTATAGCCCCTGGCGGATTCCCCGGAGCGAAGAGTCACTGTCATTAGAATGACTACATACTTCCAAGACTGTTTTTACGCCGTTCAAAAGGATAAAATACATCAAAACTGTTTTGAGTTGATTGTAATTATAATTTCAAAGGTATATCTGTAACTCACAAACTTAAGCCTAAAAGGCTTTTAGGAGTCTAAAAAGTTTATTACGTGATAACTTTAAAAAGAGCTGTAAGTGTATTACGTGGGTAACAGAGAAAATGCCTCAAATCTACATTTATATTGCTCTTAAACTCACATGAAAACGAATGAGGCTTCAAATAAATACAGGATCTATACAAAATTGTATTTGGCACATCATTAAGGAAGATAATGTCTAGGAGTGTTGCCGAATCTCTAGTTGCCAAAATTAAATTTCATTCATTATGTTTTCAGAAAACTTCTCCCTGAATGGCGCAGAATAATATATCAATTATATTTATCGGCCCCATTGAAGAATTATAACGATAGAATTAAAATGATATTCCAACCCGAATCTGTCTGAGTGCTATAAATTAAAGATGCTAATGATTAAGATGTTTGTATTTATCTTGTTTCCACCACATCGACACTAATTCATTCAATTTTTGCTCTGCGATCCTTTTTTGTTTTTCTTTTGGTACGAATTATTATGAAGTTGCCGTTGAATTTTTATTTACCACAAATATTTTCTTTTCCAAATTTTTTCACGTAATGTAGGGGTAAAAATGAACATAAATTTGGCATGTTGAAAACAGTTTCAATATGCCACTGAGGGAAAACACGGAAGGAAATATATTAAGTGAGGTTACGTTCTCAAATCTTATGAAAGCAAGCGAATTGAAGGAAGGTGGATCAAAAATTCTTGATATACATTACCCGAGATATAATTGAGGAAGCAAATTTGAGGCAAAGATAAACAGAGAAAAGGTTGTTTTCTTACGAAATTGGATATATGTATGTGTATAGCATTTTTTCCGATGAGATCATGCCTTTTATATTTTACTGCTATTGTTTTGATAAGTAACTGAAGTTCATATATCAACATGCTTCAAATCAAAGGCATGAGATTAATTTACTTGGTTAACTCTTGACTCCAATCATTTGGTCGCATTGTCTCATGCTCTAAGCTATGGTTGATAAAGATACATTTTGGATACTTATTATTTAAGATATCTTTCTGTGTTGTGAGTTTATTCGCTTAATATTTTTTATTTAGTTTATTCTATGAATAGCCTCTGATACACCATAATACTGTATGAAGTAAATACAGTAGTCACAATATGGTTAAAAGTTTACAGCAGAGCAACTGTTCATTAACGTATTTGATAGACAGTTAAATAAGTAACCGTTGGCTGGCCAAATGTGTACCTTTACAAAGTTACCCGCTAGTGAAGTGACGGTGCAAAACCTTCACTGGGAAAAAAATTTTATCCTTGGCCGAAATACATTCAGTAGGCATTCACTAATGAAGACTTTGTGATTCAGAAAAAAAAACAAAAACATTTTCATTTCGACAAGATTTGTAACCCATATTCTGGACGCTAGAAAAACTAACCTAGCACTCAATACAGCTATATCTACAAATCTTTCCAAAATATTTCTCTCATATTGGTCTCATTAAAAATCAATATTTGTCAGGTCAAGTACTGTTCCTCTAAGTCTCTTTGTGACAGCTGGCACTTCAACTGCACGCTAACTTCTGCTTCTGCTCTCAGGTGCTAAGCCACACATTAGTAATTCACCTATTGAAATTCGGTATAAGAACTGACAATCAAGGCTGTTAAAGTGCATGGGTAATCTTTACTCTCAATGAAGTAAAAAATCCATTATATTTGTTGGCAAAAGGTATCTATTATTAGGTGGCCATTATATTTGTTGGTAAGGTTGTGTATCATGTCAAGCAGCATAACTTTTTGTACTATTATTTCTTCGAGAAAATAAAATGACCAGTTTAAAATAATTTTTCCATTGATATAACATTAATAAGAAAGTTAATATAATCATTTTTTATTGAGTAAAGATACCGCCCGAGTGCTTCAATCGATAAAAGTAGTTTACCAGTTGCGAATTTCTCTAGATGATAGCTATTATGCATCTCATATATGTAAACGATATGTTTATTCATCATACTGCCTCAAAATTTTCCACGAGTGATCCCTCGTAACCATTCTTAAACCGATACGCAATATCGACAAGCGGAAAGGAATCAGGAAATGATATCTCTTCTAGGTGCATTATGGTGGATAGGATTGGTATACGAATCCTTGTCCCTAAACGGGATAATGCTATTACAACCCCAGCTGGCCAGCAAGTAATACCGTAGATACCATGTGGTGGAAGGCGAAATGAGGAGAGGCAAATCTGTGGCGTGTTCAAGCGGGAATAGGGCATGGAAGAGACCGAGAAAAAGGATGAGATAGGCAAATGAAACATAGGGGAACGAATAGTGCTTGATCGACGTGTGGTGTAAAGGAGAGAAATCATGGGAACGATGGATAGATGAAAGGGAGGCGAAATGAAGGTAGAATCGCAAAGAGAAGAGAGAGAGGAAGTTATGAGGGAAGGATGGAGGAATTTGGAGGGGTTAGGGGCTCGTAACGACCCTTTATCTTTAATAGGGTGATGGTCATCAGTTTTCCCCGCTCGGACGGTGACAGGACGGAGGAGTAGGAGAGGGATCATGCATATTCAAGCGATACATTGAATGTCCATCCCTCGGCTTTGAGCACGGCTGCGTTTTGGAGTGGCCGAAACTAGTTACCGCCCGAGGGAGGTGATGGTCGGCTCCGAGTATTACGGGGGGATTGTGGGAAGGGTTGGAGATACGCGTGACGTTTTTGCCCGCACAAATTGAATTGTAGGATTGGACGGGAGCCGCCGTGGTGGGGAAAAGCGGAAAAATTGTTTGCCTTCTACATTCCCGCTTGAGTACCGTGGGCGAGTAGAAAAAGAGCACTTTGCGTTTGACTGATAACGTTGTGCATATTTTTTTTCGCAGCCAATCGAAACGATTTCTGCAATGGATTCAATGGGAGGTCCTTTTTTTTCAAGTGACAAATGTCCGTTCGGATTCATATTTTCTCATTTTGCACTAAGCTATTTGCCGAACTGTTTTGATTCAAAAGTTACTGCGCGAAGAACTGAGGCATTTTAAAAAAATTGGTAGTCACACGTGCCTTTTGAAATATTACAGTTAAATTTCATACATTTCACGCGGACATCAATCCTGCTGGTCAATACAAGATTAATATGTTTGAAATTGTGATATATGGAGATGAATAAGAATAATTATTTCATAAGCATCTGCACTCTGATGTAGTATTTACATTATTTAGAAATTTTTAGTCGTTCAACTAGCATAATATTATGATATTAATTTTAATTTGAATCGTACTTATCATATTTTTTATCGATTATAAGTTAAAATAGGTTAATGGTTTTGTTGTTTTTTGAAGCACGAAGGTCATTCATTGTGCACAAAGGTGAACGATATTTGCCAAATGCATGTCAGTTAAGAGCACGAAGCCTAGGACTACTCCTTCATTAGTTTAAGCATACCGGGACTAGCCACGATGATAACTTTACGGGAGTTACCCACAATGCACAAATTGTGCAGAAAATCCACGGAGAAAAATATCATCCCCCTTGACCGGGACTCGAAACCAGATCCTCCGATTGCCGGTCAAGTGCTTTAGCCAGTTAAGCTACCAAGGCGTTATTACTTAAATTTAGAGGTGGTTTTCTTAAACTAATCAAGAGCGAACGCCTCTATGTGTCCCAAGTCCGGGCCTTGATCCCCGGCTGTAGCGCTGTGCGCACGAATTGGACTGCTTGACGCATCATATGCTTAGCAGTCCACACCACCTTGTCCGGTAGTTTCCACAAATATCCACAGGAAGCAATGATGCCTCGGTTGCTTATTATGTAGTTAGCACTCGACCAGAAACCGGGGGATGCAGGTTCGAATCCTGGTCAAGGGGAATAAACTGTCAACAACATATAGCACATCAAAGTTAAATGTATGTGATGCCTCGACAGTGATTGCTAAACGTATACATTTTACGGTATTTTTAATAATATTGCTCTTCTCAGTCCGCATGAGTTCTTCATTGTGCACTCCTTTCTCGGCTCAAAGTACTTAACTCTTGGCCGTTCTTGGGCGACTTATCCTTCAATTACTCCATGATATTCGCTACTTAATTCTTACGTCTTATGACATGACAGCAAGATTATATGTGTCCTCTGTGTCCATCTATGAAACATAGAGCTCCACAGTTGTCTTTCTTCTACTATCCCTCGTTAAGCTCATTCCTCAAATAATTTTATGCAAGATTATCATCAAATAATTTTATGCGTAATATGTAATAGGTTCGTATTACAAATAAATATAGAACGAAGTATTTTTCCCACCAAGTATACGCAAATACACATTCTAAAGAGATATTAGAGGTGCAGAAAGAGATATTAGAGGTTTTATCTTTATACACAATGAAGGACGTCGTACGCCAGCCTTCACATCCGCCCGTTTTTATGAAAACGTCCGTCTGAATGACTCTGAATTGTCACATTCTCGACCCCTCTGGGCTCCGCAATCCGGCCGTGAATCGGAACGACTAATGATACTTATATCCATAAACGATCTCGGATAATAATCGTGGCGTACCCGAGAATGGAGTGACTGCTCCCAAATGATTTCCGCGCTCCACCGGGGATGCGGGTTCATTGAGGAAAGCCATGGCGATGGCCGCTTTCACGACGGACGTAGAGATAGAGTCGGGAGGATAAAAGTGCGGCCGGCGAAGTGTCACGCGCAATTCCAGGGTCGACGGGCGGGAAAAGGGATCGCCTCGCTGATGTGATTTCGGGGAAATGGTTTCCTGCGTGTGTCGGGCGAAGGAGCTGTCGGCAACAGAGGGAGGTGCGAGAATAGATAAATCCGTTTCGGGGAAAGAAAGGAAAGATTCTGCCGGCCTCTGAAGAGACCGACAACACTTTTCCATCAACCGGCAGACGTTTCCCTCACGACGGGAGACGGAATCTCAGCCTTTACTCTAAATATGGCCATGACGCAATTAGCCTCGCTTCATGGCTAAAATCCGTGGCCTACTACTTTATTTAGTAGCCTTGAGGTAGCGATGGAATTTCCCGTTATACCGCTACGAGGGCTTAGAGTGCTCAATTCAAATACAAATAAGCTAATCGTTTCCTATGAATATATCTAAATAGTATACATAATGAAATTTTAAATAAAAATTTGTTATTCCACATGAATTTATTAAAGTACGACCTGAATTTCGACGTCGCACGACGCACGTGGCACAGCAGGCTGAAATCGAAAAGAGCAGGCCAAAAATAATATTTTTTCACATTTAAATGTGGAAATAATGACTACATTTCCATATATAGAATAAGCAGTATCAAAAATACAGAATTAATTTTATTTCTAAATAACTTATTTAATGCTGGAGACGTTTGCCAATTTAATATAAAACGGTCTCAAAACATTTTCCCATCTTTTGACAAATTGACTGAAGTTTTTTGCTACTGTCGCGTTATTGTTTTAAAATGCCTGAATTTAAATCATTCTATAATAAAAATTATCATTCTAAAAATACGATGAAGCGAAAGTTTTAATTCAAATGATAATTTTTATAAGTTCTAGTTGACTATTAATTAAAATGTCCTATTTTTCACGTGTTTTTAAAATAGTGTAGAGGAAAACTTAATGTTTTTCACTTTGCTTCACAAAGTGTTTTGTACCACATTATAAAAAAAATTGTTAACATTAATTCTCCAATGAAACATCCTACCCCAATTTTCCACCCCGTTTCTCCTTTATTAAGTTATGTGCGTGAATGTCCAATCGCCCCACACGGAGGTTAGATGCGAACATTTGTTCAGACTGGTCGAGGAAAATTCGATAAAAGTAAGACGAAATTACAGTTTTCTACAATTGCATGCATTAAACATTTCATATTAGTCTTATGGCTCCGTGAAACGCGTCGCACGTTGAAACCTAGGCCGTTCTTTAGTAAATTCATGTGTAATTACATAGTTTTTTACTTTCATTATACTAAGTCGGTTCCACGAAATCACAAGGCAGACAACGAATTATACCAAAAAGTACATGACAATGCTTTGTTTAAGCTCGCAATTATTTTAAATAAATATAGCCGTTCTTCTTCACTGATTTTTAAAATAACCTCAGCCAGTACCAGCTTCATATGGCTATTATTAAAAGAACATGTTCTTAATATTTAGGAAAGAAGAAGCTTTTGTTATAATATGTTGTGTTTCTTATTATGCCCGAAGAATCCGGCAGAACAGCAATAAGTAACGTTTCTGAATTGAAAAAAAATTTGCCAATGTAGACTGTGCTATCACCAACATAGTCGTGTATAAAACCAGGGAATATCAAGCATTCGAAGCAGTCGTTTTCATATTTCTACAATTGCCATTTAATTGAAAATTACAGAGTATGCTCCTCTCATTGTTATTTATCACCTTTCAATCAAATAATCGATTCTACTTAAAGTGTAAATTATTATTTTTTTAATCCGATTTTTTAAATGGATATCATGGAGATGTTCATGTGTGCATACTTGTGTACAAATCTTGTAGCTTAAAGATGAGTGTAATTTGTATAAGAACATATGTGAGATAATCGTGAAAGTTATCAGGATAAAAATGAAACTTGCCATCGTTACTTACTACATTATGAGGCATATTTAGTTACTAACGCAAGCCAAAATAATCTGCTCGGATGAAATTTACGCTACCTTTGAATAACTGAGTGATGAAAATAGTGTAAGAAGTAATTCCTCTGACTTATTCTCGTGGCGTGTACCTTGATCAAATACTTAAACAATTTCTGCATCACATCGAAAAAATTGTTTTTAAGCTAACACTTCTGATAAAATTGAATTTCATATTATGTGTTTTGAATCTCAGCGCGTCCAACAAATTTCGGCTTTTGAAAGCCTGACTCAATGACATGGTATAAAAATGAGTGACCTATCTAATATATTACTTTCGTTGACTAGATTTTTCTTTCATCTTTTGTTCCATCGCTTCTCTATTCCTAGTCTCTTTTTCCCCGCACATATTTCCTCGATGTGCCCTGAACTAAAGGCGACTTAAATTAGCCCCCCACGCTTCTCCACCCCTTAGACAAGTCTTCTCGCCGGTTCTCTGTCACATGTCACCCGCCGCTGAGGGAAATGGTGTTTTTTTTTTCTTTTTGGTAACATTTTTTGCTGATAAGGCCGTGGGCGCTCGTCGGTTCACCGACGGGTAAAGGGGTGTGGAGACAGCTTTAGCCGCAGCATGTTCCAGATTAATGAGACGTGCTCATGTTCGAGAAGGCGCTAAATGAGTCAATGTATACTAAGACTGGTGCTAATTTGTGTTCCGATTTTTTGGGAATTGTTTTATCTTTTTCTACGCACAAAATATTAGATACAAAATACTGTTTATCGCCGGGAATCGAGTCGCATTGCAATATCTCCCTAATTTTCATCTTGAAAGAGCAATCTGATTTAGAAACACAAAATGTAGGATCACAAATTTATGAATTTTACCGTAAATTTAAATTCATGGCAGTGTGGGATAGGAAAATGTCATTATTTCAATGAAAAATGGGAGTTTTGTCGTGCGGTACCTTATTATCACGAGGCTACTTAAAATTATAAAACATAGGAGAGGGAGGTTATTGGTACGCCTTACCACCGACAGGGGATAGTGTCCAGCAGAGGTCAAATGAAAAAGAAGTACCTACTGCCCATCCGTCGCTTACCATGAAGGTATTACATAAAAATCGCAATAATTCTCAAAATAATTGGGGCATGGCTATAGCTAATATTAATCAAATTATTCTTCTTGCCATTGGCCATTGAATTGATAGGAGACATGTAAAATATGAGGATCGCCATTTTTTTAGCATTCTAGTAAGGAGCCTGGAAGTGAAACTACGGAGGAAGAATTCAACGGAAGATGGGTAAGTGAGTGTTGTGGTACGCTTAAGAGAGCCTTCACAGTTCGGCGTTGCGTTGACGACGCGGCTCGCGAGCCAATCACAGCTCATCATAGAGCATTGATGACGTCATGTCACCAGCTCTCTGCGTCGTCGAAGAAAAATTGAACATGTCGGATTTTCTCTGCGTGAAGGCGGCAGTGCGCCGACGATTTCGAATTGGTGTCTGTTTATGGGAAGCTTAGGCATACAAATATGCAAGATTAGCTCTAATGGGAGTAAAAAATGCTATTGATTTCAGTATTCACCATTATTTTGAAGTTTAAACATAAATATTTCATATCTTTCGTAAACATAAGACAAATGTAAACCATAGATTAGATTACAATCACTGAGGAGCATAGATTAGCATAACATATAGAAACCAATTGTTTCACAAGCTAAATACAGTGTGAGAGCTCCTTGCTGGTGACTACGGTCGTTTAAATGCCAATTTATAATTTATAATTGGGCCCTCATGATCTGCTCAGTTGAAGCTATTTAGATAACTTGGCAGAGACAATCTGTTTGAATAACAGTTATCATAAATAAATGCTCCTGATTACTTTTCACTTTACTTATATTCACTGGGTGTATTTTTTTCATATATCACGAGTTAGGTAATAAAACTTAAAGGTCATAATAATGCCTAAGTAAGTGCCATCACCATATACATGAGCGGCTCTATGGCCGCCACATAAACTTACAATGTGCTTAATAGTTAAGAGGAATATTTTGAGAAATGAAATATCGTGAAAATTCCCAAAACAACATATGCATTGTGCGTTTGGCTCGAAATCATAAGAAGATATTCTGGCGGGACGATTTTTAGTAGCTGACGCTTTTCGCCTTTCATTTGCTTTCGAAACGCAGAGCTGTGAAGCAGTGGCGGATACAGATGGGGGGCGCAGGGGGCGCGCGCCCCCCCCCCCCTTGCGGGTCCGCCTGTATAGCCGAACATTGCAAAACCACAATTGTAACTTTTTATATCAAGATGGCATTGTCTTTTACATGTTTATAATCACTTTAAATAAAATTTTCATATACTTTGCCTGTGACTTGATCATCTTTTATTACGATAAAAGTAAAGACAACTCAAGATGTGTTGCGCCCCCCCTTGAGTTTTTTCTGTGTCCGCCACTGCTGTGAAGGAATCCTAACCGCCGACAATGAAATACATCCAGCAGGGGGCGCGGTGGATGAAAAAGAAAGCCTTCCCATCCGTGTCAACTACCCTGTGGGATTCAAAGAAAAATAACTATGCGGCTCAAACACGTTTGATACACAGATTGTAGCTGATCCATTGAGCTAATAATGATCAAAACTAGTTTTCTAGTAAGTGTCAATTTATTTTTATGCACGGTTAAGTGCTATAAGTCCTACTTATTAGTAATTTACAGGAAATAAGGTCTTTATGTTAAAATTTTAGAATAATATTTTGTTTAATACACTTAATTGAAAGTATATAAAACCTCATGCCTACATCTTAATTGGATCGAAAAATTAAAGAAAGAGGTGCATTTACGGTTACATGAAGTTAAATACAAATTTAATAATTGGTTATGTTCAGTACAGGTGAAATGAATACCTATTTTTTCTATTCACTCATTAATTTGGAATGCGTAAACAGTTTTCTGTTGTTCTTGGTGTTCTAAAGCAGCAATGTTATAAATTTTTGTAATTTATTCCAAGAGTGCTGTTGCATCGAACCTTATTCCGAACCATGTTGCTAAGAGGAACCGCATTTACCGATGAACGAAGTAATGTAACTGAGAGACGACAGGAAAAGTTTGAACGATTCATTTTTTCGGAGAGTCCTGGTCATGTCACTTTTGTATACCTACTAGGAAATTTTAATGATTTTCTTTGAATACCACTTTTTTCATGTTTATCTATGTAACGTGAAATTCTAAAAAAGCTATTGATGGCATAAAAAGCTGCTGTACTCACAAAAATTCTAGTTTTGAAATAATACTACATTACACTTTCAATTAATGTACTCCTATAACTATTATATTACTCCAACAGCCATTGGCCATTCTGGTCATGATGTTTCTATTTCAGCAGTACGCAGGAGTTTTTGTAACTCTGTTACATGAGTTACAAAACTTAACTCATGCTTCAAGTACTGAGTGGAGGCTAGAAGTGAAAATAACTACAACTGTGGACTAGACATGGTGGAGTGTAACGGGAGATGGTTGGCGGCGTACGGTGGGACGACTATCCGCCGACACTGGATTACGTCCAGTGGAGGGAAGGCTGATCCACGACCGGCCACCGCGCAAGCAGCCATCAGGCCGATTAAGTGGACCGCTGACGGACAAGGATTACATCAGCGCTCGGCGACGATGTCCCGTGGGGCGAGAGGGAGGGAGGTTCTTGAATGCGATTACACACAGACAGCGTCTCCCCCTTCCAGCCCAGATTTGACACCGCTATGAGCGCAATCTCTTGCCTCCCTTCCCCCCCCCCCCCCCCCCCACTCCCAAAGCAAACCTATGCATCTCACGTGACGCTGATTGCAAATCTCTTCCCCGGTGAGCTTTCGAACTACTCCCCCCCCCCCTCGCCTGTCTGTTTCCTTCCCCTCCCCCTTCCGTTCCTGCCGGTCGACAAGACTGCGTGCGCGAAGTGTAAGGATGAGGGTCGGTCATCTGCCTTCGTTACGGTCGTGTTTGCGACATTGGAATCTGAATGGCGGATATACGGGTTATGCTGTCCCCATGAGGATGTTATCGCGGATGAAACATACAGTCATGTGCTTGGGGGTAGATACGGAAAAATCACCTGTGTTAATGGTAAGGTCTAAAACGCATCCATAACTAATGCGAAATAATCCTAATAATAAATACATATTTTAAGGAATTAGAAGATGAGAAGTAATTTGCTCATCGCATTTTTTTGCACAAAACTATGGCTATAGTATCCATTAGGATGTTATCGAGGGTCACGGATGAACTATGCGGTCCATTACTAACAATTCCCTTGAAAATATATTTTCAATCTATCATTTCTGGAAATCCATTTAGTTTAAAGGGATATTTAACACTAGAACCGCGGACGGGACTTATTTGTCCCATTGCCCTTTGCAAATGTTTGCCATTCATGTACTAGTGGTTTGATCCCTTTGAAATGTACTGAAATTTGCTCATTTTTTATGCTCTTTCAAATGGTCATATTGAAAATATTGTACAATGTTTGGTTCGCGAGAAAAACTACGATTTACCTAGAACCGCGGGATGGGACTTTTTGTTCCCATATGGGGAAAACATACAATTTCAGTTTTTTTGTACACTTATTTTGTATTTAGCATAATAACAGTTTATTACGAAGGGGATCGATGCACAGATACCGTTATTCTGCCAGTTAGAAGCGCAGAAGGGAATAATCTGTGCGCTACGCCGGCCGTCTACTCACGCAGCGCCGGCCGCGTCACCTCTGCCCGGCGCGTCTGCAGGTCTGAGCTTGCAACCAACACGTCGAAATAAGTTTACTGTATAACTAGTTATACTTAATAAAACGTTTTAAACATTACCTAAACACGTGTTTTGTTCACGCAAACCACAAATAAACCGTCAATTATACTTAAACATGACAGGATCAACGTATTTTGTCAATGGGACAAAAAAGTCCCATGCCGCGGTTTTGGTGGGGTTGGAAAGTTCAGCGGTTCTAGTAATAACCGTTGAGCCTATTTTTACGTTCGAAACTCAGGATAATTTAGTGTCTCTTAGTGGTTAGTTTGTTTTTTCCTAATAATAAAATACTTTTTGCATGACAATTTAGGATTACGTAAGTCATCCTGGTGAATGATAGGATAATAATTAGTAGGAATGCAGTGATATAGCTCACGCAAATCTTACACTGGAATGAATTGTAAAAAAGAATAATAAGGAATGCTAAGAAGTGTGAGGTGGTTCCTGAGATACCGAACAAAGAGGAGGATTGGAACAGTTTATTTTTGTCTAAGTATGTCATTTATGTCGGTTTTTTGTTGCTTTTAGAAAAAATATTATTGATAAACTTTGACCTCTTGAAGTCGTTATCGCAAGGGTTAGTTACATGAATACCTATGTCATAAATTACAACGCTATTTGTGCCTAAAATGCATCCACAACTAATCTGAAAAAATCCTAATAATAAATACACATTCGAAGGAAATCGAAAATATAATATATGCTATAAGGGATCAATATGTATTTTTTTCCGTTAAAAATCGTTGTGAAATAAAAATATTTGCACGTAAAATTAGGAAACTTTGGTTTCAGATTGGTAATTTTTTTTTATCAATCATTATATCAGAAATTTCTGTCATTTATATGAAAGAAATCATCATTATAATCACTTTAAATATACCTTGGACAAGAGGGCATACAATAAAATCGCGAGTCTTAGCTTAGCGCATGTTGCATCAATAATCGATGGAAATATCGCTCAGATCGGTAATCCCCCGCCTCCCTCAGTGAATATGATAGGGACGTGATTCAATAGATTGGGTTCAAAGGGATGCCATGCGTCCTGCCCCCAAAGGGAGAGGAGTAGACCAGTGCGTTAGACCAAAAGGGAAAAGTACGTTCATCCCATGGACGTCGCAGCGAATGCCTTTGCCCCTTCTCTGAATTAGCTTCTACTTCAATTGAGCAGTATTATGTCCGTCTTTGATGGTCTATGACGCCGGCTTTACCGCTATACAATTGTACGGTCGGCTGAAGCGTTATGAAATGTGGACATATTTCTCAATTCGGATGAATGACCTCCTCGAACTAGAAGATGAAGCATCTTGACATTACTATTCGTATGTATTAAATTCTATGGTCATTTTCATCTTTACATCAAAGAAAACTCATGAGTGAGGTCCATTTTATCGAAAATGTATTCACTCTCCATCATTTCAGAACATCCATGCAATTAAAAGTGATATTTAACTTTGAACCTATATTTTACGTTCGAATCTCAGGATAATTAATATCTCTCAGCTTGTTCTTTATAGCAGTTACTTTATACATTTTGAATAAATTAAGTGTATTGTACAGTCTATGCTGAACCTCTTCAGGCTTTATCAAGCCCGAAATTTGGTAAAATAACGTACGGTGGCGTTGGGATATTAGAATGGCTGTCAAAACTAGTGTAAGGGTTCACTCTGAAAATTGCAGAATATAGTGCTTGATGATAAAATGGGAATAGTAAATTGAAATAATATGTCTATAATATAGGTAGAAATTTGCCTTAAGCTATATAAATTCGCTGGCAAATAGAGTGCATCTCTATCTAACTGCCACGGTATTAGACAAAAAAATAACGATAAAAACAGATGAAATAGAACTTATCTAGTATTATTGATACATTGAAGCCTTTATTTTTACAAGCGATGGATATACTAATTGCGCACAAAATTTGCTTAATTTATTATGAGTTTTATTTTATTAAGAGCCTGCGTTAAATTTGAACGCATTCATTTTCAGTTAAAAAATAAGACAATGGCAACTTTCTGCTTCTCGTTCTCACTTTTTTCCTATAGATATCAGTTTTTCAATTAAAATTTGTAATGAATATAGCTACCCTCTCAATCTTGATTTACTATTTTTTCCGTACTATTATATAAAATTATCACATAAAAATATGAGAAAATTCTTCGGTCGATTTCATGCACTTCTTTATATAATAATTTAGTGTAAAAAATCGGTAATAAAAAATAAAATTCTAGTAATAATAATAACGTTAATACCGCGCTTTACCCTATTTATAACAATGACCATAATAATAACCACATTTCCAGTTAACAAAATAGTAGTACAAAAACGAACGACATTTATTTTACGATTCAGTGACCACATGATGGTCAAATTATATGAGTAATAAGTTTTATTTATTTGATCAAATTAATCTCAAACTAAAAAACTATTAAATATTAAAATATAGTAAACTAAAGATTATTAAATGCAGCTAATTATAATCTGACATAATTTGTCATGTCCTTGGTTTTCTATGAGGTTTTTCAATGGACTCTTACTACTTAACTTAGTTAGCTGAACTGGATTTTTTTCCATTTTGACTCTATATTGCATGTTTGGATCACTCTCTAACGGTTTCAAAATATACTTCACCATCTTCTATAATACTTGTTTTCTATCCTTTTCAATGTCTTTCACTTAGTACTTTTATTTAAAGACCCAGTCATTTTTTTATTGATATGCATGCAAGAATCACTTTGTACAGTTTGGAAAATATAATTATCAATTTACAGAAAAAGTGATTTTTTTAAATCCTGATCATGTCTTTCGCTAAGTATTTTTACTTGATGGCTCCTTATAGTATTTTTATTGTTATAAAAATGAGCTGTAATGGTGAAAAGAACCGTTGGTATGCTTTTGTTCCTGAAGTGGTCACAGAACATAAAGCTTGCAATTTTTTTCAATTCGGAGATTGGCCAAAAAAAGTAAGGTTTCATTCGCTCACTGGAGGCACTATTTTCAACTGCGACCGCGTAGCTTGACAATGAAGATTTTTGAAACCCTCGAAATGTCAAGAAATAAAGCGCTCCTGCGAGATAATTCTGCGTCGCTCCTCATTCAAGAGCCAGAGTGGTGAAAAATCCTTTTCACAGTCGTCACATTAACGAAAACTTCAGCACTTTTCCCGATAATGAGTCCAATTTATTCGCCCGGAGGGCGCTGCTACCCCATACCACACTATTTCTCCGTCCTCCACTCCTACCCCCTTCATCAAGCCCTCTACAGCCTGAGATGTGATAAAATCTCTGCCAACGCTGTCCCTCCAATACGCCCATCCTTTTATCGCGCTTTCATTGTTTTCATGGCGAAGCGCTACAAGGCCCAAACTCCCTTCCACCCATCTCTTCCCGGTTTTTTCCTTCTCAATTTCTGTTGGTTTTTTTTTGTCCCAAGCTACCACTTTTTCCGCACCAATGCATTTGTCTACTTCTCTCGCGCCAATACTCTTCTTTCTCGGTCTCCACTTCAAATTTCTCTTGTTTTTTTTTCATTTCTCGCCGTGACGTTAAATAGCGAGGTATTCAACCATTTTGCATGGAAAAAAACTGTCTCGCATTCAAACAGTTCTCGCCTGTTTCGGTCAATCAAAATTCTCCAACTCTTCCAACGCACGCCTTCATCCCATTCACCTGTTCTACTTGCCAAGTCTCCAAAACCGCCTTGGTTGGTGGATCCCATTTTTGTTCAGGAAGAGGTATAATTTTTTGCTGTTTTTATATCAAACTTTATGTCACCATTATGTGGAATATACAGTCAAAAAATGTTTTTTTTTATGCTCTAGCTGATTTATGAAAATCTTTCGGCGTTCTCTTCCAGTTATACTTTTGCGCGAGGAGTTCTATGGAAATTTCATATAGAATTTGAACTGTTTGAAGTGTTTTATTTTGGCCAATTTTACTAAAACACGGTTTCTGCAACCAGGCGAGATTTTATATAATGGGAAGAGTTTACATATTCGAGTAATACACTGCATTGTAGGATCCAGTTGCTTAAACCTCGAAATACGGCTGGTAGCTGAAAGGACATCCTAGCTTTATCCAGGCTGGCATTGCTTTTATGTTCTTTCATATACGACATAAAGCAAAATCAGTGTTGTTGAGCTTACATTTTCTTTAAGATTCTATCATGAGAATCATACGTAAAGGCAATTTTGCGGTGGAAAAGAATCTTTCTCTTGAGTATTCCCAAATTTTTTCCTACGTAATTATAAATTGCGCGCAACTCATTCGGGAACCACCAACCCATTTTAAGCGCTATTTGAACAAGAATGAAGTGAAATAATGCGAATATAGAGTGATTAATAAGGCAAGAATCAGGAGATGGAGATGGTGATCCAGAATCACAGAGAATAGGGTTTTACTTCCGTAGATATTGAGTACAACGTCATTGGGGTTCGTTCCTTTTGATTTTAAGTCTCTTAGCGGTTCATCGATTTAATATTAGCATTTTTGTGGCAGTTTGCCGTCTTTATTAAAATTTGACTCTGACCCGGCGGGAAGCATGCGATAAGGTTTCATAAAGTTCATTCACATGATTCACATATTCTTAACCTCCCAAGAAATTCTTTGCATTCCATCATTCTAACTTATGTAAAAGGTGACTGTTCGTACCAGAGTTTTGCCTGGTAGAACTGAAGCATCGTTTTCTGGCAGATTGTTGGTTTTTTTGGAAAAATATTTTCACCAGGAATTTTTTTCTACGAAATAGCACAATGTGTTCAAAGCAGTTGGCTACGTTGACAAGGCCCTGTGTCATAAGGTGAATTATTCATGATCCAAAATTGGGTATGTAGACTGGGTAGCAATGCCCAGTTCTTTTCATACCAAAAAGCACCCGTGGCTGTATAACCACGGGTCTTAAAGCAAATGGAACTCCTTCCCTGACAAATGAAATTCCCAGTCTAAATTTATCTTAGCGTATCATTGTAGGCTGAAACGGGTAATACTACTGAGGTCTTGCTGCACTCTGTAGTAATACCGTCAATATTACCGCGAGTCTAGTCTCGTAGTTTTATGATAGAACGTCAAACTGCGAGGTTCACCGCGACGTTGCACTTGCAGCGGGGCCGACTATGAATTTATATTCCTACTCAAGCCGTCACTTTGGTCAACGTTAAAAAAATAAACTCTAGGTTCTGGGCTCAATTTTAAATTTATTAAACCAACTGAGTCGGCGGTGGGATAACCCCTCACTGTCTAAATAATATCCGCCCAAATACAGACGCCCCTCCGTAAGACCCCTTTTCAAATAACAGGCTCCCTATGGACTGCGTCGCGAATATTTCTCACTCCCCTCCACCCATACCCTCATCCCCCAGAATCCGGACCCTAAAACTCCCTCGCCCCCTTTTTAATAAGGACGCATCCTCCCCCTCTTTTGTTCCCACCTTTTTTTCTATCTTTCTCTCTCGACCAACCCCTTTTCCTTCTCCCCGCGTAACCCTTCCACCACGTCCTTCTCTTCCTTGCAGCCTTCCTTTGAGGAAAAAAATCGTTTCCATATTTTATACCGCGTGAGGCGGGCCGTTTCATTAAGTTTAAACTCTCCCAAAACGTTCCCAAAATGGTTCCGAGGACGTGCACTTGAAGCCCTATTAATTATTAATTTCCTCCCTTCCTTCCTCGCGACCTCTCTCTCTCTCTCTCTCTCTCTCTCTCTCTACCGTGAGTCAACGCCCCTGTTCTTCTAAGTCATCCTCCACACCCCCCTCCATGTTGCTTCATCCTTCCCTCCCACTCCTTCACTGCCACTTCCTAATGAGTCCGTTGCTTTAACTTTCCTCGCGGTCGGGGAAGAGGTGTCCAAAAATCTGGTACCGTTCGTTGTAGCGTCGGGAAGCAATGGTCTCGTAAACCGATTGTCTTTTGTTGTTCATTGTGATAGAGTTTAAAAAATCCGTCGTCACTTTCGCAGAAAAGTTGATGACGTCACGACCTCATACCGAGCAGGAGTCGGCCTTACAAAATGCAAATACTGTAATTAATCATAGCATGGATCTTTGAAGTTTCTTAAAATCCATTTAAATGTTTTGTTATTGTTAGGATTAGTTTTGCTATTTCATAACTGGGCAAACAGAATATAGTAAAACTTTTTGAATTTGTACTGTCGTACAATTTATTAACGTCATGACAGAACTTGACTTAATGCTTTCGCTTCATCATAAGGGATATGGGACCAAATATAGTTTCACCCGAAAAATCATAGAACGTTGCATTATACCTATCTGTGCTTATATCAGTCCTCGGTGGCATCGAGAAAATTCTCATCTTTTAATAATATTAATATTCGTATACTTTAATTCCTCATTTTTCTAAATTCTTTTGTTGTCTCACCACTTATAATAAGCACTTTTTCTTGAATTATTAGGACTTATATTAATGTATTTGCTATTTGCGTCAACGCCAAGAATAATTGCTAATTTGAAAAATATTTATTGAGTTTGCTATTTGCATGCTCAATAAATGTTTTTCTTCTCTGTATACTATCGCTCACTCAGTGATTCAAAACAAAGTTTGTTCTAGTTATGTTAGGGTAGAGCTCACTC
The DNA here is from genome assembly GCF_921293095.1 of Ischnura elegans. NCBI lineage: Eukaryota > Metazoa > Arthropoda > Insecta > Odonata > Coenagrionidae > Ischnura > Ischnura elegans. The sequence continues at coordinate 88,519,318 of NC_060249.1, forward strand.
CAGCAATAACCTAAGGCGTGTGAATATCTCTCAGAGTCAGAGCCGTTTTCTTTCCGTGGGCCATCTCACGTTTCGAGGATTTTGTGATTGAGCTGTCCGAAGGCATAACGCGTGATATTTTTTTCTGTTTCGCATCCTATCAGATGTTTTGTATTTCCGAGTCGAAATATGTTACTAATAAAGCCGTATTTTTTTAATATGGCCAAAAAGTTGTTATCTAATATTTTCTTTGATTCATAAATGTCAGAATCCTCGAAAATAACTGCCTACTAGCGATGGAATATTTCTTTTCGTTGATTGTTGCGTCGGGAACCAATGGCCTTATATTCCGATTGTCTTTTATTTCTCATAGTGATAGAGCTTGAATAATACATGCACCCATATTTTTCCGATTTTTTTCGTTCTAACGCCTACTTCTCGTGTTATTCGCTGCGAAATAAGCGACGGCCTCAACCCTTTCGCACATAAGTTAATGACGTCACAAACTCATACCGAGCAAGAGGTGGCTTCTCGAAATACTGTATTTTTGACATTACACAGAGCTCTGAAAATTCTTGTAATCCATTCGAAAGTGTACTTATCGTAAGGATTCGTTTTGTAATCGCATGTCAGGGCAAATAGAATATAGTAATAAAAATTATTTTGCACTGTCTACAATTTATTAACACTTTGCGTGCCATGGGCGTAATATTACGTCCTGTTAATCTTTCTGAAGATTGCCATGGACGTAATGTTACGTCTTTCTATTTTAATGACTTTGTTTGCGTGAAGCTGTAATATTTCGCCCGTGGTACTTTTCCAGTTTACTTCATAGCGGTTCTGTTATTTCAAAAATCAACTGCTCGACGGAGAAAGAGTTCTTTCAATGTCTTGAGGACGAAAAGTCCTCTCTGGCTACCGACACCCTTTTCTCAGCCTACTTTGTGTGAAAATTCTTTCGCGGAAAGAACCGTTCGTTGAGGGTGCAGTGACCCTTTTTGTCATCCAGGATTTTGAATGATTTGCTTGGAACAATGCTTTTTTTATGATTTGCACGGTTTAAATAGTTCAAATGGAGCGTAATAAAAAAGATCATGCATTTTATGGCGGTACATTGTTTGTTGCAACTTTTTTATTTTTCAAAATGAGGTAGGTTTTCATTATTAAAATATATAATTAAAAGATAGCAATACATATTATTCAGCTTATTCATAAAGGAGAGCAAAGTCCATTTTTATTGAAATACACATTGATATAAATATATTTTTGATGCTAATGTTTAAAAAAAAAATGCGAATTTAGTAGAAATGGCTGGATTTTTCAGTAGGGCTTAGAAATTAGCGGTCCGCACTCAAAGTGTTAATGTCTTGACTATACGTGTCTCAAAGCTTTCGCTTAATCATCCGGTCCATGCTTATGTTACTTAGCATAGTTGTAATAGGGTAGTTTCCTTCATCAAAGAAAACGAAAGGCATTGATTGCGATTCGTTACCCACCATTAGTGTATTCATAATACACAAATTATTTGGTTTTTGAAATACCGGTTTAGACGAATGGCAAGGATCAAATTTTATCCTCATTTGAAAAAGGCCAGATTGGCGCCCATGCGATTCCACTCCACGTGACGTCACAGGGACCTAGATTCTACACGAGAGGATAGGAGTTATACATCGTCTGAGGTTACCAATGCATGCATGAGGCACAGAGCTCAGGGAAACATGTCTTAATAATCACCTACTAAAACTGGCTAAGGTCGGAAAGTTTTCTTCGTTTGATAAGGTATTAATAAACCTTTTTTAAGCCAAGCGCTACCATTCAGCAAGGTACTCGGCTACCCGCTGGCAGCCTGCGACGTATCAGCGCTAAGCCTCGCCTCAAGGTCACCTCACCGGGCGGGAGGGGGAACCAGAAATACGACGTACGGAGATATTTCCCGGCATTCATACTTGAGCGTCGCGTTTTCGCGCGCTTGAAAATTTTCACTTTTCATTTAATCGCGAAAAATAGATATTGTCATTTAAAAATCTAAAAGCGTGAAATACGTACTCCAGGAGTAATAATCTTTCGATTAAGGCAATAAAAAATAATAGGAAACCACCCTATTGTGAATATTAGAGCGCTTTATTGTACCTATCTGTGCTTTTATCGAAGATCTCGGTGGCATTGACTTACTCAAGAAAACTTCCCTTCCATGGTAGAGCATATACTGAAACTGCATATCAAGTTTTCGCAACTCTAAATTGGTATATTTATTTATATATCATCAGTTGCCTCTCCCCCAATCCTCTGCTACTTCTTCAGCTATTCACCACAAAAAATGAACGGCCTCAATTCCTGTCATTTAATAGAGCTCTGGTAGTTCTGCGAATCCATTCAAATGTTTTCTAGTTATTTAATTCAATTTCAGAGCATTTCATTCATCGGAGGAATTGATATATTTTCAGCTTCCAATTGAATCTTTTCTGTTTCACGTGAACTAATTCCAAACAGAAATAATTTCTATTCAATTTTTTCATGAAGATACGATTCGGTTTGCTATAAATGGGAATAAAACTTTTTTTAGTATACTAATACTCGTTTACTTTTGTTTCCCCGTATTGCTATATTCCGTTATTATCTCACAACTCATCATAAGCACTTCTTTCGAATTACTAGGACGTATATTTGTCATGTTTGCTACAGTCGGATCGAACACCAAGAATATTTTGTTAATAATAATATAACTTTATTCCACTCGTATGCAATTACAATACAACAGAAAACCCTTTAAGAATGGTGGAATGTAAAAGTACTCCTTGTGAAATCGTTTTGAAGCTACCATCATACACTGTTTATACAGGACTGGTGCTGTCAATAAATGACAAATAAATTTCTTTTGTTGAATTCGGTGGTATTTTTTCGCTTATTTGCTCGTATTGCTCATTTAAAAAACATTTATTGAGAATGGTATCTGCAAGCAAATATCCGTTTGAATCACTGAATGAGTGATAGCATGCAGAGAAAAAAATACATTTATTGAGTATGCTAACTGTCATCACTCTCTCATGATCCAAAACCCAAGTTTTCTATGGTTAGGTGAGGGTAGAGCTCACTCCAGCATTAGCCTGATCTGTGTGTCTATCTGTCAGAGTCAGAGACATTTTCTTCCTTTAGGCCACCTCACGCTTTCTGGATTTTGGGATTGATGTTTCCGAAGGCATAAAAAGGATTTTTTCTTTTTTGCTTGTTATAAAGTACTTCGTTTTGATTTTGGTGTCAAAAAAGTCACCCATAAAGCCGTATTTTTTAATATAGTCAAGAAGTTGTTAACTATTATGTGTTTTGAGTCATGAATGTCAGAACTCCTCGAGAATAACTGTATACCTACTTGAAATGGAATATTTTCTTTACTATCTCTACTTAAGGTCTACAACCTTCCAGACCTCCAGTCACATGGCAAACTTCTTAAGGGCCCCTCTTAGCGAACTAGGGTAAACTTAATGTCCATTTCCAACCTAGAAGCTCGACTGGAAACAAAACAATGGGTGGCCTTTCGTCCGGCGTGAATGTTTGGATTCTCTGTAGTAAGCGTCTTTTCCACAAATGTGAACCCTTTCGGTGTTGTAATAGCAAGCGGTTGAAAGTGTAATTGTTTGCTCTGAGGTGACGATTGTCATTCTCTCGTATTGTGTTTGCCACAGTATCCCCTTGGAACTACCTAGAAACTGCTCTGAAAATGTTCCTTGGAGTGGCAGAAACTTTGAAACGCAAACGAATGAATTTAGTTTGCTGAGGAACAAATTTGCCGTCGCTACGGTCTATACCCCACTTCACCCTAAACGGGAGGAACTCGGCTATTCTGAATTCTAGTGCTATCGCATGGCTTCTATTAATGCTTTGCGTTCCGTTCTAAAAAAATATCAAACAGATATCGAAGTTTTTCCCTATTAAATAAAGAGCAAAAACGTGTGCTCTGTGCACGTAAATATGTAAATCATGCATTTGTTTGGAAAAAGAAGTATGTCCACATAACTACTTACCTAATCAAAGCCGATGCATTGCTTATTTCATGCGTTTTATTTTAATGTGGTTCACCATTGTGGTAGTATTTTTATCCACATAGAAATGTCTGGCATTATATTATTCGACGCGTATTAAATCCTTCGAGCAATGACCGTAAGATGGAGCAATGAAATGGTATTGTACATAGGCACAGGCATACATGTATTTCGTTTAAGGCAGGTTTATGCTTTATTGAGCACTTAACACGGCTGAGCGAATGTTTTACTTGAAAATATATCTCAACACGCTGTATGAATAAATGATTACATTACCTTATATTAATAGCAAATGAGAGAGAATTTTTTTTACTAAAAATTGAATGGTGACTTTGAAATATGTTCTATTATTGCAGTTTATTAACAATGGCCTTGAATCACAGCTCTAATTCTCTTTGAGAGAAAAGCAGAATTGAGATTACTAGATTAGTTTTAGATGTACTCCTTTCCGTAAATGTAGTGGTATGCTGAATCCAGGAGGTATGAGTGAAATTATGCCACATTAACATGGTTATAGTACAACAGAATGTACTGGCATCCTTAGTGATAGAGTATTTATAATACATATAAGTGTTGTTGTGAATAAAGTATTCGAAAGCTGACTTCCACCGCACTGTTATACTGCTTCTTTCTATGGATAATTTTTTATATAAAATTTACGGCAGATATACATATTTCTCTATCATTCAACGAATTAAATTAATTGGAAATTGCCATAAATTAATCGCTTTGTTTCACTGAGTCAGTTTTTTTCTATGCATTGCAGTTATACATGCAGCTTAATGAAGCACGATATAAATAATCGTAAAATCATTTTTTGTACCTTAAGGTCTTCTTCTAACATAAGAAATATATATAACCTAAAATAGGATGAAAATGGATCTCGAGAAAAATGAAAGAGCCTTACAGATTCCATTTATCAAAAAATATCATTGTTTTCTCATTAATTTTGCTGATTTTAATGATCAGTGTCATCTCCAATGAAACATTTAACCGGACAAAATGTTAAATAAAATTCATTCGTGAATGTACGGGGACATCATTGAGTCACATTTTCTACTTATAAACCCTTCCATGTCGGTTGGGCCTAGAATTTATGGGTTCAGTTATTTGTATGGGTTATAAGAGATTCTTCCTGCTTCAGCGACCCCAAATTTAATTTCTTCTGCCCTTGACTTTTCAGCGCAACTCTCATGCCTTAATTTCAGCTCTATCTTGCATCTGAATACTGTTCTAATCTCTGAAGTTGACATGAAGAGTCTTTACCGGAGTCTTCCAAAAATCATTAACAAGTAATATTCGTATAATGTTCCAGTATAGAATTTCCAGCATGGTGCATATGTTGAAAAAGGTTGAACCAGCATTGTGGTGGTGGTACCAGTATGACCGTACACCGTACCGTACTCCTCTCTGACCGTACGTACCAAGATCGGTTGTAGGTACGTCGTACAACCGATCTTGAAACAGTACGTTTTGCTCTCTGCGGTTGTTATTAATAACACCCAAGGCATATTTCACTCAAACTATTAGGGCTAACTTTATGTATACATTCCCAAAAAATTACGACTTTTGGTCGCGAAAATATATAAGACACCTTACACACAAATCATTTCATTAATTGGAAAAATTCTCATCTCAAGGAGGGGTAAAAAATTATAAATTTTAATTACCAGAAAATAATTAGGAACAGGCAGTGTTCTCCACAGAATCCTAGTAGTTTGTTTAAAGCACTTCTGTATTAAACACCCACCACACAAATCATCTCATTCATTGCTAAAATACTATTATCCTCACTAAGAAGTGCATATTTGTCAAACTCTGATGAAAAATGTTGCTCTTCCATTGCTAATAATCACTTTAATAAACAGTAAAATCTGTTCTATTACTATTACCATGAAGCAACAGAGCAAAAGCGAAAGGAGATGTAGTATCTCGTCATTGTGACGAAGAGGAGAATCACTGGTGGTTATGTGAGAGAGATTTCGTGGAGTGCAAACGAATTTTACCTTCCATCCGAGTGTGACGCAGCATCCCTTCTCCTCTCCGCCGCAGACACGATTTTTGCACAGATTTTGCAACAGTAAAATAAAATTCGAGCGCCGGCGAATACCACGTGACTCGCTTCCGGGACTTCCCGCGACACGAAATTTTCCAGCCGTTGATCTCCTCCGGGGAACGGAGAAATCTCAATGGGCGCAAAGTGGCGACAGGCGAGACTTTCGGTACGTGATTCCCCGATTCGCGTGAAGTGAGAATCTCCGTCGCATACAGTCCCCTTGCGTGGAAGGATAGAGCAGTATAATGGAGGGACGGCGGATCCAAAGGGAAGGGTGGAAGACCTCTCCCTATCGCACGTAACTCAAAACCACGGTGAAGAGCCCAGTATCCAACTTCGCCAAGGGATCCATCTCATATTCCCGGAGCCGTATTTGTGCTAACAATGAGATACTTTTTCCCTACCTAATCTTGCGTGTGGCATTTATAATGCGTGCATGAAAGGTAACAATCCGTTGAATTGGTTTGAAAAGGTTCAGACTGAAATTTTTTACCCTACGAGGTCAAACTCCCATTTTAACCTATTATAACCCAATGCTGCTTCTGAGAAACATAAAAAATGAATGCATTTTCAGGTCTATTCAGGAAAGATTTAAACTACGTGTTCTTTTGTGCTGTAAAGTTTAATGGCATAATATGTATCTGACATAATAATAATGACTGAGTAGAAAATTTTCTCATTTAAAAAATGAGAAATCTTGAAATTTAACATCTCACAGAAGCAGCTCTGGGTTAGAAAAGGTTAAGAATCAATTTGGCAAAATAACCAAAAAGTAATCACGACTTTCCAACAAAAATTAATTTTGGCACCTTTAGAGTCATTTTACCTCACACTACTAAAGCACTGGCAGCAATAGCAATTGACATTGTGGGGAAAAATTCTTTTGTTTTTTAATTTTGACATAGTTATAACTAATTTCCCAAAAGTTATGCGTGATACACTTATATTTTGCCCATAATAAATACGATCGTAATGTGAAACGGCCCACCCTGCACTTTGGTTGAAAAAAAAGGAACTGATTATCTAAAAATATGTAATTCGACTTGATAGCGTATTGAATACACAACTGAGAGAATTCAAACACGTTTTCTCCTAATTAAAGTGATGGATATTTGAACCTTGTAAAAACCAATTCAGGAAAGTTAAGGGATGTGGACAACGGAATGCATATCACAAATTGATGTAACGTGTTCAGGCTGTTATTTAAATTATAAAATTTTATTCGTATATTCTTGAGATTGCTCAAAGCATTGGCACCTTTGTGCTTTTCATAAATTGCAAATGAAATCACTTTTGTAATAATATTATTGGTAAATGTCATTTTCCTAACAAGGTTTCAATTACTTTAAATCCATTTTTAATACCATGGAAATTGCAAAACAGCCAAAATCTGGGCCGCAAAATAAAATTTCTATGGAGAATAATGAAATGATATCTTTTTCAAGATATTTTTGCTCTAAAAGTTTTCTGATTTTATTCTGTGAATTTCATTCATATCTAAACGAGTAAAATAAATATTCATTTTAAATATATAAGTTACCAGTGCTTGATACATATTAATTATGATTTATAGCTTTTATTCAGTTATTCTAATTACTTATAAAATTTTATTCGTATATTCTTGAGATTGCTCAAAGCATTGGCACCTTTGTGCTTTTCAAAAATTAGTTTTCAAAGTTAGTTTTCAAAAATATTTTCACCATTGCTTTAAATGTCAATGGTTCCTTAGGCAGGATAAATTGATAATCCTGTGTAGAACTTTACAAAGAAACTTTCAAATTCACCTTGAAATTTCAATGGCGATGGTTTATTTATATGTACTTCATTGTTCATTTACCAATAGCAGTTACTATTTATAAGGGAAGTGCGATTTTACTTTGACATTTTCGCCCATTAAATTTCATTCAACGTTAAAATTCGGATGCAGAAGATCATGGTTTTAGCGTTCGAATTAAAATAGTTTTCGCACTTTTATTGGCTGACGCATACTATATTTGATCAATCATTGGCAAAAAGGGCTTAGTTTTATAAGAAAGAAAGCTCAATTGGCATTCAAAAAAGATTCGAATTATAAAATTTGATTTTGTAAATCATCCTGTGATATAACAAAACATATAAATCTCAGTTTTGAATTGTCCTCAAAATTATTGCTTTAAGGCTGCCTATGATCTTCGTGCTACCTTCTAGAATGAATTTAATTACAGAGTTTACAGAACAAATTTTCATGAAATTTCTGCGCATACATATAAATGGCGCCTAATGAATTTTGACTTATCTTATCTTCTCTTGATATTTCTTACTTATCAATAGACTCTAAGGTTCTTCTTTAATCTCTAAAACGTCACTGATGAAGTTTTGATCCTGTTTTCATCTATTTTCTCGAATACGTCATCAAGTAATGTCACCAGTGATTTTAGAACCAGAGACATAAGGAATAAAACTATGTAATTCACAAATAACGTTTTATTACCGTATGGAACTAGTATTGCATTCGGAAATATTCACCATTAAAGGCCAGTGGCCTCTGCAAACAAAAGCCTATTGATAATGGCCTATAAAATTTAACTAATCCTATGCTTTGCTCTAATGCCGACATCTCGACAAGTGGAGGAGGAAATGTGGGGTCCATTATGTAGCAATTTGGTTTCCTTAATAAATCACTCATGCCGTAAAATCTAAGTAGTTGTTTCATATCTTGCTATTTATGTTCCACTTCAATAATATCCGTTATTGACTGTTATAAATGTCAAGGGCGTACCCAGGATGTAGGGGAGAATGGGGGGTGCAAGCCAAGTTGTAGCATTTTAGCATGAAAAAGGTGAATGAAACCAACATTTTAGAAAATTATGACAACGATTTATTATTTTATGAGACTATATCCTTGAAAAAATTGTTTTATCATAGTTATATATCGTAAACTAATACATATCATTTTTCGTGGGTTTAAAGAAAATTTGTCGAATACTTTCGTTTCAATTCCGTACTGATTTTGCTCAAAGACTTTTGCGAATTTTGCTTCTAGGGGGGCAGCTCCCCCCCCCTTGCCCCATGCTGGGGAAGTCCATGATAAAGGTAGAAATTGTTTTAGAAATTTTGTTTCATTCTCTTTATGGAAATGATGTTTCAAGGGATCAGTGAATGAAATGTAGAAATACATTAACTTATGTAATCACATTTGTCCCTCAAAAAATAGAAAACTTAAACCCTGGTCGCATTAATCCAAAATTATGGATAATTAAGGTGCAAGAAGATTACCTTTGCTGTTTGTTTAATATAAATAAACTAAGCGATAAAAGTGATTAACTTACTTTGCGTTTTTTTATTCTGACATCAGAGTCAACTTTATTACATTGCGCGCTAATGAATCCAATTAAGTTGCGACTTTATGTGCCATGCTTTTATAATTTTTATATCATAATACTAACGAAAATGTATTTAAACAAGTCACTCATTAATCATACGAAAAACTTCGCTTTTTTTAATGAATGCGAATTATCCCTAAGCCATCGTTAACAAGATGGTGAGGATCGTAATATGGCAACTCTCTTGCTCAAAATATTTGTTTTTTTTAGCCCGGAAATTGCTATACTTGGACCAATTTCCCTATTAATACTCTTAGTCATAGTTTTCCAATATTTATGGATATTAGAATGGATATGGATGTGGATTTTAACTGAATACAGCCTTACCAATAAGGGAGAAAACACCTATAATAGAAACCTGTAATTGTTTCAAGAAAAGCTGAAACAAGTTTACACTGCAACTGCATCAAATTAAAGCTTGCAAACGGAGATATTTTGAAGATAAAAACGCCAAAAGTGAAACCCGATTTTTGGTGGTTAATCAATACAGAATCATTTTCTTTTAAGTGCCGTCTCCTCCTAAAAGGTTGGCTGTTGTCGAGGCTATTCTTTATCCTGATTGGACTGACTGGATTACGCATTGCCCCTAAAAAATGTAGGCGTTCGATAGATCGGTATGGAGCCCACCTTGATCTCGGCCATTGGCACGAGCAAATCACCCGTTCATGGTAGTAAAATCTTTCCCTTATCTATGTGTGACTTAATGCGAAATATTAAAATGTATGACATTGCGAGAGAAGTATTTCATGGCGAGTGGGGCGTGCAGTGGGCTCACATGGATTTGAACTATGAGCCCACATTTCTGTACTGCGGCGTTCAAACGTTCATTAGGCCACTGTGTGTCGTGGTGCCTGGCCTTGCTGCTGCTGGTAGCTGGTTATCGTCTCACAAGTTAAAACAGCATGCGAGTCCCTCTTATCCTTAACATCATAAAAATCAGCCCCTAAGCATTTAAAAGATTTGCTTCTAGTTAGAACATGAAATCCAACCTTATGAATTCATATGCATAATACAGTTCAGAGACATGAATATGGGCCATTCAAGCACGCATCCACTGTTAATACCCTTGGTTAAAACAGCGATTGCCTCTCAACATTTGTCCCAAAAGGCCTAAAGTCTTTCTCTGTTTCGTGTAAATAGAATAATTTAGTTTCAAACAGGAATAGAAAAACTGGCAAAGTTCTTTCACGCTCGCAATCTGGAAATTATAAAATCCCCTAGAATTTAAATTCAACAGTAGTCTCTGGAAAAAATTAGAGCACAATCTTTGAATGTCAAATCTGTTCTTTTGCGTGAAATATCACGAAAACCGCAGTTGTTCCTCGCCTGTCAGAAATAAAAATGCCCCAAATTGAAGTTAAATAAGTGTTAAAAATAGCCGTACCATCATAATGTCGTCTGTGGGACTGTCCAATTTTTGTAACTTTTGATAAAACCTAGGTTTCCCACGTCAGCGCCAGAAATTCAACCCGGTCCGTTCTGACACCTGGTCCCACAGGAATGGATAGTGGGGAAGCGTAGACGATTTTTGTAGCCGTATAATCTCGTGAAACGTGACATGATGACCTATGCCTCAAATAATGCGTGAATCTCAGGTAGAAATAACGGTCAAGATAAGTGGTTTCCACTTTCTGTGAAAAAGGACTATTTCATGACAGAGTTTAGATAAATGGCCAAATTCTAATTGTCATTACTTTTAATGAATTTACTGATCTCCTACGATATTTTTTGTCGTGTATCGAGCTCACATTATCGTATCAGTCATATTTGAGCGTAAGCCGGTGAAAAGATTTTCCAATATTATCAGTGTGCCAATGGGCGGGCGCAATCCGCTAATTCGTTGTAACCTAGGAAGTACGTTGCCCCTTAAAGAAGAGAGCATAACGGTGCATTTGTTAATTTTCTCTTATATTTTTTCGTCGATGATTTAGTTCTAAATCATTTCGACATTAAGTTATGAGAAAATAGTGTTGAATGGAGCACATGTGTTTCCAGTGAAATGAATCTATTGGCTGTGTAGCGAATTTTCATGATCAGTGCTCTCCATTTAATTTTAATTAAATGGTGTGAAAATAGAAGGTTGGAATAAAAATGCATGCTTTCGATTTTACCTCATCCCTTACCACAATTCCCATTGAATAATATTTTTATTTCTATAATGTATGAATTGAAAATTTTTAAATTCATAAGCGTAGTACTCTGTATTATAAATAGTTATAAATGCAATATATAAGTATTGTCCGGTTACAAATAGCATGATTTTTATATTCAGTTTTTTTGGAAATTTATTTGGTGCTCCAAGAATTTATTTAAAAATTTCATGAATTGTTTCAGAGTGATATGTTTATCATAGTAAATTACTATTGGTGTTTTTACATTTCAATAAATCCGTTATTGGCAAAGCTGATGTGACTCCAGTTTTGTCTTCCTCTTATTTGCACTATGTAACTCCTCTACTTCTAAAAAAAACCGCTATTTGCGTTGTAAGGAGTTTTTTAAAAATAAACTCTATTATTTCTATCAAATAAGTGAAATGATACGGATGTTTTCCATTCGATCCTTGTCGAAAAGAAAACAATGACTAGAAGGGGTTGTGGGTCTCCCTCGTTCATAATTTTAGAATACTTTTCGAGCATTACTTTAGACGAAGAATTCTACGGGTGTTTTAAAATTATTTCTTTCAATCGATCAGTGATATTTACAGCTGATGTGACTCAATTTCTTCCTTTTCTCCTATTTTCTTCATAAAATTCCTCCATTTCTTGAAAAATATTTTTGTTAAAGAAATTTTGTTCCGATATCCAATCAAAACGTAAATGATGACCCATGCGTTTTTAGGAGAGTGCTATCTAGATTGCAGAATCCCTTGAGTGGCAGCATTTGATGCGCGATAAAATGCATCTAGCAGCGCCTCCATAATAAAGGAGTGTAGTAATTGAAAGAGGGAAACTGCCCCAGACCATCCTTCCGATAATGGTGTCCGTTGGTGCATCCTCCTCTGCGTTGGTCATAAAAGTATTTCAGAGATTTATTGGGTGATAAACCTTTCGGACGGTCATAAAATGCAGTAGATTAGGCCCCTGAGCTCGTGGAGTTAATTTCTTCAATAATTTTCCTGTTTTCAAAAGGGTCTAATAACCTTTTAAAGCCAGCATCATTACGGATGCGTATGGAGGTAATTGAAACTTCTATCTGCCATGGATCACTAAATTTTTGATGAATTCTCATAAACTTGAATCCCATCTTTTATCTGATAATAGACCACTCCTCTCTAGTAGTCATATTTTTCTCGCATCTTCTGAAGACTTTATTTTTTCTTTTAACGTATAGCTAGCCACTTCATCTCTTGATAGATTCTCCTGAAATAATCCAATTCCCATATTTTGTTACAACCATTAATATAAATTTCAAAACTTTGTAGCCTCTTTGCGTAGATTTATTTATTGGGAAATTTCCATCAGGAATTGTCATTATTTTTTAATTTTGCTCATGATGCTACAAAACTCTATGCAGGACATAAATATAATTACTATGAGTTGGAGCAAGTGCGAATGCCGAAGAGGTTAAAAATTAGGCTTCCCAAATGAATCATTTCAGAATTACAGTATATGATGATGATAGGTCTCCATTTTTCTTCCGCTCATTTCTACTAAATTACCCCTAGATAATAATTTGTAATATTTACGAATTGATTGAATCAATGGGAAAACGTGATAGCCACATGTATAGCCACATGATTAGCTTCTGACTGAACAAATGTACAATTTTGATATATTAAATCCATACTGGTGGTCATTGGTTATTAGAGTAAGCTCATGGATTACTCCATTCTTTCATTAGAACTTTCATTTAATTTTACCATCAAATGAAGAGTGGAAACATGATTATAACAGAATACTTAATATTTTTGTTACTTAATTCACTGAGTGTGTCCACCAGGTGTATTTGTAGTATTTTTGTATTTGGGGAGTGTCTTGGTTTGTGGATGAAACAAGATGGAACGATTAATGCACATGATACCTATTCTATCTATTTTAATGTGAAAGTTATTAATATGCAATTAAATGGTTGAGGCTCAGTAATACACCAAACAAAACTAGCGCAATGATAACCGTATCAAAAAATTTGTACATTTTTTAAGCGTCTGGGGGTAGGGCACGTGCCCTCGTCCCCCCCTAAATCCGCCTATGCTAACAGATATTTATGTCTCGTTCCAAATTCACATTCCGAAGCTTTTGGGAACCCCTCCAAAATTTCTCGCGGTGTGAGATTACTCAGAGAAAGGAATTGATCCCCTGCGTTGGGTGACAGTGACCCGCTTACAACTTAGTCTGGAGTGAGCTATTTTTTCATTTATCAAAACAAACATTCAGATTGAATTACGAAGTAAGGTAGGCACGCATTCGTAGAAGCGTAACTAGGAATATGCTTTTGGGGGAGATGAGATGGCCTGAAGTGGCGACCCCTTCCCCCCCCCCCCCCCTCAGGCAACGGGAAAATTTTGTTGAAAAATGAGATGCCTGGAAATACATTTTACATGATTTTGACACTAAAAAATTTTGATTAAAGCAGATGCAGTCATTATGTGTCAAAACTAGACAATAGTTTAATTTTTTTTTATTTCTCTGAGGCTTTTGGGGGGGAGATATCCCCTCATCCCCCCAACAGTTACGCCACTGCGTAGAAGGCTATTCGGGTTTACCGCCGCGTAAGTGCTGCCGGTTTCCAAACTCAGGGCTGACTTGGTGTCCGTAAAGTCGGCAGCAATATCATAAAGAATCCGAAGGAGAACCCAAATAGCCTTCCGTGACACAATAGGCCGGGAAAACACATGATAATTTTTATGTACGCCTTATTCTCAATTAAGGTTCTGAGTTTGAAAGCAGTGAAACTGTTTGAGAGGTCATTTTGATAAAATATGAGTCGATATTTGAAAGTTCAAGCAATTGAAGAACAGGCTGTATAGGCTCTACACATTTCAGACTTATTATGTAATTTAAATTTCAAGCAGTTTAAAGAATCAAACGCACCTTTTTACTATAGATCAGTATAGCAGGTGTCCCAGGAACGTCAAAAATTGGTGTCAAAAATGAAAAAAATGCGTAGGTCAACCTACGCTCTTATATGACCAGATATTATCTGTATGATAAGCTGTTTAGCTATTTTGATTCAACCTCTATCCGGAAATCGGAATATTTTTGTCCCCAGATTTAGCATAGCTGTTCTTGCAGCCGAGCGAATGACATCCGAGGAACACGGAATGGAGTACGCGCAAAATTTCCGGTTCCCTGAACGACTTAAAGGCGTGCACAAAACGCACATCATAGATAGAGTGCCACCGAGCCAATTGCGTCTCGGACGATTATTTATCGTCCGCCGCTCCCGACTGCCGGCGAAAGGAGAAGATTAATATCGGGGGGGTCGGCGAATAAAAGCATTCGCATCACGGCGTCGCGGAGACACGTAGCGGAAGCGATCCCTGGGATACATACATGTGCGTATATGACTGGACGTGATGAGGACGAGAAGTGGGGGAAATAATGAGTGGCAGTAGTGAATGCGCTGGGGGTGCTGCAAGGATCACCGAAGGATGACGAGGTTTTTTTTCAGGGGAGGGGGTGGGGCGAAAGGTTTATGCACTTACTCGCCCGTGGGATGGGGTATCCACGAGTAAGGGGTACGGTGGTTGGTAATAAGAGTATGGGGGACTCGTCTGGTGCTTCGGTAAGATTGGAGGTGTGGGTTAAGCCTCCCTTTGGGGATGGGAAGAGGACTGGTTTTTAGTGGCACTAAACTTCCTTCTCATCGGGCCATAAACTAGACCGAGCGAAAGAAGCATGGCTGGAGCCAGGGGGAGAGGGGAGGGGTTTTGGGCCTGTGCAGAATCTGCTGGAATGGTCCCTTGGGCCGGGGGCGCGGAGACCAAGGGGCAGGGTTACTGGTAAAGGATAAGTAGATAGGAATGGAGGAGGGGGGAGGTTGGTATTGGGTTTACTTGAGTGTTAATACGGCGTCACGAGAGACGTTTTTATTCACATACGTATTCGCCTTATTCCATATGTGCAGCCAGTGACGGATTTAGGTGGGGTCGTTGGGGTCATGGTCCCTCCCCCCCAAATTTTATCAAAAATTATACTATTCTTTTGGCTATCACTCATGTTACAGTGACATTACATTATGGCTTTGGTCGTTGTTGGTCAAAGAGTATGTTCACCAGCAGGCACTCAGATGAGACAGTTGTCCTCTTGTAAATTTTCATGATTCAAAGATGGATGGGGTGGTTTTTCCAGCTAGAGTGTCGCTTAACCTATTCCCATGTTACTCATTAATTTTTGGGACATAGCTATTGGTGATAATTAGAGACTATAGAGACAGTTATTCTCTTGCAAATTTTCTTGAGCAATTTGTTGGAGAACCGATGAAACAATTTCATTTTAATGCAATTTAAGGAATCTCAGCTTCACAATCATTTCACATTTCTAAACTCCTTAAATGCATAAAATTGTTCAGTTTTATCTGTTTTTAAGAATTTAAATGAAATTTTAGGCTCCAAAATGCGTAAAAAGTGGGTATTTTTTAAAATTTTAACCGTGGGAACGTCCCTCTGGGAATATATTGGGGATATTCCATACTACCCAGACCCAGGTCATGAACCCCCCCCCAAATTTGATGCTGAATCCGCCCCTGTGTGAAGCCCGACGTTGGAGTGACTTTTTCGTTACCCCCTTCCTCTTGGACGTTGCTACATTCCTCGAAACGTGAAGGACCGATCATGGAAAGCTATCCAGCAGGTCAAAATCCCATTTAAAGGACTGCTGACCAACGCACAACTTTTCCTCAGCTCTGTTTAGCTTTACACGATTTTCAAAGATGGCCTTTTTTCTTGCATATGGTTGAACGCCCTCCATACAGTCTTCATACAAATCCATGCGAAGGTTTTTTCTGCCTTTTTTAGAAGCCATATTTTCCTCATTGATAATTTGAAACATTCCTATCCACATATTTATCACAATCACAATAATTGTGAATTGATGCGTCATTTAATGCCTTTTCGTGCCCAAGTGCACATCAACTTCAACACCGATCAGCTGATACGAGCACAAATAGAAAATTATATAAATGTAATTACGACAGTGTACAGTGCAGAGATTAAGACATATCATCATATTGAAATTGATTGAAAGCAGTGCTGATCGCGTTAATTCGTTTGGAAAAAATAGGCGAATGAATGTTCTGCGCAGTTGACATTCAAGTACTTCGTTGCCAACGGTTAATAATCGGTTATTGTTATTAGAAAAATTTGGATATTTTAGCTGAATATTTGAAGACAAAACGAAACTAAAATCAGGTGCACTTTACGCGCTGCGCAACTTCCCATTTTAATTCTTAAAACATAAGGAAATCCCTTAAAATAAGCAAAAAAAGAGAAAACGAATTTTAGCTGTGTGAAAAATATCCAAAGGAGAAAATGGAAGTGGGGAAAAAATCGATTGGAGTAATATTCTTTGGGTGTTAATAATATCAATTACTAAATATAAAAAAAAAGTATTAATGGCCAACTGAGCAATTATGTTAATTTAAACTTTGAAATTTGTAAAAAAAAATGAATGTTTCTGTGTTTGTAATCAACGTAGTTAAAAGATCATTAATTTTGTCAATATGGTTGGAAATGTTTGAATGTCATTACAAAATTTGTACCAATTGATAATCTTATCATGCGTCATAAAGTCACGGAAATGGTTTTCTTCCGATTAAAAAGATTTTCCTCTTGTCAGCTGAATATTGGAGAGTCTACATTTGATCTCAACATAACAAGTTCATTAAATTAGCTACACCGTTCTGCATTTCATGATTTTACTGCTGCATTGGACACAGCCACCTCTCCGCGGCATTTTTGAAAATCGGCGCCGACGTGCAACTTCCCTTCGGAGAACTTCACACCATCTAGCGCTAAAGAGAGCTACTAACATCATGTGGGGATCTGATGATATACATTCCCATGGATTCGGGACGGGATTTTTTCTAGGGGGGCACAGGGGTCTGACAGGTCTTCTCATATTTGAGATTAAAAACAAAGTACAACAATTACACTAGAAAATATTCTATTTATTTTGGTATGAAGTTTATTAATATTAAATTAAACGATTGAGGCTCCGTAATACACTAAATAAAATGAACGCGAAGATTACCCCATATTAAAATTTGGTCCATTTTCTATGCGTCTGAGGGGGGGGGGTGAGGCGTCTTGAATTATTTTATTACAGTTTGCGCATGTGCCCCCGTGTCCCGCCCTTGAATCCACCTATGAATTATATCTGATTATATACTATGGAAGAAGGTTCAACTACACCGTTCATATGGTTGGAAATGTTTGAATGTAATATAGTGTTGGTAATGTTTGAATAAATATAATCCACCACGGAGGGCTTATTGCCTATGGCTTTGTTGTATTTTGAACTTTAGTTTTTTTTCAAGCTTTCTCTCGCATCAATTCGTGGAACTATGGCGTGAAATTATTCTTTCCATCATTTTTTATTACAGTGTGCACCGGTGAAAACTCATTTCAAACAGGAAATTTTCATTGTTACTTAATTTCCTTTGAGTATTTTTCTAATATATGTAGCGTATTGCATATTTTTCTCTCCTCTGTGACGTAAAATATACTTTTCTGTGGTTTTATAATTGGCAATGTTCAATGAACAATCTGTAGTTTTATTGCCTGAGAGAATAATTTAAACATGAGTTTCAATGGACAGTATGATATTTAGTTAGACGGAAGAGATGACCAATTTGTCAAGAAATGAATGTATTTTTAAGCAATAGGGTTGTTCAAGCCTATCAGAACGGTCTAAAAAAACGAATGTATATCACTTCTGATGTAATTTCATTTTGATTGGGATGAATGACAGATGCGTTGAAAAAGTAATGATGGAATTATTAGCAATCAAAATTCGAACAATTTTAAACGCCGCCAAAAACGGTCGGCCATCTTGAAATAGAGGTGATGACGAAACAAGCCTGTACGGCTGGCCTGTACCCTCGATCGCTCGATGCCAAGCTGAGCACTCTGCATGCCGACTGGACATTTGCCAAGGTTTTTCCTTATTTTGAAATGGCCTATGTTGTGCATGAAGCTTCCGGATGGATCAAGGCGACATGAAATCCATTCTTCAAGTTAGGCAGGCAACGTATGTAGCGTTGACAGGAATTGAAAGTTTTGTATAGCTGCATTTGCTAGGAAACTACGTGCAGTGAACTTTCATTGTGCCTCTAGTGCAAGTGAACACAATTTGTGCCCTTAATGTACCCCTAAGTGAATGATTGCATATAGACGATGAAGTAAAGGGTGAAGTGAGTTGTGAATGTAACTGCTTCGACGAAATTATTTATTTCTTCCATGCTAGTTCAATCAACCCTATACATTTCGATCTAAGGTATCTAACTATTGCCTAGGGGATATGTTTCATATTTGATCTAGTTGTGCTTTAGGGATACATCGAACTCATATTAATTTCCAATCGTTTGTTCGCTTCTAAGTTCCGTTTGATTTTATTACCTATTAATTTTGAGCATTCACGAGTGTTTACATTTCACGAATTTCGTTGCGCTGTTGTTTGTTTTTGATCATATTTTGGTTACGGTAAGAGTACGGTCACAGAGTTATCCCTACTCTGTGGTACGGGTAAGAGTAATAGTGAAATTCGAAGTTTTTCGATGTTACAATAACCGATTTAGCTATTTGTTTCAGCCTATTCATTTCTTGTCCTCGAAATGTCAATGTGAAATAACGTAAACTGATTCTAAGTCGTTAGTGATGAGTGAGAAGTGAGGTGTGGAGAATCTTTCGAACTTCAAGGAGTGCAAATTCTTTTAGCGTGTGCAGAGTGATTGGAAAACCGATTATCATGTTTAATATTTATTGTGAGTCAAGTTTTTCATTGAAACAGTTGATTCGGAATATATTGATTATATGTATCAAAAAGACAACTCGTGAAATGTGTACGTTTTAGTGCTATTATGATATGATGAGCAATAAATATGTACAAGTAAGGGTAATTTTGCTTATTATTACTCTTATTAAAGGATAAATTTGGATTTTCTTTAAACACTGATCTGGCGGCAGACGCTGGAGATCTTGAAAAAAAGTGGAATAACCCTGCTGAGCCACTTATGCCTCGTTCAGATTACGATAGTCCGAGCCGTCGTCGGAACTATCGTGCATTCACACAACTATGGTTGAAACCTGTGCTGCTCTCTAGTGCTGACATCTAAAGTGAACGGGAAATTGATAATTAGCAAAGCTGTTGTGGTTTGCATTGACAAGATATTACTGTTTTCAACGTGTATTTACCGAATAATTTTTCTTCCGCCCATATTCTTCCTTCCTAGGACAAATCCATGAAATGTCCATGAAAAAAATAGAGCTTCACGAGCATTTCGTCTTTCTCTTGTCGCTTCCGTTTCCGGTCTCCCAGCGCCTAACCATAGTAAAGTGGCAACGTTCGGAACTACGTCAACTATAGTCAGAACTTGCATTCACACGGCTAGTTCGGTCAACTATCGTAAGGACGACGGCTCGGACGATCGTAATGTGAATGAGGCATTAAACAACACTGCAGTAGGGCATCTACAGGCTTGTGACGTCACACATCAATTCAAGATGGAAGTAGGGCTTTTTGGCGTAACGTAAAATTTGTCACTGTTTAAAGCCTTCTCTAAACATGTACAATGAAGAAAATAGCATAATATTATTGTCATTGCTCCTTCTGAAGCACGATCTTTCGATTTCTTAAATAAAAAAAATATGGTGAACAACCCTATTGTAAGTTCCATTTATAATGGTCTAAGAAAATTCACTCTAGTAACAGTGAATTCATGATTATTTAACAATTAGTCTTTATCTAATCCTAAAAACATTGAACAAGTTCTTTTTTGGGCTCACTGACACTCTGTCAACTGTATTCAATAATATTTTAATGAAGCATCACTATTATTAGAGTAATTAGAGTTTATAGCAAACCAAAGAATGAAATAGCAGTACCCGGCTGCAAGTAGCCTTTGATTAAATCATTGCTAATGAAAATACGTAATATATCCTATACACGATGTATATCATTCATTTAGACGGTATCATTCTTCAATATTTGCATTGAATACATATATATTGACAATTAGTACTCATTTAATGGTTATTTTGATGCGCAGTATATTATCCGATTTTTTAAACATACTTTTTGAATAATAGATAACTTCCCGCCATCGCGCTATACGATATGACATACGTATATCGTATCGAATATATCGAACCGTTGCTAAAACAAAGGAAATAAGATATCCTCTCTGCGTCTCACGGCACTCTTCTCAACCAGGTGGTGTGACTAAATAATATCTTTCTAGTTTGTGCATTAATGTTGTTGTATTTCTTGTAGTTAATGTACGGAATTTTAAAAGGGTTCATTCGAAATATTTACTTTGCCTCTTTCCAGCAACATGTCGTCAATTCTTCGAACTTCCAAGTTCATAAAACTTTTTGCCGGCATCTCTAGGAATGTCACAGGAAGCTCACTTCGAAGAGGCATATTAACCAAGGCAGAGTGTGACCAGAAATTTAACAATGTCTTTAGGTGGTGTATAAAATAATTTCCTTAATAGTTGTTTTGTACTTCTTGAGTTACTATCGAATTGCTCATATTCCAACGTTATTCTACAGAGCTCTAGCCACTCAAAGAGTAGAATCCCGAAAGCAAAATGAAAACTCCTTCGAAAGAAACTTGCGACGCCTTGATATGGATGTGCGACGTTCTGGACGAATATCAAGGAAAGACCTGGAAGAAGTTATCGAGGAAATGAAGCGGTCAAGTGTGTATTGCGATTACATTCCTTACAAAATTATTTTATCTAGCCCCTTCCTTGAATTTCCTTGCATTTGTCCTTTTCAGCTTCTGCTACTAGTTCGCAGTCGCTGCTTCTTATTCGTTGTTGCGGTAATTTGGTTCCTGAGGAGAGGCCGGAAGTGAGGACTAAGCTTGTCCAAGAAATTTGGAAAACTATCGAGCAATTGGGTAAATAATACAATAGATATTCCAGAAGTATTGTAAGCGTTTTGAAACCTTCTGTGCCAGCAAACTTCTTCACTATATGTATGTAAATATAATATTACATATAATTGTATGTAAATGGACGAATGAAGCTTTGCTCTAGCTGCTTTAAATATTTTGCATAGACATCTAAGGGTAGATATGTTTTGGAATTCCATTTTGGGTTACAATCTTTTTCATCTCTCTAGAGAAATTGGTTTTCTGATGCAATATTTTTAAGTTACTATTGTCTTTCATTACTCGGTATGGTAAATAATCACGGATGCTCGTAAATTGTGAGCATTGTAGCCTAATTTTATGTAGGTAGTACCCCTAAATATTTATTTTGTGTGTGGTGAAAGGATATATTGGAATGCTGCAATCATTGAAATGCATGGTCTTGGGTTAATGTTACTTGTTTGTATTTGACATTCGAAGATCCAATGTATTTAGGTTATATTTCGAATTATTGCCCCTTTTGTGTATGTTTTGTTGTGAAATTAAATTCGATTTCTGTAGTTACTATACATTTAGTGGTTTTATAACTATGAAAATTTTCCTTTTTTTAATGTATTTTGTGATTACTGGAATACAGTAATAAAAAATTTTGCTGCACCATTATTGCAGGTATTCCAGTGGACATAAGCTATTATAATTCACTGTAAAGAATTTGCTTAGAAAATAAGTATGAATTTTCCCAGATGCTGCTGGCATTTTGTAAAATGCATCATTAGGCAATCATTATCTGAGTAGAGACAGGATGCATTAACTCCATACACATTATGCACACAATACGAAATATAATATACATTATACAAGCAAATTTTTTCCAGCTCTAGAATTGTAAAGCCCAATTGCACAGGTTTATTTTTAAAAATATTCTTCTTTTTGGAGTTCCCAAAAATATTTGTCCTTTATCTGCATATAATCCAGACAATTTTTCGGAAAAGAATCGGTTCTCCCTGTTCTCAGATTCCCCTTTTCCTCGAGGACAGCGAAACTTTTATATTTAAATGGGTCCTTGTGTGTGTAAACTATTATTAGCCAACTTTAGCATATTCAAATAACATTTACTGGTGTTTTTTTTTTCATTTTAATGCTGTGTGTCACATTATCTCAAAATCTGAATACATAATCATGCTTGAAAACAAAGACCCTGTGGACAGCTTTAATTATTCAAGACATTATCAACATAATACTGAATTGTTCTGCTGTGCACTAGGTAATTGTCCTTATCTGGAAATGTGGTACAATCTTTGGTTGAACTTGTGTGGAGCCAGAGGGTAGTCATGATGAACATCATGAAGCCTGGAGGGGTGACTGAGGTCCACCAGGGCCAAAAAGGGGTCACCATCCCCCAAGTTCCCTGTCCCTAAGGAACCGCGACATCACAATTCATTCTCTGTGTGGGTGGAGGGGTATCTTGTATCTCTTCTGTTTGTCATTTTTAAGCTATCGTCCTTCTCCTTTGAATATTACTTCAATCTCTTAAAAACGCACAAGACCCTATCAGCAAACTGTCCTTGAGTAATCAAACAGCATGAATGAACGATAGAAAGATCCTATGAGGACAACTCCTTGTTGTCTAATGATTGTATCAGCTAGGAATGTGCGAGTACTCGAAAATTTGAGTTGAGTCGAGTAGTTGGTACTCGAGTGTTTTGGGTACCATTACGTATGTCAAGTTGAGTGGAGTAGTTTTGGTTACGAAGTTGTCGAGGCCATTAAGTTCAGAAATCTGCCAACAAGAGGCGCTATCATAAAACTCATATTATAATACCGTTTTTAAGGACAATAAGTCATTCTAATTCTATAGCCGATGAGATTCAGCTTTTTGTATACATAGCAGTCAACCACCATAGTAGTCTACGTGGGCGCCAATTGTTAGACTTGGCGGCCGACCATCTTCTGACTCAACAGCGTAATCGGATTGAACCGCTCATATTGTCTTATGAGACACTTTTGTATCCTATCCTTCTTTCTTTACTTACCTAATTATGACACGATTTACACCAACGTTCCTTATTATCCTTTCCATTTTACATCAAGCTATTTTTATTTACTATCAAGCAATCATTCAGAATAGGAAATATGAGAATGTGTTGGAGCATGCATTGCTGTAATGCCTGGTTCACAATTGCCATACTTGGCTCGAGATCGAAAAGTACTACTCCCTCATCCATAGTATCAACCAATCCACAGGAGTAGGTATATAAGGCAGACATCTGATCTGATCTTCAGCGGAGCTTGTTTTATAATATAAAATAAACTCGAATACAAGGATCAAGAACTTTGCTATTTCTTGATCCTATTATGGATTTCCACCAAGTTACGCCCTCTACGATTAATTATAAAATAAACTGCTATGAATTTAAATATCACCAAGGTTAAATTTCTATCGATCTCAGGTCGACCTGGCCCTTGTACGACAGGCATAAATCAGTATTAGTAAGCGTCTTATTAAGAGGCAACCCTCAACATTGCCCATTTCCAGCCGTGCCATCCTTAGTCGGTCCAAAAATATTGTATATGTTTGTGAAATTAGAAGATTCAATGCAGATAAGGGTATATTCTGAAATGTTGCCCCTTTTCTGTGTGCTTTGTTGTGAAATTAAAGTCTTTGTGTCGTGAGTTTGTATTTAATCGTTGTGTAGAATTGAAAATGTTCCTTTTTTAATGTATTTTGTAATTACTTGAATATTGCGATTAAATTTTTGCTGCACCATTATTGCAGGTATTCCAATGGACATTAGCCATTATAATGCCCTTTTACGAGTTTACTTAGAAAATAAGCATGAGTTTTCGCCGGCTGAATTCTTGGCAGAACTTGAAAAGAAAGGAGTGGAGCCAAATCGAGTTACTTTTCAAAGACTGATCGCCCACTACTGTCAGAAAGGTGACATTGATGGGGCTACAAGAATTCTGCAGCACATGAAG
Source organism: Ischnura elegans (assembly GCF_921293095.1). NCBI lineage: Eukaryota > Metazoa > Arthropoda > Insecta > Odonata > Coenagrionidae > Ischnura > Ischnura elegans. Next base: position 88,543,766 of record NC_060249.1, read on the forward strand.
GAGAAACAGTTACCTGTTAATGAGGGAGTGTTTAATTCTCTCATCATGGGACATGCCAACAGTGGGTCAGTGTACCTTAAGATTTGCCCTTGAAGTATCTTATAGTTACAATGTTTTATGATGAATTTCCCCCTATTACCAGTGGTGTATTTTTGTTGCGTTAAAAGTTCATTAAATTCTCTTTTATTTAAAACTTTTTGATAAGTCTCTATCTGCCTGATACATACTTCAAAGCTTCAGTAGCTTATTGAAGCATTTATTTTTAAATGAAGTTCACTTTATTCAACCAGTGATATGGAAAGTGCCAAAGGAATGTTGGGAGTAATGGAGCAAGCTGGACTGCCCCCTAGTGCTGAGACATATGCTACCCTGTTGTGTGGTTTTGCTAAGATGGGTGATAAGGAGTCTATCTCAAACACCCTGAAAGACTGTGATGCCAAGCAGATTGATATAATTGATAGAGATTATATGGACATTCTCTATGTTGCTGTAGCAAATAATCATCCAGAGCTGGCTGATGAGGTATGGATAATCATTTAGCCATTAACTTGTGTTGAATTAAATGCCAGACTATAATATCCTCTCAAAATAAGATTGGTAATTTATTATGCAAAGGAACTCAGTAGAATATAGAAACTAGACCTAAGTTTCAATGAGAAGTCATCGCCACCAGGTAAAGGGATATGTGATTCTAATGATGATGATGATGATAATTTGTGCTCATTTGAGTGCTTGTGGAGAATGTATGTTTATTTTTATGGAGTAATTTTTTCTCAGCTGAGCCATATTCTTGCAGGTGTATTGTGCAACCTCAATAAAACGAGACCCCATGGTGCTCAAATAAACACTCGCTATAGCAAATTTGCTTTACCGGAGGTGGAGCAAATCCTAGCCAATAAACAAGGAGATTGAGCGTTTGCAAATGTTAATGGCACTATATTTTTACCAAAATGAACTACATATTTATCAAGCAACAGTTTACCTCATGAATTTAAGGCTGGGCACTTCATGTTAACTTCATTACTTCATTTCTTAGATTGCCATTAACTACAGAGATAAGGGACTCTTGGTGAAGGTTTTCCGGTGATGGGAATTCTCACTCTTGTGTGTGCCAACTGTAAATGGGCCTTGTATAAGCAATTTTTTTTGCATACTACCTAATCAACAGGTCAATTGACGGTGCATCTGCTATCTATCAGAATGGCGGGGGTCTCGCAATAGCCCTTACTCACTTTAAAGTGGTGCCACTGTATTTGATTTGCAATGCCTGTTGAGTTGCTCAGTCTGAATTGATTTCACAATTCATTATTACATGTACAATTTACATGCATTGCACATTACATATTTGGGGGTGTATAATTAGCTATATAGAAGTAGAGGGAGGAAAAAAAGGTGGGGAACTGCTGCTGTAGACAATCAGTAAATGTAGTTTGGAATTGGTCAAGAATAAGATGTTACTTCATAGGGTCATTATGTGATTTAAATGAAGTATATACTGGACTTTGTGATACCATGTAGAATTATGTTGTTGCAGAAACCTGTGTCCAACACATGTACTTGAAAATGGCTTAGTACCTTGAAACCTCTGTCATTAGAATATTTGTTTTAGGTAATGAGTTGAGGTTTTCATTTGAATAAAAGAAAATTAAATTTATTTTCAGGAATTTTTATTCAACACTGCTCTGGAATTTGTTTTTTTCTCATTACCTTTCGTAGCATCTTTTCCTTGCCAATCGTTAATACCCATGCATTTTAATTTCTCAAAGTTAACTCTGTTTATTTTTAAACTTCATTAACAGCTCCTTGGCCGAATGCGGCGTGTTGCTGGATATAACCAAGATGCTGTAAACCTTATCTTGAAGTTGGTCAATGATGGTAATGAGGATGTTGCATACAAGATCTTGCTAACAATGCCCAGGCCAGTACGTACTGATGGAGAGGAGATACCAATTGGTAACTTCTTCATAAAGCATTTGGTTAAATCAGAAAGGGTATGTAATATTTTTTTCCGTATTTGTTCTTTTCTCTTTACTTTTTGCCTTTATTTGCATGTACAAACTTGGTCCTTCTAAGCCATATGGCTTGTCAGAAGGTTCCAATTATTCAATACAACATGTGGCACATTTAGGGCCGGTTTTATAATGTCTGGTTAAACCTCACGTTAAGTTGACGTGGAGATTACGGTAACGTGGAGTTTAACGAGAGGTTGTGTTTTATAAAGCAAATCCTACCGCCGGTTGGCTGATGGGAACTTTAACGAGAGGAAAGCGCAGCTACTGTAATTCTCATACCAACAATTGATCGCGAAAAGTGAAACAGACGAAAGTCAAAATTGAAAAAAATCGAGTTGGAGAGTGGTGAAAGAATTGTTTACGTTTGTTTTGAAGTGATGGTTAGCTTTGAAAACGAAGATGACGCCAATATTTTCGGTTTTAATCGTTGACGATCTTATGGTCAATCATCAGTGTGTCGTTAAAATAAAAATACTCGCCTCGATCTGTGAATATTTGGCATGTACAAGTGTTAATTGTGTAAACCATAAATTACACGGAGATAATGAATTACTATTTGTTAATGGATTGAATCAAGGTGGAGTCCCTTTGCAAGAAATAGTGGTAGATTAACCTTGTTTGTGCTTATTATTCGAGAACGAAGATTCTCATTTGTATTGTGAAACCAATTGAAATGGTTTTCTATTGAGTACGCCACCAGAGCGATTTTAGGAACATTTTGAGGCTACAATTTAATCATAATGACGATAAATTTTAATCATACTTTTGCAGTAAGATATATCTTCTTAGCGTTAGTATGGCCGTTACGCTAATTTATTATCATCTCTGCGTTCCCTACGGAATTAGGAACAGCCTGCAAGTTGTGAATAATCAAAGCCTTTCCCGTTTTCAAAGTACTCACCATGGCCATAATTTAAATAACAGAATTTATAACCAACCACCGTCTAATAGAAAAATTCATCAGTGTTCATTAAAACGATAACGAGGCTTCTGTCACAATGATGTCATTGTTATGATCAATTCATGGCAATTCCTTTGATGATTTTTGTGTTTTTATAGAGCATTTTCAGTTTTATTAAAATTTTCACAATGAGGAGGTATATTCAGCCATGTGCCACTCGTGTTACAGACACGAAAAGAATTGAGCCATATAATTGTCAGCTAGCAGCAGATATTTCATAACTTTAAATTATCTCATCTTTTTTATGATTATATATATACATATACTGTTAAGAAGCAATATGTTTCATGAAATCCATAATCTCTGGCAAATAAATTTTCAATAAGGGACAGAACTAAGTTTAAATTTCTTCATTAGAGATACCAAAATCTATTGCATGAAACCAAGTAGCCCTTACCATTGAAGTATAAAGTGAAACATATTTTGATACTGGCTGTCAATAGTGTAGTTGATATTGTAATAGGGATGACTGTGAGTCTTTATGGTAATGCCATTGAGAATGTATTCATTGCCATTTTAAATTGAATAGATGTTCAGAAATCACTGATTATGAACATAGCTTCACAGTCAAAAATTATAATTAGAGAAGAATGAATAAAGTTTGAATAACTTATGCATAACCCTACCACAGTTACTTCAAGGGCTCCTGCTATCCAATTATTAAATAAATGTACAGTTTGCAGCAAACCTTTCATACTTTACAAGTAGGCTGCATGTTGTTATAAAAATATGCATCTGTAACAAATATTGCAACTCTTTTTGGCTCATAGCTTGGGATGGGGGATCTATTCTTTATGTTAATACTATTTTTGCAAACCTTGTGTAAGAATAAGTTTTAAGTGCTAACATAACTAACTTCATATCTAATCAACAGCAAAGGCTTGTGTTGTATTTAAGATTCAAGGGAAAGAGATGGGGTGCAAAGATATTAAAGTTTCTGGGTTCAATTTATAAAAAATCTGTCAAAAAACATATCTAATCAGAATGAAAGCATTAAATTTCAACTCTCAGTGGTGTTTATGAATACTATACTATATATGTGATAGATATTTTCTTTTATTCTCAGCCCACAAAATATGAAGCTTTCATTGAACATGTTTTAAATATTTAGCAGATTACTAAATTATACAAAGACAGTAGTGGATCCAGGATAGGGACAAGGGGGTGGGCTAGGTGAGGTTAAAATTCCAGCTGTAGTGGGAGTCGGAAATAAACCACCATTCTATCTAGTGTAAAGTGGATACCCAAGGGGAGTAAATTGGATACTCTCCTTAGCCGCCCCCCCCTCCATGGATCCGTCACGGTACAAAGATACAGTTATTTATACAGCATTTAAAGAATTTATTTGTATCAAATGCAAAGCATAAGGACTCCATCATGATGACTCCTTCATTGCAACTGTCTTTTGGGATATGAGTTTTCAATAGAATTATGTTGTTACATGTAGTCACAGTAAGTAATTTTTTTTACTACCTACTTCTGGGGTAATCCTTTTGATTGCTGTACCAAGTCATCTCTGAATGCACCACACTGACATCACTCACTTATAATTAATGTATGTGCTTCCACTATCATAAATGCAATAGTATGACTTCCTCACAGAATTTTACCGTACCATGTTCTATTTATGAAGTGATCATAGAAGCAATTTCCCTTACATCCACTCCACTTCCATAAATCTATTAAGAAAATTTGCCTATGTGACATGAACATAGACTGTTTCTCATTACATACGTTGCAGCTATGCATGTTAAAATATATCTTTAGTGATGCAGATCGCAGCGAGACAGATGAGACAGAGATAATCCTTGGAATAAATAAAAAGAGGAGAATTAATGGGAAAATCACAGGACCAAAGTGCAAATAGAAGTCTGGTTAAGATATATGGAGTAAGGTTTGCTATGGAACTGGATATTTTGACCCAGAAGGAGGATAAGAATGTATAGATACAGGAATGTATAGATAAGATTGACAGAGGAAAAGGAAGTAGGAAGTGCTAGACGAGATAAATGAGGCAAGGGAATTAATGCAGGAGATGAATGTGAAGTGTTCATCAAGCTTGAAATGCCGACAACAGGGATTAAGGTAAGGATTTTGAGTAACAAGCAAGGGCAGGGAGACAATGGTTCTGGAATAAATGGAATAACCATGTATGTTACTAAGAAATATGTCAACCTTAATGAGTAAATCACTTATAACAGTAAGGAATGGAATGAGATATCAAGTCATGCATGATTATAAGTGTTGATGATGTTATACCTAATCGATTTTTTGAACGTATGTACTCATTAGTGACAGTTCAATGGATGGAGCATGAAAAAATTAATAAAAGCTACGTATGGGATTGAAATCCCAAGAAACTAACGAGTGTACCAGATATGTGATGTAAATTGGCTGTTATAGGAATATGTCTTCACTTATCCTTTGAAGACTTATTAAACATATTAGTTAATTAAAGGTCGACAAGTAGTAGTGAGGGTTAATATTTTAGGAAGAAACCATACCAAGGATCCCACTTAAGACTTTGATAGAGTCATTAGTAAAATTAGACATTGCAATACTTCCACTGATTTTATTATAATAAAAATCAGTGGAAATACTGCAATGTTTTATTTTACTAATATGAAGAACTTCCACCATATCTTGCTCAATATCATACAAGGTACTTTGAAAGAGCTTATCGATGAAAAAATTTCAGTGGTCACTGATAAGCATAGAAAATAATGAATGGAATGGTGGTGAATGCAGTCATTTCCTGTAAATTCATCCTCATGAGCAAATACATATGTACACAGACAACAGCTTTCCCCAATAGCAAGCAAGAGTAGCCCAGCTGGCTCAATATTGTAAGAAATACAACTGACTCTGATTGTTTCAAACATTCCCTTAGCAGACAATGCTTGAGAACCTCAATAAATATATTCCCTTAGCAGACAATGCTTAAGAACCTTAAAATAATATTTATTTGATTGATCTGGCTTTGATATCATATATTCCATATTTTCCATGAGTCTTCAGGTACAAGGGTCCAAATTCTCTTGAATTAAGGCTCAAATGTATGGAATAAAATTAAACTTTTTCAGGATAAGTATCGAATTGTTTATTTTCACCATATTAAAACATTCAAGCCTGAAATAAGATAAGTATTGGTAACCAAATTGGCACTCTTATATTTTAACATGAGATATTTAGATGGGCACCACTGATTCTATGGCTCTGAAGCTACTTTTGATGGCAGATGCACCACTGATTCTATAGCTCTGCAGCTACTTTCGATGGTAGATAATTTGCTAGGAGGTTTTAATAGTACATAACCTGTGTTTGGCTACGAACAGCACTTAGGCAATAAAGTCGCAATTTTTTCCGTTGAAGGCTACACATTAGAACGCTCAGAGAAGAGAAGACTTTTCTTGCTTAAGGTGCCTTTCCACACTCCAAAGGCTCATTTGCCTCACAAATTCATTGATATATCATACCATCTTATGAGCAAATCAGTCATTCTTACTTTTTTACCCACACGAGCTGTATTGGTTGTATCAATTTGCCTTTCTCAGCTTCCAAAGAAAACTCAAACAGTATCTTGTATACATTACGTACGAAACGTGCTAAATACTTTCTTTTTCACGCAATATTTCACTTGCCTCACTTATTCCTATATATTTATCTCCAAGAAATACCAAGCCGTACACCAAATATTGTTAATGGACTTACCTACAATTTTTATAGTAGTACTTTGACAAACATCCTTTGGAAAAGGAAATACGAAAATACTTTCACCTCATAACATATATCCTCAGAAGTAATTATGAATTCTATAGTGACATCACATGCTAGTAAATCAGAATGCAATCAGTAGATACGATCTTTTTCTCTCTTTCGATTGCCAAATACGAAACTTGGCTGTTCTTCTAATTCAAACTGTCTTTGTAAACACCGACACATTTTGAAATCGTTGATGAAGTCAGCAAAACCAGGTAATAACAGATTTCTATACCTACACTCCTGTTACGCCTCCTTCCTTCCCTCCGATATGTAATTCTAGTATTTTTCATCAACTCACTTGGCTGGCACAAATCATAACAAACTCCTACGCCGGCACAAATATTGCATAACTTCAACATTTTCAGGGGTTTAGCACACGATCTCCGACTGCAGTCCATAGAATAGACAATATTATTTATTGGATGGTGATTATTATCAAACTTGAGATGTTTGTAAGGATTTCGTAGCGAATACCGTAGAATAGTGGTCCGTTCCGGATATATCACCGGTCTTATGGAAATATTTCACTTATTACATTGCTATTGTGGTGCTAAAAATATTGGAAATTGATTGCTGATATCGTAGATACGGATAAAAACGGAGGATGCTGCGCTTGGTCGATTATTTCTTCCGTATATTATCGTAGGGTTCTTCAGCATTTCAAAACATCCGCCATTTTCAACTATTTAAACTTCACGTTAACTTTTTACCCGAGGGAAATCCATGGTTTAGCTTGACTACCACTTTAACGCTCAGATTTGGCTTAACCATCGATTATAAAACAGAATTCTGGGACTTAACCGACGCTTAGCTTAAACTCCAGTTTAACCAGACATTATAAAACCGGCCCTTAGAGTTTAGCATTTATATTACAAGTTTCAACTTCAACTGTAGGGGCTTTTAAACTAAACTATGGTAATTTAATATTTTATACATTTCAGATGAAAATAAAGAAATTACAAGTTATAGTAGTATAAGTAGTATAGTAGTAAGTTTATTATAATAGTTAATAGATATTGCCTTTTGCTGCTCACTCCTGTTGTGCTTGATACTTTTATACATTGACTGTTGTGGTGTTCCAACAAATTTGTCAGTCATGTTCTCCCCTTTGCATGGATATGTGCCTTCTTATCTATTTCATGGTAAATCGAAGGGTCCTGGTATCGCAACTGGTTGAACACCCAGCCGGCAACAGAAAGGTTCTGGGTTCGAGCCCCAGTCAGGCTACACTTTTACCTGCTGATTTCAGGATTTTTCCATCTACCACATCACTGTTGTCCTCGTCCTTTTTCTATTGGGTGTTCCTATCCCTTTCTTTCCCTTCCTATTAATTTATTTGTATGTCGAGTGGAGTATTTTCCACATGTCTGTATGGACACACTTAAGCATTTAACCTTAATAAAGTTTAGAACAATTCAAATTTTCAAGTTGATAATTGATGATGTTTTGCTACCTCATTAATTTTCTCATTTTCATATATGCTGTGAATAAACTATCCTCAGCAATATTTTAAAAGTGGTGGGAGTAATATTTCAAATGAGAAACTAAAAAAGTCATGAGTGAACTTGTTAATTTCATGGAAAGCAAATTACTTGGGATCATAGAGTCAGTATATGGATAAAATTGGTGGAAAAGAAGGCTAGCTGATGAAAAATTTAAGAATTTCATCTATGTTTTAAGTATGAATAAAAAAGTTTTCGTCTGTCAGCAATTTAGGTTTTCAGTTTTAACAGTAAATAAAGTTTATATATCTCATTAGAATTATTTTGTGGGCCTGAATTGAAGTGGTTACATTCTTGTTAGTTATGTATTCTTCTGCTTTTTAAATTCATATACATATGTATAAGATAGAATTCAGTAAGATTTTGTATATGGCATAGTTATTTGATACAGCTGACCCCTATGAAAAAATTGTATAAAGCTATTTAAAATTTGTATACATTCTTGTAAACATTTTGTTGCTGGAATTGTATAAAAATTATTAAATTGTTCTGTATTCTGCTCAGGGCCTCAGAAGTTTTGGAAAATATTTTCATGTGATGTTAAATATGTCTATATTGTAATTATGTAGGTATGTCATTAATTTAGAATGACAATGTATAAGAATGTATACAAATTTTATACAGGTTTATACAATTTTTTCATAGGGGAAGGGATGTGCACTGATAAAGAATAAAACAAACCTGAACTACATTACCTTGCAATGACGATAAAAATAAAAACTTAACATTTTCAATTGGAATGAACTTACTTGTTGTGCTGTGCAATACATTTTGTTGCTGGAATTGTATAAAAATTATTAAATTGTTCTGTATTCTGTTCAGGGCCTCAGAAGTTTTGGAAAAATAATATGTATTATAATAAAAAATATTTTATATTTTATGTGATGTTAAATATGTATGTATGTCATTAATTTAGAATGGGATATAAGTTCCCTTTATGAAATGTTTTGTGGGTATATAATTTTATTATTCATTGCTGCATCAGAAATTTTGATACTAAATGCTGGGTATTTGTAAGAAAACTTCATTGAGTTTGTATTTTTTTAATTTTCAGCCCAAGGAAAAAATACTGTATTTCTGTGAGGAGTTGGAAAAAAATTCTTTGAATCCGAAGGCTCATCTTATTGCATTAGAAGCATGCCTAACTATGACCCAGGATCGGGGACAAGCATTTTCATTGATGGAGGCCTTGATGAAGAAAGGATATCCTCCTAGGGTTCACTTTTACTGGCCACTCCTTGCCTCTTTGGGGCAAAAAGGCGACATAAACGGTATTTAGTGTGCAATTCATAAGTTATGTTTATCATTTATTGAAATTTCTTGCTTTATCACTTCTTAATTTTGAAAAAAAATGAAAATGCAACTTTAAAACTCTGCTTTCTTGAAGGACTTGACCTGTCAAAATGATGGGTAGAGACTATTGCATTGACATTGTAAAGATTGGACTTTTGTCCTTCAAAATATATGAGAGCTAAATAAATATATGTTGAATCAGAAGTGCAAGCTCTTAAGGCTCAAAAAATAAGCAGAATACACAAGTTTACAATTTTGTTCCCTGATTAATTCACTAATGACAAATGCTTTGAATGGTATTTAACACATTCACTGCCGCTTTGGCCATAAAGACCAAACTATGTACTTCATGTTTACACCTCTTCAGTCATTATGAACAAAGAATGAGTCACTTTTTCAGCGTCCCAAAGCACTCAGCTGGTCTGGTCACAGCTACTTTGGTGCCGCATATATGACATGACCTACTCGGAACATGTAGCTGAATTTAACTTCTGGATTTAAAAAAATTTTTTTTTGTTTCTGGAAAACTATTTTGGCATGCAAACGATACCTTATTAAGCAAAAATCAGGCCATTTATGTCATACTATGTGGAATATGAAGGTAGATGGCTGCTTTTTATTTTCTCTGGTGAGTGAGGGAAATTGGATAGGTATTAAAATATTCTCAGGTATCATTTTTTCACTCTCTTATTCACTTCAGGAATATCCACACACCCAGTTTGAGCAGCTTTATTTCATGTTAACCGGTTAAATTTAGCCACAATCTCTTCTGTAAAACTTCTTTCCATCCATTTACAAATGTCCTTTGGATTTTGGATTCATATTTTGGGAGACATGAACATATAATTTCTGTGCTGTCAAAAGTAATGAAGTTACTTTTTCAAGCCATCACCAAACTGCGAATTTTGAACTGTTCTGCAACTTCTGTAAAAATATGGTCAATTGACCAAAATGGAGTTTTTAAATGAACATGTGCTCCTGAACTCAGATGCCAAGTCGTGAAGAAAATACTTTTCCTCCCTCATGATCACAAAAAGTAAGAATTGGAAAAGTCCACTTTTCTGTTAGTTCTGATTCTATCCCATATCTCTATCCATTGCTAGAATGGTTCTCGTTTCCAGTTCTTGCTTACAGTTCCGTATCAAGTACTTTATTTGAATTGCTTTATTTTTACAATAATTAATTATTTTCGTTTGGGTAATATTCTGCCACATTCAAAACTTATTAGTTTATCTCATAAAAGATCTCTATCCAAATTATCAAATGTAAATCATAGCCAAGAAAAGTTTTGAAATTGGATTTTGCTCAAATCAGTTCTCTTCTGAGTGTTTATGCTTTGGTTTTGATACCAGTTCTGAGCTCAAGAACTAGTAGAACTGATGAATGGAACCAATTTTTCCCCATCAAAGGATCAAGAGATAATTTAGATCATGAGCTTAATCAGGTTGACCTGTCTTTCGTAAGACCTGAAAAGTCAGGGAATCTAATGCTTGAAGCTTATCATTTAGTGTAAGACCTTCATCTTTATTAATAGCTTGTAAAATGTCCATGAACTCTCATGTTTAACTTACTTCCTAATTATCTAATGGGCTTCATGATAATTAGCCTAATAAGTTGGTATGTACCTATGACGTATAGCACATTATGTATATTACTGATAAATTGGTACCCGTTATGGAATAATATGGCCTCTTCTATGAGCTAACTTATTAGTAATATAATATAATATTTCTCTTTCTTTATCTCCAATTCTCCGAGTAAAAAGCATGGTGCCAAGTGTTGCAGTTTTTTTTTAGGAAAACTTAGAGTTTTGCCACAGGCAGCACCTTATGATACTGTACTGTACTCAAACCCAAATTACTTATCTAGCGACATAGTTTAATGTGGTCTTGCTAGTCTTCTGTTTTCATTACTTCTTGATTAGTACATATACATATTCTACTCAGATTTTATGAAGAGGATAAACTGTATTGTTATTGCTTCCTACAGGTATGGGGGAAGTGATAATGAAGATGATGGAAATGAAGCTTGTTCCTGGTGCAGAAACTTTAAGGGATTATGTTATACCATATCTAATGGATGCTCTTAAAAAGGATGGAAAAGGTTTTAATGCTGATTCTATTATATCTACTCTCCGTGGGTGGGGTGTATCCTTGGCATCATCAGCAAATGGTCTAGTTGGAGTGCTGATTACCAAAATGAAATTGAAAGATGCTGTTGATGTTGGTAAGCCTCTTCCATCCAGTTTCTCTACCATTGGGTTTCCAAACTTGTTAACCTGAATTTCATTCCATCAGTATTGTATTCGTTTGAGAGAATTTTACTCCAAAGGATTTTTGTTTTCACTCTGAAAACTGAAATCGTTGGTCATTCTGAAGTTGTGTTCAGAGGGAAGGCTGAAGATGATTGGCAATTCCACTTAACTTAACTCATCCGCCTTGACCGGGATTTAAACCCTGATTTCCAGGTGAATGCTTTAGCCAGTTAAGCTACCAAGGCGTCATTCTTCCCTGTGGATATTTGTGGATGGCGGATGATTTTTTCTCTGTGGATCTTTGGTACGATTGCGAATTGCGGGTGACTTCCATAAAAGTTATCACCACAGTCCCGGTATGCTTTAAAATTCAGGGATGTTGGATTTCCAAATTGAAAACATATCCATGCTATTTGTTATAAAAAAATTGATTAAAAACTACTCAATTACTGCTAAAGTTTGCATTAGAATGTCTGCATTCATTTGGCAAAGTAGTTTGATCTGAGTCTTAAATATGCAAATATTGAAAGTAAAAGTTATGGGCCACACCGACATTTTATGAAGGAAACAATAAATTTTGTAGATAATAAGTAATAATGTATGCAAACATCTTCCCATGTGCCCCTTCTGCCCCCTCCGCTGGTGCTCCATCATTCATTGGGTTGGTAATCTTAAATTGGGCCCCTGTTTCTCAGTTTTTACTTTGCAGTCACAGATAAAATAGTTCACGCCAAATGCTTTTCAGTACCTAATTTAGTGGTGCATTTCTCTGAAGAGTTATGCCTCACGCCATAACAGGGACTTCTTTGCCTCACCATATATTGTATATTTTATATGATTGTATTTTTTCTGACACGCATGTTTTTTTGTTTGTAAACAGCCAAGCGCTATAGATCCCGATACGCTCCTGTAGCCCTGATGAGACCTTTAAATATTGCTCTGGATTCTACCAAGGATTATGATTCTTATGCTGCTATTTTGAGCCATGTGGTAAATGGACTAGGTCGGTCGAGAACATTTGCTAATCAAGATGAAGATGGTGAAGAAATCGATGTTGAAGTTGCCCAAGTTCCAGAGAATGCAGGTAAAACGTCTTAGTTTTGTCATTACTGTTTTAATTTTTCAAATCCCTCGGTTGTCACACTATTTATGTAAAACAGTAGCATATGTATCATGATAATTAGAGTCATCAACTATGGATTTTTTTTAAAAGTACTTTAGTTGCTACATAAGTCCTTGTTTATTTTGCTCCTAAGTAAGTGAGTAAGTCCTTGCTCTTCACATTTTCATAGGTGAAGATGATGGGCTGCCACGTAAAGTTGTTGGAAGTTTCTTACTGGATTTATGTTTTAGCAGTCGCCAAACCCGCTCTGAAACTCTACTTTCACTGCTACCGGTTAGTACAAGTTTTCATTTATTTCTATTTATGTTTGCATGCATACGAATTTCATTTACAGGAATGATTCTCAGGTTTCTCTCCAAGTATTTTTTTGGGTGCATGGTTCCTGCGTTTCAATGGCTAAATCTGCCATCATCATCAAGGGATATGGGGTCAAGTTTTTGTCAATATTTATACCCTCTAGAGCTGTTCAACTGAGCACTGATTGGTTGATTCTTGATAGGTTTTGTTTTCATATGTTGTGGTTGATTATACTCTTCCACTTATTGCTTAACTGGAAGTCTTGTCCCTTTTGATGGTTTTTTCTTCTAGGCTAATTTGTATTGCTTCTTTTATGATACAATCCCAGTAATTGTTAATTCTGCATTGAATCTTCGTATTTTTCATTATTATTATCATTAAATCCAATATAAATTGAAGCAGAATGATATATGTACGTATTTGCAATTAAAAAGTAAAATTTCCCATCGAGTGCATTTATATTTAAGCACATGCAAAATTTTTGCGATGTGCTTGCGATGTGCTGTGCGATGGCGATGGCCAAAGACAAAAAAGGAATAATGGAAACTAAATCCCTTTGAGAAGCAGAACAGTCTTACATTAAAATGGCCCTCATAAATTCTTTAACAGCCTATCTCTGAAGGAATATGTTGTTCCTTGAATTCATTGTGTGCCTGAAATCCAGTCAATGCTCTGCTACTGCTGATTTCAGTGGGTAGAACAAGCAGATTCATCTTTTGTGCTCTGTCAGTCATTCTTCGATGACATGGCCTGTTTCCTCAAAATAGACATGACCACATGTAGGATGGTGTATACTCCTGAGGCATTGAAGGCCAGTTCATATTCAGATGCAGGCTTTAATCTTGGTTGCAGGCTTGCGAACGGCTTCATTGTTGTGTCTTTGGAGTAGCTGTTGCCAATGTTGGAGATGTACAGGCTCTGACTATTTTTTTTTTTTCTTTGTCATCATTTTTTGACATGGTCCTACATATTAAGGCCCATCTGGATGTCACATTGGCCATACTCATTCTTTCAGAAAGTGGATATATGGTGTGCTAATTGCAATTTGTTTTAGTGCTTGTAAGGAGTATGAAAAATTAAAAGATGCTGTTCATTCATCATGTATCAGAGACAATGTAGAATGGGATATCCTTATAATACTGAATTTTGCTGTATTGATCTTTTAACCATATTTTATTTTCGTTGCCTTCCAGTATATGTTGAACCATCTTTGCTTATATGTATGTGTTGTATAGAGTAGTCTTAGTAATAGTTAAAAATTTTGAAACCACTTGTGATGGAAGGAAATGTAAATGGTAAAATATGGTGTACTTGGTGATTTATGAATTATGTATGTGCATTATTGTGTATTTCATGAGTATAGCTGACCATAATTTACATTATTAGGTCAATAAAGATAATTCTAAATCTGCTGGGCAATTACTGCCGTAGTATTTGGAAGAACTTTTATTGATATGAAAAAACCAGTAGAAAACCTTTCATATAGAAAGGATACATTTTGATTTTCAATGCTTGAAGCCTTAGAGATTTGAAATGTTTTCATAGAATTTATCAGTCTTATTCCATACATCTGCCTTATTTATCTGCTTTTTTGTTATCTTCTCTTCAAAAATTAGCATTTGTGAGGAAATAAATGCATATACAGTGAGTCCTCGTTCTACGTCACCCCGTTTAACGTCATTTCGCGATAACGTCACGAAAATTTTGAGACCGTCATTCGTTTATCGCACCTACGCTTCGCGATAACGTCACGTCTTTCAAATTTCGCACGAAAAAAAGGCGAAGCGGCGGGCGTTGCAGGTTGTTCGTTTTGTGGGCGGTAATATAGTCAGTCTATACCTCGGTCTTATAATATGAGAGTCTATACAAAGTGTAAAACAGTGTTGTTTATTGATAATTGCGATTACGGTTTTAGCAAAAATTTCTGCAAAATGAATTCTTGCGTAGGTGCGCAAGGTTTTACTTGACATAATGGTGTTCAGGAACATAAAAAGTGATTTCAAGGCATTTTTCTGTGTAGAACTCGGAGTTTTTGCCGTCACTTTTTTGCCGAGTTCACAATAATTTTGGTTCCTGTAACTGCAACGATGTTTCAGCGATGATGATGCCCAAGGTTCTTAGACTGTACTCTAAGAACCTTGGATGACGCCCAGGCGACGCTCGCTCGGGCGACCACCATAGCGAAGCCGAAAAGCAAATGCTGGAAGATACAAAAATGGAGAAGGATTTACGTCACTGCTGCTATTGTCGTCGATGAAGACAGGAACTCGTATTTATGCGATAGTTTGGCATTCTCACTGTAAAAAATGCCAAAGATATGATACGCTAACATTTTTTTCGCGTAGGAATTGTGAGGTCTAGGAGACGATATTCACATTTTACATTGTTTCTTATGGGATATTATGCTTCGATTAACGTCATTTCGTTTATCGTCACATTTTTCAGGAACGGTAAGTGGCGTTATACGAGGACTCACTGTAATAATATAAATATATAATATAAATGCAATAATGTCATGAGCTGAAAATGTAAAAAATTGATGACTTGATAGGCAAGAGTAGTGATGCAGATGGAGATTTTTGCCCTATTTTATTTCGTCTTATGTCTAAAGGGATTGGAGTTTGCCTGCTGTTGATGGCTTTGAGTCGGGCTAGGTCATTGAATTATACAGATGAAGCATAATACATATGTTCTCACATTTAAAGGGTTTCTCACGATTGCCACAGTTAACCACGAATGTATCTCCCATGTGCATTCATGTACTGGAATCAAGCAGTAAACGTGGACTTAGTGTAATACAATTGCTTCATTAGTATCTCTTTGCACGTGAGCTGTACCACTGGATAACAATTTTTTCCTTCTTCGCTGTATCCAAAATGTTTTGCTCTCTTTGTATTATATTGATTGACTGAAAAATGACTAATACCAATCTGTGGGCTATAAAACTATTTCAGGCGCTTCAGAACTATGGGCTTGGCATCAGCAAAAGTCATGCTGAAATGATCCAAGAGAGACTTGGGAATGAGATTACTCCAGAAATATCAACTCTGTTGGGAAAACTTACATCTGAGGAGCTTACACCTATTAATCTCTCAGCTGAGCAGGATTTTCGTCCTCAAGCAATGGTAAGTCATGAAGCATTAATTTTTCAGTTTAAATGTTACTGGTATGAAATCATCTAGCGATATGAGGAGTATGTAATTCAACATGAAAATAGGAAATAAAGAAGGGCATGGAGTATGCCACTTACTTACCACAAACAACACAAGCTATGGCTGTTTTATGTCAATGATACATTCATCATCTGGCCGCATGGCATTGAAGAATTATGGCCTAATTTCTGATAAATCTTAACAGGCATAATGAAACGATCTGCCTTACCTTGGAAAAGGAGGTTACCCTTCCTGGATGTCGTGATCTAAATGAAAGACAATTGCAGTCTTGGAAGGATCATTATATGCTGTAGAGTCTTCTACTAATACATATTTGCATCAGCAATAAGTTAAAATATGCCAAAACATTAATTTTTGCATTAAAGGCAGCTATGTTGTTTCCTCTGCATGAAAAATGTTTGTTAATTTGGGGTGCTTCATTGATCTGTTGTATATGCATTATGCTCTGCTGCTTAAGAAAAATTTTCATTTCTTGAGCATCACTAATTATTAGCTTAAGTTTTCTTAATTTGAAATTCTTTTGTTTTTTAATGGCTTTTAATGGATAGTATGTCATGAAATTTTCCTTTGACTAATGCTCCATTATGTATTTTAGGA
Organism: Ischnura elegans; assembly: GCF_921293095.1. Classification (NCBI taxonomy): domain Eukaryota; kingdom Metazoa; phylum Arthropoda; class Insecta; order Odonata; family Coenagrionidae; genus Ischnura; species Ischnura elegans. Next base: position 88,560,740 of record NC_060249.1, read on the forward strand.
GGTGAAGGATCTGGAGAATCTCTTGATGGTTCAACAATCCAAAGGAAGTCCTACCCGTGGGCTTAAAAGACAGTTATTGGTAGCTTATTGCCGCAGTCGAAATGTGGAAGGGGCCAAAAAGATTCTTCAGGTAACTATGTTGTACTGTAGATTTGTTGTCTTTATACTAATATGCATTTTGCTGGGTGAATCATTAATCATATCATCTTTAGACTTAAATGTTTATACTTTTAAAACCTAGTGTTGCTCAGTCTTCCACGGGGTGGTGAATACAGAGGAACTTGGTTATAACGGCATTGGCTGTAACGTCAACTCGGGTTTAATGTCACATTTTATACAGACCAGCCAAAATTGAACATTTTATGTTGTATGAAAACTAGTTTATATCATCAACAAATATTGCGACGCTCGGGTATAGCGTCAAAAATTTTGCGGGTCTTAGGTTGCAAAAGTGGTAGTATGATTGTATTTTGTCCCAAAGTTCATAGAAACCATGTGTAGAAACATCAAAAGCAAAAACAGATCACAAGCTGGACGTTGAGCAGGTGACGGGATGCAACTCTTTTGTTTAATTGGTGTCTGGAGGGAGCGGGGGCTGTCCCGCAAACCTGGGTCTTATCTCTTCCCACCTGTACATTCTACAAGGTCACTGACACAGACACACTGTATTGTATTGTTTGTTTCGTTAGTTACGGTAGATCATCAGTCACATCACTACCTACCTCCGTGTGAGCATCGTGTATGTTGACAGTTGTATTTTACGTCGTTAGTTGTGTTTTGTTTGTGCAATGTCAAGTTGTGGTGTCACACAGATTTAAGGCTGCTTCTTTTATAACGTCACTCGGATATAACGTTAAAAATCTTCTAGTCCCTTTGATGACGTTATAACCAAGTTCCAATGTATGTTTTTTTTTCCTGAACGGGATTTTTTTCCTGAAATTCACCTACATATTTCTTTCTAGTGCATACATTCAATTTTTATATGGAGTTGTGTTACAGACTCATCAATTTCCACATTACATTTGGTAAAGTAGGCCTCTCGAGTCATAATCTACCTAATTTCTCTTCTTTCACCAAAAATAATGGCAAAGTATGGCTAAACAAAGCAACTGGAAAGAGAAAGTTTTTCCAAATCATGTTCTGATGCCACTATAACCCTTGTGGTACATAGTTGTACCAGCTACTGGATGATGCTGTGGTCATCTGAGTATTAATAGTACATAACTATGCAGAATTTTAATTAAATACACATGGTGCACACTTTCACTATTATTTTTGTCAGCTATTCTATTGCCAAATTCTTTCTACTCGTGTTGCCCAACCTATAAAAATCGAAGGCCATTCATGCCAAGACATGAAAATGCATGGGGGATGGCTTCTAGTGACCATATTGATCTGAAAATTTACAAAAATATTTTTCTAGCAATTTTTCATCAAATTAGTGGATGGCTTATAAAATGTGTGCACCTTCACTTAATTAGACCACCCTACACCCACTGGTTAATGGGGAGGATGATTTTAATTTTCCTCACTAGTCATAACAGTCAGGGAATTCAGGCAAATAAAAATTGAGACTGGAAGTGAGGAGGGAATTATCATGAAAAAAATCTGAGGTGCAAAAAGATGAAAGTTATGGAGTTGTGGCCTTTTCATGTACATGCAGTGAACCATGCCAGCTACATATATATGTATTTGTGCTTACATTCAAAGGGGTGACTTGAAGAGGTAAGTTATAGCTTTATTTTCTCTTTGGCAGGAGCTGGAGGCAGACAAAGATTTTGTTTTCAATGAGGGTACTTATGCCCTGGTACTTGAGCTATTTGCCATATCAGGTATGCCGGATGATGCTTTAATGTATCATCAGAGACTGTTGGAAGTATTTCCAGGGACTGCAATTGAAGATTTTAAATTAATAAAATTGGTTGAATGCCTCGTTAAAGCCAACAGACTGGAAGGTAATTATTATTTTCTATATTACTTACCCGCTGTACTTTATATTTATTTCTTCATAAGTAAAAATAAATGTAGGAAATCACTAGTGAGACAAGTTATCTTCTGACTTTCATATGTTATTTTACTCATGCATCTGTGGCCCTAAGTATCCTCAAGTGTTTTTGAAACATACGGAAGTACTTTATAGTCCCAACAACTCATGTCAAAATGTATTTTGCTGAACTCATTTAATCTTGCTCCCTTAAATATTCTTGTCGATCCTTTTAGATGCACTTAAGGTCATCTCTGAGCAACCTTCTGACAGAAAAATGGAATCGCGATCTTTTGGTTATAACTCTGCCAGTTGGAGAATTTTGAATCACCTTGCTGAAGCTGGGAATGTTGAGGAGTTAGATAAACTCTTTGATGCTCTGTTGCAGAAAAATTTCATTGAGCCAACTAATATCCTTATGGGTCCATTGGTCAACGTTCATTTACTAAGGTTGGTGATATTTAGAATTCTAGCCTTGCAAGGCAGTAGATACGAATGTTTTCTTGATAAATCCTTAGAATAGAAGTTACTTATTTTAATTGGAGGTAGAATGATTGTCTTTAAATCAAGCACCCTAATTTTGTTCGCTTTTGAAATCTTGCCTTATGTCAGCAATTCTCAACACTCCTATTCAATATGGGCATTCTCTGCATGTCTTACATTACATATCTTATAGTCAGAGAGTCTTTGCTTATGAAAGGAGAGCTTAAGGCCTCCTTCTTCCTGATTGGTATTATTATTGGTTTATTAATGTGGTCCACCAAGTTTTCCTTAGAGAGCACAAGGCATGGAAGAGGCAGGCAATAAATGGGAAATTGGTATAAACAGGGAATGTTGAAATGGAATGAGCATGAACTTCTGAACATGTTTGACTCATTTTCCTTCTATCTGGGGTAGTATGATTTGCCATGCTAAGATTTGCTGACTACATAGCCATCTTAGCAGAAACAGAAGGATTTGAAAAATATTCTGGTTAATATGGATAAGGTAAGGGGTAAATATGTATCAACTGAAAATAAACACAAAGAAAACCAAGATACAGTAAAACCTCTATGTAGTGAACCTCTTTACATCGTAAACCTCCATACTTCGTACCAACCCTCCGGTCCCGTCAGATTTACATGTAAATTGTAGGCAAACCTCTATATAGTGAACCTCTTTATCTCGTAAAACCTCTATATATCGTACCAACAAGACAGCCCCGAGACGGCCTAACTACCTCCGCAAATCGTACCAAGACAACTAGAGACCATTAATGCAGCCGCGATTACCTACGTGGAATGAGATTTTCAGCGATAAATGTTTCACGCTTATTTTTTTCTTATACACCTTTAATAATTTTCACGTTAACCATTAGTTAGGGCATCCAACTACCCTAATCATATATTAAGTGACGGTAAATGAAGACGGAACACATCGTTTTCTCTCGAATCATGGTCAAAATCGCGCGATAGCACTCGCTTTCTTTTACTGATGGCTTTATTTTCTTGTAAGTGCCTACAACATACTATGTTCAGTTAATAAAAGAGGCGACCAGCGCAGCCTATAATCACTTACTGACGGAAATATTTCAACTAACTTCACTTCCATCCATGGAGACAGAATTACTCGACCGCATTGCTACTTCCGCTTCTGAAATGAAAACATTTCATGAATTTTCCGCGACTAGAAATAAATCAAATTCAGTTTCGCAATTATTTTATTCCCATATTTCCCGGTGTAGCACTTTCTTACTACTGCATAGGTAATTTTTTCGATGCTTTCGTGAACGATCGTAGTTTAAAATTTATTGCGCTTAGCGACAGTCATATGTCTTGCCTGCGTGTTTATACCGCGAAATCTGACTTCCATCGGGAGTCTGGGACGTCAATTTCTAGCAATACTGAACGAACATCAATCCATGCGCGACAGTGTTAGGTGAAGGAGACAGGTAATTAGCTGAAACGCGGTAAGGCAATGAAATTTTTTACCGTCGCCGCCGCATTCTGAAGTAGTTCGCCCAGCATTCTCACCAGGAAATTACGTCCTTTCGTAGGCCTAGCGTTTCTGTGTGCCCTCGACAGAGTTTTTCTTCGGAACGCTACGTGCATTGTATTTTGGAGAGAGGGAATGCAACAAAATTTTCAAATTTACGCTCAATTTTTTGTCTATTTTTTGCAGTAGTCACGTGTTTACTTATTTTTTTATATTCTTTAACAAGTCGCATGTTATAAGAATGATAAATCAATTCTTAAAGATATAATGAGTATTTTCAATTGCTTGCCATAAAATATGAAAATTACTTAATTAATCATAGGCTGATGATGGTTTCGAGAAATAAAAGAAGGCGACTGCTTGACATTACCACATAATTAGCCATTTTCCTAGCCATCAACGAGGACAGGCAGAAGGCAGTGACCTTTCGAATACCTTCATTCACACTCACATTTATTTTAAACAACCGAGGAAAAACAGAAGAAACTGTATATATAGGCTGCACAAATAAAAAAACTCAGGCAGTTAAATACGAGGATGAAGAAATTATGTTTAGAAATATAAAACTATTGTTCTTTCCACCGAACACTATTAGTAAATTACAACTCATAATAATAATAATAGTTTTATTAGCCAAGAGAACCAATACAGATTAGTAAATGGTATAGGCTTTGTCAATACAATACACTGATGAATAACATGGGTAACATTCACATAAAAAAGTATACATTTAGAAAGTTACATTTGTCACAGCATAAAATTTTTAAGTACAAGCACTGCTCATAGAATACGTTTACAAATGTTTTCTTTACAATAGTTCATATATTCATCAACACTATACAAGGTATTTTTAATTAGGTATCTTTTGAGATTCAATTTAAAGAGTTGAATTGATGATAAATTTCTTAACTGTTCAGGTAGAAGGTTATAAAGTTTGTTTGGGATAAAATGTATTCCAGCGAATTTTGGGAGAAAATGTAGACCAGCGAATTATTTCTTAGGTCAAAAGGCATTAACGAAAATAGCTAGTGATTTATTTATAGTGAAAATGACATTAAAAAGTGCTCATAGAATTGAAAACATTATTTCGAAAGAGTTTGAAAAAAATTTTAAGCAAACCCATTAACTAATTTATTTTCTAAAAAGGCCTCTTGAACAATTTACTTTTACCTTTGTGTAATCATTAAATTGTAAATATATGTTTGCTTATGCATACCTATATGTTCAAATATATTAATATAATGGCTTAAAAGACAGTAGCACCTTTCATTTCCCAAGGATATGAAAAAATGGTGCCTACCCCTAAAACCTCTCTATAGTGAACCTCCATACATCAAATTGCCCAAATTTTGGTCACCTCCATTACGATGTAAAGAGGTTTTACTGTATTAGTTTGCAGCAGAAGAGAAGAAATCAAGACTAACATTAAAATAGGGAAGCAAACACTGTGAAGGTGGATGAATTCTGTTATTTGGGAAGCAGGATCACTAGTGACAGGAGAAGCAAGAAAGAAATTATCAGCAGAGTAGCCCAAGCAAAGAGAGTGTTCCATGAAAAGAGAGGCCTGCTTACAGCGAGAAACTTAAATATGGAAGTAAGGAAACAATTTATAAGAACATACATTTGGAGTGTGCTCCTATATGGAAGTGAGGCATGGACTATGACAGCAACTAAGAAAGCAAGGATAGCGGCCTTCGAAATGTGGTGCTACAGAAGAATGAGGAGGATCAAATGGATCAACCGAGCTAGTAATGAGGAAGTCTTAAGAAGTGTAGGGGAGAAGAGAAGCCTCATGAAAACCTTAATAAGAAGACGGAACAACCTTATAGGCCACATCTTGAGACATGATGGCCTGATGAAGACAATCGTCGAGGGACAAGTGGATGGTAGGAATGGAAAGACCTCAAACAAAATATATGGAACAGGTGAAGAAGGATGTGAAAGAGCAGAAATATGTTGGTGTGAAAAGATTAGCTGATAGGAGAATTGAGTGGAGAGATGTGACGAACCAATCTTAGGATTTTTGACCAGTGATGATGATGAGTAGCCTTTTAAGGGGGGAATGGATTTCAAATTGAATTAAAATCCGGATGCAAACCAATAAAATATAGAAAATAAATGATATCTGGTGATTTTCCGGGTATTCTTCCGCGTTTATCCATTTTTTAGGACGATATTTCGCCAACGTTCCAGTTGGCTTCCTCAGGTCCACCGAAGTGTTGATGCAGAAAGTTGTTCATCTTATATACACCCCGTTTGCCGCCTTTTTTGTGGAGGTGTGCCCTGATTGGTCAGGATCTCTGAAGACGTGTCTCCACGTGCTGGTGAGATTGTAGCTGTCCTCACGGTTGAAGTTCTTTGTCGTGACGATTTCAATTGCCTCCCTGATTATTCTCGGGTAGTAGCGGCCTTCTTTGTTCAGAAGAGAGGCGTTGTCAAAGTCAATATTGTGTGTCGGTCCACTCCATTGGTGTTCCGCCACCATTGGTGTTGGGTTTCTGCATCAACACTTCAGTGGACCTGAGGAAGCCAACTTGAACGTTGGCAAAATATTGTCCGACAAAATGGATAAACACGGAAGAATCACCAGATATCATCATAATCTCCGCGGATGCCTACTTGGAAACTTTATAGAAAATAAATTATTCAAGAAAGTGCTAAACTCAGATAAGAACATAAAAAGGTTTACTTCTATAAGAAATTCGGCATCAAAACCTTTCCATGCGGATTTTAGGATGATGTTGAGAACTGTTAGCCAACAGTTGAATGAAAAATCCACGGAAAACTGCTGCGAAATTGCAAGCGGCTGAAATACTGGTGCGGTAAAAATATTTGAGAAAATCAAAAATATATAACTCCTTTTGTACTCAAGATAAAGTTATAATTTTTTCACCAAAAATACATGTTTAGTTTTCTTCAAATTTCATACACAGCATAATGGACCTATAAATTAAGATGCAAAAGTTAGCAGGCGATTGATTTGTACCTTGCAAAATTCCAAAAGTAAAACCTCTTTACATCGTAATGAAGGGGACCAAAATTTGGGCATTTTGATGTATGGAGGTTCACTATAGAGAGGTTTTAGTGGTAGGCACCATTTTATTGATAAACCATAATATTAATATATTTAAACATACATGCATGCATTAGTGAACATATATTAACAATTTAATGATTACACAAAGGTAAAAGTAACTTGTTCAAGAGGGCTTTTTAGGAATTAGTTATTGGGTTTGCTTTAACCTTTTTAAAACTCTTTTGATATAATGTTTTTAATTCTATTGAATACAATCATATTATGACCGCATTCCTCCATGCTTAATAAAAACCATTTAATTATGTTCAATAAATCCTCAACCTCTGTTTTGGTGGGAACTGTAACTGATTCCTCATTACCAACATCTTCCTCTAAATCCATCTCTTCCTGTATCCTGCAAGATATATACATCTCCTTCACCACTATCTTCCAACTCATGCGGGGAACAAATGAATAAATCACTATCAACATTTACAAAGTCTGCAAATGTTGAATTTGTGTCAACTATTTTGTTGATTTTATCATACTCTGTAGGTTCATTCTCAAATATCTCACTTTCCTCCTGTTTGCTACCACCCGTAATCCCAGCCTTGACGAAGCATTTCTCAAAAATTGAGGAAAGGCACAGCCTGTGCATGGTCTGAAGGATGTTCCATGAGCACTTTTAATGTCGTTTTCTCTATTCACTCTCCATAAAAAATAAATCACTAGCTGTTTTCGATAATGCCGTTTGACCAAAGAAATAATTCCCTGGTCTAAGGGTCGTAATTTACTAGTAGTGTTTGGAGGGAAGTACACAACTTTTATATTTCTTAAGATAATTCCTTCATCCTCTTATTTCACTGCCCGTGTTTTTTATTTGTGCAGCCTAGATATACAGTTTCTTCTGTTTTTCCTCGGTTGTTTAAAATAGATGGTATTCCAAAGGTCACTGCTACATCTTTCTTCTGCCTGCCCTTGTCGATGGCTTGGAAAATTCCTCGGAATGTGGTAATGTCAAGCAGCCGCCGTGTTTTATTTGTCGAATCCATCATCAACTTATAATTAATTAAGTAATTTTCGTATGTTTTCATATTTTATGGCAAATAATTGAAAATACTCCTTATAATATATTTTAGAAAATTGATTTATCATTCGTATAACGTATGACTTGTTAAAGATTATAAAAAATAAATAAACACGTGACTATTGCAAAAAATAAACAAGAAATTGAGCGTAATTTTGAAAATTTCGTTGAATTCCCTTTCTCTTAGAGACAATGCTCGTAGAGCTCCGTAGAAAAACTTTGTTGAGGGCACAAAGAAACGCTAGGTCTGCAAAACTATGTGATTTCCTAGTGGGAATGCTGGGCGAACTACTTCAGAATGCGGCGGCGACGGTAAAAAATTTCATTACTCTACCGCGTATCAACTAATTAGCTGTCTCCTTCACCTAACATTGTCGCGCATGGAGTGATGTTCGTCAATATTGCTAGAAATTGACGTCCCGGACTCCCGATGGAAGAGTCGGATTTCGCGGCATAAATACGCACGCAAGACATATGACCGTCGCTAAGCGCAATAAATTGTACACTACGATCGTACACGAAAGCATCGAAAAAATTACAAAGGCGGCAGTGAGAAAGTGCTACACCGGGAAATATGGGAATAAAATAATTGCAAAATTGTATTTGATTTATTTCGAGTCGCAGTAAATTCATGAAATATTTTCATTTTAGAAACGGAAGTAGCAATGCGGTTGAGTAATTCTGTCTCCATAAATGGGAGTGAAGTTAGTTGAAATATTTCCGCCGGCAAGATAGGCTGCGCTGATCGCCTCTTTTATTAACTGAACATAGTATGTAAGCACTTACAGGAAAATAAAGCCATAAGTAATAGAAAGCGAGTGCTATCGCGCAATTTTTACCATGATTCGAGAGAAAACGATGCGTTCTGTCTTCATTTACTGTCACTTAAAATGATTATGATAGTTCGTTGCCTTTTTCTTATTTACTGTTAGGTATGCTCTCGTATGGAACAAAATGGCCCTAGGTAATGGTTAACATGAAAATTGCAGTAAAGTAAAGGTGTAAAAGAGAAGAATAAGCGTGAAACATTTATTTCTGAAAATGTCATTCCATGTAGGTAATCGCGGCTGCATTAATGGTCTCTAGTTGTCTCGGTACGAAATGCAGAGGTAGTTAGTGCATCTCGGGGGTCTCTCATTGCTATGATATATAGAGGTTTTACGATATAAAGAGGTTCACTATAGAGAGGTTTGCCTATAAATTTACATGTAAATCTAACGGGACCAGAGGGTTGGTATGATGTATAGAGGTTTACAATGTAAAGAGGTTCACTACATAGAGGTTTTACTGTATATATAAACAAACATAACAACATTCAAACTAAGTTGAGAGCAAATTAAAGTTGACCAGTATGGAAAAAAATGTAAAATATGCATTTCCTGCAAGTTTCAACGTAATGCTAAGAACAGTCTGCTGGCAACCGCATTAGAAATATAAACTCAAAAAAGCCAAGTTACTAGCTGAAATTCAAGAAAATATTTTTTATAACTATTGTTATGAATAAAATCGACTAACTATTGTTAACACTAAACGTAGCGACCCTTTCTGCTTCAGAATATATTTTTATACATGAGGAATGAGCAAATTCAAAAATCTTTCTCTCTTTATTTCCCACTCCTTCGTTAACAGTGAGGCGATGACGATTTTGAGGTGACGATCACGCGAGTTCAGAGTTTTTTACCCATCTGAAAAAAGTGCCTAATGCGCCAAAAGAAGTTTTCACTTCAATAGTCAATATTTGATGGAAATATTATATGATAGGACAAAATAAGGTGTCAGACGGAAAGGTGCTGTAACTGCTAGTTTAAACTATTGCAAGAGTCAGATACTTCAAGGAGAAGGAAGTGACAGAGGGTGCTTAAAAGGCAAGGTACATAAATGGTGAAATTAGTAGTGCAAGGATATTGAATGATGGAAGTTCAGTTGGTGCAAATCTTCTCTACATGTGGAGTTTAAAGGAGGAAAGGAGATTAAAACAGTGGAAAGATCCATCAGTAATGGCATGAAGAGGCCTGAGGTCAGATGAGAATCGAGGGCTGTTGGGAGGAGAGAGACCAAGTGAGAGAAGCGTTTCCTCACCAGAGGAGATTCTGAGCAGAGGATGGTCAAGTATTTTTATAGTGGTTGAGTTGAGCAGAGTTTGTACCAGTCAGGAAAATTGTGGAAATTGTGTAAATTATGTTATGGTCAGGGTAGAACACCAGAAGAAAAGCAAAAATATGATAATCGTGGTTGAATTTACAGAGGATTTTTGAGTAAGGTAGGTTTTTTTGTTGCCACCCTGGTTGGGCAGAAAGGGATAGTGTACATTTTGCCCTACTTTACTTAATTTTTACTGGTACTTTAACTGCTTGTCTTTATCTCACAACATACCTTGCTGCATTAAAAAAATATTATAAGACTGCTTTGCCATTGATATGGAGTCAGGGAAATATAAAGTTTCTGACTAAAAGTAAAGGAAAAGTCTGGAAAATCGATAATGGAATGTTGGTATGAACCCTGGTTGTGGAATGAGTCTACCAAATGGGAGAGCATTACTATCGAATGGGGAGCTCTCAAAAAACAAATTTTTGGGCAATTGGTTCTGAAATCTCCTTTAGCTGGTATACATAATATGCCAGCTACAGCCATGGTTCGATAAGCCATTGCTCTAATAGGAAAGAGAGCCAATACTTACCACTGCATGTGTCTGATGACTTTTAAATCTGACAGGGCCTAACCTAACTAGTCCAACCTTCGTTAATTCATCCAAGAGTGAAATTTTGTGAGATATTTTTCCCATGCAATCAGTCTGGTTGATATGACCTCATTAAGTGGAGAATTTCATTTACTGAAAATGGCCGAGCTCACCTTGTGGGAATCGTCTGCACATGATTCCCAGGAAAAGTTCCTGGTCAGCTTGCTTGCTTGAGTTGCTTTATATAGGTTTATAATTTTACCTTACGCTGTGTATAGCTTTTATTCTTTTCTCAAGTGGCATTTAACTTAATTGCTATTGACTAGGACAAATTTTGTTGTTTGAATGCTCCTTTGTAATGGAAACAGAAAGTAACTCCAAAGTAACTTTAGCCAATTAATTTGGAGGAAATCTGAGAAATCATGGTATTCCTGGCTATACATTATGCTTTTAGGCATCCAGCATCTTTGTATCTGTTTGCACAGTAATTAATCTACCTTTATGAGTTTGCAAATAACATATAACTGCTGTAGGCTCTTGGTTATCTTTCTGCCTTGTAATTATTTTTATTGAATGGAAGTAAATAGGTATTTAGGGGAGGGATAAATTAAGACAAGTGCAGTATTTTGAGAACTCTTTTATTCTCCTGCAGAAATGACATTGAAGGAGCATTGAAAAAGTTTGAGTGGTGTTGTGAGAAGTATGGTGGGACTCCCTTCAAGAACCAGCTAGCCTGCAAACTCATTGAAGCGGAAGATGCAGTGTCTTTGCAGAGAATAACAGACATCAGCACCCGTGTCCATGGTGAGGTGAACAGTCTGTATGATCTTGTCTTTGCCTTCATTGAGTGTGGGCGACTGAAACAGGCTCGACGAATTTTGGAGGTTAGTTAAAAATACTGTGATTGCTTGCATGTTTCCCTGCACAGGGTGGAGAAAAATTTTGTCCTGAAATTTTAACCCTGAATAGCTGATGTCAATATGAACTGAAATTACTGATAATGTTTGGCCGAAAAAACACCATTTTTTAAACTACAAAACTTTGAGCAAAATGCTCTTATTGGCCATGAGGTTGTCCTGTTTCATGATGCCTTGGATGCATTGCAATCTCAGGCAAGCAAAGCTTTTGAAGTCATGATTTGTCTGATTACTGAAAGTTTCTGTAGTTAATAAATGGTGTGTTTTTGACCTAAACATCATCAGTAATTTAGGTTCTACTGACTTCAGGTATTCAGAGTTAAATTTTCTTAACATGATTTTTCTCCACACTGTATAGACTGGAGCTGTCCTTCTGAAGTTAACCAAATCAATGTACCTGTTGAATTTTTTCCTTCCAGACTCCAGGACTGCGAAGCCGTCCATCTCGGTTGAGTGCGGCATGTAGGCGATACTTGGAAGAGGGAATGGTAGCACCTCTTGAAGGGCTGGTGGAAGCAACTAAAGATCTCTTGCACATAGATCGTGCTGAAATTTATCTTCACCTGTTGAATTTACACAGTAAGTTGATTCTTCCTTAATATTTTCACAAGCTATTGTATCCACCCATGTGCCTTACTTTAATGTTATTAGGAAAGTGGGGTATTTATTTAATTTTTTATCATTATCATTTAATAAGAGATGGATGGAGATATGATTCCTGAGGGTGGTGTCATGTCAACTTGTATGTTTTGGTGGGATAGTTACCGAATACTATATTCGAGTTATCCATTTCGTCTCGAGTATATTTTATGATTTCCTGCTTACTGCTGTTTATCTGCAGAATCATATGTAAAAAATAAAATCAATTTCTATCTGTTTAATAATTTTGGCAGGTATTTCTGTTTTGACTTTTCAAAACTATCTCTTATCATTATGGTGGTTTAGGTCATTTGTGGGACTGGTAGAGAAAATAGGTTAAATGATGTGGCACTGTGGTTATTCATCTGATGTCCTAATTGTACTTATGTTGGAATCATAAAAAAATGCTGAGTATTAAAAGTAATTTTTTAAATTGTCTGTAATATCATGATTATAAGTTATATTCTTGTCATAATACATTTTGCATTCCCAATTTGGTCTCATGAACACTTAAAAATCATCTTACAAAAATTTCTTTTCGAGTCTCTGTGTTATTCATTTTGGCTCCCTTTAACCTCAATGTGCAATACATACATATTTATCACGTTTTTGTCTCTCTTTCTTGCTTAGGGAATATCAGTGGGGAATTATATTTATAGCCCACTTGTTATAAAAGGAGATTTTTGTTGTCAAATATCTTCATTTTTAAGCAAAAATAAATTAACTGTTGTAGTCTATGAGTTAATATAAAAGGGGATGCCTGTTTGTCTGTCCGCTATGCATTTCCATACGACTGCACATACAGTAAAACCTCGATATAACGACACCCCACGGTGCACTAATAAACACTCGCTATAGCGAATTGTCGCTTTACCGGAGGTGGAGCAAATAGTAGCCAATATACCTGTTGCGAACAGATATACAGGAACAGGAGTGGTGCGGCGACAGATAAACATCTATCCGATAAACGTAAGCATAAATCCAGACGAAAGGCGATGTTTTTTTGCATCACTAAATTTCCTTACTCAAATAACGACTAACTATTCAAACAATTTATAAGCGCCGCACTGAATAAAAATCATGCAAAGCATTGTTTCGTTATCATTATATTTATCGAACGACAGTTTACCACATAAATTTGAGACTGAGCACTCCATTAACTTCATTTCTAACGGATCGCTAGCAATTACAGAGGTTAAGGAGTCTTCATGAAAGTCTTCCGGCGGTAAAACCCTCGCTATAGCGAGAGCCAACACCGAAAGGGTCTCGTAAAAACGAATTCTTTAACACGCTTATTATAGGGTCAATTGACGGTGCATCGGCTATCTCTCGTAATAGCGGGGGTGTCGCTATAGCCCGTACTCGCTTTAACGAGGTTCCACTGTAGTTGGTACATAAGTGAATGTAATGCTCCCAAACCCCAAAGTCCTACTCTTGGTTGTGTCCAATGCATCCTTTTCATCAAACATCACGTCAAACAACTTCTGTTTGGATATCCTACCGCATAGGCACACCTCTTTACTTGCTCAGAGGGAAAACATAACTCATATAATACTTTTCTCATCTATTATTCCTCTTGGTGCAAACCTTTTTGGTGGGGTATTAGTTCACAAGACATTTTTGGTCTACACTGGTACTGGCTCATATAGCGATCAATGTTGTGGTGTGGTGTCGAAATCAATATAAGCTGATCCTGTGCCTATTGTAAGGAAATCGTTTTTTTCCTTTATTTGGTGTTCAGCGTGCCTATAAATCCTGCTATATGACTATAAATTCCTATTTCCCCACTTCTCTGGGTACTATATTTCCCAAGTAATGCCAGGTGGCCTATTAGTTTGTTATAAAAGGAAATTTTTACGTTCAAATATCTTCATTTTTAAACAAAAATAATTTATCTTGAATACATATGTATGTTAATATCTGATATGATTATGCCATTAAATGAATTTGTTTGCAGGCAAATCTAATGATGCTGAAAAGGCAATGGGGCTCTGGATGCAGATGCAGGATGAGGACGTGCAACCCTCTGATGAATTTCTGAAATCTCTAGCCAATCTCCTGAGGAAGAATAATATGAAGGTTCCTTTTGTCGAGCCTAAGGCTGAGTCAACTCTTTCTGTCCGAGGCAAGGCTATTTCTCCAGCTAAAGAACCTGAATTACAAAAACCTGAAGCTGGTAGCACGCCTAAATCTCCATTGCTCCAAAGATTCCGTCAGGCTATCAGGATTGGTGATGCAGATGCTGCTCTTCAGTGCAAGGCAAAGTAAGCTTGGGATCGACCATGTAAATGTTCTGTTAGAAGTTCCAGAAAGAGGAATTCATTCCTGATATTTCTCGGGATATCTTTCCTTTTCTATTGTTGAATCTGGAGTGATAGGGTTTCTCTTCTGGGAAGTATCGAATGTAAGGGAAAATGAAAAATTAGTCTGGAAAAAAATATTTTTTGGCAAAAGTCAATCAATGATTTTCCTCGTTCCCTCATCTACACGTTCAATATCTTTGATGCATGAAATCCCCCTCATTCTTAACATATCGTACACGTGGTGGTCAATAATAGTCACCGTAATTATCTGAATATAGTCCCCCCCTTTTTTCCAAAAATTCCCGTGGTAAAAGTAAAGGGGGGACTATATTCAAGCATATTTTTAAAAATATTTTCCCAAAACTGAGGCCTCAAAATTAGGGGGGCCATATATTTGGAGAAGTACGGTAAATTATTTTAGAAATTAGATTAGAACTTATCTATAAGTTTGTATTAACCCTTTCACTGCTGTTCAATCTCCGGAAACCTTCTCCTCACATGCGGCGAAAATGTTAAAATGCGTTTCCTGGGCCCATGGAGCAGGTACTTCCAGGATGGGTGTGGTACACCCGCCGAAGGGTCGCTAATCCCGACCCTATCCTCGACGAACTCACCCTCGCAGGACCGTCTCATCGGCCCTACCAGCAGGGGCCCTACCTCCGGAAAAGTGACCGCTCTGACTGCAATTTGAAAATCAATCAATCAATCCGATCATCACAATATGATTGTTTTTATCGCACTCCTGCCAATCAAGCAATCAAGTACGTCTTTCAACCGTGTCTCTGCGATAAAAAATAACGATTTTGTTAACTTTGCAACAAAACGTGGCTGCGGACCACCGGAAAACGGCCATTATATCAAAGTTAACAAAATCATTATTTTTCATCGCAGAAACACGTTTCAAAGACGTACTTGATTGCTTGATTGGCAGGAGTGCGATGAAGACAATCATTATGTGATGATCGGATTGATTGATTGATTTTCAAATTGCAGTCAGAGCGGTCACTTTTCCGGAGGTAGGGCCCCAGCTGGTAGGGCCGATGAGACGGTCCTGCGTGGGTGAGTTCGTCGAGGAAAGGGTCCTTGATTAGTGGGTCCCTTCGAAGTGCTTCGGCGAAAGTGCTGACCGCATGGCGAGGAGGAAGAAAAAGTACGTCCACCGCAGTCTGCCGTGCGGACGTACTAGGTACGTCCACAGCAGTGAAAGGGTTAAGGAGGTGTGATTGTGGGCATTTCTTTCATGTGGTAATCGGTTTCTCTTGCGTATTGTTTTGGTTCCCCAAACTAAGCTTGCCTACATCCATCCTTTCATCCATCAAAAATACATTCCAAATATCTTTGATGCTTTAAATTTCAGAGCATTCTTTTGTAATTAATGCAGGATTGAAGCAGAGGGTAAGAAGATGCCTGTCACAGAGTTGTCTTTGCTTGTGGAGCAACTGGTGAAAAATGACAGGATTGGGGAAGCAACAGCCATAACTGAGAATTATCTTTCACCTGAAATCAGACAGGGTGGGAGACTGATTTCTCCAAGGGTACTTCGCTTCCTCCTGAATCGCTTAGCAAATTTGGGAGATGTGGACTCAATTACCAACATTGGCAATCTTATATCACGAGTAAGTTTTTTCTATTCCTTCAATTACAATTTTTTTGCTATTTTTTTCATTTTGAGGAACAATAGCATGGTAGCTTTATTGAAAAATAAATTTTATACTTTTCTGTATAAAGCTTTTTGAGGATCCCTCGTTGTATTTATTTTTATCTAAAAGTTTGCATCATACGTGGCCAACTCACTGCCAACTAATGTTTGTTCAAAATCTGTAGAAATGTTTGTTTGAATGTTCCAATCCAGCCCTACTGTGTGATACATTCAGAGTGATTATAATAAGCCTTGTTTTGTCTTATTTTATCAGGAAGAAAAGCGATTGTTATCTTTTGACAATCGTTTGTGTAATGCATTTGTAGTTTCTGGCAAGGCTGAAGAGTACCTGAAGAATCTTGAGAAACAAATCGAAGTGGCAAAAGATGAAGACCTGGACTTTATTGAGGAGGCATTTCCAAGAGGTGGAGCTTTTGGAGTGTTGAACAATCATCCTGAATTAGTTCCAATGTGTGAGTTGAATATGCTTATTTTTTTCATATTACAGTAAAACCTCTATGTAGTGAACCTCTTTACATCGTAAACCTCCATACTTCGTACCAACCCTCTGGTCCCGTCAGATTTACATGTAAATTTATAGGAAAACCTCTATATAGTGAACCTCTTTATCTCGTAAAACCTCCATACATCGTACCAACAAGACAGCCCCGAGGCGGCCTAACTACCACCGCAAATCGTACCGAGACAACTAGAGACCAGCTGCAGCCGCGATTACCTACATGGAATGACATTTTCAGCGATAAAAGTTTCACGCTTATTTTTTTCTTATACGCCTTAAATAATTTTCACGTTAACCATTAGTTAGGGCATCCAACTATCCTAATAATATTAAATGACGGTAAATGAAGACAACACATCGTTTTCTCTCGAATCACGGTCAAAATCACGCGATAACACTCGCTTTCTTTTACTGATGGCTTTATTTTCTTGTAAGTGCCTACATACTATGTTCAGTTAATAAAAGAGGCGACCAGCTCAGCGACTAGCTGACGGAAATATTTCAACTAACTTCACTCCCATCCATGGAGACTGAATTACTCGACCGAATTGCTACTTCCGCTTCTAAAATTAAAATATTTCGAGAATTTTCCGCGACTTGAAATAAATCAAATACAGTTTCGCAATTATTTTATTCCCATATTTCCCGGTGTATCACTTTCTTACTACCGCCTTGGTAATTTTTTCGATGCTTTCGTGAACGATCGTGGTTTAAAATTTATTGCGCTTAGCGACAGTCATATGTCTTGCCTGCGTATTTATGCCGCGAAATCTGACTATTCCATCGGGAGTCCGGGACGTCAATTTCTAGCAATATGAACGAACATCAATCCATGCGCGGCAGTTTTAGGTGAAGGAGGCAGCTAATTAGCTGATATGCGGTAGGGCAAAGAAATTTTTTACCGTCGCCGCCGCATTCTGAAGTGGTTCGCCCAGCATTCTCACCGGGAAATCACGTCCTTTGGCAGACCTAGCGTTTCTGTGTGCCCTCGACAGAGTTTTTCTTCGGAACGCTACGTGCATTGTATTTTGGAGAGAGGGAATTCAACAAAATTTTCAAAATTACGCTCAATTTTTTGTCTATTTTTTTGCGGTAGTCACGTGTTTATTTATTTTTTTATAATCTTTAACAAGTCACATGTTATAAGAATGATAAATCAATTCTAAAAGATATAATAAGTAATATTTTCAATTATTTGCCATAAATATGAAAAAATATGAAAATTACTTAATTAATCATAGGCTGATGATGGATTCGAGAAATAAAAGAAGGCGACTGCTTGACTTTACCACATAATTAGCAATTTTCCAAGCCATCAACGAGGACAGGCAGAAGGCAGTGACCTTTGGAATACCATCATTCACCCTCACATCTATTTTAAACAACCGAGGAAAAACAGAAGAAATTGTATACCTAGGCTGCACAAATAAATAAACTTAGGCAGTTAAATACGAGGATGAAGAAATTATGTTTAGAAATATAAAACTATTGCTCTTTCCTCCGAACACTATTAGTAAATTACAATCCTTAGACCAGGGAATTATTTCTTAGGTCAAAAGGCATTAACAAAAACAGCCAGTGATTTATTTACAGTGAAAATGGCATTAAAAAGTGCTCGTGGAATTGAAAACATTATTTCGAAAGAGTTTGAAAAAAATTTTAAGCAAATCCATTAACTAATTTATTTTCTAAAAAAGCCTCTTGAACAATTTACTTTTACCTTTGTGTAACCATTAAATTTTAAATATATGTTCACTTATGCATACCTATATATTTAAATATATTAATATAATGGCTTAAAAGACAGTAGCACCTTTCATTTCCCAAGGATATGAAAAAATGGTGCCTACCACTAAAACCTCTCTATAGTGAACCTCCATACATCAAATTGCCCAAAATTTGGTCCCCTCCATTACGATGTAAAGAGGTTTTACTGTACTTGAAATAGGCATCCAACCTGGAGGTTGGGCTACTATCTCTACTCCTGCCTTTATTCCTTTCTTCTAAGAATTCCCTTCTTTTTTCCTGCGTCTAACATTTAATCTTTGAAGGTTTTGCAATATTTTTCTTTCTTCTTGCCTAGTTAAGATTTTTTAAGTCCTTTAATATACTCTGCTATATTTCACCTCACAATCTTCTGATTACTGGAGCTAAATTTTATTTGTTACTTTATACAGTATAACCTCAATTATGCGACCCTCAGTTATATAATGACCTCACTTATACACCAATTTTTTTTGGTCCGGTGAACAATCCCATGTAAACCCATGTATTTCCAACCTCGGTTATGAAACTTTTCACTTATACGATGACCTTGGTTACGGAAAGCATTTTTCCAGTCCAATGAGATAAAATGCCTCACTTATATGGCTTGTCAGATAATTCCTCTTAAGAGAAGATTGCGGTATGCGCGCCGATTTTAGTCTCAGGAGCGGGAGTAGTATATGCTCATTGCATAGATATGTCATTAAAGAATAATAAGTTTTAATAATGAGAGATGCTGTTTATTAGATATTCATTTTAACTGCAGTAGGTGATCGTTAATCAGGAATCACTAATATATACATATCTATCTCTAACGAAAGATTGTCTAGAATTTTCAAAGGTTATGTTTTCCGTCACCCCAGCGAAATGACGCCAAAATGAGCTTTTAAAAATCCTCACGTACCAAAATATTGTCTTCCAAGGTCATCCAAAAAGATTATCGTATTTGCAGTATGGACGTAAGTCGATGGTGATTCAACATGATGGAAAAAACAAGTCTCATTCTGCGGGCTAATCCTACATCCGCAGGATGAAGTGAGCCAGGGCAAAGTTGCTTACACAGCGCACAGATCAAAACTGACCCAACTTGTATCTCAGTGGGTTTAAATGAAACATAGTTGGACCTTGAGTAGCTATTAGCTTCAGTCTGCCTGGTGGCAAGCGTTTATTTTTTAACTGAACGAGAGTTAGTGTGGATGCCCTCGGAGAATAACTCACGTCATTAGTCGTATCATAATCATTAAAGTCAAATTCAAAATGCAAAAGATAAGGCAGTTCCTTTCAGCTCAGGAATGATTTGTAACCATTATATCAAAGTAAAAAGTGTCCGGTGTTGTTATCAGAAATGGGATAGTAAATAATGCTGTGAAGACAAATCAGGCGGCTTGTGATTCGAAGTTCCTGGTGCTGAATTTGGGGAAGAATGCCGACAGAGATGCTATACCCGTGTGGCATTACTTCTTTAATCTAGGAGATTGTTGACGTAAGCCCAGACATAGGGAAACTCCAACCGTCGGTCACAAGCTGGATCAGGGAAAAACTCCACAAACAAGAAATCAGCACACAAGAAAAAAATTGCCAAAAATAATTTACGAGTTATTTTCGTTCAATATCTATTCGAAATAGAGTATTCAAAATCAGAACTATTACAGAAAACGACGATGATAACTAATGGTCCCATAGGAAACATTACCAAACTAAATACCAGCAGTATAATTTTTCTAAAAATCGGCCATGTCCCACTAGCCATGTCCCACTATATTTTTTCTAAAAATCGGCCATGTCCCACTAGCCGTCCGTCCAACAAGAGCGCCCAAGCAGAAGAGAGCTTGGCTATTCCACCACGAGACAGGATTGAGGGGAGGGGTTTTTCCAAGGAGCGGAGGGGTAGTGAGGGCAATGTTCTATCAGCTGCATCACTGCCCCTGTTGACAGGATGCTCTGCAAAACATCATCCCTGGGTTGGAGTGAACAGCATACAAGCCAGAATTTTCCCCTCAAACTTCTGGGTTGGAGACATCAGTCGAATCAGAGGGATATTCATTGGAACACAAGGAGGGGAGAGACATAGTGGGGTGAGGTGTTGGAGGGAGAGAGAGCTGTGATAGGACAATGGTAATACTTCTCACTCCAAACTGCATGCTAGAGACTCATCACCCATTTCCCCTTGATTGCCAAGGAGTAAGTATTCCTCCACAGTAGTCCTATATAAGTCTTGCATAGCAGGTAGGCTGGTTCGGTGCTGTTTCGGGGGCTGTTTCCGGAGGCTGTTTGCGGAGACAGGATTTTCCGGAGACAGGAGTCTCCGAGCCTTTGAGTCGAAAAAGCCTTTGCGCGAAAAACCTTAGCACGAAAAGTCCTTAGAGGAAGAAGTTCAGAGGAATTTCTGGGTGGGGGGGGTACCAGAAATTTTGGGGGCGGGGAACACTAAAAAATGCCACACCCTGTAAATTCAATCTACTATTGCTAAAATTTCATGGGAAAATTCATTTTTGTGCATTAACATTATTGAGAGGGGAGATTTTTCCGGGCTCTCAATCTATTTTTGTTCATTCATCACTGACGGCAGTTGCGTGGTTATTTCAAATGCTCACTTAAATGAAGTGATCTAAGCACCAGAAAAGTCTTAGTCCCAGAATATCTCGGGTACCAGTGGCGTAACTAGGAATATGCTTTCCTCCCCCCGAGGCAACTGGGATTCCCGGAAAATTAAAAAAAGGCATGCCTGTAAATATGTTTTACATAATTTTGGCACTAAAATTTAACTTTAAGCAGATGCAGTTGCTGTATATCAAAGCTAGACAGTTTTTTTATATTTCTATGAGGCTTTGGAGGGGGATCTATTCCCTCATCCCCCCCACCATAATTACGCCACTGCCGGGTGCTCCGTATTTTCTATGGCATGGTATTTAGAGGGATGAAACCGACAGCCGAGGTCATTTTCACCATGAGATAAGGGAGGGAGGATAGAAACCCTGTGTTGGAATTAGCCAAGTTGTAACAATAGGGTTAACCAGGGCTTAATGTCCCATCTGCCTTACAGTGTGTTGTCCGTGTTCAATTTTGGCCGGAAAGTTTTGTGTTCTTTCTTCTTTATTTTCTCCTCTTTTTGCAACTACCAAGTAGTTACAGGATACCAGTAACAGATATGGTTTGTACAGACGTATGTGTTGATGTACGTATACGCTTTTTGAATTAAATTACTTCTACCTATTTATGAATATGTAAGCATTCTCTTGAAGTCAATCCAATCATAATCATCTAATTTGTTACATACCTATTTCACTTCCCATAAAGATATTTTTCTATGAGTACCTAATGACTTGATCCATACATTTCCTACTACATAGAGAATTGAGATTCTTGACTTTTGGATGTTTGAACGAGAAAAAATTACTGCTTAACTCCCCCTTGATTTGGAGATTAATATGCTCAAAAAGTTGAGCCATGAGCTTGTTTTGAGATGGTTTGAGATCTTCATTGAAGTGCACATAATACAATATGCTGAGCCTTGCATTATTGTGTGACACAGTAATATTAATTCCCTTACATTTTTGTGGCAATTTCATGATGTCTTGCCACAAATCATCGAAAAATTTCTTACTTCCAGGCTTATAATCAAAAAGATGGCTGAGTCTTGGCTAACTAATAGCAATGGGCACACAAAATTTCCACATATGTATTAACTTAGGCCTTATCTAAATGTCAACATTGCGTAACACAATTTCTATGATTGAAATTCTGGTCCAACTCTTGCATATTTCAATGCCAATGTGCATATTTTGGCACACATGTATTCAGGGGACAAAGTAGACATGCTAGAGCACGAAGAGATACCCTTACCCACAACCCAGTATGTTTTCAACTTGTTTTCTAGATACAGGCAATCAAGTATCACATGAGTGCCTTAGGATCCTTTTGTTAAGCAGTTTTCAATTCTCTTGAAAAATCTTATGGATTATATAACTATTAATGCTACTGGAAAATTTCTGTAGTCTGAATGGCAAAGAAATGGCAAAATCTTATCAAAACCTTATTCTTTGTCTTATTTTGGCAAAGTTTCAAGCAAAATTTTGAGAAAAAAGGTCTGGGTTAGAGTGGATGAGGTAAGTAGCTTGAAGGAGAGGGCTTAATTGGGCATTTTTGGTATCACGTAGCCTTTGGGAGTATTGAACAGTTATTTCCTTTCATACCAATAATGTGGAAGTTGAATTTCCCTTCCTAAATTAGTATTCCACATCCAATTACAATAATTTTTCTTGTGAAATTATGTTCTGTTGGATCATGTTTGAATTTTGTTGTATTATTTGAATGTCCTAAATATAGTTGAGTCCTGCTAATCTAAAGACGTCCAATCTGAACAGCTCTGAGGCAATTTTTTTTAAAGAAAATTAACCTTTGTTATTTACAGTACATACAGAGCGCTTTTCTTTAATATTTAGGCCTTTAACTCAATTCTTTTTTGCTCAGAGTATGCACTATGAACATAATATAAACTGCGAACGAATTACAATGTTCAATATGTACTCTATTTACGGTAAATTACATTAATGTGGAATGATGACTGCTGAAGGCTGCTGCCAGGCACACCTTTGGGTCAGCGGTGTGGTGCATAGAAGATGGGATATTACAGTCCTATCCAGTTATTCAGCCCTGTGCTTTGTATACACTTGTGATACATTCTCTCATTTCAAACAGATTTTTCTCTCCTATTTTGACCAAACAATGAAATGATGTGAACAGGGTTCAGTCCCAATTTGTATGGACTAGCAGGACTCCACTTTTCATGAAAATTTATGTTAACTTATTTATCTATATTTTTAACCATAGTGACATTGTTTAGCTTATTTTCTTGATCGAAGTTGATACACTAGAATATTTTTCATACCATTTAATGTTTTTAGCATCAAATTGTAAACAGTGGAACTGTTTACTCCCTGATGATACCAATGGTGATTTTTTTCCCTGCCCCGGTCTCGCACGACTAAAAAAATTCCTGTTCGCACAGCCCCACTTATAACTTGTACAGAATTTATCACTGCCTTCCAATTCAAGACAGTTGTCAGTATGGTGGAAGTATCTAGGGATTCAAATTCAATTTCCAAATAAATTAATGTGATGACTTTCTGCCCTGCCGGCAATTCTGCAGCATACTCAAAATGACAATCCTGGCTTGCCTGACCTTTTAACCAAAATTGCAGTGGCCAAATAATTTCACGCTACTTCATACGGAAATATTAGTCGCACTTTTTGTAATTCAATTCAGTGTCAGATAAGTATCAATCTTGCTTGTAATCATGACTTCTCTGGTTGGTGTGAATACCCAACTATAAAACTACTCTGCGATTCATATGAAGTCTGGGAAATTTAATAAATTCCATCTAGAAATCTGGGATTATTCGGGGATATTGAAAATGTTAAGTTTGTAATAACCCTGCTGTTTCTTCCCACTAAATGAACTCAATAAAAATTCAACTTTTGTCCATGATGTAACTTGATAAGGGATTCCTTGACCAACAGATTTCTGTGTCATTTAGTCTCTTCTCTTTTTATTTTTGGTTTTCCTCACTTTAATAATTGAACTGTAATATTTTATAATTACCTTAGTAAACATCCCATATCTGAGCTCATAATTTCTCTTTTATTTCAGACGAAGGAATCGCTAAGAAGTATGCTGCTCGTAAAATTATATCTCCCCTAAATGTGCTGTGGGCATCTTACTTCTTGAATGAAGCCAAAGCAACCGAAGCAAACACTCTTTGGAAGGACTATCTTCATGACTATCCTAGGGTTATGTTCCAGTTTGTGTGTCAGACTGCAAGGGTCAATAAAGACATTTCAATCCTTGACAGGTTACTTGACCAAATAAAGGACTCACCTGTTAGTGATGGAGCTAGGGGTTCTGTTTATAGCACAAAAATTGGAGTGCATGGTAAGCATTTACTGTAAGATATTAGCCCTAGATTATAGGTAACTTGTTAAAAAAAAGTTTATAGTGCTCAATGCTAAGTGTCACCAAATCTTTGGAAGAACAAATTTGCTTAAATAATGGTCTACAAATTGTTAATTATTCAAATCAGGTTTATCAATTCATTGCAAGGGCCACATGGATAAGTACATTAAAATGTTAAGTTAAAACCTCGGTAGCAATTTCTGGGTGCAGCAATATTGAATGTATGTTTTCAAAGCTGCCATAATATTGCTGCAATGTGCATGCAATAAGCTAAGGACAAGCAAACTTAATCAGATATGCTGATTGTTTTTGGAATCATGATCAAATATTTTATATATGATACATTTCCATCCAGAAATACTGAAAATTGGGTGTATCTGCCTGGTGAAACG
The DNA here is from genome assembly GCF_921293095.1 of Ischnura elegans. Taxonomy (NCBI): domain Eukaryota; kingdom Metazoa; phylum Arthropoda; class Insecta; order Odonata; family Coenagrionidae; genus Ischnura; species Ischnura elegans. The sequence goes on from NC_060249.1 coordinate 88,585,605, forward strand.
TGTCTTTAATAAGTGCATTTTTGCCATGTCGACGATTGTACAGCATATTCAAAATGACAATGCCATGGCTTGCCTAGCCTTTTAATCAAAATTTATTTTCCAAATAATGGCACACTGCATCATACAGAAATATGTATTTGTTGCACTTTTATGCCATAGCCATTAAAGCAATAATGGTTTTCCGCCAAGTTAATCCTAAAATGGTATTACAGTAAACTCTCAATGCTACGAAGTTCACGGGAATCAAAAAATGTGAGGTTATTAGTAACAAGCTTCGTAGGATCGTTTCTTTTTGGAACCATTGCCAGAAAAATATACTATGCCAAAATTCCTTGTCTCTTCAATCTCCCATACTTATGGTCACGCTTCGGAATAGCTTCAGAGTCATGTATATGATCGCGATTATTATGAACAAATACAGTAAATCCTTGATGCATGAACAAGATGCGTTCCGAGACTTCGTGCCTGTTAACCTATGCAAGGCATCAAAAAGTATGCTTATCCTGCAGATTGCAATGCTGCATTATAATTTTCCGTAAACCCATGATTGAGACGAACTGATCTGTGCGTGCGACGCAGCTGAGCCGAAATAAATTTGCTGTCTGTGGGAAGGGAGAATGGGCAAAACACTGAACATTTTGCTGACTTCACTACGGATTAATTAAAACTTTGTTCACAATATGCCCTTAATGCGAGTTCCACTACTCCACACCGCGTCGCATTGCACCAAATTTGAAATTTTGGGCACTTGAATTTTTTAAATGTTCGTATCTCTGGAAGGCGAATGTTCGTTAGAAGAGGACTTATCATATGGCCTATTTATGAGTGGGTCACCATGATTCCATAGGAATGAAGCTTATTATGTGATGTTGTGTGGATACTGAAGTATCTCCTACTGAAGAAAGAACCACAATTGATGCTCTTGGGCACAATGCGCGAGGAAAACGTAAATGTTGTGCAATGACGTAGTGTAGTGTATATCTACGTAAATGCCGTTGCTTACGCATGGAACTTCATAGTAAAGTTCATTTTATAACCGCCGGTACCGGAACTGAGGTTCGTAATTTCGTGTTAACGACTCTTTTTACTGTAGAGTGGATTAGCCTTTTTATCAGGACCAACGATTTTCTTTGTAAAAACAAGAACTTAATAATAATGTTGTTCATAGTAATGAGAGTAACATCTTAAATGTGTTTTTAGTAAAATACTTGGCATGAGTTGGTTTAGTTCATTGGTTTTAAGTTTCACTGATTCTTTCACTGAGAACCAGAGTCAGAGCAATGCCAAAAAAATTGTTAGTGAAAACATTTATGCAAAAAACAGTTTTAAAACTATATTTGTGCATAAGTGACACTACGCACTTTAATTAGAGTAATTTGAAGGTGACTCAATCTTTGTGAGGTAACTCAATTATTTTTTGTAGTTTTCACAATACCCTGAGAGCAATCATGAATAGCTTTTGAAATGTAACCAATGAAAATGATATATGTACTTGATACTGTCGGTCTAGCTATACACTCTTTTTTTCTTTTGGCATTCATTGTATGTATCACTTGAACTGGAACTTAGATCAACTACTTAACAGGAATATGAACTGACGAAAAGTGGAACTGAGTAATACTTAAAAGCTTACATACCCCCTATTTTACTTAATTTACCAAATTTGCTATGTTGGCAGAATTGTTTTTCTCCTTCAGATAACCTCTCCATTGGTAATTTATTTTCAGTTGCTAATGAGAACTATGAAGAAGGACTCATCGCACTTAATGAAGCCCTTAAAGATGTTAGTTTAGTGAATATCAATAGGCGTGTGTTGTTTAAACTGAAGAATGAAGTGGAGAAAACTGGGAAATCATTTCCTCACACCATTCCAAAGCAGGTTGGTATGACTTATTTAAATTTTTTTTCCATTCCAGCTTTAGTTAAACATGCTAAGACAATTTGCTGCTAATTTTTGCTGTTAGTGCCTCTGTAAGCCTCAGTAGGCCTTAAAGTTATTTACACTATTGAATACAGTAAAACCTCTTTACATCGTAATGGAGGGGACCAAAATTTGAGCAATTTGATGTATGGAGGTTCACTATAGAGAGGTTTCAGTGATAGGCACCATTTTTTCATATCCTTTGGAAATGAAAGGCACTACTGTCTTTTATACCATTATATTTATGTGTTTAAACAAGCATGCATACATCAGTGAACATATATTTACTATTTAAAAATTTCAGAAAGCGAGTGCTATCGCATGATTTTTACTAAGATTCGGGAGAAAATTATGTGATCTTTCTCAATTCAACAGTCACTTAAAATGGTTAGGATAGTTGGATATCTTTTTCTTATTTACTCTTTGGAACTCATATGGAACAAAATGGCCACAACTAATGGTTAACGTGAAAATTACAGCATATTAAAGGTATATAAGAAAAAAAAGAGTGAAACATTCATTGCTGAAAATGTCATTCGATGTAGGTAATCGCGGCTGCATTAATGGCCTCTTGTTGTCTCGGTACGATTTGCAGAGATAGTTATGCCGTCTCGGGGGTATCTCCTTGGCATGATAAGTGGAGGTTTTACGATATAAAGAGGTTCACTACATAGAGGTTTGCCTATAAATTTACATGTAAATCAGACGGGACCGTAGGGGTGGTATGATGTATGGAGGTTTATGATATAAAGAGGTTCACTACATAGAGGTTTTACTGTATATGGGATAGTATGATGTATGAGTCCAGATTGTGATTTTGATGCGAAAACTGCATTATATGTGGCCTACTTTCATGGCCACTTAAGTTTATTGGAGAAGTAGGTTTCCTATTCTTCAGCGGAGAGACAATGTTATTGGGATCAAAGAAAATTGTATGTTTGAGTGAATATTTCCTATGGATGGAATTACATCACAGTCATACTTTATAGATTCTAGGGATGGGCGATCTATCATTCCCACATTGATTGTTTTCCTGCATTTATCATTTGCCTTTCCTGGTCCCAAATAAAGTTCCATACAGACAATGTAATTTTTTCCCACATCAACTGTGCTTCTGAGTATCATTTTCCTGTATCCATTTTTTGACAAAAATGAAATCTAGTCATACAAGTGAGATATGGATAGAATTAATATAACACAATACCCTAGCAAGTGAGATATGCTGAGTGGCACTCTATAGAAACTTGATTTTATCGCAGTGGAACTTCTTGGCAGTTGATTCAGCATATCTCACTTGTTAGAGTCACTGGCTAAGGGCTATCTTCTCAGGATATTTTGTTACTCCCTACAAGCCTTCAAATTCATCTGCTTATCTGCAACTATTTGAAAATGAGTTTCCTTCTCTTTAAGACTAAAACTTTAGCAGCACAATAGTCGCACTTTACCCGTGGCTCAGCATACATGCTGGTGTCAGTTCCAAACTTCACCTCTTATGAGTGGTTCTGTACTTTCCAGTATGTGTTGACCTCAAACCAGTGAGTGTCTCACTTCAGCATAATAAGGTCAAAGGAAGAAAATCACTGTGTTGATGACTTTAGCGATGTTAAGCTACTTTAATTGTGCTGTTTTTTTTTCTCTCTTGGGATAAAAAACAGGAGATAATATGAACTACTGCAGTTTGAAATAGACTTTGTATATGTTATCAGAAAAGAAAGGCATTTTCTTTTAACAAGAAATTGTTACGTCGTGCCCATCATATTCTTCAGGGAGGTGTCTTTTTTTTAACTAGTCTGCCAATAATCCTTTTTCAGAATTTGCTGCCTCCTTGTTTTTGTCTTTTTGGCAAGGAAGGATTTTCAAAAACTTGTTCATATATTTCATATCCATATACTGAATCTATCTAAGGTCATTATGAATCGATCAAATGAGTTTACCAGTTATCTTTCGGTATTAATTTTTTATCGTTTGCTGGTATTTTTTAGAGATGGGTCGAATAGCAGATTTCTCGAATTCGAATATCGAATTCGAATATTAAATCATTGCTCGAATATTCGAATACCTCGAATACTAAATGATGAATGCTGGAATGTTTGACTCGGTTGCCTATGCAGCAGGCAACACAAGATTTTGGGGAGTAATTTTGATTTCCTTGAAAGGATTCAAACAGGAATTTAGCTGATTAATGAATATTTTAATTTTATGGAAACAATTAGGCATATAATGAATTCAACTAACATCGCTCTACCCCCACTCCTGCTGCCAAGTGCTAGCTGACAATCTGAGGCATTTTGCAAAATACAAGCTCTTTTCCACCGGATTTTCTTCAATTATTTTCAGTCCATCTTTGGGAGTTCTCACGAGATAAGAAGATAAATTGGAATTGCTATCAGGGAGAAACCAAATATCCTGAGAAAATATCCCTTCGTCTGGGACTGTAACAATAAAGATTTATAGCACCACTCATAAATTGTAACTTGATATATGTTTTCGAAAAAAAATACCGCATCAACTTCCGAGAAGCTCAGTTGCGAGGATATCGAGTTTCGCCAGAATGCTAAGTCTCCGTCGTATTTTGACATCTATTTCTTTTCGTAAAATGCTTAAATAAACTCAGAAATACGTCGTGTTTGGTCTTATTCTTTTTGAAATTACGCGCACATTACTAATATTTCAATTCAATAAAGGTGTAACATCAATCGACGAAAGTCATTCTTAGACACCTTTTGTGCTAATAGATGACTCATGCAGCGGTTGACCCCCACAGAAATGGGGAACTTCGAAGCTGGTAGGAAAAAAAAGGTCAGTGGGGGAGAAAAGGGAGGGCCCGAAACACGTTTCTATTGTTCTCGTGTAACTTGGTATTTTTTCGAAGCTAAGGTCTTCGTAATGCGATCCCTGGGAGAAGAAGAAAGCGTCAGAGTGGGTGAGGCGAGTGCTGAATGGAGGGGGATAGCGAATCGTGGGAAATGCCCTAAGGTTGCTATCCCACGGCACTGAGGTTCTCCTGGTGGGGGGAATCGGGGATTTTCGGATTTTTTCACCCGACCATTTTCGGTTCCCCTCGTCGAACTCTTTTCGCTAAAATCCACGAATTTGATGTAATTCGTCAACTTGCGTAAAACGGCGCTGCGAGCACTAAATGACTACAGTTCTCTACATTTTTCCGAGTCAACTACCAACGACGTGCGTGCGACAGTGTATGACGCGAAATTCAAAGTATTCGAGGTATTCGAGGCGGTACTTTTCGCATAACTATTCGAAACCTCGAATATCGAATACTTTCTAGTATTCGAGTATTCGCGGATACTATTCGCACATCTCTAGTATTTTTTAATGTGAAGAAATTAAGAGTTATGTAAAAAATTAATTACGGCGGTGAAGACTTACTCTACATAGTGTCCACTGAGGAAACTTCTAGAATCGCTCACAATTGTGGATTTCTCAAGTAAATTCCTGTTCTTTCACCATGTATTGTTGAAAAAAAAGCAAAATAACTGTCAAAATCCACATTCCAACGGATATAGTTTTTTACAAGTTCATTTATATGATAATATCAAAGTCGTTGTTCTAAAATGTTATTCTTCTTTTTGCCAAAAATATATTTGCCTTCCATTCAGAAAAATACCTTAGTTTTAAGGCGGCTTACAAATGCTTCATTATAACTTTTCTGGCAAATGCATGAGCAGAAGGAGGAAAGATGGAGAAAATTGCGTTTAAAATATTGAAATGCAGTTTTTCCTCTCAATAGATGGCCTTTTCAAACTTTCACTCATTTGTTTTTTGTCAACCATCCCCTTTAAAAATGATAGATTAAGGTTCCACTGTATACCTGTATTTAGTACCTTATATAGTATTCTGGTGGCGAAGTCCAAGTGGGTTTAGCCATTTTGTACTTGAGTATATGTTGTTGTTTCTTTTATATTTTGTCAAAAAATATTTACCTTCTAAACAGAGGAATATCTTAGTTGGATAGCTAAATTTTAAGGAGTATTCTATATTTATTCATAGATATTTAAGCATAATATAATCTATTTATGCAAAGTTTTCTATCAAGTTTTGCATTTGAAATCTCAGTGACTGACTCAGCATTTTTAAATTGATGGACTTGAGTTTTTTTTCCTCCAATTTGGCTTGAGTTTCAAGTTACTAATGAGACCCCAAATGATCATCACATCTTCACATGGGCCATAAAAATTTTAACTGCATTTATATTCTATGCAAAGTATCTTGTTTATATTTATATTCTATTCTATTCTATCATTTATATTCTGCAATATATTAAATAATAAGTCATAAAAAAACATTTTTCTTTAAAAATATTTCTTGACTTTTTAAGCAGTCATTCACCATAACTTATGTGATTACTTAGGCAACCCACAACATGTATTCCATTAGACTTTTTTCTCTTAAGTTATTATTCGTGGAATATTATTGATTTCATTTACAAAAAAGTATTTGAGAGCAACCGCTAAAGATTCTTAGGCCAACTTTAATTACAATGGACTCTATTTTTTGTTACTACCTACTCCCTACAAGCCTTCAAATTCATCTGCTTATCTGCAACTATTTGAAAATGAGTTTCCTTCTCTTTAAGACTAAAACTTTAGCAGCACAATAGTCGCACTTTACCCGTGGCTACAATGTTTGTAATATGTTTAAAAATGTCAATTTCGTATTTAATAACCAACTTATATTAATTTTATTACAATTTGCAATTAAGAGGTACTCAGAAAATTAAAATTGAAAAATGGAGTATTTTGGAGCCAATTAAAAATTGTAAAGAAATGTTCCCTTCTAAATTTTAAAACATGTAACAAAAAAAAAAGTGATGGATCCAAGAACGACTGCTTCCTTAATGACATCAGGGATTCAATTGATGACGACGGGCCAAAGGAGAACCCTACCCAGCGGTGAGTGGGTGGGGGAATCAAAAGAACCGTCATAGGCCCCTTGACGGTATAAGCAGTCATTCGCCATGAGCTGGGAGGTGGCATGACTGCTTAAGAAGTCTTCAGCACTGAATGTGTTAAAGCAATGTTCATTACTGTCGGCGTCAAAATGTGCCACTGTACTTTGCAAATTTATATCTGGACTTCAGTGCATGCCACAATAATAAATAATTAGTCATTTTAAAGGAAATTTTATTTTCTTTACTGATGTAATTTTTGTTTTATGAAAAAATTAAAAATCAAGACACGCAAGTGCAATAAATGAGTCCGCGCACCATGAAATTAGCTGTTTTGTCAACTTCATAAACTTTGTAACTTAATCTAGGGAAAACTGCTATGTCTACAACATTTATCTACCACAATAAGTTTCAAACATTAATGTAGATTAATAAAATGGCTTTTGCATATTTTTGGAATGCATATTTTGTTGGAAAATAATGAAAATGTTTAAACACTATCTAGTCGTACAGTTTACCCTGAAAGAAAAAATAAAATTTATAGAAACACTTCTTAATTAATTAGTAATTTTTCTATGATCTGAAAATACATGTATAAAATTTTTATGTAGTATAGATTATATATGGGCATTATAAAAATACGCCGGAGAGAACAAATGCTGCGATGCCACGTCTTGCTCGCAAAATTTTGCTTCCTGGTAACTGGCACTGGATCGGCGCGACCCCGTTTGGTAACATGGCATTAATAGTAGTTATTAACATTCACAGATATCAATATTTTTATAGATTTAAATATAGACTTAATCTGGATTAAGTCCAGGTATAAATTTTCGAAGTAGAGTGACATTTTGACGCGGATGGTGTGTGGTATAATATCAAAGTCATTGTTCTAAAATGTTGTTCTTCTTTTTGCAGAAAGCATCCTCCAGTAGTTCCAGTTCAAGTTCAAGTGATGACGAGCCGGAGAAGGAGAAAAAACAGTGAAGAAGATGTATTTTCAATTTAAGGCTAGTCATTACAGTTTCAGTTGAACAAAGTGGAAGTCTGTAAGATGTCATAAGTCAGCTGGTTAATGAGTTGTTTTTTTATAAGTATTTCCTCAGTGAAAGCTCTGTAAGCTGCATTTAAACATTTGTGGACTTGAATTTCGTGTAGGTGTAAAGTACTCAACGTGACCTGTCACATCTCTGTTGGCACTTACTTAAGATGGAATGGCAGCAGTTTTGGATGAGCAATGAATATATTTCACATGCATGTAAAATATTGTTGATTCTCTCATTATGGCATTGTAGTTTTTGTAATAAAAGAATATTTTTTACTTATTCACTCATATGGTATGACTCAAGGTATGGCTTATGTTTGGAAATATTGAAAGATTCTCCTTCCTTTTCTATCCAAACACTGGTATGTTATGAAAGTTAGTACAAACCTGTCTTTTGTATTCGGAGGATGGAGAAATTGGAATCTCAACTCCACAGAAACTCTCATAGACATCTGAAAGCTCAATTTGACTGATTCAATGCTTTAAAAAGTGATTGAGTTGAGTTTTTATCTCCAACTTTAACTTGAAAAACTATCATCCTATTTCCTTCAAAACCCTGATTTATTGCAGTCATTGCAGTTTATAAGATGTCATAAGTCAACTCTAATAGCAAATCCATCATATGTACAGAGAGAGGACTTAGAAATTTTATATTAAATTGTTTAGTCACTAGAGAACTTGAAATTCACCCACAATATAACGTAATAACAAAATGTCGCAAAACCTGGGAATAAAATGGAAGAAGGCAAAATCAGCTAATTATTTTTCATCCAAATTTTTTTCCTTTCTTAATCATTTCTTCTAGGGTTTGCCCTTCTGTGGTTATTTTACCTTCCCGACTTTTTTTATCCAAATTATTTTTATCCCCTTTCTATCCTTTCTTCAAATGTATAGGTAATATTCTTCCCTGGAACCTCCCATTATTGGGTTAATATCAGGGTATTCATGAATTTCAAATCAAATTATACACTATGTCCAGTCCAAATCACGACACCTTTCCCAGGTGTAAGCAGTCATGAACTGGGAGGTGGATTGACTGCTTAATAATTCTTCTGTGTAGAATGTGTTAAAGTAATGTTCTTTTGAAAGAAAACTGCTATGGAATGAGGGACTTAGGACATTTATGGCAAGTATATATATATGTAATATCTTTGGAACTGCAACTATCCCCGTGGGATGCAAACCCATGACCTTCAGTTCAGATGAGCAGCCAATATTCCCACCATCACCATGGCCGGTAGGTATGGTATACTTGTGATTATTATTAATTTTTTTTGATTTGAGGAAAAAATATTTTGGATTGATAATTGAGGAAAATTGTGAGAAAGTTATTTTACTTGAAAATAATAGAATAATAAGCGTAACCGATACGAATAACATTTAATTCAAGAGTGTCATTACAATTTATTCTCACATCGGACTGAAGTACTTTTTCTAGCAATAAAATTTAATACTAGAGTGTTATGTTGCATTTTTTTCACAATCGACCTGACATTCTGTTCCTAGCAATAAAACTAATTTTTGGAGTGTCATTTTGCATTTTTTTCACATCAGACTGAAAATCTGTTTCTAGCAATAAAATATAATTCTAGAGTGTAATTTTGCATTTTTCTCACATCGGACTGAAATTCTGTTTCTAGGAATAAAATTTAATTTAGGAGTGATATTTCGCATTTTCCTCACATCGGACTGAAATTCTGTGTCTAGCAATAAAATTTAATACTGGAGTGTTATTTTGTATTTTTTTCACATTGGACTGAAATTCTGTTTCTAGCAATAAAATATAATTCTAGAGTGTAATTTTGCATTTTTCTCGCATAGGACTGAAATTCTATTTCTAGAATAAAATTTAATACTAGGTTGTCATTTCGCATTTTTCTCACATCGGACTGAAATTCTATTTCTAGGAATAAAATTTAATACAAGAGTGATATTTTGCATTTTTCTCGCATAGGACTAAAATTCTCCTTCTAGCAATAAAATTTTATTTTGGGTTGTCGTTTCGCATTTTTCTAAAATTGGACTGAAATTCTGTTTCTAGCAATAAAATTTAATTCTGGGTTGTCATTTCACATTTTTCTCACATCGGACTGAAATTTTGTTTCTAGCAATAAAATTTAATACAGGAGTGTTATTTTGCATTTTTCTCACATGTGACTGAAATTCTGTTTCTAGCAATAAAATTTAATACTTGTGTCATTTCGCATGTTTTTCACATCGGACTGAAATTCTGTTTCTAGCAATAAAATTTAATACTGGAGTGTTATTTTGCATTTTTCTCGCATCGGACTGAAATTCTGTTTCTAGCAATAAAATTTAAGACAGGAGTGTTAATTTCCATGTTTCTCGCATCAGGCTGATATTTTGTTTCTAGCAATAAAATTTAATACTTGTGTGTCATTTAGCATTTTTCTCACATTGGACTGAAAATTTTTTTCTAGCAATAAAATATAATTCTAGAGTGTAATTTTGCATTTTTCTAGCATCGGACTGAAATTCTCTTTCTAGGAATAAAATTTAATTAAGGAGTGATATTTTACATTTTTCTCACATCGGACTGAAAATTATTTTCTAGCAATAAAATTTAATACTGAAGTGTTATTTTGCATTTTTTTCACATTGGACTGAAATTCTTATTTAAGCAATAAAATTTAATTCTAGAGTGTTATTTTGCATTTTTCTCACATAAGGCTGAAATTCTGTTTCTAGCAATAAAATAAAATACTACAGTATTATTTCGCATTTTTCTCACATCGGACTGAAATTCTGTTTCTAGCAATAAAATTTAATTCTGGAGTTTTATTTTGCATTTTTTTCGCATCGGACTGAAATTTTTTTTTCTAGCAATAAAATATAATTCTAGAGTGTAATTTTGCATTTTTCTCGCATCGGTCTGAAATTCTGTTTCTAAGAGTAAAATTTAATTTAGGAGTGTTATTACGCATTTTTCTCACATCGGACTGAAATTCTGTTTCTAGCAATAAAATTTAATTCCAGAGTGTTATTTTGCATTTTTCTTGCATCGGACTGAAATTTTGTTTCTAGCAATAAAATTTAATTCCAGAGTGTTATTTTGCATTTTTCTTGCATCGGACTGAAATTCTGTTTCTAGCAATAAAATTTAATACTAGGTTGTCATTTTGCATTTTTTTCACAACGGACTGAAATTCTGTTTCTAGCAATAAAGTTTAATAATGGAGTGTTATTTTGCATTTTTCTCACATCGGACTGAAATTCTGTTTCGAGCAAAAAAATTTAATGCTGGAGTGTTATTTTGCATTTTTTTCACATTGGACTGAAATTCTTTTTCAAGCAATAAAATTAAATACTAGGTTGTCATTTTGCATTTTTTTCACAACGGACTGAAATTCTGTTTCTAGCAATAAAATTTAATACTGGAGTGTTATTTTGCATTTTTTTCACAATTGCACTGAAATTCTGTTCCTAGCAATAAAATTAAATACTGGAGCGTTATTTTTCATTTTTTTCACATCGGACTGAAAATCTGTTTCTAGCAATAAGATTTCATTCTGCAATGTTTTTTCGCATTTTTCTCACATCGGACTGAAATTTTGTTTCTAGCAATAAAATTAAATACTGGAGTGTTATTTTTCATTTTTTTCACATCGGACTGAAATTCTGTTTCTAGCAATATAATTTAATTCTGGAATGTCAGTACGCATTTTTCTCACATCGGACTGAAATTCTGTTTCTAGCAATAAAATTTAATACTGGAGTGTTATTTTGCATTTTTTTCACAATGGACTGAAATTCTGTTTCTAGCAATAAAATATAATTCTAGAGAGTAATTTTGCATTTTTCTCGCATCGGACTGTAATTCTGTTTCTAGGAATAAAATTTAATTTAGGAGTGTTATTTCGCATTTTTCTCACATCGGACTGAAATTCTGTTTCTAGCAATATAATTTAATACGGGAGTGTTATTTTGCATTTTTTTCACATTGGACTGAAATTCTGTTTCTAGCAATAAAATTTAATTCTAGAGTGTTATTTTGCATTTTTCTCGCATCAGACTGAAATTCTGTTTCTAGCAATAAAAATTAATTCTTGAATGTTATTTCGCATTTTTCTCACATCGGACTGAAATTCTATTTCTAGGAATAAAATTAAATACTGGAGTTATATTTTGCATTTTTCTCGCATAGGACTGAAATTCTCTTTCTAGCAATAAAATTTAATTCTGGGTTATCATTTCACATTTTTCTCACATCGGACTGAAATTTTGATTCTAGCATTAAAATTTAATACAGGAGTGTTATTTTGCATTTATCTCGCATCAGACTGAAATTCTTTTTCTAGCAAAACAATTTAATACTGAGGTGCTATTTTGCATTTTTCTCGCATCGGACTGAAATTCTGTTTCTAGCAATAAAATATAATTCTAGTGTTATTTTTCATTTTTTTCGCATCAGACTGAAATTCTGTTTCTAGCAATAAAATTTAAAAATGGAGTGTTATTTTCCATTTTTCTCGGGTCGGACTGACATTCTGTTTCTAGCAATAAAATTTTATACTTGTGTCATTTCGATTTTTTCTCACAACGGACTGAAATTCTGTTTCTAGCAATAAAAATTAATTCTTGAATGTTATTTCGCATTTTTCTCGCATCGGACTGAAACTCTGTTTCTAGGAATAAAATTTAATTAAGGAGTGATATTTTGCATTTTTCTCACATCGGACTGAAAATCTGTTTCTAAAAATAAAATTTAATACTGATGTGTTATTTTGCATTTTTTTCACAATCGCTCTGAAGTTCTGATCCTAGCTATAAAATTAAATACTGGAGTGTTATTTTTCATTTTTTTCACATCGGCCTGAAAATCTGTTTCTAGCAATAAAATTTAATTCTGGAATGGTATTTCGAATTTTTCTTACATCGGACTGAAATTATGTTTCTAGCAATTAAATTTAATTATGGAGTGTTATTTTGCATTTTTCTCGCATTAGACTGAAATTCTGTTTCTAGCAATAAAATAAAATACTACAGTATTATTTCGCATTTTTCTCACATCGGACTGAAATTCTGTTTCTAGCAATAAAATTTAATACTGGAGTATTATTTCGCATTTTTTTCACATCGCACTGAAATTTTTTTTTCTAGCAATAAAATATAATTCTAGAGTGTAATTTTGCATTTTTCTCACATCGGACTGAAATTCTGTTTCTAGCAAAACAATTTAATACTGGAGTGTTATTTTGCTTTTTTCACGCATCGGACTGAAATTCTCTTTTTAGCAAAAAAATTTAATTCTCCGTTGTCGTTTCGCATTTTTCTCGCATGTGACTGAAATTCTGTTTCTAGCAATAAAATTTAATTCTGGAATGTCATTTCGCATTTTTCTCAC